>NC_066583.1:589628577-590372327 GCF_024323335.1 Lathyrus oleraceus | reverse complement strand
TATAATGGTACTCAAGCCAAGGTAGTAGGGAAACCCACTGAGAGGGTTTAACTTGCACAAAAGCTCGTAAATACTGTTCTACCGTGCAATTCATAACCTCGTTTTGTTCGTCTAGGGATGATATGTGGGGCTCATCTGTAATAGGGTGCCACTGAATTTAAAAAGATCCTTCCAAAATCGGCTGATAAATACTGGATCTCGATTAGAAATGATACTTTTAGGGAGCCCATGGTATTTGCAATAATGGAAACAAACAATTATGCTACCTTGTAAGCGGTGAACCCAGAGGCTAGAGATCCCAAATGAATTCCCTTAGAAAACCTGTCAACTACCACCATGATCACAATGAATCCCTTGGAAGGAGGCAAGCTCATTATAAAATCCATGAAGATGTCTTCCCAAAGGTGTTGAGGAAGAAGGAAGGGATGCAACAACCCTCCTAGTTTCTGAGTCGAATACTTCATTTGCTGATAAACAACACATTATCGAATAAAAGCTTGGGCTTCTTGATTCATGTTGTCCCAGAAGAAATTTTCAGATAAGCGTTTCATAGTCTTTGACAACCCAACATGGACTTCAATTAAAGTTTCGTGATATTCGCATAACATTAATTTTTTAAATGTGAATTAGGACTAATCCAGATTCTGTCTCGACGAATTAACAAGCCATTAACAAACTTGAAATCTGGATACACAAAAGGGTCTTGTATAAAACATTCCTTTAAGTGAAAGAAAGAAAACTCTCTAAATAACTCATGTTTCAATTCCTCTAAGAATAGAATTCGAGGGATAATGAGGTGGAGGAAAATCGAGGATAGAGATTCGGGAACACGACATAAATCATTAGTAAAAATATTAGTGGATCCCGATTTGTATTGTATCTTATAATTGTACCCTAGTAATTTTGACAAATAATGTTGTTGATCTTGTGTTTGAATGACTTGTGTTAAGAGTTCCTTCAAACTTTTGTGATCCATTTGGATGATGAAAAAATGACTCATAAGATATTAATGCCAACGCTTGACAACACTTGTGATGGCGTGAACCTCACAGATTTATGTGGAGGTATTAGACATTATAGGGCACAAAACCCTACTAAATAAAGCTAAAGGGTTCCCCTTCTGTAATATGACTACACCCATTGCGAATCCTAATGCATCACTTTGGAGGACAAAATGCAAAGCAAAATCCAGGAGAGCGGGAGTGGGAGTAGAGCCCATGGCCACTAAAACGAGTCATTCTTCAACAAGGATGCTAGTGGCATGGCAATGGCAATATACCCCTTAATGAACTTACGACAGTATCCAGACAATCTTAGAAATCCTCTCAAGGTTTTTAATTTTTTGGGTACAAGCCACTCTAGAATGGCTTTAATTTTATCAGGTTCTAGAAACATAGTGTGATTCGTTATTATACGGACTATATACGCAATAGCAGTCTTCCCAAATGGATACTTTGAAGATTTCAAGAAGAAATGGTGCTCAGATAATAAGGAAAAAACATGCTCAAGGTGAACCAAATGTTGCTCCACATTATCACTGGAAAACAAGAATGTCGTCAAAGAACACGATTATTGTCTTATGAAGCAGAGGGCGGAAGATGTCATTCACGATTAAACTATTTTTTATCAAGAAAATATATGCAAAATATCTTGAAGTTGTTCCAAATGAGTCGTAGGTTTTCTGAAAATATTTGAGAAAAGTTTTATCTTTTCCAATCGATTGACACCTTATAACAGTCGATTAGGATATTTAAAAAATGATCCATAATCTATTTGGACATCATCTTAATTAATGGTAATGGCTAGATATATTTTCTTTCCATTTTTAACTTGGTAATCAGTTGTAATAGAAATAACCAATCGATCGAGACATGTTGCCAATTGATTGGCAGGTCATAAAATGCTTTTAAAACGATTTCCTTTTTAAGCCAACCTCTAGCCTATAAATAGAGGTCCCTTCCCTCATTTCAAATCATCCAGAATCGAGTTTCATTTCATATTTCTCTCTCTCACTCTCTCTCTCTCTCACACACACACACATACACTTTCTCTCTCTCTCTCTCTCTCTCTCTCTCTCTCACACACACACACACACACACACATACTCTCTCTCTCTCTCTCTCTCTCTCTCTCTCTCTCTCACACACACACACACACACACACACACACACATACACACACACTATCTCTCTAAACTTTTCTTTCACTTTCTCTCACTAAGATTTTATCCAAAGTCATTTTTGAGAAAGTCATTTTTGCAAGAGAGAAATTGTAATTTTAGAAGGGTAGATTTGTAAGTTCACCAAGGGAGCTTATTTTATACCTTGGTTTAACTTTTATCCTATTAGGGAATGTTTGTTTGGGTTATAAGGTAAACGCGTACAAATCTTTGGTTTAAGGATTGTGTGATCAAACCTTTATTTAGCTTCGAAGACTCATCCCGTAATAAAAGCTTTAAAAGGTCATTGGTTAGACCATGGTAAAACCAAGTAAGATTAAAGCTTAGCTCGATATTAAAACCTTGCTAAGCTTTGAGATTATCCTGATACTAAAATCTCTCAGGTTATTGTTTAACATATGGTAAAACCAAGGTTTAAAGTTCTAGATTAGCCCCGTATTAAAATATCTCAGGTTCTTGGTTAGCACGTGATAAGACTAAGGTTTAAGGTTCGTGAGCTCAATCCGGTATTAAAAGCTTGCAACGTTTTTTTATAAGCTTGAAGACTAACCACTCCAAGATTCTCGTGGGAAAGAGACTAACCTATTCAATTCGACGGTTGGAAGGATGAGTCACTACTTCACTCCAGTGTTTATTTTTTGGTTTGAAGTTAACCTTAAACTTCATTTTTCCTTGTATAAGGAGGGTTCGTGAGTGTAACCTACTAAAAGCTCAAATTTATTGGATACTCTCAATATCAATTCATGGGGAGAGGAGTATGTCTTTTTTCTTTGTTTGACCGAACCTCTATAATTCTCGGTGTTCTCTCTTTTCCCTCAACTTTTTACTTTTTGCATTTAACATTATGCTAACTTTATTTTTCCAGTGCTTAAGATTAAAATGATTTTAATCTGCAAAGTTTTTCAAAACCATGTTTTTCTGAACCACACAATTCACACCCCCTCTTGTGTATGAAGTCACGTGTCTAATAGGTTTTTGCGGTGGTTTTAGCCACCCGTCTCCACTTTTGTAAAGATCTCCAACAACACATACTTATTTTTCCCCGCGTGACCATTTTTAGCAAATCACGCCCACCAAAACCCATATCTCACAAATTAACCCATTTTCCCCAAATTTCGTTTTGTCCAAATTCCTTGTCTAAGTTAAAGGTATATATGTCATATATAATCTTCTTCAAACTCTCAACACCTGAGTGATTTCATATTGTTCTTCAATTACCTTTTATTATATTAGGTCTTTCACAGCTACAAGAATCCTATTCTGAATTTTGATGATACAATATTGCTTAGACGATTTCAAGGAGAACTAAAGTTCACGAGATTGATTTGCTGTAATTGGTTTTCGCCGATACTTTGAGGTTTCTTAATTTTCAATAAAATGTCCTTTCCATTTCAATATTTTGTTCTACGTCTTGTATGCTTTATTCAAGTTCTATAGAATATGTGTTGATTAATTTCGATTGATATATGTTCCATAATCATGTTTGTTTAATTCATATGTGCTTAACCTGTTTGCTTAATTCGGAATCTGTTTGCTTAATTCAGAAATTATGAGCACATATCATATATTAGTATCAATGCACTTGTTATTGTTACTTTAATCAAAAAGGGATTAGAATCCGCTTAGGGCATGAAAATTATATTAACCAATGATAAGTTAGGAAACCAAATCAGTAGATCAACTTATTTCATAATCACTTTTTATAATCATTTTTAATAATCACTTTTTATAATCACTTTTTATAACCACTTATTCTAAATCGAATCGAAACCCCCCTGTTTAGTTTTCTTATTTGGTTAATTTGTAAAGAGTCCTTGTGATACGATACTCGAGTGTCGCTTCCCTAGACTATCGTTCTTAGTTACTCGTTTTTGACCCGTGTGCGACAGCGAATCAAATTGGCGTCGTTGTCGGGGATTATTGTAGATTTTAACAATCATTATAGTCATCGGTGTTGTGTTTCAGCGTTCTTGCTCCAACGTTCTTGCTCCAACGTTCTTGCGTTATGGCCTTTTCATGTTTTAGCATAAATAATAAAATATATTTTTTTAAGAAAACTGTCTCAAATTATTCTAATTCTTTGTCGATTAATTAAGAACAAATCAAGGATCGAAAGTCTTTATTTAGGGACTAAATAGTGGACGTCGTCCTAAAAATCAAATATTCCTTATTTTTCTACTTTTTATGATTTTTTTTCTGTTTCGGTAGTTTCAGAAAATTCCGAAAAAAATCCCAAAATTCTTAATTGACTTTATTAGATTAATTTTCGTGTTTTTGTATTTTTTTCTCTAGTTTTAATTGTTTTTTCTATATTTCAATTGTTTTTGCTTAATATGCAGTGGCGGAACTGAGGGGGGACGTGGGAAGGCCACGACCACCCCTCAACTTTTTTTTTAATTCATATATATATTAAATTACTAAAACATCCTTATTTTAAATTAAAATTAATTTTTATTTTTTCTTTTTCATTCAAAGTTAGGTTAAAATACAGATAAGGTAAAAAAACTCCTACCTTTCCTTTCTTTCTCATATGGGTTTGCTACCGGCACCGGAATCGGAACAGATTAAAGTGATCGGCATCTAACAGGTAAAAAACTTTATTCATTCTTCTTTTATAAAAAGTAACAAATTAAAGTGATTGCTTGATTTGTGTTTTTGAGATTTTTAGGGTTCTTCTTTCTTGATGTGTTAAAATAATCTATATGAGGTTTATTAAGCCAATTCATAACACTGTAATTTACAAATATAGTTATACACTGTAATAAGGTTTATTTAATCATTGTTGCTGCTAATTTCTAATAGTGAAGTTACCGGTATTTGAAAACGGATTAAAGTTGATTAATTAAGTTTATTAATTTTTTTCTCTTTTAATTTTTATGTTCTCTAAATTGATTTTTGGATCTGATATGATATTATAGGAAGAGTAAAGATGAATAATAGGAAAATTGATTCTTTTTTCAAAAGGAAAACATGTGAAATTGAAAGAGAAGAGAGAGATGAAGAAATTATAATCGCGACATCTGAATCTGAAACAGTTCTTAAGAATCCAACAATTGAAGAGCATCATGGTTTTGAAAATTCTTTGGAACGCGATCCTGGAAAGCGTCCTCCGATTTGGAAATATCCACCAAATCAAGTGGATGCAATATGAAGAGCTTATATAAAATGGGGTCCATATCAAATTCATTTAGAAAACTATCCTTTGTACGGTAACGAGGATCATCCGAGAAGGTTTCAACATACTTGGTTTAGCATATTTCCATCATGGTTAGAATATTCACCATCTGAAGATGCCACATATTGCTTACCATGTTACCTTTTTAGCAAAAAACTAAGTGGACGTCCCGGATCACTTGTCTTTATTTCTATGGATTTTAGAAATTGGAAGAAAGTTAGGAATGGAAAACATTGTTCCTTTCTTAAACACATAGGGAAGGATCCTTGCTCACCACACAACAATGCAATGAAAGCTTGTCAAGACTTGTTGAATCAAGATGGTCATATTAGAAATGTTATTCAAGTGAAAAGTTCAAGTCAAAGAATGAATAATCGGTTACGACTCAAGACTTCAATTGACACTGTTTGTTGGTTAACACTACAAGCTTATGCTTTTAGGGGTCACGACGAAAGTAGCAAATCAAGAAATCAAGGTAACTTTCTTGAGTTATTGAAACTTTTAGCATCCTACAATGATGAAGTTGCAAAAGTTGTGTTGGAAAATGCTCCACAAAATTGCAAGTATACTTCACATCAAATTCAAAAAGAGCTCTTGCAAATTCTTTCTAGTAGGGTGAAAAAGAGTATTCGTGAGGAAATTGGTGATTCCAAATTTTGTATCGTTGTTGATGAAGCTCGTGATGAGTCAAAAAAGGAACAAATGGCTCTTGTATTAAGATTTGTTGATAAAGTTGGTTTAATACAAGAGAGATTTTTTGATGTGGCACATGTTAAAGACACCACATCTTTAACTCTTAAGGAAGCAATATGTGATATACTTTCTCGACATAACCTTGATATTTCTAACATTCGTGGCCAAGGGTATGATGATGCTAGCAATATGAGAGGAGAATGGAATGGTTTACAAGCCCTCTTTATGAAGGATTGTCCTTATGCATACTATGTTCATTGTTTTGCTCATCGATTGCAACTTGCATTAGTTACATCATCAAGAGAAGTCAAACCTGTTCATAAATTTTTTGAGAAGCTGATATTTGTTGTGAATGTTGTTTGTTCTTCTATAAAGCGTCATGATGAGTTACAAGCTGCCCAATTAGAAGAAATTGCTTATTTGTTAGAGATTGATGAGATTGTAACTGGTAAAGGTGCAAATCAAGTTGGTACATTGAAACGAGTTGGAGATACTCGTTGGGGATCACATTACGATTCAATTTCTAGCTTGATAAACATGTATGAAGCAACTTGTTTAGTTTTTAAAAAAATTGCAAAAGATAGAGGGAGTTATGCTACACGTGGGGATGCAGATAGTTGTTACAATTACTTGAAGGCATTTGATTTTATATTTATTTTGCACTTGATGAAAGAAATCATGGGAATAACAGATATGCTTTGTCAAGCCTTACAAAAAAAAATCAAGATGTAGTTAATGCTATGAACTTGGTTCGTTCAACAAAACATCTTATTCAAGGTTTGAGAGAAAATGGTTGGGATATATTGTTTACTAAAGTGATATCTTTTTGTGAAAAGCATGGTATTGAGATTCCTGATCTTAATGATGTTCATTCAACAACAAGATTTGGACGCTCCCGTCTTGAAGAGAATCAAGTCACAATTCAACATTACTTTAAAGTTGAAATCTTTTTCACTACCATTGACAAACAGTTACAAGAGTTGAATAGCAGATTCAGTGAGCAGACAATGGATTTATTAACTCTTTCTTGTTCTTTATCTCCTAAGGATGGATATAAAGCTTTTAGCATTGATACTATTTGTTCTTTAGTTGAAAAATATTATCCTATGGATTTTAGTGATCAAGAGAAGAATAATTTGCAATTTCAACTCCAACATTTTCTATTTGTTGCTCGTCAAGCATCAAACTTGAATAATTTATCAACTATTCAAGAACTATGTTCATGTTTGGTTGCATCTGGACAGGCTGAAACTTACTTCTTGATTGATAGACTACTTCGTCTTATCATGACTCTTCCCGTTTCTACGGCCACAACTGAGAGATCTTTTTCAGCAATGAAAATTATTAAGACTAAGTTGAGAAACAAGATGGATGATGGGTGTTTTGGAGATAGCATGACAGTATATATTGAAAGGGAGATTAGTGCAAGCATTAGTTCGGAGTCAATTATTGACGATTTCAAGTCACTCGGAACGCGTAAAGCATTACTTTAAGGTAGTTTTAAGTCATGTATAAATTTTTAGTAATTAACTTTGTATTTATTTTAACTTTAATGTTTTATTTAAAATACTATTTACATTTTATTTATAATCTTTATTTTACGTTAACGGCCATCCCAAATTTTTTAATCTGGCTCCGCCACTGTTAATATGGACATTGTCGGTATTTTTCTATTTATTGTTGCATTGCTGAATTAGTTATGTGTTTTCATATTGTTTGTTGATTTTTTTCTTTTTCAAAAGTAGTATGTATTGACATCCTTTTAATGGATGGTTTTGACAAGTCCTGTAGAAAAAAAAAAGGAGGTTCTTATCTCCAAATTCACTTTGGTAGTGATGTTTGGAAGCCTACAAACAAAGTGGAATTTATTCTCAATCTTCAGACAAACAATGCTTAAGATACCAGCAGGATCGATAAAAGACCGATGCAAAACAGAGACTTTGAAGCAAGATTATTGGGGATGAAAGATTCAAGACGATTTTGTGTAAGGATTTCTCAAGGATTCTGTTAGGATATTGTGATTGCACTAAGCATCATGCTATTTGTGACAAACTATATTGGAAGACCAATTTTTTTAATGGTAAATCTTTAGAGATTGAAGTAGGCTTAACGAGGACAATAGTCGTACCTCTATAAATTTGGTGTACATCTCTCTCTCTCTCTCTCTCTCTATATATATATATATATATATATATATATATATATATATATATATATATATATATATATATATATGTGTGTGTGTGTGTGTGTGTGTGTGTGTGTGACACAAGACATAGACGAGGAGTACGATGGTTGCAGCAAAACAAGAAGACAATGACGAGCATGATAGTGGTGTCGAGAAGAGGTAGCGACAACGAGAGAAGATAGTAGATGATCAAGATCAAGACAATAGGTTTTTTTTGCGTGAAACATATTTTTTTTGTTAATTGATTTAATTAAAAAAATACATCTGACTGAATATAAAATGTTAAAACGATATAGACTAGATAAAAGGCATGGTGATTTTTTCGGATTAAAGTCACTTAAACCTGATAGAATGAACATACATTTTTATCCTTTGAACAAAGATGAATATGGATTGATTATTGTACAATGTTTGAAATCAAACATGAAGATTATCCTCAAATATACTATTTTCGGATTTGAATTAGACTTTCATCTACCACCCCATAGTACGTATCAAATCGTTAGTGGCCATTAACTATTTGATATTTTGATTGATAACCTAATCATAACCTTCGTTGATAAACCAACTTAAAGATAATTAGTGAATGATCATTTTTCACTCTATTCTAGTTAGTGGTAAGTTTGTCCAATAGAAAAGACTTATAAGTAGCATTTAGAATAAATGAATTGTATTCATCTTATTCTTTTTTCCATTATTATAGTCTAATCCAACCATGTCGAACTCAAAAACTTTAGTTTTGCAACAACAATGACATTCATTATACACAGATCACTCTCAACGGGTTAATTCACCAATTTACATTATTGTTGTATGATGGTGACTAGATAAGGTTAGTATAAAAAGAATATACTCTATAGTTTTTATTCTATGTCTCATTTAAGAGATGCACACTTCTCAAAAATAACAATTGCTTAAATGATTTTCAATCTAAAATAATATATGAAATTACATTTTTATTTTTATTTTTTTATTTTAGTTCATTGACAAAATCAGTTCTTCCAATTTTTTTTAAATCAAATTTGGTCACATTTTTTTATTTTAGTTAAAAAGTGAAAAAATATGATGTGTAGAGGTGTGAGTCATACCAAACCCAACAAACTAAAGATTAAAATGAAACTAAATCGGAAAAAAATAGTATGTTTTAGTTTGATTAAAAAACCTAATCGAATCAACAAAAATCGAATTAGTTTGATTTAGTTTTCATTTTTTATTTTTAAAAAACACATAACCGATGTGTATAATAATTTCATGTTTATATTTCATGGATAATTGGTCGAACTATGTTGTCTCATATCACAAATTTTTTTGTTATGTTTTTACCTCTTTTCATCTTTACAATAAATTAGAATTTAATTTTAATTTAATTTGTAATTTGATGATGAACTTAATTTTATTTTATGATGATTGTATTTGTATTTGTTGATGAACTATTATCATTTCGAAAATATAGTATGAATTTATCGTCATTATGAGTATCGTCTATGAATTTATTTAATTAGACGGTGAATGTATTGTATTTAATGATGAAGTATCATTTTAAGTTGTATGGATTTATTAAAGTTTGATTGTTATATGAACTTATTCACTTAATAGAGAACATATGAAATTTGTTTAAAAATCTAATAGTTACAAAAAGAATATATACTATTTCATGTTAGTTTTTTTATCTATCACTTTTCAAACAAACTTTTTTAAGCTCTCAGTAAAAAAGTGTTTTAAATCGATCAACTGAATCGAACCTAACCGAACAAAATCGGTCAGTTTGGTTCGATTCCATTATTATAAAAAAATGTAACAACAAACCAAATCAAACTAAAAAAAAATCATTGGTTTGAACATTTTATGTAATACACTAGCCTTCTAACATCGATGATTACCATCAAATTGAATATTAGTGTGATAATCACTTATGTTATTAGGACGTATACCCCTAGTTAATTGAATAATTGACTTGTTAATTGACCAACTAAATTGAGTGTATTTTGGTATTTTTTGCACATAACCTATTTAAGTGGAGTTCTAAGATTTTTTCCTACATTCTCTTCTCATTCCTTTCCTTTAAAAAAATCCAGATTTTGAGAGTGTGGGAGAGGGATACGTGAGATAAGGGGAAAAGTGGGGAAACAAGCCAAGAATCCCAATCTTCCTACATTGTGTGTGCAAGAATCCTTTATGTTCAACATAAATCACCATCATCTTCTTGTTCACTACTCCTTCAACCTTTGCTTGTTTCCTTTGTAGAGATCTATAACATAGTGGAAGTTATTTTTCTTTCCACTTCAATCCTTGTTTGTCCGTTTAACCCGCTTTGAATGATCGGACGTGCGATACCTCGTATCGTGTAGGTTGATTAGTTTAGGTTGAAGCGGTTGTGAGGAAGCTTAACCTAGTAATCAATCAATAAGTGTAACTTACAAAACTTGTGAGGATGAATAATAGGTTGAGTATTCGAGTAATTTCCTATGGTGAGGTGTCCCGTTGGTGGACGAAACGCGTGAAGAGTAAGAATACTACTCTTGCCACTATGGTAGTTCAGAAAAAGGATATTAAGGGTTTCTCCATAATGGGATTCTGCCGAGTCTTTCTCCTGTAGGATAATGAGGAATTATTGTAACATCATTTCCTTGGTCAATACTTTAAAGTAAGCCCCAGAAAAGGATATTAAGGGTTTCTCCATATGAGGATTATGCTGAGTCGTCCTACATGATATTAAGGGAATCTCCATAATAGGATTATGCAGAGTCTTTCTCCTATATGATAGTGTGGAACTTTATTGATGGATTCCTTCCTTAGTCCTCCTTTATAGGCAAAAGATTAGAGGTATCAAGTTATGATACAACACAGTGGTGTAATTTGTAGTCTCCTATCATTCTACCAGTCATTGAGGACAGTATGTCGAAACTTCATGTGTATTACAAAGTGGTTTCCACTTCAATATGTTCTTTATCTAAGTATGATAATGTGGTAATAAGAATCTGATTAAGGATAGTATACCCTTTAGAGTCGAGAGGACCCATAAGATATAGGGACTCACTGAGATTTAGTAATCTCACCCTAATATTGTTGATTATTTTCAGGTAGCTCGAGGCAAGACAGATGTAAGGGTAAGATGGCTTGAGTGGCTTGAATATGTTTTAGTGGCAGACATTTCCATTGTATTTGGCTTTTTAGCTTTACCCTTCTTGGGATTATGTATTAGTACTCTCAGTTGTTGTATATTTTGGCCAGGATGTACTCAGATTTTGTATTTGGTACTAATACTCTATCTAATTATGATACTTATGTATGATATTAAGTACCATATATGACACCACTACATATTATTCTATACATATATGTATGGTGTGTTACAGTTGGTATCAGAGCAGGTCGTTTCTCGACCTAGCCATGAAACATCATAAGTCAAATAAATTTTGCCTCATATGTGTAATTGTTAGCATGAACCCTTATGTCTTATGTATGTAATTGAGCTTGATCAACTTAATTATATATGTAGGGCACACAGAAGGATGACCGATAGGCACAGAGGTCCCAAAAGGCCTAGGGCCATAAATGTGGAACCCATAGTGGAAACTGGAAATAAAGAAGTACCATGGCCCCAAATAGTGAAACAAATGCAAGATCTAACATAAATGCTGATGCTAATGATGCAAAGCATATAGGGGAAGCAACAACCCCCTCCTGCTCCATAGAATGTTGTTGGTGCAGACTTTTGTGCATTTTTCTAAATGAATCCACCCAAGTTCCTATGTGGCCTTGATCCAATGGTGGCTCGTGATTAGTTAGCTGGTATGGAGAGGGTATTTCAGGTCGTCCATTATAGTGAAGAAGAAAAATTAATATTTGTTACGCAGATGATGAAAGGACCGGTTGGTAGATGGTGGATATTGCATCTACTTACATGACATCCTAGATGATCCCAAAGGACCGACAACACTTCAATACAATTTTCTAGGAGAAGCATTTTCCTAATAGTCTGCGAGCATATAAGGAACGTGATTTCAGCAGTTCAAGCCAGAAAACATGTCAGTGTCAGAGTATGCAGATAAATTTAAAGACATGGTTGCCTATTACAGAGAAGTAGTTTATGCACCAGATGAACTATGAAAGATAAACCCATTTTTGTTTGGGATGAGAGCAGATATTGCACATAGTTTGTTCCATAGAGAGTTTAACACATATGCTAGGTGTTTGAGGCAATGTTATGTTTCAGATAATAGTTTAAAAAGAATTCAAGAGGAAAGAGAGAAAGGAAGGTTAGGGCACAAAGAGCAAGTGAGGTCGGGTGAGTATTTGAAACCTCGAAATTCTATGTCAAAAAGGAAGTAATTTCTTGATGACAAATCATCACAACCACCTCAATGCGATACTTGTGAGAGAATTAATTTTAGAGAGTGCCAAGCAAGTAAGTGGAGGTGTTTCAAGTGTAACGAGTCAGGTCATATGGAAAAGGATTGTCCCACTCAGAGGGCTCAGGGAAAATTTATTGGCCAGGTTTACACTTTGGATGCTAAAAAGGTCAATGGTAATAACGAACTTGTTGTTGGTACATGCTATGTAAACAACCATTCTTTGTTTATGCTAGTTGATAATGAAGCAACTCATTATTTCATTTCTACCAAGTGTCTGCAACAAATTGGGTTTGAATATATTCCTTTTTCTAACCTGATGGTTATTAACTCCACTATGTCTTCCAACTTAGTATACATCAACTGCAAGCAAAAGGCTATTTCATTCATGCTGAATAGATTACCCCAATTGACATGATTGGTAAAATTATTAAAGGTACGGTTAATATGGTCAATTACCTGTTTGCACAAGAAAAGTCTTTTCTTTTTATTCTCACCATAGACTCAGAGGATATGACAAGTGTATTAGAGATTCTAGTTGTGTGTGAGTTTCCTAAAGTCTTTCTTGAAGATGTTACTTCCCTTCCACCAAAGAGAGATGTGATGTGTTCTATCGACCTTGTACCAGGAACTACTCTGGTTCCTATAGCTCTATATCGAATGTATTCAGTCGAGTTAAGGGAATTGAAAAACGAGTTAGAGGATGTTCTAGTAAAGCATTTCATTTGACCTAGTGTTTTTCCGTAGGGAGCACAAGTCTTATTGGATACTTCTGAACTATGAAACCTTCTCACTTTAAAATACTCACTTGTTAGATCCAAAAATCTCAGTCTCATTTAATCATTATGAGAAATCAAACATACTGAGATATACATCTTTTTCATTCTGGACATAAGTCCATTTTCAAATTCTTTAGAATGAAAACAAATCTATCTTCATCAAGGGGTTTTGTAAAGATATTAGCCCATTGATGGTATGTATCAATAAATTTTAAGTTCAAAATTCCCTTGTGAACATAGTCATGTATAAAATGATGTTTAATCTCAATATGTTTAGCTCTAGAATGTAAAATGGGATTCTTAGATAAACAAATAGATGAGGTATTATCACAAAGAATATGAACGGTACTCTCATATATCTGAAAATCTTCTAGCTGACTTTTCATCCAGAGGATATGAGTTCTACATCCTAATATTTCAATATATTCAACTTCAGTTGTTGATAACATAAACGTTGATTACCTCTTGCTAGACCATGAGATCGAGTTTTCACCCAGAAACTGACAGCTTCCATAAGTGCTTTTTCTTTTAAGTTTATCTCTAGCGTAATCTGCATCACAATAACCTACTAGCTTGTACTCTTTTCATTTTCTATAACACAAGCCAAGGTTAGTAGTACCTTTCAGATACCTGAAGATCCTCTTAACAACTATTAAGTGGGATTCTCTAGGATCTGATTGGAAGCGGGCACATAAAAAGACACTAAATAAAATGTTAGGTATAGAAGCAGTTAAGTATAATAGAGAACCTATCATACCTATGTATACCTTTTGCTCTACCTTTATGCTTACCTCATCCTTCTCCAGAATACATATATGATGCATTGGAGATTTTGCTATCTTGCATTCTGACATATCAAACTTCTTTAGAGGTTCTTTAGTATATTTTCTCTGATGGATATATGTTCCTTCTGAACTTTGATTAATCAGGATACCCAGAAAGAACTTGAGTTCTCCCATCAAACTCATCTCAAACTCTGCTTGCATTAACTTAGCAAACTCCTTGCACAAAGTAGCATTAGCAGAACCAAATATGATATCGTCCACATGAATTTGAACAATAAGAATATCATTTTTGAATGTCTTACAGAACAAAGTAGTATCAACCTTCCCTCTTGTAAACTCATTTTTAAAAATAAAATTGCTTAGTTTTGCATACCATGCTTTAGGAGCTTGTTTCAGACCATACAATAATTTCTTAAGTTTGAAAACAAAATCTGGATTTTTATGATTTTCAAAACCAGGAAGTTGGTGTACATACACTTCTTCATTTATGTAACCATTAAAAAATGCACTCTAAACATACATCTGATATAAAATGATATTGTGATTAACAATAAAAGAAATCAAGAGACAAATAGACTATAACATGGAAATTGGTGTAAAGGTTTCAGTATAGTCAATCCCCTCTTGCTGACTATAGCCTTATGCAAACAGTTTGGCCTTATTCCTTACCACTTCTCCTTTTACATTCAACTTATTTCTGAAGACCCATTTTGTCCATATGACATGAATTCCCTTGGGTATAGGCACAAGAGTCCACATGTCATTTCTGGAGAATTGGTTTAATTCTTCTGGCATTACCAGAATCCCCTCAGTTTCCAGAAGTGCTTCATCAATAGATGTAGGATCTATGAGGGTCACCAAACCTAGAAGCGACTATTTAGAAGGTTTGAATGAAGATCTAGTTCTGACTAGTTCGATTTTATCTCCCATAATCAATTCTTCAGAGTGTGAGGATCTTTGTATGTGTGTCCTCTAGGAGTCTGGACTTCAACAACTTCTGGTTGAACAATTTAAGAGTCTTTTGCCTGAACATCATTAGCTTCTGAAGCTTTACCTTCAGAGCCTGAATAAGTGATCCCCATATGTGCAAACTTCTCAACTAGCTTTGACTTTTCAGTGTCAAGCTTATCATCAAATCTGACATGAATTGATTCCTAAAAAAAATTGTTTCAGTGTTATATACTATGTAGCCTTTAGAGCGTTCAAAATATCCTAATATTATACACTTTGGGGCCTTAGAATCAAACTTGTTTAGATTGTCCTTAGTGTTCAAAATAAAACAAGTACATCCAAAAGGATGGAAATATGAAATGTTGGGTTTTCTATTCTTCCACAACTCATAAGGAGTCTTACCCAGAATAGGTCTTATAAAGATCTTATTATGAATATATCAAGATGTGCTAACTGCCTCTGCCCAGAAGTGCTTAGCCATATTAGTCTCACTGATCATGGTTCTGCCCATTTCTTGCAAGGTCCTATTCTTTCTCTCTACAAACCCATTTTGGTGTGGAGTTCTAGGGCATGAGAAATCATGGGAAGTGCCATTTTCATCAAAGACTTTTTCAAAATCTTTATTTTCAAATTCACCATCATGATCACTTCTGACTTTAACAATTCTAAAGTCTTTCTCGTTTTGCACTTATGAGCAGAAGGTAGAAACACACAGAATGTGACTCATCCTTATGTCTTAAGAATTTGACCTGTGTCCATCGGTTGTAGTCATCAACAACGACTTAACCATATTTATTTCCGTTGCCAAAAGCAGTTTTCACTGGTTTAAAAAGGTCAATATGCAAGATTTCCAAAGACCTAGAGGTAGAAATAACATTTTTTTTGAAAGAAGTTTTTGAAAACTTTCCTTTCTGACATGCTTTATAAAGAGCATATGAAGAGATCTTCAGATTTTGGAGGCCTCTGACTAAATCAAGCTTATTTAGCTGAGATATCCTTCACATGCTAACATGGCCCAATCGTCTATGCCAAACCCATTGCTCTTCATTAACAGACATGAGATATTTTACATTCTGATTTTGAAGATTAGAAAGTCTAATTTTATAAATGTTATTTTTCCTCCTGCCATTGAAAAGAATGGTGCCATCCTTTTGACTAACAACTTTACAAGACTTTGATTAAATATTATATCATAACCATTGTCACCTAATTGACTTATGGACAATATGTTATGCATTAATCCATCAACTAATAAAACGTTAGTAATAGAAGGGAGATAACCATTACCAACTATTTCGGAGTCTATGATCTTCCCTTTCTAATCACGTTTGAAACCCGCGAAGCCACCTGGATTAAGTTATAAATCTTAGAACATAGGCATTCTTCCCGTCATGTTTCGTGAGCACCCAAAGTCTATGTACCATGATTGGTATTTCAACTGTGCTTCTAAGAATGTCCGCAACATATGTTATCTTTTCCTTATGTACCCATATCTTTTTGGGTCTTTTCTGGTTAGTTCTCCTAGAGTTCTTAGAGAACTTGGATCTTTGTTCAGAATAATCATTTTGTGTATGTGCATAAGAGAAATGGGAATACAAAGCTCTTGGTTTTGCCTTAGGTTTTGAAATAGGTTTTTCTTTAGGCACATAACCAATTCCTCTTCTTCCATTTCTACTAACCCCATAAATCATTGAAGCCATTTTGCTTCTATCTACGTTTCTAGCCATAAATGTATGAAAAGATTTATCATATTTCTTTATGACATTTTCATAATCCACAGAAGCTTCTGAAATAATTTCTTCCTTGATTTTAGAACTTTTACTTTAAAGAGCAGAGTTTTCATTTTTCAAAATAAAATTCTCTTCATTCAAAGTGGAAAAATCTTTCTTAATCTTACTATGTGCTTCAGATTCAGATACTTGGACTTGTTTCAGATCCTTGTATTTGTTTTGAAGCTTATGATATTTCTCCAGATTTTCAGAAAGACAAGATTCAAACTCAGAGCGAGATAAATTAGGAAATACCTCTTCAAAGTCTGACTCTGATTCTGATTCTGGTTGAATCTTTTCATCAGATGCTTTTGTGATTGCCAGCAGCGCCACATTGGCTTGCTCTTCCTCAGAGTCATCTTCTGAGGATTTAGAGTCATACCAGGTAGCCATCATACCTTTCTACCTCCCTCTGAAGTCTTTCTTCTTTAGTTTATCTTTCCCCGACTTGGGACACTCATTCTTGTAGTGACCTAGATCCTTGCACTCAAAGCATATAACGTCTTTGCTAACACCTGACTTCTTTAGTCTAGATGTAGACTTAGAGAAACCACCTATCCTTTTGGATCCTATGAACTTTCTTTGTCTTTTCTTCCATATTTTTTTATGGAAAGAAGAAACAATTCATCTTCTTCTTAAGAGTCTTCTTCATAATCCCCTTCTTCTTCAGCTTGAAAGGCTTTAGTCTTTTCAGACTTTCCTATGGATTTCAGAGCCGTAGATTTAAATTTTTTTAGGCTCATCCTCTTCAAGCTTTATCCCATGACTTCTCAAAGAACTCACAAGTTCTTCAAGATCTGTGTTGTTCAGATCCTTAGATAGTTTCAACACAGTTACCGTAGACCTTCATCTCTTGGGTAAGCTTCTGATAATTGTCTTAACATGATTTGCTGTAGAGTAAACTTTGTCTGGAACCTTTAGTCCTACAACAAGATTCTAACACCTTAAGAATATGTTCTCAACAGTTTCATTATCCTCCATCTTGAAGGCTTCATACTTTTGTATCGAGGCAGGTGCCTTGGTTTCTTTCACTAGATAATTTCCTTCACGAGTCATTCTTAAAGAATCAAATATAGACTTAGATGTGTTTCGATTTGTGATCTTCTCATACTCAGAGTATGATATAGCATTCAACAAGATTACAATACAAAGACCAACTATCAGTGTCTTCTTTAGTAATTATGACTAAACCCTAGTCACTCAAGGAAATACAATCACAAAAATTGAAATACAAAGTGTCTTTACAAAATGCTTATAAAAAATAAGAATACACAAATTAAATACAAAGTGTTTCACACAAAATATATTCTATGAAGAGTATGAACAAAAGCTCCTTGTGTGTATGCTTTTTTTCTCTCAATAATATTCACATTATGCAATATTCACGGAATGATATTCTTAGCACTTAGTTACTGTTCCATTCTTCCAAGACTCCTTTATATAGGCAATGAAGAGACCCGTTGAAGGGTAGAAGTGGAATACAAAAATGTAGTTGTATCCTTGGATAACGGTCTGTGAAAGTGGGAGACACAATGGTACAATAGTGCAGTCTTTATCCCACAAAATTAGTGCAGTAGAAGGAATATTTGATCTTGTATTATGTACTACTTTCTCACATAAAACCTTTTTTATCTTATCTTCAATACTCAGGGGCTTCTGATAACGAGGTGACAAAGCATGCATATAAGAAGAGTAAGAGTCTGGTTGAGAGAATCTTCAAAAACTTGGTCTTCAAAGTCTTGATCAAGTTCATTAGAACCTGGTCTTCAGAGTCTGGTGACACAATTCATCAGAGTTGTTTGAGCGTAAGACTTCAGAGCTTGACAACGTCAGAATATTCAGAGTCATAAAACTTTGGATATACAAGTTCATAAGTGTTGATTAGAGTAGTTTAGAGCTTGAATATCTTGTAGAACACATATCTCAAAGTCAGAGTGCATTAGGTTCAGAATCTGATGATGTCACACGTCACTTCTTTAGAGTCAGAACTTGTATCTAGTATCTGCATACTAAACAAAACCATTTGGGTACAAATTTTTTCTCTAAGAGTCTATGTATTTTTATCATCAAAACATAAGACCAGATGCAGAACCAAATCTTATTCTTACACCTTGATTCTGTGTAATGGCTAGAAATCTTAAACTTCATTTTTATAACTTACAAACGATTATTTACATCTTCTAATCGATTAGACATAGGTGCTAATAAATTATATTGTTACAAAATGCGTTAAATAAATTTTTTTTTTTAAGACAACCTCAGGCCTATAAATAGAGGTTCCATTTTTCATTTCAAACCATCCAGAATCGTGTTTTGACACTTTCATCTCTCTCTAAACCTTTCTTTAACTTTCTCTCACTATGTTTTTAGCCTAAGTACTTTTATGAGAAAAGTCCTTTTGTGAGTGAGATTATTTTGTAATTCTGAAATGGAAAGAATTGTAAAATTCACCAAGGGAACCTTTTGTGTATAACTTGGTTGAATACTGTCTAATTAGGGATTTCTATGGGTTAAAGCTAAACCCGTAAAAAGCTTTTGTTTAGGATTGGATATGTCAGTCCTAGTTTAGGTTGGAGATCAGCCTGTGATAAAATCTCTCAGGTTCTTGGTCATCCCGATGTTAAAACCAAGATAGGGTGAAGCTCATCCCAGTACTTAAAATCTTCACATGTGCCAGATTATCCCGGTGTTAAAATATCACAGGTTTTTGGTTAACCTGATTAAAACCAAAGTATTAAGCTTAAAGGTTATGGAACATGAAGACTAACAGCTCCAAGGTCAGAGTTTGTAGAAATAAGACTAACCGTTTCAATCCACCATTTGGAAAAGAAGATTGTCCCCTTCATTCTCAAGCTTATTATGAAGAGAAGATGCAAACACACACATCCACCGTCTTGTATATTGTGATTGAAGATCAATCACCATTTCTTTGTATAAGGGGGTTCGTGAGTCTTTCCTGCTAAAATCTCTTAAAATATTAACGGAAACTATCAAGATTAATTCTTGGGGAGAGGAGTAAGTCCTTTTATTTTTGAACGAACTTCTATAATTCTTGGTGTTCCTCTTTTTCCTTAACTCCTTTTATTTTCGCAATTTATTTTCCGCTGCTAAATTTTCAAAATGCATTTTAACTTTGATTTTACTTCCCAAATGTTATTAAAACTATGTTCTTTCAAACCACACAATTCACCCCCACCACCTCTTGTGTGTGAAGCCTTAAGTCCAACAAATCCTTCTCTCTCACCCTGATGTTGCCCATTACTTTCGACGGTACCATGTTGTTATCTATAAAATGAATTGATCTTCTAACTTATTCGTCCAACTTGACAAACCAGTTCTTGTTGCCTATCATGTGATTTTTGTAACCAGTATAAAGGTACCACACTTTATTTCTATGAAGCCAAATATGTTGCAGTCATCAATATAACATCTTCAGATTCACTACTACCATCATAAGAAAATTGAGCCACACCTTTGTCCTCATCATTGTTCTCATTGTAGTAGTAGTCTTGAGCATAACGACCAAACTTCTAACAGTAATAACATTGGATCTCCTTCGTGTAAACCTTCTTCTTGACTTTCTAACTTTAACTTGCACCATTCTTGCTAGTTTCACATTGGCTTCCTGAAGCCTTACCAACATCACCATTATCATTTAAATTATTTTTCCATTTTGCTTTCACTTTGTTATTGCTTGAGCAATTTTCTTTAATCTTCTTGGAGAAATTTGCTTGCAATGCCTGTTCAAATACTTTTTTTGAATCTCTTTGCTTCAACCTCATCTCATGCACCTCAATATATGCTTGCAATTCTTCAAGCTTCATCACTGACAAGTCTTTAGATTCTTTAATTTCCACCACAATGTGATCGAACTTGATTATAAGAGCCCTTAACACCTTTTCCACCTTCTGCAATTCAAAGGTCTTTTCTCCACATGACTTCATCAGATTTGTCAAAGACATCATCTTTGAGAAGAACACAACAATGGTTTCATCGTATTTCATCATCAAGTTTTCATATTGCTTCCTAAAAGATTGCACCTTCACTTTCTTTAACTTTTCATCTCTAGTGTATAGCTTCTTGAGAGTAACCCAAACCTCCTTGGTCATTTCTTGCTTGATAATCTTCTCAAAGATATTCAAATCCACACATTAATCGATCAAGAACAAACCTTTCCCATCTTTCTTGCTCATTTCACGATGAGAAACCCTTTGTGCCTCAATAGCATTTGCCTTTAATTCTAAAAAATCATCATTCACGACTTCAAGCACATCTTAAAATCTGAATATGACTTTCATTTGTGCACACCATCTATCATTGTTTTCTCCCTTGAAAGTGGATAGATTGGCTGGGAGTTAGTTGGAGGTAGTGCGTCCATTCGCCGTGGCTAGAGATTGAGGACCGAATAAGTGCTCTTGATACCAATTTATTGGGTAACCTGTATCCTAAATTACTTGACAAATGATGATAAATTGATAGAAAATTAGAGAGTGATTGAGGGCAAAAAGTTTATTGATTATTGTATATTTGTGTTCTTCTTTCAAACACAATGAAGGGTGATATTTATAGACACACTAGTCATCCAAATCAAAATTAAAACAAACTGTCTAAAACAAAACTGATATACCCGTCCGGGTATATGATATACCCCTCAGGTATATTCTTAAAGCAATATGTATAACTAAACTGATATACCTGCTCGGGTCTATGATATACCCCTTGAGTATATTCTTGAAGTAAAATTAATTAACCACAATAGTAATCCTCTCATATTCACTCTCTTTAACCTACAATCTCTCCAATCCGACAAGTTACATTGTTTCAATAATATTTAATTATTCTATGATATAATAATATGTTATAATTTGTATCTATATAAACAATTAAATTTATCAAATCTCAGAAATTTCACATAAACTAATCCCTTAGAGAAAAATTACGATAATAAATTTTCCAAATATATTTTACTCCTTATAATTTCCTCATATTTAAAGCATGTAGTTTTTCATAAGAAAAAATATAATTAGAACGAGTATAAGGGATATTCAACTCAATTGTAAAAAGAGTGGAATAAAAAGAATCGTGAAACAACTAGAGATCAAAAGAGACCCACAGTTTGTTTGTACTCTCACTCGTCCAAGCATGCCTCATAGAACACTCAAGCTTGATATCAATCCCACATCAACCGTTTAATGGCCTTAAGGATATCCATCTTTACTAAGAATCCTCCATTGAAGAAGATTGAATTTCTACATAGTCACATAACCCAACAAAGAACGCATAAAAAAAGAATAGAATTTTCCCCTAAAAATGTTTTTAAATAGGCCGTAGAAAAAAGTAAATGAGAAAAAGTTAAGTTTAAAAAGCATGCATTTGCGAGTCTAAAAACTAACATTTAAATTACAATCAACTTCAGGAGCAATAGTTCATTCATAAGCAAGATTCTAAAAACCATGATTTAAATTAAAATCAACTTATGCATCATGAGAGAAACTTGTCCTAACTTGAACTCAAGTCGAATTCGTTTACAATAGATTTAAATTTTGATTCTTCAGATCAAGATTGAAAATGAAAATCATTCATTTAAATTTGGATATGGGAGATGTAAAAACCATCTCCAATCCACTTTGTCATCATGCCTAACAACACCCGAACTCAGGGTGACGCCAAATAACAATCTTCATGAAGAAATTATCAATTTTTTTCTTTTCCTTTCATTTTTCTTTTCCACTTTTCTTTTTAATGGAGATGCATAGCCCCCAAATTTGTATATATTATTTCTATTATAATAAAGTTTTAGATTCTTAAAAAAAGTTCTTGAACGGTGACAAAATGATGGCAAACTTAATATTTCTTGAATATAACCACTATATAGGGTGTTCCCGGTTAGGTTTGTACATTTTTTGCATTAAAAGTCATCCAAACTGCAAGGAAAAAAATATGCGGTTCGATTTGATTCGGTTGACTTTTAAAAATAAAATCGATCAAAACTAAACCAAAGAATGCGATTTGGATTGATTCGGTTGGTTTGATATTTACAAAAATTTCATTAAGCCATACATACACATATAGATGACAACATAATGAATCGTGTCTTACAATTTTATCTTATGTCTAAATGATAAAATACATGAAATTGCATTTTTAAATAAATTTAAAATATTGTATTGTGTAGTTATAAGCAAGTGCATGCATATGACTATGATATGCTAATAAAACTATAATTTTTTGTATTATCAATATTTTATATATAAATGGATACAAAATAATATAAATTAAATTTTTTTAATCTTATCTTTAACAACGTCAATAAATAAAAATGAAAATAAAAATAAATATATAATAATTTCATTTTAAATAAGAATAATAATATTTATAAATGATAATATTTTTTTGTTGATATATAAATTAAAATAAATATCATAGGATAAAATATACACGTAATACTTATTGATTTCTCTAAAGAATTAAAAAAGATAGTCTTTAATATTTTGTTATATAATATGGTTTGATTTTGTTTGATTCGGTTTGCAAAACACAAATTATAAATTGAACCGAATCGTGCGACTCTGTTAGAAAATAAATCAAACACATTTGAATCAAATACAAATTTTTATAATTTTCGACTTGATTAACGATTTTCTATTAAGTCGATTCGATTTTGAACGCTATTAAAGAACGACTAGATTAAAATTTCTACAAAATTCCTAAAATTTAAGACAATATAGTTTCTTAACTATAATCTTAGTTGTATATAATAGAGAAGGTAAAAGACAAGTAGACAACAATATTGGAATATTTAACTAAAACTTTTTGAAGAAGCTTGTGTTTTAAATTCTTAAGCACATGGCGGGGTCTTTGTTGCAACCATTTATGAATATATTCTCCATTAATGACCATAAGTAGGAGACAAAACTAATTTTTAAATCTTAGTCTAATTAAACAATTTTTTAGAATTGAAGGAAGCTTGCACAAGTATCTTTCGTGATTTTTTATTTTGATTTTCTTCTTGGTTGAGTAATGTATACTTAACCATTATCTCAATCATTACCACATTCGCCGAATGAATATATTTATTTATTTTGGTTTAAATTAAATGTATAGATTGTTTTACTCAATCATAGGAGAATCACCAAAGAAGACTAATGTTCAAGAGAATCACACAGCATAATCGTTTATTATGATTTTATTGATTTATTTTTAAAAAATTAGTCTCTTTATTATAGAAAATGTTAGTATAAAAAATATTAGACTCTTTATTATATAAAAAAATAGCTTCTTTATTCAATTATAGATTTAGAGGTAAGAGAATTATTATTATAAACGAGGAGGATAACATAAATAACTATTATGAACATAAAAGATAAAAGTTATTATCAAACCCATGGTTAATATCGTTAGCTTGTCACCTAATAAACACAACTTTAAAGTTGTTGTACCTTTGCAGACTAATGATGTAATCATTAATAATATAACTATATTTTAATTTAAGTGAAATACTTACGTTTTAGGTATTTCACATAAATTAAAAAAACGCAATTAATTTTCTATAAGTATGATTTTACAATATTATCATATATTTTTTAAATATATGTAAAAAATTTAATACATAATAAAATCTCTGCAGTTTAAATAGTGTATTAGTTTTTAACTAATATACTGATTTAGATTTGTATCAGTTGTCTTGTTGTTGCGTCACATCATCAGAATTTAATATTTTATTTTATCAGAAAATTGATAGAAGAGTATTAAAACAGAACTTAATATTTGTAATATTTTTTTAATTACAGAATTAAAACAGAATATTAAATTAAGTTAAACGATTTAAAAGATTAATTATATTTAATATAAATAATAGAGTATATTAGAAAAATATTATTAATGTTAAATTGAAATGATGTTTTTTTTATAAAGTGATTAATAATTTAGAAGACAGGGCATTGTAAATTTCTTTAATCATTTTTTAGTCACGCTAAAACATTATACTGTAGAGATTTCATAAAGCAATTTCATAGTAATTATTTGATTTAATTCCATGAATTAATGTTATACAATCATTGAGATTTGTCTCCATCGTTTGCTTTGACTTTGCTGACTTGGATTGCATAATTAGACGAGTTTTATCATTTTTTACACTCTCCTGGAAGATTGGCAATATAAGTTGATGAATGTTAAGCTTGTAACAGAAAGTAGAAAATGAGTCTTTGCACAGCTTTGATGAATACATTTGCAATTTATTGAGTTGTAGAGATGTATTGATGGGTAAGGTTACCGGCAATAACTTTTTCTCGAATGAAGTGGTAGTAAATTTCAATATATTTGGTTTGAGCATGGAGGAATGGATTATGATACAAGTGAATATCATTTTGGTTGTCTCAAAAAAAGAGGGTGTCGTTCAAGAGTGATGTTAAGTTTATGGAAGAGATTTTGAAGCCATGTAATTTCAGTAGTAGTAGTATCTAAAGCTCTATATTCCGTTTCAGTGCTTGAACGAGAGATAATGACTTGTTTATTTGAAGCCCAAGATATACGGTTTTATACTGATCAAAAAGTACAAGTGTGCATATTCTTCCTGCAAGGATAGGGAGGATAAGATGCCTTAGTAGGTTTATAACACAATATGGTGGTTAGGTTTTGCCCACAGCGTTGAGAAGCTCTGTATGGTGGTGATTTTAGGTAGTTTATGAGACATGCTCACGTGAGGTGAGAGACTTTGCTAATGATTGACGATGCTTGATGGCAAGAGTGTGATAAGATTGAAATGAGTGATGTGCTCTATTGGGTGTAGAGCATGTGTATCACTTAGGGTCTGTCCCTTATCCCTATGAGGGGAGATGTATTTATAGAGGCCCTTAGGGCCTAGGATTTTCTTGGAAAAGACCACTGCCCACTCAGTCAATAGTGGATAGTTGAATCTCTATTTTCAAGGGAGTTGTGAGTCAGTTAATGACTTTGACTTTCTCTTTGTCCAAGAAGAGCCTTATCTCACGCTTCCCACGTAGGGGCGTTGTGATTCCCCGGGGTGAGACGATACCTCCCTTTAGGCGACATTCCATCGTCGCCTCTTTTGGGTAGGCCACCTAAGGGCATCACCCTAGGATAAACCTTTTGACAAATATAACACTACGAGTTTGATCAGAGAAAATGCAATAGCTTGTGGCTTTACCTAGTGGTCGAACAACTTACCCAATGTGCATCACAAAAATCATTAATAGTTAGAGAGATTTGAGATAAATATCGTAAGTCATGAGTTAAAGTTTCTTTTATGTAATGGGAAATTTGTTTGACGATATAAATATCCTTTTGGGCTGGAGTTTGAAAATGTTTGCACACAAGATCTATTGCATGTGTAATGCATGTTCTAATAAAAGTCAGATACTTGAGAGAGCCACATACGTGGCAATATTCTGTAGGATCCACATGGTTATTTTCATCAAAAAAATCCAATTGGTTTTGGATTATTATGAGTGTTGGTCTTTGAGGCTTCAAGCATGTTGGCTTTTGCTAGAAGATCTCGTGTACATTTTGTTTGGGAAATGTAAAACCTCAGGGGAAATATCTGACTTCAAGACTGAGGAAGTAACTAAGTTATTTCCTAATTTGAGTATTTGAGAGCCATTTTGTAGCTTTAGGGGTCATCACTTGAAATAATAAGGCCATGAATTGTAGATTGCTTTACTATTTATACTAGGAGTATGAGTAATGGTAGAAGGATTATGATGTAGAGAAGGTACATTGTTAACTAAAGGAATATCATCAATTGATTGAGATATAAATGAGGTTTCTAATGATGTATCTACTTTAGGTTCGAATGTAATAGGGTATAGATTTGGAGATTTAATGGAGTCTAGATTAGTAGTTGTTGAGACTGGGGAAATGGAACTGGAGGAGGAGGTTTTAACATGATCTAGAAACATAAATTTTGAAAGGGGTAGTTGGTGAATCATTTATTGGTGAAGTGCAATTGTTGTTCCTTTTTGGGTTAACTACATTATGCAAAACAACATGGTATGAACACATGTTGGACATGATGTTCTAAATGGTGTGGCACATTTGGCCCCAATTGCTTTTATGAAGAAAGGCACATGTGGGAACAAATGTCCCAGCAAGTGGCCCTTGTCTGCAGGACAAGGCTGTTGTTGTATGCGGATGTTTCAAATGTCTTTAATGTGTTTTTCGGTTACTTGTGCAACAAGAGTTGTTTCTATATTTTAGTAATCTGATTTGTTTGATTTTTTAATTTTAAATCTTGGAGATTTAAATTTGAACTCAAATCAAATCAAATCTTTTGTGGAGTTGATTTGAAGAAACAAACCATAATTATATCTCCTATAATTCTAGACGTAATAAGAGCTGCTAATGCCCATTGGAAAAGCCCAAAATTTGATTGCTGTATATAAAGACTATTTACATGCCTCGAAGAAGATGAGGTTGAATGATTATTTTAGTCTTAGGTTGAGTCTTTGTTTGTGTTAATTGTACATCATTCTATTGCTTCATTCTTACGACATAGCCGTTGGTTTGTTTAGTTGAGTTGTATTCAACATTCATCATTGTGTTTATTAATGTTGATCACTTGGGATTAGTGATTGAGATAAAGTGAGAGGCGATTCTCATATTTAGGGGGAGAATTAAGAAGAGGGGCATTGAACAATGGACTTGTTCATCTAAGATAATTTGTATTAATTCTATTAAAGAGTGGATTTCCTTTCTTGGGTAAAGTTCCCTCCAGACCTAGGTGTTGTTTGCACCGAACTGGGTTGCAAATTCTCCTTTATTCTTTATTCTTTTTACTTTGATTATGTATTATTGTCATATTGTGTTAAAATTGGTTTAACATGTTAGACACGATGTTCCATACATCTGATCCAAAATTTGTCCCCTGAAGAACAAAATTTCAATTGGCATCAGAGCAGACACCCTGTTCTATTTGGGTGAGCTCTAGGGAGATATTTTCAATTCATATGGACAATATAAAGAATGGAGGGTATATTAATAGACCATCTATTTTGGATGACACTAATTATGATTATTGGAAAGCTAAAATGGTTTCCTTTCTCAAATTCGTAGACAATAAAACTTGGAAGGTTGTGATTAAAGGTTGAAAACATCATGTGATAACTTCTCAAGATGGTACAACAAGTTTGAAGACTGGAGTTGATTGGTCCAAAGATAAAGATGATGAATCTATTGCAAATGAAAAAGCCTTGAATTATATATTTAATGGTGTTGACAAAAACATGTCCAGACTAATCAACGTATGTAGTAAAGCTAAAGAGGCTTGGGAGATTCTCAATACTGCTCATGAAAGCACACCTGAAATGTGTATGTCAAGGTTGCAACTTCTCACAACTAAGTTTGAAACTCTGAGAATGGTGGAAAATGACTCCATATCTGATTTCAACATTCGTCTTCGTGATATAGCCAACAATTCATTTGTCTTGGGATAGAAGATATCAAAAGAGAAGCTGGTCAGAAAAATCCTAAGATCTATACCTATAAATATTAACGTGAAGGTTACAACTATTGAAAAAGCCCAAGACTTAAGCATCATGAAAGTTTATGAAATCATTGGTTCTTTGCAAACCTTTGAGATTTCTATAAGTGATAAACTTGAAAAGAAGAACAAAATCATAGCTTTTATGTCCAATACCGAAGAGGGTGAATATCAAGGTGAAGAAAGCTTATCAAAGGCTATAACTCTTGTTGGGAGAAAGTTTAACAACACTTTCAAGAAACTTGAAAGAAAATGGAGGATTAATGTCCAAGACATCAGTCCCCTGAACAAGAGAAAAGAGGATTGCAAACCTAACAAAGGAAAATAAGCACAATGTTATAAATGTGAATGATTTGGTCACATTAAAACTGAATGTCATACTTTTATAAAGAAGTACAAAAAGGGATTTTCAAATACTTTGTCTGATTCTAATGATGAAAGTAAAGGAGAAATAGGAAATAATAAGATGGCATTCACTGAAAAATATGAGTCTTGCAGTGAGTTTAGTGAGTAAAATATCCCAGTTGAAGAGCTAGTTGAAACTTATAGAGAGTTGTTGACTGAGTGGAAGGAATCTTTCATGAGAAAATAGAAACAAAAGAATACCATAAGTGCCCTACTCATGGAAAAGGATAAGCTTGACTCAACCATTGTAGGTCTAAAAGAGGATGTCACATTATTAAAGTCTTAACTTTCCAATATGACAAAATATGTTCGCATGTTGAACAATGATAGTTATATGTTAGATGAGATCTTGGAAATTGGAGAAAAGATGGGTATAGGGTTTGACTAAAAATTCATGAACAAAAAGGTAAAAATTCCCACCAAGAAGTGTGTTACTCCTGAAAAGGAAATTGAATTTCTAATGAAGGACCACATGTTCCAGCGTCATGCTCAACATGTGTGTCCTCGTAGCAAAGGCCACAAGAAATCATCTTGGAGTATAAATCTCCATTGAAATTATGCAAAGATATCTTAATCGAGAAAAGTATAAATCTAATCCTAAATTTTAAATACCATAATCCCCCCCCCCCCCCCCCCCTCTTATGCTTGAAGTCAGTTGTCCAACATCTTTGAGTATGAAGGGAAGCCATTAGAGATCACATGTTATTTTGGGTAAGGCTATATATTCAACTTCAGATGAAGACCTTAACACTCTTTATTTTTTTTACACTGCAAGATACAATAGTGGAATCTAAACAGAAGAAGAAGCATGTTGTTGATCTTCTTTTATCCACACATCATGTCCAATTTGCATCAACATACCTTAGTATTTACGTTTCTTATTTTTTAGGGGGAAAAAGTGATAACCAAGATTATACGGGAGATATTCTATTACTCTACAAGAAAATTTATAATATGCAGTGTTTGGTGAATGCAAGAATTGACTCAATTTTTATGTGTCTAGGGTGATGCATGGCCTTGTGTTTCTTAAGCAAATAAGTTTCCCTATAAGCCTTCTATAGGAATATATGTCTTCAAAAAGCTTACTAGAATCTTGATGTAACTTGGTAGGGCGTGCTAGTTGGTTTAGATGCCAAGAGGCTAGATGATTTCAATATATCTAAACATTGTTTCCTATGTGACATGAATATAGCTTGGTTGGAATGATAAAACTCCAAAACTTAGAAATGGATATACCTTGGTGGTTTGAAGTTTCCTAGTACTAGAGCATCCCAAATCTCACCGGAGAGATGTTGGGGTTCTAGGTATCCATCTTTGATATGGATGTTTTCATGATGTTGCTCCTGAAGGATTAGGACACTCTGCTACCACTACTACAAATAACGTTTTTAATGTCACACGCGAAAGAGATGTAATCTCGGCTACCGAGGCGACCTAACGAATGGTAGCATGGAAAGATGTCACTTAACACATCGATTAATGAAAAACCGAGGGGTAAAATATATGATCATGGGTTCGAGCCCTAGCATCTGGATTTTTATTATTTACAAAAACAATGTCTTATACCTCTCGGTTTATCCATAAATCGAGGGGTAAGATAGATTTTTTTTTTAAAATTAAAACTCGTTATAGTATTTATACATAATATTAATAAAATAATTTATTTACAAACTACAATTTTTATTCAGAATGTTATAATATTTACACCGAATATTAAAATAAAAGTTAATTAGTCCATGAAGATCATATGTTAGATCTTCGAATCCTTAATATTTGGACAAGATCAAATGATTGGTGTGACTATACTCTCAATGACTCTCAATGGTGTGATATAAAACAAAAAAATGGTTGATAAAAAAAGGTTAGATAAATAAATGAGTTTTGCTCAAATAAATAGTTAAGAACAAAAACTTTAAACCCAAATAATTTTCTTCGTATTCAGATATGTTTCATGGAAAACCCAAAGAGATAGATGTAGATATGTTTCAAGCGCTTCATGATGCTTCAATTGCTTCTTCATATTCAGAAATATACTTTTATAATGGAAGTCTTTTATGTTTCACGCGGATCACTAATGATAGTGTCTTGAGCGTTGATATCTCATAAAATGAATGTCATATATTTAATCAACATAATCAATAATGGTTTTTTATGTTTAATTTATGTAAAATACTTCAACCATCGTTTTAATAGAAAATCGAGGGAAATAACCTTTTTTTACATGCCATTAATTACAAAGAATATTTACAAAAAAAAATATAATAAAAAAAGAAAGGTTCTTGGATTGTTGGTTCCTTGTTTTTCCCCTAGGTTATATGAAAAAACTGAGGTAATATGTTGTTTTTATATTTAAAAAAATAGTAAGGATCATCGCGCCTTGGAATCATATCACTAGAATAATAATGATCATTCTTATTCAAAATGTAACTTATCTTTTGAATTTTCAAGGAGGCGTTTGAGCTTTTCTGATTGTTTCACTTCCTCTTTTCCAATTTATTTATACACTATTCAGGTCTCATATCATTTTCATCGCTTTGTGTCTTCAAATCTAGTTTAAAATATTATCTTTTTATTCAAAAAATGTTAAAAAAAACCTTCAACAAAGATGAAAATCTTTTGTTCGTTATCAATTAAAAGTTTGTTGATTTTGATGAGTTGAAAGACCAACCAAGATTTTGATCTAATGAAAACTATTTCCAGACATAAGTTGAAAGATTATTTTGACATGTTTCATGGACCCATCTACACTAATCTCGTAAAGAGTTGTTGTTAAATGCCTCTCTTAGGCAATCTAGTGAGGATGCCAAGTCAATACAGTCCAATGTATATGACTTGCCTATCACAATTACTCCATTACTTATTGCTTAGACAATAAATTGTGAAGAGAAAGGTAGTTTGTGTTGAACAATATAGATTCAACAATGTCTTCTCAAACCACCTTCTCCTAATTTATGTCAACTACAATAACCTCGCCAGTACTACTACTCTCATCCCATTTGCAAAAGTTTGACATCAACTTCTAATGTCAAATCTCCATCCAAGAGAGAAACAATTAGAAATGCTTACTTCATATGACAAACATCTTTTATACTTCCTTATCCACAACGTCAAAATTAATCTTCCTCTTAATATTTTTAACTTCTTAATGGAAATGATTGTGACCTCTCGCGAGGAAGTAATTTTCCTCATACCATATGGAAGAGTTTTTTCTAAATTTTTCTCTCAGTTAGAGATAGTTAAAAGGGTAAAAGGAACAAGATTAACTGTTGAAGTTGAGGGTAGTCAGAAGTTTGAATTTGTAGAATAGTTATGTGTTGTCTTATTTTTTGTTATCTGTTGTCCTGCTTCCCTAATTATCAATGAAAATTTTCCTTTCCTTTTCAATCGTATTATTGTGTAATCTTTTTTGTTGATAATAAAGATTTTGAGTTTTTCTAATTAACTTAGAAAAAAATGTAGAAAAAAATTAAACAAAAAAATGTAATTTGGATAGGTGCCAAGTGAGAAATGTTAATTAAACCATTGAAAAAAACATAAAAATAAAGTAATCGGGATTCGAAGCATCCCTAATATTTATATTCCTTCGATTTTTTTACAAAAGACTGAGGTAATAGGTTATATTAAAAATAAAATATCGCTACTTATAGATAAATTCCTTCGATTTTATGGATAACCGAGGTAAAAGATTGTTAGCATATGACGCTACCAGAAATTATACTCTCGATTTTTAGCATTTTGAGATGAAAGTTTCATATAAAAAATGTTATTTGTAGTAGTGTACAAAGCTTGGTTGGAACAATGCTACTCTTCCATATCACCACGTATTTCTGTTAAGGCATCGTAGTCACCACTAACGGTGTTACTAGCTATTGTGGTGTGCCTTGTCGTGTCACCATGATGAGGAAGATGACTAAGGCAAGTGAAAATTGGAGGTAAGTGTGACTTAATTAAGTTTTACTAAGGCTCCACTCCACTGTGGGATGATACTTGTAGAAAATACAATGGGATAAATAACCTTCTTATGTATCTGAGAGCAAGAAAGATTGTATTTGTTTTCTCTTTGTGAAATTAGTGAGTGATATCCCAACCTCGAAGGTTAGGCATATTTGTAAACAAAACTATTAGTCGAATAATGGTAAGGAGTGGTTTCCTCCTTTTACATGTTCGACCAAACTGATCCTTATAAAGACACCTCATCTACTACATATTTGAGAGATGAACTAGCAATTGACATGGATTTGAGTCAGACGGCCCAAGCTCCAATTGAGCCACCTAAGATCACATTTGCCCGTTTTCTCTAATGGCAATTTCATAAACTCCTTTAACCTTATCAGATCATGGATTCCTTCTCTCGAAGACCCAATAAAAATTATCACCGTCCAAAAAGAAAAGAAGCTTGTAATGAAATATGCATGCATTATTATGAATAGTTATATTGTTATAAGTATATATACATATAAAGTTTAAAAGAATTTGTGGCTAGCTAATCTATACTTCTGCATAGGATCATGAACTTATTGGAAAAATAACAAGAACAACAAAAATTATACGCATGCGGTATCATACCTACAATTTTGTAAAAGAGCAAAACATCAAATAAAGAAAACTCATATTAAATTGCAATTTTTAAGAAGAAAATTGCCAACTCTTCCTATTGCAATTTTTGAACGGAAAAATTATAAAAAAAAATTCAATTATAACTTTTGAACTGAAAAATTATAAACCCTCTATTAATTATAATTTTTGGACGGAAAAATTGCAAACTCTCTCTTATTATAATTTTTGGACAGAAAAATCGCAAACCCTCTAAACAAACTATTTTTTAATAGAAAAATAGAAAACCTTCTATAGACATACAACTACCCAAATCATGTGATCCCCTGCTCCTAAGAGGCTCCTATGCTCCATAAAGTGGCCATATGAAGATAAGGAAAAGCATGACAATGGTCCATGTACATTTCCAGTTTATAAGGCGCTTTTGGAAAGCCTTAGAGAGCGCTTTTAGAAGCGCCCTCTTAGGCCCCCTTTAGAGGGCGCTTTTGTAACAAAGCGCCCTCTAAAGTGAAGCCAAAAAAATAATAATGAGGAAATGGAGGGACAATAATAGAGGGCGCTTTAGTGAAAGCGCCCTCTAAGGTTACCCTTAGAGGACGCTTTTAAAAAAGCGCTCTCTAAGTCCATGTACATTTCCAGTTTAGAAGGCGCTTTTGGAAAGCCTTAGAGAGTGCTTTCAGAAGCGCCCTCTAAGGTCCCCTTTAGTAAACATTAAAATTATAACATATACTACATGTCTCTTTATTTTCCCTCTCTATAAGCTATTTCGTTTACGTAACTGGGTTTTCTCTCTACTGTGATTACTCTCTACTGCGATTACTCTCGTCCTCCATTCGTTCTCCCTCCCTCACCGTCATCGTCGCCGTCGCCTTTTTCTGCTGCTGCGTTCACGTTCACTGAGTTATCTGCGTCCACCGTCACTGTTCACTTTCTTCTCCATCGTTACCGTCACCTTGAAGGTATTTCTCTTCTCCATCGTTACCGTTCACTTTCTTCATGTGTTTGATTAGGGCATTTTCTAAACTTAGTTTTACATTTTGTGCATTATGTTGATTAATGTTGTTTAGGGCAAACTGAGTTTTTTATTTCTGATTGAAAACTGATATCATTTGAAGTGTGTTTGAGCTTGTGCTTGAAAGTTTGATGATTATGGATGCAAGTTTGTTCATGTTCCAAACACCATAAGTTTGCATTGGTCTTTTGCATGCAGTAGGTGTGTGTGAGTTTGTATTCAATAATGATAAAAAAAAAGAGTTTAGATTGTTGTAACATGAGAGAAATGGAAGGTATATGAATGTGTTCACGTATTGAATCATTGTCTTACTTGGGTCTTATTGAATCATTTCTATATTACAGATAAAATGGCTAACCAAGACGATACCCATGACGCGAATGGATCATGTAACAATGTTGAAAAAGAAATCAAACGAGGATTGACTGTTATGAAGTCAATCATTCGTGCAAGAGACAAGGGTGTAAAATTTGAAGTACATTGGAGTGCTGAAGACCAACTAATTGAGCCTAACGGTTCAATGTTGGCAAGTTACATTGGTTTCCTTGTTCGACAACATATTCCGATTACATGTGATAATTGGAGAAGTCCGGACTTGAAGGTTGGCAAAGAAAAAATATGGTCGGAGATACAGGTACTTACCATATATTGTTATATGTTTTTTTTGTTGACTATTTGTTGACCATATATTGTTATAATAACACACTCCATGTGTATGTTTTTTAGAGATCCTTTCACATCGATGAAAGCCGACAAAAATATTGTATTCAATTGGCCGGAAAAAGACTTCGAGGATTTCGATCCTTTTTGTCCAACAAATTTCTCAAGGATGAGGAAGGAAAATTTGTTGAAGCAGAATACTGCTGCTGTACACGGTGAACACAGAAACACTCTGTTTTTTGTTGCATCAACTTTGCAGCCCTGTATTGTAGGCAGAATTTAGGACTTCTCAAAGTTGATTTCTTGTTGCTTTGTCGTTCATAAAATACACCACTAAATTCTCTGCGTTTAATTTTTAATTTTTTTTCATCAGGCTTGTGTCTCAATAGAGGATGGGTATCTACCTAAAGTTACTTTTGTAGTGGTCCAAAAGAGACATCACACCCGTCTCTTTCCTGTCAACCCCAAAGAGACCGATAGAAGTGGAAATATTATGCCAGGTTTTTTCAATATATTTCTCAACGCAGCTGGTATATATTATCATTTGAATTTATCACTTTTTGCTGATTTTGTTGTTCTAAATTGTCAAAGGAACCGTGGTAGACACCAGCATTTGTCACCCTAGGGAATTTGATTTTTACCTTAATAGCCATGCAGGAATTCAGGTAATATTAGCTATGTCATTTAACTTTATGCCATTGTTTACTATTTGTTGCTCAATCGCCTTTTGACAGTTCTGTGTTATTTGCATTTGGACGTGTTCTTTTTGCAGGGGACTAGTCGACCAACGCATTATCATGTGCTGTATGATGAAAATAAATTCACTGCAGACCAGCTACAGAGTTTGACCAATAACTTGTGCTACACGTAATGATATGATTTGCTTTTTTAATCTTAATTAATGTTTTCTAAACTTGTACTGTTTTCATTTAATTTTAGAAGCCTTCTGATACTATTTTTTTCCATTCAGTTATGCGAGGTGTACTCGATCTGTCTCAATAGGTTTGTTACTCGATTCCCTTTGCTTGTTTTTGTTTTAGGCTATACAAAACTTTAGTTTAACAAAAATGTTATCTTGTATGCAGTTCCTCCTGCCTATTATGCACACTTGCTAGCTTTCCGCGCTAGATACTACATAAGTGAAGTTGAAAATTCTGATTCTGGTTCTGCAAGTGGAAATAGGAGTGCCACCAACTTTGTGTCGACTCTGCCATCTATCTTGGAAAACGTCAAAGAAGTAATGTTTTACTGTTGATCTTGATTTGTCGTACAAGCTTCGAGGATAGATTTGGGAGTTAGGATATTCACCATGCCTTTTTTGGATATACTACTTATGCTGCCATCTGTTTTTTTGGTTGAGCCTTATTTTGTATGGATGTACGATAGAACTACTAGACAGCTTTTGGATATACAGAACATGTTTGCCACCATGGGTGGATGGGCGTTATTTTGTTTAGTATTGGTTAGAACTACTAGACAGCTTTTGGATACAGTGGTCACTGGGTGTTGGTTGCTATGGATCTTTCGAGACTAATAGTGTATTATCTCGATTCGTTATCGGGTGATTGGAGTAAATATCCGAGTATGAAGAAGACGGTTGACGCGTAAGTGAAATTCCCCTAAATATTCGTGTGTATTTGTATATTTAATTATGTCTGTCAGATTGATCTCAATATACGTTTTTATTTTGTTAGGGCAATAATAAAATTTAGATCGAAAAAGAATTATCGTAATAGGAAGGACATTACCTGGGTCAGAGTTCAGGTATATATTAAGTATCTTATTTTTGCTTATAATAGTGTTTGTTTTTTTGCTTATAATAGTGTTTGTAAGAAATTAACTATATATATATTGTTTGTTTTTCTGTGTAGTGTCCTCAGCAAAATAATTCGGTCGATTGCGGATTTTTTGTATTGAGATTTATGAGAGATATCATTGCGTTGAATCGTATAGACATCCCAAAAATGGTATGGAATAATAACTTAGGGTATATTTTAATATTATCGGATATTTCATCTAATTTGTTACTAAATCATGAATATGTTTTATTCTCTTAATTGTAGTACTTTGAGGAATACAAATCTTACTCAAGAGCTCATTTGGATGAAATGAAGGATGAATTGTGTCAATTCATTGTTGATCAAAGAATCATATAGCTAGGTTGTATATTGTTGTACATATATGTATGGAATGTTGTTGTTGTATGCTGTTGTTGTATATATGTTGTATATTGTTGTTGTACTTTTACTAAATCATGAATATGTTGTTGTATATTGTTGATCAAAGAATCATATATTAATGTTGTATATATGGAGGATTAATGTTGTATATAAATGGATTCATGTTGTATATATCAATGGATTAATGATGTATAACATTGGATTAAAGGATGAAATCAATATGAATTTTACACTTTTGCAGCATGCGAACAGGTTACCAATTAAATATCCACTGTTTTTCAAACAAATTTTTTTAAAATAACTAACACTTTAGAGGGCGCTTTGTCCAGAAAGCGCCCTCTAAACACTTTACATTGACAACTTTAGAGGGCGCTTTTTCCTGAAAGCGCCCTCTAAACACTTTACATTGACAACTTTAGAGGGCGCTTTTTCCTGAAAGCGCCCTCTAAACACTTTACATTGACAACTTTAGAGGGCGCTTTTTCCAGAAAGCGCCCTCTAAGGTGTCCCTTTATGGACCACTCCAGAGGGCGCTTTTTTCTGAAAGCGCACTATAATGTGGCCACTTTAGACAGCGCTTTCTCCAGGAAAACAAAGCGCTGTCTTTACCTATGCCAGCGCCACTTTAGAGGGCGCTTAAAAGCGCTGTTATAGGCCAAAATAAGCGCCCTCTTTTCCCTTATTTGGCGTAGTGAAAAAAATTAAACAAAGAAAAAATATAATTTGGAAAGGTGGCAAGTGAGAAATGTTAATTAAACCATTGAAAAAAACATAAAAATAAAGTAATCGGGATTCGAAGCATCCCTAATATTTATATTCCTTCGGCTTTTTTACAAAAGACCGAGGTAATAAGTTATATTAAAAATAAAATATCGCTACTTATAGATAAATTCCTTCGATTTTATGGATAACCAAGGTAAAAGATTGTTAACATATGATGCTACCAGGAACTATACTCTCGATTTTTAGCATTTTGAGATGAAAGTTTCGTATATAAAATATTATTTGTAGTAGTGTACAAAGCTTGGTCGGAACAGTGTTACTCTTCCATATCACCACATATTTTTGTTAAGGCATCGTAGTCACCACTAACGGTGTTACTAGCTATTGTGGTGTGTCTTGTCGTGTCACCAGGGTGAGGAAGATGACTAAGGCAAGTGAAATTGGATGTAAGTGTGACTTAATTAAGTTTTACTAAGGCTCCACTCCATTGTGGGATGATACCTCAAAGGTTGGGCATATTTGTAAACAAAATTATTAGTCGAATAATGGTAAGGAGTGGTTTCCTCCTTTTACATGTTTGACCAAACTGACCCTTATAAAGACACCTCATCTGCCACATATTTGAGAGATGAACTAGCAATTGACATGGATTCGAGTCAGATGATCCAAACTCCAGTCGAGCCACCTAAGATCGCGTTTGCCCGTTTTCTCTAATGGCCATTTCATAACTCTTTTAACCTTATCAGATCAAGGATTCCTTCTCTCTAAGACCCAATAAAAATTATCACCGTCCAAAAAGAAAAGAATCTTGTAATGAAATTTGCATGCATTATTATGAACAATTATATTGTTATAAGTATATATACATATAAAGTTTAAAAGAAGTTTGTGGCTAGCTAACCTATACTACTGCATAGGATCATGAATTTGTTGGAAAAATAACAACAAAAATTATAGGCATTCGGTATCATACCTGAAAAATGTAAAAGAGCAAAAAAAATCAAATAAAAAAAACTCATATTAAATTGCAAATTTTAAGGAGAAAATTACAAACTCTTTCAACTGCAATTTTTAAATAGAAAAATTGTAAAAAAAAATTCAATTACAACTTTTGAACGAAAATATTATAAATCCTCTATTAATTATAACTTTTGAATGGAAAAATTGCAAATTCTCTCTCATTACAATTTTTGTACAGAAAAATCGCAAACCCTCTAAACAAGCTATTTTTTAATAGAAAAATAGAAAACCTTCTATAGACACACAACTACCCAAATCTTCGATATATCAAAAATACTACATTTTGTTGTTGTGTAGAAAAGTAAAACTAACTCTCTCTATTTATATCAATATTTAAATTTTATTCTCTTCCTACTAACGGATGTGAGATTTGGATGAATATTCGGACTATTTAATCTATAATAACTAATTGCTTACAAATTAAAAAAATCAGTTGTAACGGTATTTTAAACTAAAGTGCGGCTATAGCGTGTGATGCAAGTAAATACATGACATTGTGTTTCTCTTATATTTCATCATTCTTCTTTATCCAGAAATTCCATATTTAGAGGGTATATCATTGCATTGCATTGCATTGCATTATAATTTTTCAATTTGTAAAGTGTTACTGCTTATTCACCCCATCCCTGTCTGTCTCCTATCTCTCAACACATTTGACATGGACCTAATGTTGCAAAATAAATTTTTTGGATACACACGATCTAATACAATATGTTTCATTTCCTAGTCAAAATGTATATTTTACATGTGGCGCATAAATATAGTGCTGCTACCCACGAATCTTCGTTTTTCAACGCTATGCAGAAAAAACTTTCTTAGAATTCTTCATTCAAAGCATTTTAAAATTTGCTTTGATCATCAAGTGAGATATTAATACTTCAGTTTTAACAACATAAAGTGTTTGATAAATATTTTTATCTAATTTAAAATACATCATATATTATAATTTGGTATATAAATAGTCATTTTAAGGATTGAATGTGTGAGTCACTGTAATTGTTTACGAATTAATATTATAGTGACTGTTTGTTATTGTTGTTTATGTTTAATGGTTTGTTGGTATTTTATATGGAATTTTCAATTCAAATATGAGTCACCGTTTTTTTAAGTATGTATTAATCACTATATTAATAATAAAATAAAATAAAAATAATGTATCAGATATTTACTTGTAAACTTACCTTAAAAATAGAAGTAAAATAAAACTCAAGCATTTTTTTAAATAAAAGTGTTTGGGATATAGATGTGAAGTTTGACATAGCCACAAGATAGAAAGTAGTTTTTGGTTGTTTGCAAGCAGCATGTGCTCAAGATTTTATGTACTGCATCATCCTTAAATATCGGTTTATGATTCCCTTATTTCATATTGATAAGGCTTACCCTGTCTGCCGCAAAGTGTGTTTGGGTACATTTGGGGAACACACTATACATTGCAAGGAGCTTTCAGGATTCAAATACCGACATGATTTTGTTAGAGATGTCCTATTTGATATTTTTAGGCGTGCAGGGGTATCTGTGAAGAAAGTGGCGCCTGTGAATTTCTTGATTGACCCACTGGAGGGGAGATCGACTCTTAGGCCAACAGATGTTCTGATGTATGAGTGGGTAGAAAGAAAATATGCATGTGTAGACTTGACTGGGGTTTCCCCACAAGTGTGACTGAGGACTGAAGGTTTTACTGTGGGACAGACAACTCTGAAAGTTGCTTCATGTAAAGTGGTCAAGCATGAGAAAGCGTGTTCCGACAATCAACATGCTTTCATACCATTTGTATTTGACACTTTTTTGTTTTCTAGCACCAGATAAAGTGGATCTTTTACAGAGAGTGCAAAGGCTCATGCATATCAATGTTGTGTCTGTTATGATATAATCCAAGTTATGTATCCCAAATCCAAAGTTAATTAGGGTTTGTTATGTTAGTTACTTAGTACTCAAGTTACTTAGTAGTATATAAATAAATACTTTGTAATTCAGTTCTGTAACACAATCATAATTTTATAATATCAACCCTTATTTTATTTCTCTCTCATTCTTTCTCTCCTCACTAAAAGTGTCTCACACACTAACAAATTAGTATCTAGAGATTCAGTTAGATTCTTTATCGTATTTTCAAGAATCACATGTCGGTGATCGTGTTTCCGGGATCATAGGGTTTTAATCGTGTTTGTTGCAAAGATGAATGGCACCAACGGTATTCCGAATTTTGTTCCAATTCTTGAAGGCAAAAATTGGATCTGATGGAGAAAACAAATGTGATCTCTATTTGGCTTTCATGAAACCCTTTAAGTGGTTACTAATGGAATCCATGAGCTTGCTAAGAAGGCAACTCATTCTCAGAGAGTCACGAACACGGAGGCCAAGAAGAAAGATTGCAAGGCTGCATATTGCATTCAATCGATAGATTCAGTGAATTTCGAAAATATCTCTCATGTTGAATCGGCGAAAGAGGGATGGGATATTCTTGTCAAGGACTATGAAGGAGGTGAAAAGTCAAATTCGTCAAATAGAATACTTTGCGGTGGCAGTATGAATTGCTGTAGATATGGGAGAAGATGAAAAGATTATAGGCTATGTGTCGAAGGTGCAAAATCACGTCCATCTCATGAAGGGTTGTGGTGAAACCCTAAATGATAAGATGCTAGTTGAGAAGGTAATGTGTATATTGACCACTCATTTTGATCATATTATCATAGCTATTCAAGAATCCAACAATCTTGAAACCCTGAAATTGGAAGTTTTGGTTGGTTCGTTGGATGCGCACGAGATTAGCATTATCGAAAGGAAAAGGGTTTAAGATTCGATACAAGCGTTGCAGGCTCAGGCTTGGAAGAAGCATAATGGTTCCAACAAATTCAAAGGCAAAGGAGACAAGTCTTAGAGCAAGAAGTCTTGTTCGAACCTTCAAAAGCATAAGGTCGATGATAGGGCTTGTGAATCCTCGAAAAGAGGATAAGGAAACTCCCATCAGAAAGACAAAGAAGAGAAAAAAGGTGTGCAATGCTATAATTGTGAAAAATGGGGTCACTTGGCCAAGAATATTTGGTACAGGAAAGATAAGGGAGCGAAAAAAGGCAAGGAAGAAGGAGCGGACCTTGCACGTCAAGATTCAGATGATTCTAAAGATATGGTGGTTATAATTGTAGTTGCAGATGACCATGACGACTCCAAGATCTAGTTCCTCGACTCGGGTTGCTCGAATCACGTAATTGGTCGAAAAGTATTGTTAGTAGATTTCGACTCGTCGAAGAAGAACAGGGTCAAACTTCTTGATAATAGCTCGTTGCAAGCAGAAGGTATTGGTGACATAGTTATTCAAAGGAGAAATAGAGGAAAAGTTATGATCAAATATGTATTCTATGTACCTAGAATGAAGTGCCATCTGCAAACTGCTAGACAACTGGTCGAAAAAGGTTTCTCATTGATTATGAAAGATGGAGCCTTAGAATTGTTCGACACCCAAAACAATTTGGCCATAAAATCTCCTCTGTCGAAGGATAGGACATTTAAGACCACGATCAGTTTGACTAAAGTATAATGTCTAAAAACTGTTGTCGACCACAAGAATAGTTTGATGTGGCATTTGAGGTTTGGACATCTGAACTTTCGATCACTCAGTCAACTTATCACGTAAGATATGGTAATTGAGATACCAAGTCTTTAGATGTCCGACAAACTCTGTGAAGGTTTTCGAATCGGAAAGAAATCCAAAAAGTCTTTCATTTCGACTATGCTGCATACTCGAAGTTGTACATTCAGATGTATGTCACCCTTTTAAGGAGCATACCATTGGTAGAAACATGTATTTTGTTTCGTTTGTTGATGAGTTTGGTCGAAAGCTTTTGATCTATGTGATCAAACGAAAGGACGAAGTATTTGCAATCTTTAAGAGATTAAAAATACTTGTAGAAAACTATAGTGAAAAGAAGATCAAGGTTCGGTGAATAGATGGAGGTGGAGAATATACATCAAATATGTTTGAAGAGTTATGTGCAGAACATGGTATTGATCATGAGGTAATTGCTCCTTTCACGCCTCAACATAGTGGAATAGTAGAAAGAAGAAACATGACCATATTTGATATGGCGAGATGCATGCTGAAGAAGAAGAATTTTCCAAAATCCTAATAGGGTGAAGTTGTTTCCACTTCTGTTTATATTTTGAACATCTGCCCTACCAGGAAGCTGAAGAACAAGGTTCCTAAAGAAGTTTGGAGTGGAAAACAACCATCAGTGAGTCATTTGCAGGTGTTTGGGTCTATTTGTTACAAGCATGTTCCCGATGTTATAAGAAGGAAGCTTGATGACAAGAGTGAACCTATGATTCTGATAGGATATCATAAAAATATGGCATACAGGTTGTTAAATCCAATTATTCCTAAGATCTTGATGACAAGAGTGAACTTATGATTATGGTATTGGAATTCTAGTGATCCAATTAGCAAGCCATTGATGAGCTATTATTTTGATGAAGCAAGTAGTGATGTCGAAGTCGAAGGTATTATTGATATTCTAGTCAAAGTCGAAGCAGTTGCTGACATGCCCGACACAGTAGAAGTCAAAGATGGTGTATCTAGTACTAGTCAAAGACCTCAAAGAACTAGAGTTCGTCCAACAAGAATTCACGACTATGAAGTGACTGGTGATGATGAAGTCACCTCAGATGGAGAATTAGTTCATTTCTATTTACTTGGAGGTGTTGAACCAATCAAATATAGTGAAACCTTAAGTGATAAACAATGGAAGTCAGTTATGGTCAAAGAGTTACAAGCAATCGAAAGAAATAACACATAGGAGTTAGTCGAATTTCCGACACATACAAAAGATATCAAAGTGAAATGGGTATTCAAGTTAAAGCATAATGTTGATAGGTCGATTGCAAGACATAAAGCAAAATTGGTAGCTAGAGGGTTTCTTCAGAGAGCAGGAGTCGACTACTCTGAAGTATACACACTAGTAGAAAGATTAGAGACTCTCAAATTGGTTTTAGCCTTGGCATGCAAGCAATTCTAGTCAATGTTTCACTTAGATGTGAAATCAACATTTTTTAATGGTCTCTTACACGAAGAAGTCTATGTCACACAACCTCCTGGTTTTGTGATACAGGGGGGAGCAAGGAAAGTGTATAAGTTGCACAAAGTGCTTTGTGGCCACAAGCAGGCACCTAGGGCATGGATAAAGAAGATTAACTCATACTTAGTCGAATTGGGATTCGTCAAATGCAGGTCTGAGTATGGTGTCTATGTTCAGGTTATGGCACAAGGAAAAACAATTATTTTCTTATATGTTGATGACTTGCTGGTAACTGGAAATAGCTTGAAGAACTTGTCGAAGTTCAAAGAGAATATGATGAGGGAATTTGAAATGTAAGATTTGGGAAATTTGTCTTATTTCCTAGGCATGGAGTTTCAAATGTCGAATCAAGCTATGATGCAATATCAAAGAAAGTATATCAAAGATATACTCAAGAGATCTAGGATGGATGATTCGACTCTTGCATCCTCACTTGTCAAACCAAATTTGAAGTTGGAGAAGCGTGGAGAGGAAGACAAAGTCGATGCAAATTTGTTCAAACAAATTGTCGAATCTCTGAGATAGGTGTGCAAAATTCGACCTGATTAGGTTTCTCAATCGGATTAATGAGCAGTTACATTAGTGAACCAAGGGTGTCACACATGAAGGTTGTAAGAAGAATCCTGAGATATTTAAAAGGATCGATAAACTATGGATTTCTATTTCGACGAGACTCCAAAATCAAAGAAGTCATGGTTACTTGTTATTCATATGCTGATTGGTGTGGAGATAAGGAAGATCGAAGAATCATAATCGGTTATTTATTTCAATTATTTGTGAAGGAGAATAGCCATCCAAGGCGCAGCGGAATTTAAATTTTTTCTCCATTAGTGATCCTTACGAATGAGCATGATCAGTGATAGAATCGTTACCTCTTGTGGCGATTCAAACCTTTGGTGCAGATCTCTGATAATGATCGAATCCTTTGAAGCAAATCCACGGGGCGATCACTAACGTTGAATGATGACAACGTCTCTACTCAATCCACACGAACGGATTCCTTCAATCGCAATGCTAGCTGTTTGTGAATGAAGGCTTTGAGTGAGGGAAAGAGAGATACGAAATTCCAACTCTTCAGTTGTGTTGTATTTTTTTTTATTTTTTTTACAAAGCTTCTGCACAAGAGCTCTATTTATAGAACCACTTGTGTGGGCTTCAAGCCAAAAAGCACACTTAAGTGCATTTTGGCCTATATCTCATAATATGCCAAAATCACTTAAGTATTTGGTACCTTACCATATTTCGTATTCAGCTTAAGTACACCGTACCTTACGATGTTCCTTAATTATTCTATCTCTCATCAATCCGTCCTTTGTGTGTGACCCTATAGGTTTTCGCGACGCTGACAATTATATTAAATCACGCATTTAACATAATAAATAGTGAGCGGTATCTAGCAACACATCACTGCTACCCAAGTCACGAAAATGTCATGTGATTTGACAAAACCTCCTGTGATAATAATTATGTGTATAATTACCCCTTTGCCCTTATGTCTATATTGAACACAAGGTATAGACCATGTCACCCTTGTCCAGTTCAATATTGGGCCCATAGACATTTATCCTGTTAAGCAGGATTGGCAAATTCCATCTAGGACACTCATGTCCCTCAGCATGCTTCGTGGAGTACCCATCAACTGTCTTTATGGTTATCCAGTTACGGACAACGTTGGATCAGCAATAAAGCACTCGACTCTACATCTAGGATCCATAGTGGTTTCAGGTCGAAGAGTGGTATACACTATTATCACCATGAGAATAACTTATGACACTTTGCATAACTTTCTATATAGTATTCTCATAGCGGGTCAATCCAGTATGAATATTACTCTTAATATTCATACCTATGTTTAAGACTTGATAACTCTTTATCCATGATCCATGAGACGTGATCATCAGTCTACAAACATAATAGTCTCCATGCTTTAATGTTATCCCATTTCATAATAAAGCTTGACTACGGACACTTTAAGAATAGTGTCCTTATGTTTAATGTGATCTCATGATTAAGTCATACTTGATACATTAAATGGACTATCTATTCCAGGGACTTTATTAAACAAACATAATAAAGAAAAATGCCTTTTATTATTAATAAATAATTCGATACAAGTACCAAAAGTATTGGCCTCTAGGGCTTACACCAACAATCTCCCACTAGCACTAGAGCCAATTAGACATATCCCTAATGTCCATATATCTAGTATGGCCATCATGCTTCTGCTGCGCAAGAGGCTTTGTCAGTGGGTCAGCAATATTGTCGAGTGTAGGTACTCTACATATTTTCACATCTCCTCTATCTATTATCTCTCGAATGAGGTGATAACGCCTAAGTATGTGTTTGGATCGTTGGTGAGATCTAGGCTCCTTAGCTTGTGCGATAGCACCATTGTTATCACAATAGAGACCAATGGGATCCACAATGCTAGGAACTATGTCAAGTTCACTAACGAACTTTTTGATCCAAACAACTTCCTTTGCTGCACTTGAGGCAACAATATACTCGGCCTCGGTTGTAGAATCAGCAACTGTATCTTGCTTTGAACTTTTCCAGCTCACAGCGCCACCGTTTAAGCAAAACACATAACCAGATTGCGATCTAAAGTCATCCTTGTCTGTCTGGAAGCTAGCATCGGTGTAACCAATTACAGCCAATTCTTCCTGACCTCCATATATCAAGAATGAGTCCTTAGTCCTTCTCAAGTACTTAAGGATATTCTTAACAGCTACCCAATGGGCATCACCAGGATCAGATTGGTATTTACTCGTTGCACTTAAAGCATACGAGACATCTGGTCGAGTACATAACATGGCATACATGATAGATCCTATTGCAGATGCATATGGAATCTTATTCATGCGTTCCCTTTCTTCCTTAGTTGAAGGGGATTGTGTTTTTGATAGACACATGCCATGTTGCATAGGTATGAATCCTTTCTTGGAATATGCATATTAAAGCGTCTCAGCACTTTGTCTATGTATGTACTCTGACTTAGGCCAAGCAGTTTTTGTGATCTATCTCTATAGATTCTGATTCCTAATATATAGGCTGCTTCACCTAGGTCCTTCATAGAAAAGCATTTCCCCAACCAAGTCTTTACTTGTTGCAGGGTAGGGACATCGTTTCCAATGAGTAATATGTCATCTACATATAATACCAGGAACACGATCATGCTCCCACTAACCTTCTTGTAGACACAAGGCTCATCTTCGTTCTTAATGAATCCATATTGTTTTACCATTTCATCAAAACGAAGATTCCAGCTTCTGGAAGCTTGCTTCAATCCATAGATTGATCTTTGTAGCTTACATATCTTATGGGCTTCTTCTGGTATGTCAAATCCTTCAGGCTGTGTCATGTACACATCCTCAAGAAGATTCCCATTAAGGAAAGCAGTTTTGACATCCATTTGCCATATTTCATAATCATGATATGCAGCGATAGCAAGTAAAATTCGAATAGATTTAAGCATTGCAACTGGTGAAAAGGTTTCATCATAGTCAACACCATGAATTTGTTTATATCCTTTTGCAACCAGTCTTGCCTTATAGGTATGTACCTTACCATCCATGTCAGTCTTCTTTTTGAAGACCCACTTGCATCCTATAGGATTAACTCCTACAGGAGGCTCTACCAAGTTCCAAACTTGGTTCGTGTACATGGAATCTATTTCGGATTTCATGGCCTCTAGCCACTTCTCAGACTCGGGACCAGTTATGGCCTCTTGGTAGGTCACAGGCTCATCTTGATCCATGAGTAATACATCATCTTGATCTGTTATGAGATATCCATATCTTTCAGGTAGGTGACGTATCCTGCTTGACCTACGCTGGTCTTGTTCTACTTGAGCAGGTTGTTCTTCCACAACTACTTGTGTTTCCTGCTCTAATTCCTCCATAGGTGTATCAATGCTTTGCGATTCTTGAATTTCTTCAAGCTCTACTTTCCTCCCACTGGTTCCTTTGGAAATAAAATCCTTTTCTAGGAAAACTCCAGTTCGAGCGACAAACACTTTGCCCTCAGAAGGATTGTAGAAGTAATATCCTCTTGTTTCTTTAGGATACCCCACAAATAAGCATTGGTCAGATTTGGGCTCAAGCTTAGTTGAAATTTGTCGTTTCACATAAACTTCGCAACCCCAAATCTTCATGTAAGACATATGTGGTCTCTTACCACTCCATATCTCATATGGTGTTTTATCAACCTTTTTGGATGGAACACGGTTAAGTGTGTAAGCTGCTGTCAATAGCGCATGTCCCCAAAAGGAGTTTGGAAGATCGGTGTGACTCATCATGGATCGGACCATGTCCAACAGGGTTCGATTTCTTCTCTCAGATACACCATTCCATTGGGGTGTTCCAGGAGGAGTAAGTTGGGATAGTATCCCACACTCTTTTAGATGGTCATCAAACTCTAGGCTTAAATACTCACCACCTCGATCTGATCGAAGAGTTTTAATATTCTTACCTAGTTGGTTTTGTACTTCATTCTTGAATTCCTTGAACTTTTCAAAGGACTCTGATTTGTGTTTCATTAAATACACATAACCATATCTACTGAAATCATCAGTAAATGTGATGAAGTATTGAAAACCTCCTCTGGCTGGTATGTTCAGTGGTCCGCATACATCAGTATGTATGAGGGCCAAAAGATCATTAGCTCTTTCACCTTTTCCTGTGAATGGGGACTTTGTCATCTTTCCAATTAAACAAGATCTGCATGTCTCATATGATTCATAATCAAAAGAGTCCAAGAGTCCATCTTTATGGAGTTTGGAAATGTGTTTCTCATTTATGTGGCCTAACCGACAATGCCAAAGGTAAGTTGGATTTAACTCATTTGGTTTCATCCTTTTAGTATTAATGTTATAAATAGGCATTTCAAGATCAAGGACATATAGTCCATTATTCATCTGTGCAGTAGCATAGAATATATCATTCAAATAAATTGAGCAACAATTGTTCTTTATTATAAATGAAAAACCAAACTTGTCCAAACAAGAAACGGAAATAATATTCCTGCTAATTGCAGGTACATAATAACAGTTCTCTAACTGAATTATTAAACCACTAGGTAAAGTCAATCCATAAGTTCCTACGGCTAAAGTAGCAACCTTTGCTCCATTTCCAACTCGTAGGTCGACTTCACCTTTTGCCAATTTTCTACTCCTTTTTAGTCCCTGCACATTTGTACAAATGTGAGAACCACATCCAGTATCTAATACCCATGTCACAGAAGTAGATAAATTAATTTCAATAACAAAAATACCTGAAGTTGAAGTCTCTACTCCATTCTTCTTATCTTCCAGGTACTTTGGGCAGTTTCTCTTCCAGTGTCCGGTTTTACCGCAATGGAAGCAGGTGCCTGCTTTTGCTATGCCTCCACTAGGCTTCAAAGCAGCAACGGTGGGTTTGGGTTTGACAACTTCCTTGCTTTTCCCTTTATCACCCTGCTTGATGGGCCTTTTGTTTTGTCTCTTTCCATTTCCGATCATCAGAATGGACTTCCCTTTTGACTTCAGATTCTGCTCAGCCGTTCTTAACATGGCTAGCAGCTCAGGAAGCGATTTGTCCATATCATTCATATTGAAATTTAGGACAAACTGACTGAATCTATCTGGCAACGATTGCAAGATCAAATCAGTCGCAAGTTCCTTTCCGAGGGGAAAACCCAGTCTGTCAAGGTTTTCCACATACCCAATCATCTTGTGTACATGGGGACCTACAGAGGCTCCCTCAGCTAACTTGCCTTGAAAAAGGGCTTTTGAAACTTCAAACCTCTCATGCCTTGCTTGCTCTTGATAGAGCAGCTTCAGGTGTTCAATCATATCGAATGCTGACATGTTCTCATGTTGCTTTTGCAATTCTGAGTTCATGGTAGCTAGCATGAGACAAGCAGTTTCATTGGCATCATCGACATGCTTCTTATAAGCATCTCTTTCTGCCTTAGGTGCAGAACTAGGAGGTTCCTCTTCAGGAACAGGTGTCTCCAAGACATACAGCTTTTTATCATGTTTGAGGACAATCCTCAGGTTTCGGTGCCAATCCAGAAAATTTGTCCCAGACAATTTTTCCTTGTCAAGGATCGATCGCAAAATGTTGTTAGAGGTGTTTGTTGTCATGGTAATCTACATAAGAAATAATGAAAATATAAGTATCATTGGCATATTTAATTAGGCCTTTAATTAAACATGCTCCCACTATTTTACTCAAAACAAATGACCCTCATCATCTGATTCGGAAAATCCCGTTGGAAGATTTTCTAGTGGGTTGAGATCCATATTTCACTTCGTTCTAAGTCCGCGTAGGCGGATTACACAAAACTAGGTTATTTAGGTAGGAACTCCTTCCAATTGTATCTCATACAACTCTCGAAAATTTCAATTGGGTGAATAACTCCTTATTCCAATCCATCATATGGGTTATTCCCAACTCTTGCTTCTAAACATATATATAATCTTATTATAATTTGTTTAGTTAAGTTTGACCCATTGTTTTAACAGTTGGATATTACAATTATCCCATTGCACCTTACTAATATATAGATCATGCACCTCGCGTAGGCGAAACCTACATTATCCATTACTAGTCTTGATGAGTGTTAAAACTTGGAAAGCATAAACTTAATATTTAATTTGAGGGAATTGCAATTTTTCTGATCTCACCGGCTTGTTTATCATATAAACCGTCTCTCACATGCATCAACATACATTCACATGCATCAACATACATACAAACAAAATGAAACAGTTATGGCCCCTAGCGCAATTGTTCTCCCAAGCCAATGAGAGAACCTAAGCTAACCTACAACGATCTAAGCTTCTCCAAGCAAGATCTTCAAGGTTGTCCTCCTTTGGCACTGACTTCTTTGCTTTCTTCATATCATTACATTACATGAAAGAAACTCGTTTTACATACGAGGGAGTGAGATGAGAAAAGAAGTTACATTTGGGAGATTAAGAGAGAGGCACGACACGCAGGTCGTATTTAAAATCCAAAACAAAACAAAGGAAAACTAAGGCCATAACCGATCACCACAAGACAATAATAAACACTTTATTATTATTATTATTAATTCCTTTAATTAATAAAATCAAATTAAATTTCGACGACCGATCACACTACGCAGAGTTAGCCGGGGGTCCGCTGCCCGGACAGCGGGAACGGGTGTTCCGCTGCCCGGTCAGTGGACGGTGGTTCCGCTGACCGTTCAGCGGACAGGGGTCAAGGGGGCAGCGCCCCTTGCGGGGTCGAAGGGGCAGCACCCCTGCTCGAAAATTTTAATGAACAATTCATTTAAAATTGACGTCGTTTTTCGTATCAACACTTGATACTTCAAAACACTTTTTCTAGCCGAACGGGTGAATTTTTCCTTGCGTTAACCGGTTAACCATATGCGTTAACCGGTTAACACTGTTTGAAAACATTTAGAAAACTCTTTTCTGCCTTGCGTTAACCGGTTAACCAAATGCGTTAACCGGTTAACACTGTTTGAAAATCTCAAAAATTTTATTTCGCATTCCGTTAACCGGTTAACCATATGCGTTAACCGGTTAACACTGTTCCAAAAATTAAAAAAAAAAAAATTTCGTATTACGTTAACCGGTTAACCATACGCGTTAACCGGTTAACACTGTTCGGAAAAGTGTTTAGGACGCACAACTCTTGTGCAATCAAACCCCAATCGCATAACTCTCTAACAACACAACCCTTGTGTCGTCACTAACCCTGATGCACCAATTTCAGACCGTCAAACACATCTCGATTGTTAATTCAGTATGATTGATCAACATGTCATTGCTTCACCATACTAATGTCGGATCAAGAAGCAAATGACCATTGATCGCTCAAAGGAAAACAATCATCGAGGGTTTGAATGAATGAAACAAGAACACTATATCATATATAATGTATTTTGCATCAGGATTACATATATCACATATATGTAACTTGATCGATCTCAATTTAACCTTTGATTCATTCTGTCTTTAATCATATTATTACAGAACAAAAACAGTTATCAGATTCATGGTTTCGTAAGTGGCTATGATACCACTGTAGGAGAATAGCCATCCAAGGCGCAGCGGAATTTAAATTTTTTCTCCATTAGTGATCCTTACGAATGAGCATGATCAGTGATAGAATCGTTACCTCTTGTGGCGATTCAAACCTTTGGTGCAGATCTCTGATAATGATCGAATCCTTTGAAGCAAATCCACGGGGCGATCACGAACGTTGAATGATGACAACGTCTCTACTCAGTCCACACGAACGGATTCCTTCAATCGCAGTGCTAGCTGTTTGTGAATGAAGGCTTTGAGTGAGGGAAAGAGAGATACGAAATTCCAACTCTTCAGTTGTGTTGTATTTTTTTTTTTTTTTTACAAAGCTTCTGCACAAGAGCTCTATTTATAGAACCACTTGTGTGGGCTTCAAGCCAAAAAGCACACTTAAGTGCATTTTGGCCTATATCTCATAATATGCCAAAATCACTTAAGTATTTGGTACCTTACCATATTTCGTATTCAGCTTAAGTACACCGTACCTTACGATGTTCCTTAATTATTCTATCTCTCATCAATCCGTCCTTTGTGTGTGACCCTATAGGTTTTCGCGACGCTGGCAATTATATTAAATCACGCATTTAACATAATAAACAGTGAGCGGTATCTAGCAACACATCACTGCTACCCAAGTCACGAAAATGTCATGTGATCTGACAAAACCTCCTGTGATAATAATTATGTGTATAATTACCCCTTTGCCCTTATGTCTATATTGAACACAAGGTATAGACCATGTCACCCTTGTCCAGTTCAATATTGGGCCCATAGACATTTATCCTGTTAAGCAGGATTGGCAAATTCCATCTAGGACACTCATGTCCCTCAGCATGCTTCGTGGAGTACCCATCAACTGTCTTTATGGTTATCCAGTTACGGACAACGTTGGATCAGCAATAAAGCACTCGACTCTACATCTAGGATCCATAGTGGTTTCAGGTCGAAGAGTGGTATACACTATTATCACCATGAGAATAACTTATGACACTTTGCATAACTTTCTATATAGTATTCTCATAGCGGGTCAATCCAGTATGAATATTACTCTTAATATTCATACCTATGTTTAAGACTTGATAACTCTTTATCCATGATCCATGAGACGTGATCATCAGTCTACAAACATAATAGTCTCCATGCTTTAATGTTATCCCATTTCATAATAAAGCTTGACTACGGACACTTTAAGAATAGTGTCCTTATGTTTAATGTGATCTCATGATTAAGTCATACTTGATACATTAAATGGACTATCTATTCCAGGGACTTTATTAAACAAACATAATAAAGAAAAATGCCTTTTATTATTAATAAATAATTCGATACAAGTACCAAAAGTATTGGCCTCTAGGGCTTACACAAACAATTTGGTGCCCCAATCTCATGGTGCTTGAGAAGTTAACATGTGGTGGAATTGTCATTGTGTGAGACCGAATATATAGCAGGATCCTATGATGTGTGTCAAGCAATCGAGATCAGATATGTGCTGGAAGAGATTGAGGTCAAAGTGAAGAAACCTCTGGTGTTGCATATCGATAACAAGTCATCCATAAATCTTGCAAAGAATTCAATTCTACATGGAAGAAGTAAGCACATCGAAGTTAGATTTCACTTCTTAAGGGAGAAGGTAAATCGAGGTGAACTTGAAGTAAGGCATTGCTCAAGTGAAACATAGTTGACCGACATTTTCACCAAAGGATTGAAGATCGACATATTCTTGAATTTTAGAAAGAAATTACGAATAGCTCAGATCGACTATGATTAGCGTATGTTTGACAACTTGGATTATATGGGGGGTATTTTCTGATATAATCCAAGTTGTGTAGCCCAAACCCAAAGTTAATTAGGGTTTGTCATGTTAGTTACTTAGTACTCAAGTTACTTAGTTATATATAAATAGATACTTTGTAATTCAGTTTTGTAACACAATCGTAATTCAATAATATCAATCTGTATTCTCTCTCTCTCTCTCTCTCTCTCTCTCTCTCTCTCTCTCTCTCTCTCTCTCTCTCTCTCTCTCTCTCCTCACTAAAAGTGTCTCATGCACTAACATTGTCACCTAGAACAATGAATGTAGTTTTTAAGATGATTGATTTTATCATGCAAAAAGGAATCGCGGGGCAGCTTGTTGTCCGTCTGCCTGCTATTTCTGCATAATCTTAATTATATATAACTTTATACAAAACACCAGTTATTACAAATATAATATATTAAAAGCTCAAGCATTTATATTCATTTTTTATAACACAAAAGATATTTCTGCCTTTTTTAATATTTATAAAAAATGTAGATATTACAGAGAATATGTTGTTAGACGAGTCACATAGTGCTACATTATACCATGTCCCTCCATATGCATTATCTGGATACATTGTACCTGGTTATTAGCTACACAAATCATATGTAATTAGAGTATATGATTTTGTCTTTATTAGTTTCCTCATTGATAGCTTGTACATTAAGTTAGCTTGATTCTTGGTTCATGACTGCTTATCTTTCTCTTGTATATGTATTGTCACTTGTAATGTGAATAGAGATCCTTTTGACCATTCTATTTGTCTTTCTAACTTATGCCAAAACCTGAAGTAATCACTAATGACAAAAACTATGTTTGTCTTATTAAAACACTTGACGGTAATGTAATAGAATTTTTCATGAAGAAAAAAACCTGAGTATAGAATAAAAGGAAATAAAAAAAGTAAAAAACATCAAAGGTAAACATTCTAAAATAAAAAATGAGAAATCATATTTACACAATGATTTTTCTCTATAAAAAAAGAGAAATAATAAAAACACAAATATTTTTAATTAACTCAATATAATACATCAACGTGTTTTTTAACCTAAAAAAATCAAAATAATAACTCTTAGAAACAGAGAGTGATGAACTGAGAATGTGTTTCACACTAAAGAGATATTCAATTCTTTTTTAAAGTTATTTAAATATAAAAAATTATTGATAAAAATATCCCTAATAATTATTTTACATTTTAGAAAAATAAACTTCGTAAATAAGACCTGTAAATTTAAATTCTTACTATTCATGCAAAACAAATGCTTTAATTATAACCCTACTAATGAACGGTAGAATTGATCATCCAAATTAATAAGTCATGTCTAAGATGATTTTTTTTTCAAATAAGAAAATTATTACCACCCAGTAACAATTGAAAGATGAATCCACCAAAACCAGAAAAGAGTGATATCTATCAGAATGTGATTGAGTCGATGATGCACTGTTTGTTGCAGTATTGCATTGCTTTTTGACCTGAATCTCTCCATTTTTGATATTATTCTATCATCTTTCTCCAATAACTACTTTCTTCATTCAATGGACTTGTCTAAGAACTGATAAGCCGATCAAAACCATTATAAAAAAGACACCTATAATAGAAAAAACCAACAATTTTTTTGCACAAGTAGGGAATAATATTTGTGATATCCCCTTAGCCAACTTCCAAAAATATGTGTGAAGGGTGACATGATCACTATCTCCATTTTGGAGGATGAATATCAACTTGGTCGCAAAGCTTATAAACATAACATATATGGTCGGGTCATTTGTCAAAAGGTTTATACTCCTGTAATGGTCACTACCTTCTGTCTCAAGCTTTCAAACTCTGGAAATTCATTGGGTGCAAGACCCTAATTTTGACCATAAGATCCCTTATGGCATCATATCATTGCTCAATGCATTTGCCTTAAGGATCATAGCATGTGTGGCTCCTTAACCCTAGGTTTGGGACTTGTGTGAGATGGTTTGAGACCACCAAGCATGCTTTTATTGTATATTATTGCTTTTCTTATTTGTTTAACTAACCAAAAATACAAAAATATGTCACTAACCTCTTTTGTTTTGAAGCTCAAGTGATTATGTGATCCCCTGCTCCTAGGAGGCTCCTATGCTCAATAAAGTGGCCATATGAAGATAAGGAAAAGCATGACAATGGTCCACAAAGCTCCCAATCATCATATATGTCCCCCAAGGATCTCAGTTTGCCAATTTGATTAAGATAACCCTAAGGGGTTGAGGATTGTTTCTCAAGGAAACCTTAATTCAGTTGTGCATTAACTTTGCCTTGCTCATAAAGCAACCTCAAACTATGATCAAATTCAATCAAGGGAAGTTATTTCATTCATTATTTTATGCATACATGAGCCTATTTGAGTATCCTCAATCATTCATTCATTAAGATTTGAAGTTTGGCCATGAGAAGTTGACCAGTCAAGTCATCTGACTAAACTGAGGATCACTGAGACACAAATTTTGATGTGTTTGTCAAATGAATATGACCCCAAGAGAAACAATGTTATTAAGAACTATATGAACAAATTTCATGTTCATCAAAAATCCATTTGAAACTTGGAAGGTCATCATTCATTTCAAAACATTATAGGTCATTTTGACTGAAACCCTAATTTTTAGTCAACTTCCCAAAGACCTAACTTCCTTATTTTTTATTATTTTGAGATGATACCAATTTCATTGGAAATATTAAGATGTCTACTTCAAATGTTATGTTAGACAAAATTTCATAATCCTAAAAGAAACACATGTGATAATACAAAGCATTATAGGTCACTTTGGACCAAAACCATTGAATTTGAAAAATGTCCAACTTCAAGTGCCCATAGCTTTCTCATTAAAAATCCAAATGATTCAAACTTTAAGTCCAAATTGATCATCTTGAAACTATCTACAACTTTGATGTGGGAGGTGTTTCCATTTGAGGCTTGCATCATTGAAATAGAAGGGCTTGAAGTTGATCACTTTTGGTAAAGAAATTCTAAGGAAACCTAGACATGTTTTGTACCTCAAACTTCAAAGCCAGTTTTCATAAATTTTCAAACTCCAAATGGATTTTTGCCCAACATAGCCTTTGTTCCTTATGTCAAGAGCTTTCCAACCATTACTCACATGACCATGTTTGGATTTCCCATGTGTGATTTTCGAAGGGCTTAATGTTTACGATCAATTATGCAATTCACTTTGTAACTTGAAATGCAAGAAAATGACAGGCCTTGTGCACGTCCAATTCACTTCAAAATGATCTCAGCATGCAATTCCGTTCAATTTTGGGCCTCACATGCGCCTGTACAGGCCCATGCATGGAGGATCCAAAATTCATGCACACGAGCATTACACCTCGATGGGAAAATAGCAAGTGTACTATTTTTCTCACTGTAGAAATAAAAGGGAAATTCCCCGTTTGTCGATCTCAAGGACTGCTTGACGACACAGAGTTTATAGATTGTTTCAATTAGACAAAAGCCTTTGGTTTTTGTGTTGTGATTAATTATACTACCAATTGCAGATAAATAAAACAAGTAAAAAGGTTGAGCGAGATACAAATGAGAGAAGATTGCTAGGGTTTGGTGAATGAAACTTCTTGCAACAGATATAATTTATGAAGGTTTAGACAATATTCCTATCCAATTAAGTCCGGTCCTCCAGATTATCTATTCCTAATTCCTTAGTGAAAAGACCTTTGATTATGTAACCTAATTACTATGTCCATAAATAATTAAGTTCATACTCAAGCATTCAAATATCAAGAATTACCGGTCAGATAGAGAATCCCTAGTCCTAGGTTATTTTTACTATCCAAAGTTCTTATCCAGATCAATGAATAATCGCTGTCCAGCTTAAACTATTCATATTAATCATCATTCGTTGGTCCGACGAATAAAGCATAAAGAACAGTAATAAGAACAAATCAATGGAAAAGAAGAAATAATCAATGCATTCATAAACATCAAATCTGTCACATTCAGAATCAGGGTCACCCCCCTAGCAATGGGGGGTTTAGCTACTCATAATCGAAATAAAAACAAAGATTAACATTGTTGTCATTACAGAATTTCGTGAGGAATCAATCTTCAATCGTCGGAAAACTCTTGAACATATGAATCCTTTGATAATCGTAGAGTCTCCAGCTCTCAAAACGCGTCTCTTTTCTCTCCAATTCGTCCAACCCCCGGAAAATCGTGTTCTGCCCTCTTAATAGCTATTCAGTTGGACTTTTCCTGATTTTGTGCTCCATACGCGTACTGAGCTGTCCCATACGCGTATTGCACGTAAGACAGCCTCTGATACGCGTATTGCCCAGGCTGGTACGCGTATTGCCCAGTCTGGTACGCGTACTGCCCAGTCTCATACGCGTATCACCAGAAGCTTGCTATTTTGCTTGATTTTCCATCCCTCTGGTCATATGCGTATGCTACGTGTACTGGGCAGGTCCATACGCGTATCATGTAAGGCCATACGCGTATGGACAGCAGGTTCTCCAAAAATTGATTTTTTTCTTCCGTTTTCTTGCTCGGGCTCAATTTCGCATCTGACGTTTGATTCCCTGAGCTTCCAAACTAGTTTTTTACCTGCTAACATACCAAAAAGTGTAAAATATCCTCAAGAAACTCATAAGTAACAACACACTTAATATTATAGAATTGAGCTTATATCCAACTAAAAATGCTTCAGTTTACCTGACTTATTTACGGTTAAATAGTGGAATGTCTAGCATAAATGGTGACTGATCACAACCCCAAACTTAGCTTGTTGCTTGTCCTCAAGTAACATTTTATTACCATCAAAGATCATGTCACCCCAAACTTACTGTAAAACAGTTCGTACCACAATACTGCTGAAATCTTTCGCACTGGACCTCTTGATGTTTTTCAGGTTTTCTGATTCTTCCACATAACCAACGAGCTAGAAACTCTTTCCCTCAGAGATATGACTTTACCTGTCAGCTTATATCACACTCTCACCAAGTCTCTCTGGGTTAAAGTGTTATCACTCTCAAATCACAATATGCAATATCAAATCAGAAGTTTGAATAAATTCTCTCATCCTATCAACATGTACAATCACACACACTTTTTGAGGTCTTTTAGGGTTGTAACGGGGCTTTGGTTTAGGTAGGGTATGAAATTGGAACAAGGTTTTTTTTTTTTTTTTTTTTTTTGGGTTGTAACGGGGTTTTGGTTTAGGTAGGCTATGAAATTTGAACAAAGGTTTTTGGGTTCAGAGTACATGAAATCATTCTCTCACTACGTTTCTTTTCTATTATTCCTGTAGGGTTATGCAATCCTCTTTTCCTTTTATATATAGTGAATGTAGCATCTTTCAAAAGCTGTTCTTTTATTGTTTTTCGCTTTTCTCTTTCTTTCTTTTCATGTTGTTGTTGTTTTTTTCTTCTTCTTTTTTTTTCTTTTTTTTTTCCTTCTTTTATACTACATTCACTTACTATTCACGTATGCAAAGCTACCCCAAACTTAAAGGTTGTTATTCCAACAGCAACCCCAAACTTAGATAGAAACGTAGAGATGAAATCAATCCTCACATACTCTGAACAGGGTAGGATAGGTACAAGGTCATGGCTTTTAGAAAAAAAAACGGGTATATCAGAAATAAATGATTAACAGGCTCAACAGGGTAAAACAATGGATAATAATAATAATAAAGGGATGGCTAGAAAGGCTCTAGGTGATAAACAAAAACATGCCTCAGTGTGTGTATTCGTACAACTAATAATAACAAAAGAACGTACGCAAACCAAGATTGATAAAGACATACCTGATATCTCTCATATGATGATAAGTGTTTGGCTTTTTATGATCTCACCAGGACGGGTTAAGCTGACTTGTTCTATCATACCTCTGAGTTCAAAGTTCATGCTCGTGGTTCTGATGTTAATCTTAACCAGTGCGTCCAATCATAAACAACAGTATCTACAGTCAGGGGACTGAAAGAGAGGACGCCCCAAGTATTTGGTGTAAGTGATCAAGAAACCCAATAGCCAGACATAGTCACGTATCTAACGAAATAAATAGGAAAATGGAGGTAAACCAAATCAAATTCATTAGATTAAGACAACCTATAATAGGTGATTACATCAAAGCAAAATAAAATAAAAACTGAATAAACCTAAAAAACAAAAATACATAGAGAAAAACAAAAGTACAAAAAAAAAAAACATAATCAATCACCCAGTCCACCGTCCTGCATATGGGTATCAAAGTCAATCTCATATGTCGGATCCAACATAGTGTGCCCTCGTGCGAAGGCAGAGATAGGTGTCAACGTCTCTGTGTGACCCGACGGAGTATGCTGCTGCTGAGGTGGTGTCTGGTGCGATGGCTGCTGCGGAATCTCTCCCCCTATCTGAACTGGCTGGTTCCACCAAGGAAAGGTGAACTGGCCAAAGTGAGGTGCTGGAGGCGGTCCGGAGAATCTATCTCTAAAGCGCTGTGCCTCCTCCCAAAGATCTGTCTGATGAGTAAGCACTCTCCCTGACAGTCCATACTGAAAGCAGAAGTCCTGCATAACACAAAACTGTTACATCTGCATCCGGTACTCTCTGGAGTTCTCATCAATCGGAGGAGGCTGAGGTGGCTGTGTCTCTGCTGCAGTCGGCTGAGCCTCCTGGGGCGGAGCACTGGTGCTTTCAACCCTGTCTCGTGGTCGCCTCAGAGGTCGGGGTGGATCATCTGTGACCGTCCTCTCCTTCATCTAATGGGCGTTCAGCGGTGCAGCCGATCGCAACATCAGTGAATCAGAGAAATCCGGAACCCCAGCTTTCTTGCACAGCAGGTAAATCACAGTCGCATGGCCTAAGGATTTCTTTGGCGACTGAGCGATGTCATCCATATCAGCAGCGATGATCTGTCCAATATTCACTTGTTTCTGATGCAGGATCTAATGAAGAAGTAGGGCACGCTCTGATATCAATTCCGACCCGCTCCGATTAGTGCTCAAATTATGATGAATGAAATATGCCAATGCCTTAGGAATCGGAGCTAGATCAACTACCATAATCTTCGTCGGAGAGATTTTTGAAGTGGGTGCCCAATCGTGACCTGGCCTAATCAGTGAGTTTTTCATATCAGTGTATGGCCAGTAGTTCTTGTCAGACCGTTTCATTTCGGTAAACGGGCAAACAGAATCATAGAATTTGCATTTCAGCACACTATTAATCGTCTTCCCATCATATTTGATTACTTTGCCCCTTACCAATGAAACGAACGTTGCATTCCTTGTGGGGTCTTCTTCATCAGATGTTACCCGTAGTGCATTAGCGTAGAACTCCCAGATCAGATCAAGTGAAACCGGTTGGATTTTGTCATTGAAGTAGATTAACTTCTGCTTTTTGAGAATATTAGTGACCTCTGGAAACGTATCATTCTGATACATCCAGTGTTTTTCTTCGACCATGCTTCGACTCTTGATTTGCTCATATCTATCTTCATGGTATGTGGTACGGAATTGGTTGACCTCGTTTGGTGATTGAGACATGATATGGATCTGTAGCCTGAATGAAAAAGAAGAAAACAGAGAAAAAACAAAGCAATACGCACAAAACACGTAACGAAAATAGTGAGAAAATGAAGTCCGTACGGACAAAAACTATATAAGCATGCCCACAAAATGATATGCGTATGATACGCAGCCAATACGCGTATCTGGCTCCCATACGCGTACCATACGCGTATTGATCTGCCATACGCGTATCATACGCTGCTCAAACCAGTGCAAAACGTGATCTGCGTAACAGATCACGTATCAGAATGTGATACGCGTATGGCCTGGTCCAATACGTGTATCATACGCGTATTCTTCTCTTTTACGCGTATCATACGCGTTTCACCAGAGGGGCGCATTTTTGTTGTCCAATACGCGTATCAGGAGATCCATACGCGTATTGGCAGATTCTCATTTTCATTTTCAACAAATTTTTTTTCTATTTTAATAAAAAAAATTCTTTTTCTTAAAAAAACTGACTCGGGAAAAATAAAATGACAAAACCAATCAAACCTCCCTTGGGTTGCCTCCCAAGCAGCGCTTCGTTTAACGTCGCATGGCTCGACGGGACACCTCATACTCAGATGAGTTTAACAGTTTCAATTGGTCCCCCTTCACCGGGATTGTATGGTTTCAACCTCTGACCATTAACTTTGAAGGTGTCGCCATTCTTCTCATTTTTAAGCTCTATTGCTCCATAAGGAAGTACTTTGTTAATGACGAACGGTCCAGACCATCTTGACCTCAATTTCCCTTGGAACAGCTTCAACCTGGAATTAAACAGCAGTACAAGTTGTCCCTCCCAAAATTCCCTCTTCTGGATCTTTTGATCATGCCACTTTTTTGTTTGTTCTTTGTAAATTTTGGCATTTTCATAAGCTTGATTCCTGAATTCTTCCAACTCATGAAGTTGAAGAATTCGGGATTCACCAGCTTTGAGAAGATCACAGTTGAGGAATTTGGAGGCCCAGAAGGCTCTGTGCTCGAGTTCGAGTGGTAAATGACAAGCCTCACCGTAAACTAATTGATAGGGGGGACATACCTATTGGTGTTTTAAATGCAGTCCTGTATGCCCACAATGCATCATCCAGCTTTACTGACCAATCTTTCCGAGAAGCACTTACCGTCTTTTCTAAGATCTGCTTTATTTGACGGTTGGATACTTCCACTTGCCCACTCGTCTGGGGGTGATATGGTGTGGCTATCTTATGTTTGACATTATACTTCTTCAACAGATTCTCCAAGAGTTTATTTATAAAATGCGTACCTTGGTCACTAATTAAAGCCCGTGGTACCCCAAACCTAGAGAAGATGTTATGCCTCAAGAACTTCACCACCACTTTAGCATCATTTGTTGGTAATGCCACAGCCTCTACCCGCTTTGACACATAATCGACCGCAACCAATATGTAATTCTTACCAGATGATGGCGGAAACGGTCCCATAAAATCAATACCCCAAACATCAAACAGCTCCACTTCTAGCATGGAGTTTTGCGGCATCTGATTCCGCTTTGTAATGTTACCTATTCGTTGGCACCTATCACATTCTCGGACTATAGAATTTGCATCCTTGAAGAGCGACGGCCAATACAAACCCGATTGGAGGACTTTTGCTGCAGTTCTATCTCCACTGAAATGTCCACCATACTCCGAATTATGACAAGCTTTCAGAATGTCGGCTTGCTCTCTTTCTGGAACACATCTTCTGATCAAACCATCCACTCCCTTTTTATAGAGAAATGGATCATCCCATAGGTATAACCTGCAATCATAAAGAAACTTTTTCTTTTGGTGAGAATTAAAGTCATCAGGTATAACCCCACCTACCACATAGTTGGCATAGTCAGCAAACCATGGTCTCTCCTGAACAACAAGTATTTTCTCATCAGCGAATGTGTCCTGAATAGGTTGTTCCTCCTCCGTTTCTTTGATTGGGGACATGCGAGATAAGTGGTCCGCGACCGTGTTCTCGCACCCCTTTTTGTCTTTGATTTCCAAATCAAACTCCTGAAGGAGGAGGATCCATCTCAAAAGTCTCGGCTTTGATTCCTGCTTAGCAAACAAATACTTTAAAGCAGCATGATCAGTATACACAATAACTTTTGAACCAAGCAAATACGATCTAAATTTGTCAAAAGCATAAACCACGGCCAACAACTCCTTTTCGGTAGTTGCATAATTCATTTGGGCCGGGTTAAGGACATGACTAGCATAATAAATCACATGCAATAATTTGTCCTTTCTTTGTCCTAGGACAGCCCCCACGGCAAGGTCACTTGCATCACACATTATTTCGAAAGGCAAGGACCAATCGGGGGCGATTACAACAGGTGCACTGATCAACTTACTTTTTAAAGTTTCGAAAGCTACCATGCAGTTTTTATCAAAATTAAATTGCTTGTCCTTGACTAGCAAATCAGTCAATGGTTTGGCCACTTTTGAGAAGTCCCTGATAAACCTGCGATAAAAACCTGCATGACCCAAAAAACTCCTTATCCCTTTTTCATTCACCGGAGGTGGGAGGTTAGCTATAACCTCCACTTTGGCTTTGTCCACTTCAATTCCTTTGTGGGAAATTTTGTGTCCTAGCACAATTCCTTCCTGCACCATGAAATGACATTTCTCCCAATTGAGAATAAGGTTAGTTTCCTGACATCTTTGCAAAACAAGAGACAAGTTAGCTAAACAATTATCAAAAGAAGAACCAAACACAGAGAAATCATCCATAAACACCTCCATATACTTTTCAAGCATGTCGGAGAATATAGATGTCATACACCTCTGAAAAGTAGTTGGGGCATTGCATAGCCCAAATGGCATCCGTCTGTAAGCGAAAATACCATAAGGACATGTAAATACAATTTTTTCCTGATCTTCCGGGGCTACAGCAATTTGATTGTATCCCGAATATCCATCCAGAAAGCAATAATACTCATGACCTGCAAGTCTTTCTAACATTTGATCAATAAAAGGGAGAGGAAAATGATCCTTTCTTGTTGCTGTGTTCAGTCTTCTGTAATCGATGCATACTCGCCACCCTGTCACTGTGCGAGTTGGGATCAGTTCATTCTTTTCATTTAAAATTACTGTGGTTCCTCCTTTCTTTGGTACCACGTGCACTGGACTTACCCACGAGCTGTCAGAAATGGGGTAAATCATTCCCGAATCTAACAACTTTACAACCTCTTTCCTTACCACTTCTTTCATTGCTGGATTTAACCTCCTTTGTGGTTGTACTACTGGTTTTTGATTATCCTCCATCAGTATCTTATGCATGCATACTGTGGGGCTAATACCTTTTAAATCCTCAATAGTCCACCCAATAACACTTTTATGTTTCTTTAGTACCTGTATCAACTTTTCCTCATCTATTGCATTTAGCTCAGAACTGATAATAGCAGGATAATTTGTTCCAGATCCTAGAAAGACATATTTAAGATTTACAGGTAATTGTTTTAATTCAAAATTTATACCTGGTTTACATACCTTTTCATTTTCTGATTCTGGTGAAGATCTCAGATCCTCCCACCGGCGTGGTTTGGATTTCATCCAAAGAGGTTGTGTATCCAGCATGGCAAGCACTTCTTTTTCTTTTTCATCATCATTCTTTTCAATCTCTCTGACCGACAGACTAAGAACTCTTTCCAATGGTAATTCAGGAAACTTCCTTTGCATTGTGCTAGTTACCATTTGATCAATTACTTCCACAGAGTGGTTTGTACACATATCCTTTTTATGTTTCATAGTGTCTCGGACATCAATTATGAGCTCTTCATCATATACCTTTAGGGTCAAGGTACCTCCCTCAATGTCTATCATGCATCTACCTGTTTCTAAGAAAGGTCTGCCCAGAATCAGAGGTATCTCTTCATCTTCTGGCATTTCCAAAATTACAAAATCAACAGGAAAAACAAATTTATCAACTTTGACCAGAACATCCTCAACTACCCCAAAAGGTCTCTTCACTGAGTGGTCAGCAAATTGAAGTGTCATTCTGGTATCTTGAACATTTCCAATTCCTAGCTTCCTGTAAATAGACAAAGGCATAAGGCTAACACTAGCCCCCAAATCGATCAGCGCCCTTTTAAAAGACCTATCTCCAATGGTACACGGGATGGTCACAGAACCTCTATCTGGCTTCTTTACTGGAATCTTCATACCCTGCAAAATAGCACTACAAGTTTCAGTTAATATAACAGGGTCAGTGTCAGTGGTGCGCTTCTTGGAGATGATGTCTTTCATGAACTTCGCATAGATAGGCATCTGCTCGAGTGCCTCAGAGAATGGAATATTGATTTCTAATTTCCTGAACAACTCCATGAATTTCTGAAAAATTTTCTCATCTTGCTTCTTCTTTTTGTTTCTTTGTGGGAATGGAAGCTTAATGATGGGTTTTGGTTCTGGTAGCTTTTCTTGTACCACCGGCAGTGTCACACTTTCTTCCTCAGGTGGTGTCTTGTTTTCTAAGATTTCCAGGTCCACTTCAAGCAATTGATCTTCTTCTTCATCCTTCTTCTTAAGATCTTCAACAGATTTCCCGCTTCTTGTTGTTACCGCACTTACATTATTGTGCTCCCTCGGATTTGTCACTGTTGCACTAGGTAATGCGCCTGGTGTTTGGGAATTTGTTATCTGTTGTGCTATCTGACCCAATTGAATCTCCAGATTTTTAATGGATGCATTGGTGCTCTTCTGATTATTCCTGGTTTCTTCCTGAAATTGCATACTCTGAGTTGCCATCTTCTCTATAGCAATCTCCCAATCCGCTTTCTTAGGTACTTGTTGCTGATAAGGTTGCTGTTGGTACGGTGGTTGTTGTTGTGGAGGTCCTTGGTTCTGAATATTACCTTGCTGATCTTTCCAAGAGAAATTAGGATGATTTTTCCACCCCGGATTATAAGTATTTGAGTAGGGATTATTCTGCCTCAGGTAATTTATTGCTTGCACCTGTTCTGCGGTTGCAACACAATGCATGGTAAAGTGTGGTCCACTACAAATCTCACAAATCATGGTCGGAACCGGTTGCACTTGAGCAACAATCTGGGTACCTAAATTCATAGCTTTCAATCTTCTTTCAACCTCAGCAGCAACCTGGTCTTCCATTTTCACTACCTGATTTGCTAATTTCAAGTCAATTTTTCCCTCCGGCTGATTCACAGTACGGTCATATAATTCCAAATGCTCATTCGCTGCAATAGCTTCGATGATCTTTTTGATACCGGTTGCTGTTGAAAAATTAGATGAGCCACCAGCAGCTGTATCAATGAGTTGCTTAGTCTTCATCTTCAGCCCGTTTACAAAATTCTGCATTTGTTCAGTTTCATCTAGATTATGTGTAGGACATGCAACTAAACATCTCTTGAATCTTTTGTATGCATCTCCAAGTGTCTCTCCGTCTTTCTGTTTAAAATTCACAATGTCATACCTCTTACGGATATACACAGAAGCAGGAAAATACTCATTCAAGAATGTTGTTTCCATTTGTTGCCAAGTAGTAATGCTTCCTGCGGGTAGGGAATAGAACCATTCCTCAGCGTCCTCAGATAACGTGAATGGGAACATGACCAATCTCTTTGCCTCTTCAGAATGCCCATCAATTTTTAATGATGTAGTCATAGTCAGAAACCTCTGCAGATGCTTGTTTGCATCCTCATTGATCTTTCCTGCAAAAGGTTTGCTTTCTAACTGACGGATAGTTGAGGGGTGTAACTGGAAGTGAGCAACATTAACAGGTTGGTTAACAATGGTCAACCGCACTGCTGGGTTATTCTGTCTGCCATAGTCACCTAAAAGTCTTTCCGCTGGGGGTGGGTCTGCAGCCATGTTTACAGTGTCTGGATGTGAATCTGTGTCTGACTCAGATTTTTCGAAGTGAACAGAGACTGGTGTGCCAGGTGTGACCGGTTCTTCGGTGTCAGAGTTTGCCAGTTTCTTTCTTCTAGCTTCTCTGAGCTTTGCACGCAATGTTCTCTCTGGTTCTGCGTCAAAATGAAAATCAGCTGAGGCCTTACCTCGCATACACAGATTAGGAAGAAATTAGTTATAATAACAATAAAAATAAAAATAAAATTAGTAGTAAATAAAATTTTGGATGCAGAGCAACAAAATTCTAATTGAAAATAAATTAATAAACTCTATTATCTTTGGCAGTCCCCGGCAACGGCGCCAAAAACTCGACGGGAAAATAGCAAGTGTACTATTTTTCTCACTGTAGAAATAAAAGGGAAATTCCCCGTTTGTCGATCTCAAGGACTGCTTGACGACACAGAGTTTATAGATTGTTTCAATTAGACAAAAGCCTTTGGTTTTTGTGTTGTGATTAATTATACTACCAATTGCAGATAAATAAAACAAGTAAAAAGGTTGAGCGAGATACAAATGAGAGAAGATTGCTAGGGTTTGGTGAATGAAACTTCTTGCAACAGATATAATTTATGAAGGTTTAGACAATATTCCTATCCAATTAAGTCCGGTCCTCCAGATTATCTATTCCTAATTCCTTAGTGAAAAGACCTTTGATTATGTAACCTAATTACTATGTCCATAAATAATTAAGTTCATACTCAAGCATTCAAATATCAAGAATTACCGGTCAGATAGAGAATCCCTAGTCCTAGGTTATTTTTACTATCCAAAGTTCTTATCCAGATCAATGAATAATCGCTGTCCAGCTTAAACTATTCATATTAATCATCATTCGTTGGTCCGACGAATAAAGCATAAAGAACAGTAATAAGAACAAATCAATGGAAAAGAAGAAATAATCAATGCATTCATAAACATCAAATCTGTCACATTCAGAATCAGGGTCACCCCCCTAGCAATGGGGGGTTTAGCTACTCATAATCGAAATAAAAACAAAGATTAACATTGTTGTCATTACAGAATTTCGTGAGGAATCAATCTTCAATCGTCGGAAAACTCTTGAACATATGAATCCTTTGATAATCGTAGAGTCTCCAGCTCTCAAAACGCGTCTCTTTTCTCTCCAATTCGTCCAACCCCCGGAAAATCGTGTTTTGCCCTCTTAATAGCTATTCAGTTGGACTTTTCCTGATTTTGTGCTCCATACGCGTACTGAGCTGTCCCATACGCGTACTGCACGTAAGACAGCCTCTGATACGCGTATTGCCCAGGCTGGTACGCGTATTGCCCAGTCTGGTACGCGTACTGCCCAGTCCCATACGCGTATCACCAGAAGCTTGCTATTTTGCTTGATTTTCCATCCCTCTGGTCATATGCGTATGCTACGCGTACTGGGCAGGTCCATACGCGTATCATGTAAGGCCATACGCGTATGGACAGCAGGTTCTCCAAAAATTGATTTTTTTCTTCCGTTTTCTTGCTCAGGCTCAATTTCGCATCTGACGTTTGATTCCCTGAGCTTCCAAACTAGTTTTTTACCTGCTAACATACCAAAAAGTGTAAAATATCCTCAAGAAACTCATAAGTAACAACACACTTAATATTATAGAATTGAGCTTATATCCAACTAAAAATGCTTCAGTTTACACAGTTTACCTGACTTATTTACGGTTAAATAGTGGAATGTCTAGCATAAATGGTGACTGATCAGCTGCTGAAGTGAAAACCCAACCTCACTTGAAGGAATTTCAGTTTTCATTTTTCAAATTCAAGCTTGAATTTCAACATCATTAGTTGATCTTCAAGTCTTAATTCCTTAGCCTTGCATCCTCATTACATCTCCAAATCAAAATTGGATCAATAACTTGAGCAAATCGTGCTGTTCAAAGTTGCATTTCAGAGGTATATCACTAAACTTGTTTGATCTGGATCTTGAAATACAATGTGAATTGCTTGAGTTTGAACTGTTTTCTGAAGTCCTCGAGCAAGAGGCAGGCCATTGGTGGTCTTAATTTCATGAATCGTGCCATTTCAGTTTCTGCACCTTGATTTTCAAGCTCTAATTTCTCATTAAATAGAAACATGGAGGAAGATCCAAGGTTACAGGGGTGATTGTCGCATCTCGAAAAATACGGTTCCTCGCGATGGTCGCGGAAAAATTTATGTTCGAACAGAGTCGCCACCGAACTTTATTTATCCCAATGAAGGGATAGGAAAATATCGATAAAACCTTTAGGAAATATAATAATGGTCATCGCAACCATATTCGGGTTCGGGAGTGGATTACGTAAGGGGAAGGTATTAGCACCCCTTACGTCCGTTGTACTCAACGGGAACCTTTTAGTTCTAATGTGTGTTTCGAGTGTTAATTTATGTTTGTTTATTATCTTTGGGTTATAAAATATTGAAAATAGAAATGGATGAGAACCTCAGAAAGGGAAAAGGGGAGGTTTTTTATTCGTGTGCTCGCGAAGATACAACAATCTCCTGCCTACGTATCCTTATGGTGCAATAAGGAAGTCAGAGCATTCGTAGTTCGGGGAACTACGGTTGGTTGGTGTCTTTTAGTGAACAACTGTTTAGATCGCATCTTAAAGGCTAAACGTTGGCTTGTCTACTCTTGACGGAGGCTTAAGCACTAGTTTGTTGTGCGCATTAGAAAGGATTAAACAGTGTTCTTTATGAAAAGAGTTTTGATCACACGAGGGTGACAAGTTGGATTAATATGTTGGATATTTTGTTTGACTGGTTATGTTGAGATGTTTTTGGTTGGATGACGATTACTCGGATAGTCGAGTAAGACAACTCGTATCCTAACAGTCGGGAAAGGGAGTAGAAGACTCTAAACCACTTTCTTTTTCATCCTTAATTATAAAAAGATTTGATAGTAGTTAAAGTATTTTGAAAGGATGACGAATACTCGGATAATCGAGTAAGGCAACTCGTATCCTAATAATCGAGAAAGGGAATAGAAGACTCTAAACCGCTTTCTGTTTCATCTGAATATTTATGAAAATAAGATTTATGTATGGTTAACGTTTTTAGAATAAACGAAAAGTACTTGAACGAATGAGTAAAATGACTCACATCCAAGCATTTGAGAAGAGGAATTGAAAACTCAAGACCATCTCCCTTTTCGTATAGCTTTGATTGATTTATTAATTTGTGGAAAAATGACAATTGTTCGACTGACCGAGTAAGAGAACTCATATTCAAACAATTGAGGAGAGAAGTTGAAAACTCAAAGTCATCTCCCTTTTCATTTAGCTTATTATGAAAATAATTTGATTTTATCGGGTTTATAAGTTTGCGGAAGAACAACGATTATTTAACTAACCAAATAAGAGAACTTGTATCCAAATAATCGAGGAGAAAAATTGAAGACTCGAAGTTATCTCCCTTTTCGTTTCTTATTATAAAATGATTTGATTTGATTGTTTAGGCGAATTAGAAATGACAATTATCTGACTAACCGAGTAAGAGAACTCATATTCAAATAATCGAGGAGAGGAGTTGAAAACTCAAAACCATCCCCCTTTTCATTTCTAAATAAAATGGTGTTTAATCGGAGTAGGTATTTTTAAATTAATTTGAATAAAAATACTCGATATTGGATCGAGATTTGAATTTGTGTTTGTAAACAAATTATATTTTAGTGAATTAATCACCTAATCGATCATCTAATAACCGAATAGGTCTCATTGTAAGAAAGCCCAAGAGTAAGCTATGTGAGGTTGATGGTGATGCTTAAAGTGATTGACTTACAAAGGTATTTGAAACCGGATTCAACATTGAATTGAGAATTGTTTGATTTTGGAAATTTGGTTTTATTTAGGTGGACCAATCTAAAAATAAAGAAAGTTATATTCTATTAAAATAAGTTAGCTGCACTCATGTTAGGAACCTTTCTCTTGGTATATGGAAATAATTCTATAAAATTGGACAAAATTGAGTAGATAATCAAATATTTACATCCTAATAATTTTACTCAATACTTTTCAAGGTGAAAAGACACTACAACGAGTCCTAAGTAGCCAACATCCCACATTGAAAGATCTCATAAAATATTCTCATAAAATACTTTTTCAGTCAAAAAGAAAAACAACATAATGCAATTGGCCCTAACTATAACATGTGAGTTTACTTATTAGAATATTCATGGCTAACTTCAACATATTTTATTACAGTTAAAATTCCTTATGTTCATTTCTAGTTTTCATTAACACTTACAAAAGTAACCACCTTATTTTCATTGCACTCCCTATTTCAAATACTGGTGTTTGTATATGAAACAATGAAAGCCTTTTAATTATTTTTGAAAACAATGAAGTAATAATTTTGTAGAAACTTGTAATTATTGGTAAACACAAGAAACATTATCTCAAACCAAACAAGTCCTAAATAACTTATATCAATAACATTTTCTCATGCCATGACTAATATTAAACTCAAAGGAGGTTTCTAGCTGAAAAAGTGAGTGTACTATTTTCTTAGTATGAAAAATGACGACATATGAAGATTCATAACAAAACTGTCAAACGTAAAGTCTAAGCATACCAATATATAAGCATGTTATAAATTTAAGATGGTGTTAACACAAGAGAGTGATTGTAATTTACATGCAAGTCAAACTAGCATCAACACAGAATATATTCTCAACATTGCATAAGTGTCACACCATCATTATTATAGCATCAAAATCCAGTGCAAACATGGAATAATTAGACCGCAATAGATAACCGAAATACGCACATCAATACAAACACTAACCCAATCTGAATTGACCCAAATAAATATCACCACCTTAGCTCAACAGAAGCCCCTATCAAGATTAATATGAAACTGAGCAAAACCGAAACCTGTACATTCGAGAATCATAACATGTTGAAAACAACAACAACACTCTTAAACCAGTGACATACATATCAAACACTAAAAGAATGAAACGAAAAATGCCGACATGATACGCACAAACAGCAAATGAAAAATAAATTAGAACATGGTAAACAGAGATAATCAAATTGAAAAAACCACTTGAACCTCGATGGATGACGCTGATCTTGCTGCAGATCCAGTTGTTTTCCGTATTGAGCTCGAGACATTGAGCATCGTTACACACAATAATGACGATGAAGACGGAGTAACTTACCGTTGAAGAGAGGTTGACAGCGTGAGATGCAGATTCAATACCGTTGGTGGTGCGGTTGAGTTCGGAAACAGAAACAATGTTGTTGTGCGAGTTTAAATGATAGTTTGATTCATTGGTAGGTTGAGTGTCTAAAACACATGCAACTCTCTCTATTAGATAATAAACTAACTATATTTTCATTGACTCCCTTGAAAATGAGGGAGAGGATTGAATGTATATGCGCCGCTCAGCTCTTCTGAGTTTCTCCTCCTCTTTCTCAAGCTAATGAAACTAATATTATATACTAGGGTTTATAAAATTAACAAATGTCGAAACTAACCTTAGTCTAGATATTTTAGGAGATAAAAATGAGTTTCAATAATAAAATCAAATCAAATTTAAAAAAAAAGTTAAAATAAACAAAATAAAATCAAACTAATTAATTACTTAATGCTATTTAAATTTACTAATTATTTTAACTAAAAACAAAAAATAAAATAATCAAAAATGAATAAATGTCGGGCGCGAAAATTTGCTCGAAAAATTAAATCGGATGCACTAAAATGATCAGCACAAAATATACTTACTGAAAAAATACAGCGTTTCTTTAATTTTTGAAATAAATTTTCACCGGTTAAAAGGGCTCAGACGGGTCAAAACGCAACTGAAACAGCCGCTGAAAAATACAACGAGCACACCAGGTTAAACTACATGAATCGTAGATTAATAATACTGGCGTCTGTAATTTTAATTTCGAAACTTTTTATCCGCTGATTTTGTCCGTACTTGAGGAATGATTCAATCGAATTGTCTGTATTTTCAATAAATTTATCCTGACTGATATTTCAGGTATTATTAATGATAAAATGCATGTTATGATGTACATATGATGTAAAATGAAAATTAAATCGAATTTATGAAAATTTAAAATGCCAGGACAAAATTGGGGTATGACAGTGATGTACATCACCCCAACTTCATTTTGATACCTTGCTTGTTTATTTTTATTAAGTTTTAAAAACCCGCGCGTGGTGGTCGGAGTTGGTTCTCTGGCCGGAGAAGATGGTGTTTTCCACCACCATCCCCACTGGGGAGCCTCTGAGTCCTTGGATGATGCTCAAATGATCTAATCATGGCCTTTGCTTTTGTTGACTTATTTTAATTCATTGTGTAACGCGCTTGACCAAGGCATATGGTATAACCGCGCCTCTGAGCCGTGTGATGATGCCACGTCAATTAATGAAACAAATCCAATGGCAGCGCATTTTTGCTATTTTCTATTTTCTGTTTTAATTTCTTTTAATTCCTTTTATTTTCAAAAATTCATAAATATTTTATTTGAAGTCACAAAAATATGAGACCAACACCAAAAAATTTCTTGAAAAATCTAGTTTCATATTTTGATTTTTATTTATTTTTGTGACTTCATTTAATATTTTTTGTGAATTATTTTGTTTTTAATAGTTTTTAATTCATTTTAAATACTTTTTGATATCTGAAAATTCCAAAAATATTTTCTTAACACATATGGATCATGATAAGCCAATGAAAAATAGTCTCATCAATTTTTTAATTGATTTGAGATTTATTTGAGATTTTAATTCATTTGTGTTATTTTTCATTGTTTTTAATTGTTTTAAAATAGTTTTTGATTTCAAAAATTGTTGAGAAAATTTGTCAAACCTTGTTTGACCATGTTAGACCTATGAGAATTCTACTGGACTTGTTGAAGTTTATTTGAATTGAATTTGATGTTTGACCATATTTTGTCCATTTTTATTTTGCATTTATTTTAATTCCAAAAATACAAAAAAAATATGTTTGACTTGTTGACTTCTAATCTTCATTTCTCTTCTATTTTACATTGGTTGATGATGATTTGATTCACTTTTGACCAATTGTGTTTGATATTTGATTGCTCTTTTATCCATTTCATCTTCATCTCATTTCTTCTTTTTATTTTGGCCAATGAGTTAATGTCTTATGGTTGGTCTTGACATATGAGAGGTTTAACTTTCTTTGATCCAAATCAAACTCAACTTGATCCATGATCAAGTGAGTTGCTTTGTGTCCAAGATGGGTTGCTTCTTGGTCAAGCAAAAAGCCTAAAGTCCATACAAGGCCTTTCTCTTTTCTTTTTGGCATGGCAAGTTTTCGGAGCTTGGCTTACTAGTCATGATATCTAACTTGTGTTTATTTGCCTATAGTTTTATTGACCGACCTCAGATAGGTGTGACTACTACATTAGTCCACTTACGATTGCTTAACATAGCGCTAAATTGTCTTATGACACACTAACATACGTAACCACTAATTACTAACTTTAATTTGAGCATTTAATTTCTTGCAATTTACTTTAATGCACTTTATTTCTTGCTCATCTATTCATATTGCTTTTTACTTTGCTCACTTTAGCACGTATTTTATGTTTATGTCATTTTCTTTTTGCTCATTTGAGCTCATTATTGTATATAAATATATTGTTGCTTTGTATTTATTTTGTCTTTGTTTGTGTGAACCCAATGCAAAAAGGAGAAAGGACTTAGAATTAGGACCTTACCTATGCTTAAAGGAGTTCAAGAGAAACTAGGCCTCATGCCTTTAGAATTCTAAATTGGTTGAATAGCAACTAGGCCTCATGCCTTTAGAATGCTAAAATCTAAGAGTTGACTTCAAAGGACTTCCTTTCCAAAACTTATTCTTTGTCCATTCCTCTTATTGTGTTGTGAACTTTTTTATGTTTTCTCTTGTGTGATAGGGATTCCACCTTGAGATAGTAAGAAGGACCATTGTCATGGGTAGCCAAGTTATGAGAGACAAGCCAATTGGAGATCCTAGGAGCTTGAATGTATATTTGTTTTGATTGCTTGTTGCTTGCTAAGTCCAAAGGAAAGGAGCATCTTGAATCATCTCCATGATTTCAAGAAAAAGGAATTCCAAGGGTTTTATCTTTTCTCTTATCTTTGTATGCTTTAGGACTAACCCTTCTCTTCTTCTCTCCACTCTAACCCAAGCCAAACTCATTTTGTGCAATCATTGACGTTGTTTTCAAATTAGAAACCTAGGCCTTATGCCTTTGACTTTTCAAAATCATTTCATTAATACTCATTGTGAATGAATCTTAATTCAACTTTGACTTCATTTTGTAAGTACTTCTAACTTGTAAATACAACTCACTTTAAGTTGTTTTTGTGGTTCCAATGGCCACCTTTGTTAAAACATTTTTTCATAAACATTAGCCATAAGTTTGAGTTATCATAGTGGTTGATGTAAACCTCACCTTATCCTTAGTGATTGGACTATAAGTTTTCCATACTTATTATAGGGTTAACCCCTCACTAGTATGTTGAAGTCCTCCTCACATGGTGGATTGTTGGTTTAGGTTGAGTTTTCTCCCTTTGATAGCAAAAGACCTCAAGGCTTTTGGTCAAATCAATTCACCAATCTTTTTGAGATTTCTACCCCGAACTACGAGGTTTTGATCCTACCTTTTGTGATGGTACGTAGGAAATGGGTTCATCCATTCAAATAACAAATTTGTAAATATAATCTATTCTCTTCTCATCCCTCCAATCTTGTTTGCACAAATATTTTCACAAATACCAACCTACAAAACACATTTGCAAAAAGGGCTCCCTTAGAGTACTAAGGATGTTTTGGGTGCTTAAAACCTTCCCATTTCATAACCAACCCCCTTACCTAGATCTCTGACATTTTTATTATTTTTTGATTTGATAAAACTTCTTACTTGATAAATCTAAAGGTAACGAATACCCCGCTACATTGGGAAATAAGGTATTCCTTTGCTATGGAATGACTACTTAGAGTTCTCTGTCTCCGTTTTAAAATATGTCAGAAGAGTTAAATTTGTTAAATCTTGGACTCTATCCCCTAGTTTGTTGAAACTATTTTCTTAGACTAGAGATTTTATTCCTCCAACCCTTAAACAAACATCGACACAAGTGTGGGTTAGGATTCATGGTTTGTCCCAGGAATACTAGAGACCTAAAATCCTTTTTTCTATAGCTAGTAGCAATAAACTCCATTGTGTATTGACTCGAAAGCTAATAAGCCTTACTCTGATAGGCCATTTGGAAGCTTCATGAGAGTGCTTATTGGTATTGACCTTACCATGTTAATTACATATAAAGTGTTAGTTGAAAGAGTGGGATTTTGTTTCTTCGTTGAAGTTGAATATGAAAATTTACCTGAATTTTATAGTTTATGTAATTGCACGGGTCATGTTAGGGTTCATTGTAATAACAAAACCCTTCTAATTAAGCCGATTGCTGACAAATATGGTCCAAGAAATAAAAATGTGCCACCCAAAACGTATGTGCAGGTTGAGCATAAAGGCAGAAATGTGGTCTCTGAGCCTGACACAAAAGTGATTGAAAAGTAAAATAACATAAAACTCTTTTTTGGGGGAATATAATTGAGGGTCACTAATTTGGTTTGTAGTGACCCTCATAAGGGGTCAACTATTGAGGTTGTCTCTAAGACCTAAGTTGACAATGAAACTTAGTTTACACCTACTGCAAATATTGTTGCATTCCTTAAGGCTATGGAGTTCCTTAAACACTCATGGCCAACATGGTAGACTTGGAAGTTAAGGACTCCCACATTTGCAAAATTACGATCACCACTACAAATTATATTTTTAATGACAAAGTTTTCACTTCGACCAACCAAAAACCGAGGTATATGTCCAGGGAGCGCCATGTTTAAATTTTTAAAAATATATATACAACCTATACCTTCAGTTTTGCCCAAAACCGAGGGAATATAACTACCAGGGATCACACTTCGAATCTTAGATATTGCATTCTATGTTTTTTTTTAATTTTTAAATTGGTTTAGGGTCACTATTTCTCACTTGGCGCATTTCCCTTGTCCTTTTTATTTATTCAGTTACATGCCCCAACCGAGGGATGATATCTTTTGCATCAATATTTTTAAATTAATATTTTCAAATGCCATTTTTATTTTATATTATTTTTAATTATTAAATGATCTACTCCCTCAGTTTTGTATAAAAATCGACGTGATAGTTCTTTTACTTGAATTCCCAAAATATGACGCTTTTCTATTTTTTAAATTTCTAATTAATTTATTCCCCCGATTTTCCTAAAAACTGACGTGTGTGTTCTTTTGCATATATATTTCACAAAACTAGACTTTAACTTTTCATTTACCTATCGTGTTTCATCATTATTATTTCAACAAAAATCCTAGGCAATTTTCATCAAAACTCGTATTCCATCATCTCTTTTGAATATCAACTATTCCAACATCAACTCGAACATCAACTCTTCCAACCTTACTCGTTGAAGCTTCGTCATCACGTTTGAGGTGTGTAATTCACCACTTAGATGTTGTTTATCACTGAAATGGTGTTAGTTTTATAAATATTCATAGAAATGGTGTTATTTTTATAAATGTTCATAGAAATGGTGTTAGTTTTAGAAATGTTCATAGAGATGTTGTTATGCACTATGGTGTTATATACTAACTGAAATTGTGTTAGTTTTAGAAATGTTCATAGAAATGGTAATACTGTTGAAATGCAATATCCGTATATTTTATTTTTCTTGAAATGATTCATCATAACTTATTGTTTTAATATTTAATCATGTTCATGCAATGTGTTTGTAACTTGTCTCGGAAATAGTCATTGCAACTTGTGTTATAAATGTGTTAGAAATAGTAACGTTGTGTTTTATTATTACCTTATCACTTGTGTTTAAATTTGTGTTAGAAATAAATCTTGTGTTGTGTTATTATTTATGTGTTAGAACTTAGAAATATTCATTATTGTGTCTTCTTATAACTTAAATTTGTGAATCATTTTACATGAAGTGTGGTGTATATTTCTAGTTAGTATGTTTCTATGGTCTCTCTCTCTCTCTCTCTCTCTCTCTCTCTCTCTCTCTCTCTCTCTCTCTCTCTCTCTCTCTCTCTCTCTCTCTCTCTCTCTCTCTCTCTCTCTCTCTCTCTCTCTCTCTCTCTCTACTGTATATTTCTAGTTAGTTTGTTTCTATTGTCTGAATCATTTTGGATAAAGTGTTGTGTGATGTGGCTTTGAAGTTCATGTTAGTGTCTCTGTTATATGTTGTTATTTTTCTTAATTTACACAAACATGTGAGATTCGACAAGAAGCTCTCATACAACCTCTGTTAATACAAAAAGTAAATGAAAAACTAGAGGTGTCACGATATTGACTAAGGTGAAAAAAGCCCATGAAAGAGGTGTTCTCTTCCCGGTTAATTTTAATGTAAGAACCCTAAGGCTTATGGTGAACATGCTGGTGACTCTAGGGGTTACTTAGCATTACAAGGTAGAAGCAAAGTGAGTATTTTGATAGATAATTGGCAGGAAGTTGATGGTGATTTGAAAGATATCATATGGACCGATATTACGGTATTTATTATGAATTTTATTATTTGTTTCACAAGTATAGATGACCAATTATTTTTTTGGTTTAATGTTAATATCAATTATATTATGTAAACATATGAAGTGTTTATTATTCCAGATGATAAAATGCTGAAAAAGAAATGGCTTGGATATGGTGGTGAGTGTTGGATGGGCTTTAAGACACATCTCACACATGATTATATTAAATATCCAAGTGATTCCATACGTGAAGTGTCCATTTATTGATAAAATTTTTTGGGAGGATTTTGAAAAATATCGCATCACTCCTGATTTCTTGGCTAAGAGCCAAAAAGGAGAGAAGAATAGAGCTAAAAATATCTATCCACATAGATTGTCTCGTGGATGATGTGATAAACTTGAACAAAAAATGATTAATGAAAAAAGAAAATAAATAGAATTAGAGTTGGGAGATCCTTATAGAAGCCTTGATCATAATCCATCTCCATCATGCCATAAGAAATGGAAGAGGAAGCCTCAAAGACCACATCGTGAGTTCACATCAGAGGCTACATGGAAAGTGGCTGAAAAGATTGTAAGTAGATACTTTTTTCAACATTACTTGTTTTATTTAATTAAATTGGGTAAAGATGAAATTTTATATATGTTGTAGGATGTATTGGTTAAACAATCCAAAGTTGATATCTTCATTCCACGAGATCGTCATGACATCTTGGTATAAGTGATTGGAACCAAGGAGCATGTAGGGCACGTTCGTTGTCTTGGAAGACGCGTCGGCTTGAAGTTATCTTTTAGACCATCACAATCAATTAACGAAGTAAATCATAAGAGATAAATTGAAGAGATAGTTGCTCAAAAGTTGGGAAGGTATTAGAACAGGAGCGACAAAAGTGGACTCATGAGGCGACGAAGAAGTGAACTTATGAGGAACATGGGAGGGTGAATCTGGATGAGCGAGAGAGGATGTTATAGGAGGTGAGAGAGAGAGTCCAGGAAGAGTGAGAGAGGTTGGCTAAGGAGGAGCGAGAGAATTTGTCTGAGGAAGTGCGAGAGAAGTTGTCTGAGGAAGTGAGGGAGAAGTGTACCCGTGATGTGATTGAGGCATACGTATAAGTTAAAAAAATTGTGTTGTATGTTGTTGTTATTGTTTGTGTATTTTAATTTTGTATTGTGTTTTGGTTGTTTTTATGATGCGGCTATTGAAATCAATGTGTGTACTCAACCACCCAATTCCATATCAGTTGGACTTACCTGAGAAAGTAGTTGAGAAAGTTATTATGGATGGTTAAGCATGAAAGATAGTTATTCTACCCCAATTCATAATATTGAGAGAACACCATCTCAACTAGATAATACTCAGAGACTATCAAGAATGATAGTGAAGACTCCAGACATCTACAAGTCTATTATATTAAAACATGAACCATAACAAGCTTATATGATTCCTAAGAGTTGTATTATAGAATTTTTAAAGGATGATGATTGGTTGGACATAATCGTACTATAATTGTGGTGCTCGTAAGTATAATTTTTACACTGATTTCAATTTATATTCATTTGATCTCATACTTTAGCATGAAGATTTGACTTTTGCATTAACTTTTAATTAGGTTCATGCATGAGATGTGTGTTGAAAGAAAATTAAGAAAATATTGTTTCTTAGATCCATTGAACATTCAATTTCAAGATATGGTAGCAAACACTATGTAGATTTACATACAAAATAAGTTGGTTAATGAGAATAAAGAATGTCACTTAAGACCGTTTTACCATGCATGAGTATATATTAATTTGTGTTTTCTTTTATAAATCAATTATGTACACATTATTAATTATTCTAAATGTTTATGCAGTATGTATTGACAGCTATTTATTATATGTCTGAAGCAAAATGTTGTAGTTATGTTATGTTCGTCACACTATAAAATTAATGAAAAGATGCATGATATTTTGAGAGGGTAAGTGGTATTATTTGTAATACTCAAATTTTACCTTTAGTTTTGAATAATTTTTATTCATCTTTAACTTTTTGTGATATGTAGAGCTATGGAGGGATACAATTTTGTGAAACGTGATCTACAAGGTAAAAAGTCAAGGTTCCTTTTTCCAAAAGTAAGTACTACTTGTGATTTTTGACATTATTTTATTTTTGCTAATGTATTACTTGTGTTTTTTGTGTATTAATTAGTAAATTTATTAAAATTATTTATAGTCACAAAAACAATTTGACAGCTTCTTTTGTGGATACTATGTTATGAGAAATGTGTTAAACATTATCTTCGGAGGCATTATCAATTCATGCCTTAAGGTATTAACTTTATCTATATACATGTAATGCATTTATATTTGTTAAGTTAATGTTGTTGTTGTTAGCTTATCATAATTTAAATTTTACTCAAATTATAGGCATTTAGCAATGAAACATCATTCTCACAAGAGGATATAAATGACATCCGATCATATTGGGACGGTACCTTCCTATTTTATTATGAATCTAAACAAAACTAATTTTTCTTGGTTGTTGTAAGCACTGTATAGAGGTTTTGTCATTTTAGGTGCAAATATGTATATGTTCAAATATATATGTATAAGTTCTCTTGGTAGAGGTTTTGTGTATCCCAAATGTCATTATAGGTATTGTAAGCATTATATGATTCTGCTTTCAAATATGTATAGGTTCTCTTGGTGAACCATTTTGAATATGTGTACATTTGGTTTTGTAAATTTGGTTTTCTATGTTTATGTTCTATATAAAATAAAATCATCTGATTTTGTAACAAAATTTATAGTTTTTATGTATAAAAATGACACAGGCCAGCCAAAATGAGATTTAAAATAAATTATAAATGACAACAATATGTTATGCCCATCGATTATTATACCAAATTGGCGTAAATAATGACTCGTTCCCCTCGGTTATTAACAAAAACCGAGAGGTATGTGGCGTGCGCTACATAGTTTTGAAAATAAAAAAATGTTATTGTTGAGGATTGAATCAATGACCATTTCAACTATCCCCTAAGTTATTTCAAAACTGAGGGGTAAGGTGACAAGTTTTCATGTCGCCCTTCGTTACCTTGCTTGTATAATCGAGGTAAAATCTCTTTCGCGTCCAAGTGTCAAACCCTAAATTTTTCCCTTAATATTCTTCACTTGTTGATTGCATGTAGTTCATATTCATCATCATTATATTATGACCATTTCATTGGTCATTAAGTTCCATTTTTATTGATAATTTGGTACCCATTTAGGTGTCATTTTAGAGTAAAAAAAGAAGATCTATTTGCTTGTTTTCATTTGTTTTTGTCTTTGTGCATTTGCATTGTCTTACACTATAAGTATTTAGTCCTTCATCATATGATTATCACTTTTAATTTGAAAAAAGTTATTGTTAAAATTAACTCACTTATGTTGTCACATAGCATTATCATCATCATATCACCATCATCTAATTTTAAATAAAGACAAAGTAATGTTAAGTTTAAATCATTCTATTGTTTTTGTTTTTTAATAAATCACTAACTTTGCATAATGCATTGATATGGTACATCCCTTTTTTTTCTTCGTAAAATCACGTTGTAGAGTTAAAAATAAGTTTCAAAGTAATTTAGGTGTGTCCTCAATATCACATCCATTTTTTTCATACATATCCATTTGAAATTTGAAAAAATAAGATTGTTGATTCATTGTCCATAAGGCTTAAAAAGCAATTTGATTTAAACTAAAATTGAACTTGAACTCTTGTTTATTACATACACTAACATCACAACCCATGAGTTTGAAATAAAATTCAATTGAAAAGAAAAAAAAGAGAGAAAAGTAGTAAATCCAAATTTAATTTGGACGTGGTCATTTGCAAGGTCATGAGATTACACACATTGCATCCATAATCATATATAAACTTGAGTTGAAATGAAAGGAATTGAAAGAATGATTTGAACTAAAGTGAAGATTTTGTTTTCATTGCATTGACAATATGAAAGTTACATGGCCTCAACCTAATATCATACACAAACAGATATCCCCATTCAAAATGAAACAATAAAATGAATATTAACTTGAACGCAAAAAGCATGAGCAATAACAACAGCTAATTACACCCATCATCATCCACATATGCATAACGAACCAATTAAAGATAAAGTTGCAACAACATACATACAACATACATAACCATCTGCAACACTCCATACATTACCATGGTCATCCCCTTACAACAACATACGTACATCAATCTCAACTCACGCATCTTTGGCCTAACATAATCTCACTCTTATCCATTACACTCACGCCTCCCTCACCTTACCACACACTCACTAATTCCATCCAAAAATCATCCCACACGAGTCTCATACCACCCTGAATCCTTATCCTATAAAATCCCCTCTTAATCCATTCATTGACACGCTAAAAAATCCCTAACAAACCTCAGTTGCAACATCATCACAACCCCTAACAAACCTTATTCGAAGCTTTGAGCCTCACCTCAAGCTCCTCTTCACCATCAGCATACAACCAGAGTGTAGAAGAAGAATTTTGTAGGAAAAGAAAGGAAAGCAGTAGGAGAAATATGGAAGCAGAATAAGAAGAAAAGGCTTACCTGAGTCTTTAGGTAAATAGAAACCATTGTGCCCGAGGTAGGAGTTGTCGTTAGAGTTCTTTTTCGTTGTTTTTTATTTTTTTTACTATTATTTATCTTCAGGATTTATGCTTCCCCTATATGTTAAATTATATGTAATTGGTTGTAATTTGAGGAAAATTAATGGATTGGGGTAGGGATTGTGGGTGAAAGGGTTTTTCGATCCACTTTGCTGGCTTATGTTTTGCTAATTTTGATTGTTGATTTTGGATAAGGGCGAGTTTTTAATGAGGGTTCATGTTGGTCATTTTATGATTTAGATGCATTTGGAAAAACTAGAAAAATAGTGATGAACACCTTCATGGTGTTCATTCGTATTCTTGTTTTTTTCATGTGTTTGATCTATGTGAATTCAGAGGAAGTGTTGAGAGAGTGTTTGTTGAGAGAGGTTAAGAGAGGGTAAGTGAATGGTGGAATGAAACCACATGCATGCATCCCCTCTTTTAGTGGCATCTTCATCTCTCTCTGAAGGTCACACGTGGCTTGCCCGTGACCTTTGATTTTGCTTACATTTTTCGTTAACTTAGGGTCCCATATGGGGACCCCCATCATAATTCAGCCCTCCCTCTAGTCATCACCCTTAGATGAGTCACCTTAGTTGACTCTCCTGAATCCTCTATGCTGATGGGTCAGCACCCTTTGGGCCCTTGCACCCTAGGTTTTTCTAAGCACACCCCTCCTCTTAATCGGAGCGTTGAAAATCTTTTTCTCAAATAAATCGGATGAAAAAGGATTAATTTGGTGTAGGCCTTTTTTTCCCCAGAGTGCTTGGACACTAGTTGTATCATTCACATTAAAATACAATAATTAACCGAATTTGATTCGTTCTTTTATAGAAGAAAGATGACTAATTGGATGTAGGCCTCTTTCTTTCTCAAGTGTTTGGATACTGGATGTAGAGCTTGTTGTGTGAATACTCGTCTTCCATTAAGGAACCATTACTCAATTCACCTCATATCTTTTAGAATAAATTTGAAAAAAAAAAACTAATTGGGTGTAGACCTATTTTTCCCCGAGTATTCAGATACTGGTTGTAGAGCTCGTTGTGTGAATACTTGTCTTCCACCTAAAAACAATCCACCAAATCAAACTTATCTTTTACCCCTTAGCGCGATGTCAAAACCTTTCATAAATGAAATATACTTCGTCCATTCTGAGACGTTGGAAACAATGTTTCGTTCCTATCATGTGCAAGAAGTTAGAACGTTTTTCGCTCGAGTGCGATGAGAACATAACTCTATGAGACTCCAAGTTATGTTGTCCATTTTGACGTGATGTCAATGTTCACTTCTCCATATTTTAGGTGGCAAGAAATGTCTTTTGCTCGAATGTGACTAAGTATATTTTAGGTGGCATAGCCTTGAGTTCTTCATCGCACCTGGAGATACGCATGAGCGAGATTGAACGTCTCGTCAGGCACCCTAATAAAAAACTTATTTTAGTCTTTTTCTTTTTTGTTTTCATACTTTTAACAACTAGAAAATACAAATAACGAAAGCTAACATTTATTCGCAAAGCTAACTAAATGGTTCCCGTTGAGTACAACGGATGTGAGAGGTCTAATACCTTCCCCTCGCATAATCGACTCTTGAACCTGAATTTGGTTGCGACGATCTTTTTTTTTTAAGGATTTTATTGATATTTTTTATTTCCTTTTAGAATAAATAAAGTTCGAGGGCGACTCTGTTATCATCACGAGCGTGCGAACACCCGTGATCATTTTTTTCGTCTATGATAAGCATTGAGATAGCTAACAAGAAGGATTTGAAGAACACCTTCTTTTTCTTTGAGGGTTTTATGTGCAGAATTCATAGGGACTCTGATAGGCATTAAGATAGCTAACAAGAAGGATTGGAAGAACATCTGGCTAGAATTTGATTCCCGGTTGATAGTGCAAGCTTTCTCAAATCGGTCTTTGGTGTCTTGGCAATTAAGGACCAGATGAAAATAAATTATTTATTTCACTAAATTCATGAACTTTATGATTTCTTTTATATATATATATATATATATATATATATATATATATATATATATATATATATATATATATATATATATATATATATATATATATATATATATATATATATATATATATATGCTTAATTTTAGAAAAATTTCTTTGGTTGAACTATGTACATAATACCATTAAACTAGATTATTTGCACAAGAAGCAAATTAAAACTTGCTTTAGATTTAAACACTAAGAAGGATTTCGATTTTGGTCCCCCTCCAATGTATGTTCCTTCCACCTTTCTATATATATTTTGGCATTTGGCCTTTTGATTAAAAAAGTATGAATTCACCTAGTTTCAAGTCTCTTCAATACCATATAAACTTTTTCTCCCCAATACCAATAACAGTATAAATATTGAACTAGTGCTCTTCCTCACCCATTTCCATTATTTTTGTTGTGACCAGCATTTTGTTTATTAATTTCAAGTTTTTAGTTATGCCAACCACATATTTTCCTAACATTATCTAGTCAGCTTATCCTTTTTTATTGTGTTTTTCAAACAAATAATATCCATTTAAAATGGAGAGAGAAAATTTGTCAAATTTTAAAACATTCCAAATTATAAATTAATTTGATAATTTTATAAATTAATAAAACTTAATTATTGTTACGTAAAAAAATTATAAATTACTTCACAAAATTAATATTTTATTAACGGTAGAAAAAATCAATAAAAAATAGAGAAAATTCTAAATAAGACTATTTTTCAATAACTAATAAATGAAACATTAATTCTCAGCTCCAAGTTATGAGCATGAGAAGAATGATAGATATGGTACAATTATTTCAGTATCATGCTATGTATATATACAAATTCAACATGATTATTTAAGCTATGAACCCAAATTCACTTCAATGGAGATTTCAATAAAGAAGAAATGAGATTCTAGACAAAGAACAAATAATTCATCCATAATAATTAACCAACATGGACATAGGAACCAAGCATAGTCCCTTTTTCTCCAAACCTGTACAATCAACATTTTTTCCATTGAAATTTATGTCACAATCATTTGTTTCCACCTTTGGATAATGCTCTGATTTAAATCCCTTACCCTACAAAATTATCATCATAAAAAATAGTATTTAGTTAACATCAAAATCCAAAACTATTTCCTAGATAGAAAATAAAAACATCAACTATTAACCATAGTTGATTACCCTAGAAATTGAGACATCAAGTTGATCATCAATCTTCCTTGACATCATTTCTCTTGCATTCATATCACTCACCTGCAAATAACGAGTATTTAAAAAAAACAATGGTATCTGATATATTAATTATTTAAAAAATTTAAAAAATAACATATTAATTATTTAATAAATCTAAAAAATAAACTGTCTCGGACTATATATTTACATACCCTTGGACTATTGACGGGGGAGCTAGCGGTGTCCTCTAAAGGATCATCTTGTGAAATCTGTTTGGTTCTTGTTTTCTTCATAGAAAGTTTCTTGGAGAGGTTTGATGAGTTTCTAATATGATTTTTATGTGAGAATTTCCATGCAGCAGAAGAAGCAGCATCTGAGACCAAAGAGGAACCACCTAAACTTGAAGAGCAATAACTTGGTTCAATGTGTTTAGAGAAATCTTCAAAGTATGAAGTCCAACCACTTTCCTCAGGTTGGTAATTTCTGGTTTCATTGCCACTGGCTGATACTGTTTTTTCCATGGAAGAATTCAAAGAACGGTTTATAGTTTTATAGCATAAGAAGAAGAGAAGAAGAATAATAGGAATGTTTTGTCAGAGGTTGGGAGAATTTATAAACCCAAAGATTATAATCGTACCATTATTAAAAGAGAGTGCAATTATTTATTTTGTATCGTGGGATAATGTCTCTATATATTTATTTACTTTTGTTATATGAGTCATCTTTATTAAAATTTAATTATGTATTTTTCAGTTTAGATTGGTCACAGTATTTGTTTCAAGATTTACATTTATATATTTTGAAATTATATTTTTAAGATTAATATTTTTTGGAATATTATTTCAACTTGTTTGTTTGGTGGAAATTTAGATTCTTAAGAATAATTGTTATATTAATTTAATTTAAAATTATAAAACAAAATAAAAATAATAGTAAATGCGAGTGATAATAGAAAATTATATTGATAGAAATATTATATTCTTAGTCTTTAAGACTCGAAATAAAACAGAAAATTTAGGTGTAAATAAAATTTCTAAAAAATAAAAAATATCTTAAAATAATTTTTTAAGACTTAAATTAAACATTAAAAAATGCATTTCCATAATCATATTTTCAAAAACTACTTTTTTAAACCTTAAAACAAACCCAATCTAACTACAATAATACTTGTGACTAGTACTCAACACGATCCTTGAGTCATGATAATTTTTAATTTTTAAAAGATGAACAAAACTTAATTTAAAGAAAAACAAATGCAAATGAAAAAGTTAATAAAATTAATTTATTCGATTAAATTATAGTTTAATCTTTTTATTTTATTAATTCAAATTTATAATATTTTATCATATTGATATAACTACTTCTCTTATTTTAAATTCAGGTGATTTTGATTTTCTTCTCAAAATTCTGGGATGAAAATTAATGATTTGTCCATTTTTAATAATGTATAACTCGTATTTATTATTTTTAAAAATTTTCAAATATCTTTTTGTCTCTCTTGATGACAATTTCATTTTGTATTGCCGTTTAACTTTTTTTTTTAATTTTATACATATGTTCATATAATAATTTATTACATTTGCAAGTAATATATTATTTTAAAATAATGAATCAGATAATTTTTAAATAAAAATAATAATAAAAAGGAATCAAAATTGTTCAAATTTAAAATAAAAAATTATTTCAAGAAACCTTTATTTGTTTGTATTTTTTTATTTGTTAATTCTTGGATTTCAAGAAGAAAACATTTATTTATCTCATAAATAGCATTTTAAATTTGTGATGAGAAATATAGAGCATATCAATTGTGGGTCCATATACTAATTATTGAGTAAAACATGGAGCAAAAGGGGGCCCGTATTATAGAATCTTGGGGTGGGCCAGGAATATGTAATGAAGAATTTAAATTAACTCTTGTTGTTAGAAGCCTACAACACAAAAACTAGGCTAAAAATGAGACAAGTCAAGTATAGAACGTGCAAGGGGAAAAAATTAGTATATAAAGAGAATAGGGTTGACCTTTGTGCTTGGGAAGAGATTTCCTATGGGAATTTGATACCATTTCATGTATTAAAACATACCTTTCAACCAAATGCATTTAATGAGAATGAAGAACAAAGTATAAATAATTGGACTACTTGAATAAAAATAGCCCTCATCATGAGAAAAATTGATGCCATTGTCTATTGTCTAGTGAGGTCAAAATTTAGATCTATCTTAGAATCATGATGGTGTAAGTTTTATAGGTTAGATTCATATTAATAGATTTATTTGGTGAGTTCTCTTTCTAGAATGTTATCTTTTTTTATAGAGTTTGTAATCCATTATTATGGTGTAGTTTTATTCCTTATAGGAACAATCAATTATAGAAGATAAAGCTGATCACGGTAAGATTTTTGATTTTGATGATAAAAAAAATATATTTGTAAAGTTAGCATTTTGTTTATTGGTATTTTTGTCAACAATCAAGAATTTTAATTTAATTGTAGGATAAACTCGAAATTTATTAAAGAATACTTTGTGTTAAACGTTTGAGAAAATATATTAATGCTAAAAGGTGTTTTAATATAAAGATTCAAAGAATTAAATGCATAGGTAAATGGATAGAGCAAATAAAAATATATGTAATAATAAATTGGATAAAAATGTTTGAATTAAGAGTGGAACGCAAGTTATTACATCTCTTACAAATAATTTATCTTTGTGACTTAGATGTGTGAATTTTAAAGAAAACATAATGAAATGTGACCCTCGATTACAAAATCAAAATCTACTTATATTCTAGGTACATCAATAACTGTCAACAACGGTTATCTCTCAAGAGTTCGACATGTATCTTACTACGTAGATTTTTTTCTTCTGATGTGTTTCCACGTATCTTTGGTTTTTGAATTGCTTCAAACTGTTATTGTTGTCAAAAACATCTTAGCTACCTAATCATATATGTCGAAAAATCCATTTGTCGAATTTGTGAAAAGTCCACTTAGTGTCGAAAACATAACTTAGTTATCTGCACTTAGCATTTATACACATCTCACATCTCATATTCATGTCGAAAACATAACTTAGTTATCTGCACTTAGCATTTACACACATCATCGTCATCATGGCTCCGATTTCCAAGCCCATTGTGGACCACAAAAATTAACCGTATTAAATAAAAGAAAAATCATTAATTAGTAATGATTTAAATCAAAAATCAAAACGCCATGTTTTAATTTCAGAGGAAAAAAGAGAAGAGCCTCATTTCAAAAGATATATAATTTTCTTTTCTCTTTTTCCTTTCGTTTCACAACATCACTCTTTCTTACACCCTAAAACTTTCATTTTCTACAACATCCATGTTCATCTTTTCTTCAACTCGAGTTCTAGAAAAAATGGCTTCCTCTTCTGGTATCGAAAAGCAACCCCAAATCTCTTATGTTGCTGATATGTTGGATGAAGAGGTTCAAACCCTAAAATCTAAAGACTCCATGAATGATACAAGGATCAAGCTTGCAAAAAAGCGCTTTGAAAAGATCAAGACCGAATTTCCCTTCTAAATGTTCGACTTCTTGTTTTCTGTTGTGTAACTGTGTCATGACAATTTATCATTTTAGCACTTTTAAATTCAATGCCATTTTAGTACTTTCATTCCCTATGCATTAGGTTTATACTTCTTTAAGTACTTACCATTTATCCTCAGAGTTCGAGCTTCATAACCCAACTCTTTAACTTTATAGCCATTATTAAAAAAACTTAAATGATTCGAAATGGGTCTTCCCAATTTGGTGAACATTTACCTAAAGTTCTATATTTTTGATCCACATGCAAACTAACTTTTCAAACGTAATCATAAACTATAAAGGCTTTCGACTTAACCTATTTATTGTAGGTCTTAGCTATTCATTCCTTTTGTCTTATTAGAATGTTCAAAGCAGTTATTCTTTCCTCATCTAAATCAACTAACTCATTTAGCATCATATTACAATAATGATCAAAAGGAATCTCAATTTGCCTTTGAATTTTAGTTGATTGTAAATAAATTTCGACAAGCAAAACAATGTCAAGACCAAATGTTAATTTAAACGAAGTAGTATTAGTTACCTCTTAGGAGAATTTCGACAAGCCCATAATATATTGTCTAAATGCCAATTTCTTGGTATTTGACCATCATATTGTTTAATCAAACCAATTATAATTTTGTTAGTTGGTTCAACTTGGCCATTGCTTGAGCATAATAAGGAGTAGACATTAAAAGTTTGATTCATAAAATTGAAGCAAATTCAACCATTTTTTACCAGTAAAAATTGTACCTTGATAAGTGGTTAGAGTTTCAGGTATTCCAAACTTCTATATTTTATGGTCTTGAATAAAATTAATTACTGCTTCCTGATTGAAATTAATCAAAGGAACAACTTCCACCCACTTGGTAAAATAATATATACCAACCAAAATGTACTTATGATCCTTGGTTGATATAGGTCAAATTTCACCAGTTATATCTAAAACCCAACCTCTAAATGGAAAAGCCTTGACAGATGAGTGCAACTCAATTGTAGGAACATGTTGAATATATGCATGTTTCTGACACTCTTTACAACCTTTTGCAAATTTGATACAATATTTTAACACAGTTGGTCAATACAAAACTTTTCGGGAAAAAAAATACATTTCATCTTGCAGCCTGCTTGATGAGCGTCACATGACCCTCTATGGACAGTAGAAGTTGCCAAATAAGCCTCACTGTCACTAAGGCATTTAATCAAGAATCCATCAGGAGTCTTTATAAACAATTGGTTCCCAATAATCACATAATTTAATGTCTTGTATTTGATTTTTTTATTTGTTCCTCCTGTCGGATTCTCCCAAAAAAATCAACTATTGATTTTTGCCAATCATTATTCGACAGATTGTCAATGCAAATTTTTTTACATAGTTATTTAATTCATCAAACCCTTCTGCCCCCACCAGTTTTGACTTTGACAACTCAAATGGGAAAGGATTATTAGAAATAATCTTTTCTTTTACCTCGACTAATTCTTCTAACTTTTTCTTAGAAACTCAGTAACCATAAGTAATTTGCATTAAATCATTAGCTTCTTGGTTCTCAACTTAAGGCACATCTATGATGTTGACTTCATCAAATCTTCTTAATAATGAGTTGGTTGTGACAAATTACCTCAGCATATTCTCTTTGATGCATTTATACTCTTTTGTCAATTGTTTCATGACTAACTCTGAATCACCTTTAATTTCAACTCCTTTGGCACCCAAATCCAAAAGAATCTCAAGGTCTGCAACCAGAGCTTCATACTCTGCCTCATTATTGGAGAAAAATCCTTTAATCTTATATTTGAACTTCGTTGGAATATCTTGAGGAGGGACTAACAAAATTTTAACATCAGATCCATTTTTATGTCTGGAACCATCGAAGTACAATTTCCAAGGCTTCAGACCAACATAATCTTGTTTTACGTCAACTATTAAATGATCAACAATAAAACCAACAACAACATGGCCTTTCATAACCCTTAAAGGGGCATATGTTAAAGAGTATTCAATCAAAGCTAAACCCCATTTTCCAATTTGACTATGTAAAGTAGGTTATGTCAACATATGCTTAATGACATCAAAATGAGAATAAACGAAAACATCAATAGGCTTTATATAATATTTCAATTTAGTACATGTGAAATACAAGCAAAGGCATAACTTCTTTATTGGGTTATACCTATTTTCTACATCATTTAAACCCCGACTAAGGCAATAAATGGCTCTTTCAACGCCATCGTCATTCTCTTGCGCTAACATACTTCCTATGGTTAATTCAGATGCATAAATATACATTTCATGGATTTATTTCTCATACGAGGAAATAAGATAGGGGGTTCATCAAATAACTCTTAATATCATCAAAAGCTTATTGATGCTCAGATCCTTATTTGAATCCCTCTTCTTCTCCAAGCGCGCCAGTGGAAAAAAAACCTTTGTTCTGCAACTTAGATTTGAAACGAACCTCCTAAGGAAATTTATCTTTCCCAACAAAGATTGAAGTTGCCTCTTATTTGATGGAGAGCTTGTAATCAAGATTACCTTCATTTTGTTTTGATTAATCTCAATTCCTTTTTTGTGAACCATAAAGCCAAGGAAGACGCCTACATTAACACCAAAGGCATTGTTAAAAGAATTCATTTTTAGGTCATATTTCCTCATTCTTTCTAATGATCGTCGAAGATGGTCTGAAGGACCATTTTTTGATGAAGATTTAATAACGATGTCATTAATATAGACATGCATAAAGGTTTCAATCAAATCATAAAACATAGTGTTCATTACTCTTTGGTATGTTGCACCAGCATTCTATAGGCTAAAAGGAATCATTACTCATTCATATGTTCTTAAGGCTCTAGGACATCAAAATGTCCTTTTTGGCACATCTTCTTGTAGTTCGTATAAACTTGTTCTTTAAGAGACTTTCAATTTATTTTATCTTCAGCACCACTTCTGACGCAAATCTTCTTGGTGTTTGCTTCACCGGCCTCTTATCATGTCAAATTGGCAGCTTTAGTTCTACCACATCTTGACTGAGACCTGTCATTTCATCATAATCCTAGGAGAACACAATCCTTAAATTCTTTAATCAATTCAATCATCTGGATCTTTAGGATTGGATCAATCTTGGCACTTATGTATGTTCAATTTTTTATTGTTCCATCTGCTAAGTCGACCTCCTCTAGTGGATATTGGGCTTGCATCCTCTTAGCTGAAACTAATTGGTCTTCTTTGAATCCCAAAATCTCATCATCATAGATACAACTGAGTCTCTTGGTTTTTGATTTATCTTCATGCTCTTCAGCTATTGTTGAATGGTCTATTTCGACCAACTTGGAAACGGGATTCTCACCAATCTCCGTCACTTTATTAGTTTCAAACAGACTAGCTTCAAAAGCCATTTTTTGTTTAACATCGACTTCTAAAGCCTCATTTATCTGATTTTCCACTAGATAGGTCGTAATTCTAACTAACACGCTCAATTCATACATCACTATTTTCTACCATGAACCACCCCATATTTTTGGCGGAATCGTCATCAGACTCACTCTCCTTGGAGTCTTATTAACACATGAATCCATGAGTAGGATATAACTATATCAAGTAAAGGACAACTCCTCGCATAGAGGATTCCTTTCCATCAAAATTATAGGGTGTAATGGTTGCAAGTTTCTTTTCGAATGTGCCTTTATCTACATGATCCACTTCAGCAACGAATTAGATTTGATTCGCTTCAACATTCTCCATAATGTTATCATGCCTCCAGATTGAAAAACTTTTATGTTAATTTGAGGGGAGTTTCTCCATATCATGTATCCATTCTTGACCCATGAGTAAATTATAGTTGTCCCTAGATGGAATGACCACGAATAAAGTTGGTCTAACCATTGTTCCTACAACAATGTTAGCTAAAGTAACTCTTAAAGCTTTACGGGTCTTGCCTTCATAATCAGACAAGACCATATTATGTGGTCTCAATTTTGTATCTATCTTTCCTTCTTCTTCAACAAGAAATGTCTCATCAAATTGAATACAACTCCGTCATCTACTAGAACCTTGTTCATGCCTACCCCGTCAACTTTAGCATGAACGAAGAGTGGCTTAAGATGCTTTTTCATATCTTTATAAGGTTTTTTAAAGACAACATCTTCCTCTTCCATGTCGCAATTACCCATAACACAGTAGCATAAAGGCCATCGGTTTGTTACTTCTTCAGCAAGGTAATCATCCTCGCCTCGCTGACTTCATTCATTATGTCGAGTTCTATGGGTAAAATAAAAACAACATTATATATAACGTCAAACTCATCATCTGACTCAATTTCAAAGTCGTCTGCGAGCATGTCATCGTCTTCATTGGAGAAGGGTCCTTTGTCCTTAGGCTTGACCACTGCTGGCTGGGGAATCGAGATTCTTTCTGCCATGGGTTTTTTCCTCACTTGAGCAAATGTCAGAGGTGGGAAGTTTTCACTTCTACTTGGTTCTCCAGCTTTGAACTCAACTTTCTTTTTTAGTTGGTATCTCCTCAATTGTGTCATGGTCATATGGTTCTTACCCAGGTAGTTTTTCGAACTATAAGATTAGTTTTTTGAACTATGGGAATTGCCATGTATGACGAACCTTAACCAATTTCTATCACCTTCCATTTTGGCTTTTTGGCATTAGACTTGACGTTGGGTCTAACCTATTTGTCAAAATGTACACTTCTGTTGGAACATATTTTATCCTTTAATTACTTCAATGATGTGAACTCCTTCGCTAAATCTTGCCAGATGCCCTCATTTGCTGACGCCAAACTCTTTCAAGGTCCTTCGTTGCTTATTGTCGGAAATTGAACTGCAGTGAGGACATATCATCACTTCTGAATCTCAGACTTGGAAATGTTTTAGAAAATCCATAATATCTTCCTTAACTAAGGGATGCACCTTTTCGACTTTTTTTATAATCATCCATCTTTGGATCTTTGACCATTGGGTTGGGATCCTTAGCACCTTCGACCATCATGATCTCAACTGGTTCGATGAGGTTCTCATTTTTTACCTGCAGGGGATCTGAGTCAATTTTCATGGATGGCTTAGGTTTGTCACCAAACTTCAACCTTTCTTCCTTCAGCGTATCTTGCGCCATATCCTTGAAAATAATACACTGGGAAGTATAATGACCAAGGAAGTTATGATATTTACAAAAACCTTTTTTCTTCATTTGTTCCAATTGTGGCACCCTTAGGCCTTTTGGCACTATGATTTGACCATCAATCACCAACAGGTCAAAAATTTCATCACATTTAGTTACATCAAAAGTATAAGTTTTTGTAATAAATTTCTCATTTCTACTTTGGTTCAACAAGATTCTCCCCATTTGATGGTCGCAAAATTTTATAGAGATATGAAGGCATTGGCTGTAATTCTACCAGATTAGCCTCATTTTCTTCTACATAGTAAAAAACTTGTCCAGTTCTTGATCATTATCATCTGCCTCTATGTAGGAAATATTGTACTTCCTAGAGTGTCGATTTATTCTAACCTTTTATGATCTAGCATTCTCTTCCTTTAGGAGTTCGACTTGTCTAACCCTATCTGCTAATTGGACCATATCCCTTAGGTATTTGTTATCTAACTTCTTCCTAACGGAATAGTCTAAACCACCTGCAGCCATTTCGAATAACTTATGTTCAGACACTTGAGTAAAGCACCTTGACTTCATTAATCTGAATCTATTGAGATAATCGTTTATTGGTTCAAACAATTTTCGTTTCACACTAGCTAACTCCTTCAAGCTAATTTTCAATTGTACCATATAAAATTGCTCATGGAATACTCTCTCTAATTGATTCCAATTATGTATGGAGTTAGGAGGGAGAGTAGTGAACCATGTGAAAGCATTTTTTGCCAAGGAATTTGGGAAGTATTTCATCTTTATACTTTTGTTATTAGCCAGGTCATCGACTTTTAACTGGTATTGAGCAATGTACTTGACGGTAAACTCACTAGTGTCACCTGCAAATTTAGTAAAGTTAGGGATTTTCCACCCCCTTGGAAGTTTAGTTTGCAAGACATATTCAGATAATGCAGAAACAAAATTTGGCCTATGAAGACCAATATTAAGATAACTTTGAGTTAGAATTTGTTCAACCATATTGGTTATGTTATTTTTTTCATCCAAAATTGTTCTGTTGGACTCTCCTAACTACATGGTATGCATCTTCGTTCCTGTTTGCCAACCCAGCATCTTCGACTACCCTGGGTCTAGGTTGTTCGATTGGATGGGGAGCAACTTAGTATCGTACTTGGTTATTAGGAACTAGATGACTGGATGTTAGAAGAGCACCAAATAAGTCAACAATTTGACCCATTTGATGTGCTAATTGTTGGTAACTATGATTTATATTTTCGATCAAAGGATTAAACATCGTACCAATTTGTTGGGTAAGCATGTTAAATATATCATGGTTCCTGTCATTCATCAGTTGCCTCACAGTCAAAATAGAATTATTATTTAAGGGTGGCATAACCTGAGAGATGTATCTCAATCCTTTCTGAGATTGACCCATTCGACCAGGGTTGTTTATAGCAGATCCTGACGCCATGTATGGATTGAAAGGAGAAGCAATAGACATTGTATTATTTGTATACATTGGCGCGTTAGTCTACAAGCATACCATCATTGTAGTGGGCATTCCATATGGATACTCCCTACCACTATGGGGAAGTGTAAAACTTGGGAGGAATGGAAGTTTGATAACTCCTGTCGTGGTTTGTGTAACCACGGGATTAACATGAAAATAGTTGGTTGTAATGGTGGTATTACAATATATGGTGTCGTAGTCGAAACTAGCATCTGATTCACGAGAGGAGTAGTTACTCCAACAATTGTTGAAGTGCTTGAAACACCAATCTTCATGTTGATTGGTTGTTCTTCAACATTTGGAGTGTTGTTTTGGGGAGGAGGAACTCTTTGAGGGGATTAATTCCTTTATGGGCAAGACATACTAACAAACTTGTCACTCATCGAAGGTATAAACACTCAATAATTGACAACATTTAGATGTGAAGAACGAAAACAAACATAACAACACATACACTTTCTGTAAAAAAGATAAATTCCACACAAAAGAGTCCCACCGAATGTGCCAATTTTTTTATTGGTGTTTTTAGTAAACAATCACGAGTTGTAATTCACTTGCACGATCAAACTCAAAAATTCATAAACGACACTTTGTGTTAAACGTTTGAGAAAATTTATTAGTGCCAACAGGATTTTTTAATGTAAATATTCAAAGAAGTAAATGGAGAAGTACTTAAATGGATAAAGCAAATAAAGAAATATGTAATGATAAAGCAGTTGGATAAAAATGTTTGAATTAAGAGTGAAACACAAATTCATACATTTCTCATAAATCCTTTATCTTTGTGACTCGAAAGTGTGAATTTTAAAGAAAACAGGATGAAATGTGACCCTTGATTACAAAATCGAAATCTACTTATATACTAGGTACATCAATAGTTGTCAGTAATGGTTATCTCTCCAGAGTTCGACATGTATCTTACTATGTGGGCTTTGATCGTCTGATGTGTTTCCATGTGTCTTTCGTTTTTGAATTGCTTCAAATCGTTACTGTTGTCGATAACGTCTTCAATTTACCTAATCATATGTATGGAATAGAAATATTTGAACCGCCCAAGTAAAGAATTGTTACAAATAATGAAGAAATTAAAAGGTTTAAATAGGAAGCAACGTAAAATAAACCAAATTGAATACCTGAATATTTTGTTTGATAACCAGCTACTAATTCTTCTTCTGCTTCTGGTAAATTAAAAGGTAATCTTTCATATTCTGCTAGCGAAGAAATTAGAAAAACGATGAAACCCATAGGTTGACGCCACAAATTCCAACCCCAAAAACCATATTTTGATTGTGCGTCAGCTATATCAACTGTACTTAAACTGTTAGATAATCCTAGTCGGTGATAACATTACTGTTCTCATCTGTATTACAGAACCGTACATGAGATTTTCATCTCATACGGCCCCTGGAAAGCCTTAAGTAAATCTAAGGATCAGGTCGATTATTTATCTCTTGATATATCACTGAGATATAGAAGATAAAAATCTATCGAACAATTCTGAATTAGACCAATTCAATTCTGTCTGTTCTACAAATAAGAAAGAGAAATCTATAAAAGATCCAATTAATGCACTTCTGAATTTATATCATCCCTAAAAAATAAAAATTTATTGAATAATAACTGAATTCTTCAATATAATATTCTTTTATAATTCTCAATAACCCTCGTGATTTTGAATGACGAAAAATAATTACACATTCGTTTCTTAATTCTTAATTATGATCGAAAAGTCCATTTGTCAAATTTCTAAAAAGTCCACTTGATGTCGAAAACATAACTTAGCTATTTGCACTTAACATTTATATACATCTCATATTCATGTCGAAATGCTGAACAAAAATCTCAGGCTAACACACTTCGATACTCATATCAATCAATGAAAGAAGTGAAATTTACAAACTTAAGTGTGGCTCAGAGTCACACTTATATAAAAACCACAATTAGAATCATCATCAATTAGTCCAACATGAGATGCGGAAAAATGTTACATAAAAATTAAAAGTTAAGATGAAGACATACTTCGATGTAGTTTAGATGTTCGCCAACTAATAGAATGCTTTGTTCGAATTCAACCTCTAAATTGAAATATTTATTGCACTTCTAAGAATTCTATTTTTAAGAATCATTTTTGGAGAATTAAAAATGAGCATCTTATTCTCTGTTTAGTTTCTTTTTAATTGGTTTGGTTAATAATAGTCGCATTTCAAATATAGTAAATATATGAATAGTTGTTTAAATTTAATTATCATTTTCTTGAAAATAAAGTCGTTAATTTTTTTCACAGGAATGTCTCATTCTTAAGTTGTTTTTATTTAGAAGTGAAAATCTTACTCTCATAATAATAAAACATTTCAATCACTCCCACATTATTTTAAAATATTTTATTATTATTTTGTCCATGCAGAATTATTTCCAAATTAAAGATAAAAATTGGAGATCATACCATCCTATAAATTACACGATTTAAATATATTATATCTATAAAACAGAAAGAAATAGAAGATAGGAATATAAACTATCGAATTCAAATTATGTGGCTAAAATGAAGGAGGTCTTCAAAAGTTTTATATGACACAAAGATATTATCAAGCTTAAGAATTTTTTTTATCGAACTGTAGACTTGCAATATAGTATGAAAATGTTAAGCGGTCAGAAATTAAATAAAGTAAATGTAATAGAGATAATATTGTATTGAATGTATATTAAGATTAGACAGTATAAAATTAAAAATGACAATACAATATTAAAATGTGTTAGGATATAACCTAATAGAAAAAATAGTAGATAAAACAAACTTAAATTACTTCAACATTTAAAGAAAACTATATAGATTATGTAATAAAAAGAATAGATAGAATGATAAAAAATCAAAGAGTTAGAAGTAAAGCAGGATCTAGATACTCATCCCACACTTAATCAAGGCTATGGGTAAATTTCAACCCACACACTTAATAGGATAACGTAATGTTGTTGTAAATTTCAATATATAATTACTCGCCACTAGCATTCTTAGGAATAAAACTCCTAGTAATAATAATCATTAAATATTATTCCTAGAAAATATCATTAGAATTATACTAAATTCCTGGGGGAATAATGATATCTCTACACCATAGGAAAGATTATCATAAGAATTATTCTTAATTCCTACTCATGAATATTTGCAGTGCAATAGGAGTAATATTCCCCCTAAATAATTTGCCATGTAGTGAGTTTAGGTCCTCTAAAATAGGTGACTACCCTTACAGGAAAAAGCAAGAGATTATACTGGTTAATTAAGAAGAACCAACATCTAAAATTCAAGTTTTGTATACATATAATCAATGTACATATTTCAATAATAAACATCTCATTTTCCTCTCAGGCGAAGGAATCAAATGACCCAGCACAAATCCCATATTTGTGTAAGTTGAAAGAGTATGATTTCATTTCCCAGTAGGTATGTAACTGTGTTACAATGCATTTCATGAGTGACTTTCTTAAAATACTGTTACACTAAAGTAGACAAGCAAAGGACAGTGGATAGAGCTACAAATGTTCCAAAACAAAAGACACAGTCCAAATGTCCAAGTAGGCAGTAGCTCGCGGCATCGAAGTTAGTGACCGTATTTCTGAAACTCCCACTCACTGTTATCTATACCAAGCGAAACAAGAACCAAGTAAGGAACACTAATCAATCAATTTGGGTTCGAACAGAAACAGAAGGCGTGAAAGGAAATTGGCCAACATACCTAGAGGGCAAACTTGACGGGTCTTGAGCCATCGGCTAATGCAATGGAAATGAAATGCATGGTTACAAACCCCTGTATAAGATACCAGCCAGAACAATAAACATTTGAGTAATCCTGCTCTTGCAAATCACAATAACTAGACAAGCATACACAATTAGAATACTGACCTATGAACTAATTATAGATGATCTAACTAACAAATAAGTTCAACTTGATTTTTAAATTAGATTTAATTGAGATGCAGTCAGTGTAAACATATTTATACTTTCAATCAATTCTGTGTCAGATGATTAAAAATAAGCAAGCCTAAATGTCACACTCGATTTGTCATAATTAATTAATAGTATAAAAAATTCTACACCGACAATACATCAAAATTAAACTCTTAAATTTTACCCAATGCAGCTATGTCAGTACAAGTACCAAATATGATATGCAAGTATGGTAAAAAAAATTAAAGTTTATACTATGTTATTAAACTCGGCCGTTCTGTATGGTAACTAATGTATGTTATCTAACAAAGAAAACCACGTCCGACTGTGTTGTTCCGTCACAGATGGGTGACTCAGTTGGAATGGTCGTAATAATGAGATTGAATTCTGAACAATGCCGCTCTAACGCAGCCGGCCGCAGCCGCATCAGCCGTATATGAAATTATCCAAAAAAATTTAAGGATAGCAAAGTTCTTTTATTGAATTTTATTGGCATTTGCATGTATGTTTTGCTTAAGACATATGCTTATTTCTATAAATACTTCATAAATTTTGATTAATTTATTTGTTTTTAACAACTGTCTTAATTAGTATTAACTGTATCGGTCTCCGCGTCACTAAAATATTGGCTGATCCGCTCCACGCTCCCGTTGTTCCATTTTTAGAGATGGCCGTGCCACGCCGCTATCCGAGATTGATGACATAGAAATTATACAGGAAAGGCAACCCAAGTCCAATGCATTCTCACTCAGTATTACAACTTCACTACCATGCCCACCTATGTCTGCTCTCTCCCACTTAAATATGTATCGTGGGTTTTTGGACTGACGGTAATAAACACTTAGGGGTTGCGTGTAGATCTCACTGAATCAAAAGATTTTACCTCAATGATGAAATTATCTCTCCAATATATTTATGATAAAAGAACAAAATTGAGAATTTGAATATATAAATTGGATCAACCTATATTAAAATGTTTGAAGTGTCGATAATTAAGTTCATGGTTCACTCTAGAGAACTATGCCCATACAAAAGATAAATTTATAGCAAAAAAAAAAAGAAACATGATCAACAAAATGAGAAAGCAGAAAAATGAAAATCATCATAATTGGCTTATTGTCATAGTTCAAACCAGTCTCATGGACAAGGAAAACACATTAGTTTAAGAAATCTGCAAGTATTTGAAATTTAAAAAATGAAAACTGATCACATTATGAAGTAGAATTATCCACAATCTAGATATAGATGCAAGTATAATCAGCAAGTAATAAAACCTCAATAATTATGACAAACAAAGACGGGATAATTAAAACAAACAATCAACCTGGTCACATTATGAAGTAGAATGATCTAAAATCTAGATCTAGATGCAAGTATAATCAGCAAGCAAGAAAACCTCAATAATTACAACAGAAACAAAGATGGGGTAAATAAAATAAACGATAAACCAGGAGTTGCACAGTACTAACTGTTAGTAATGCTTAGTATCTCATTGCATCTATTGTTGGTAGAGATGGACATTTTAGTAATTAGTGGTTGGTTGTCTACTTGAACATGTTTATAAGTTTGTTTGTAGTTGAATTTTGAGTTGCGTTCTTACAGGATAGCGGTATTTAATTATTCACTACCATTAACACTAAATGTTCCCTATTGATATGTAGATAAATGAACACAACAAAAGGCAACACGATGCTATAAAGCTCCTGTTATGGCAAGGTTCAAGGAAGGGTTGGATACTTGGATCAATTAATAAATTTCCTATATGCAGCCTGATCTTGCCTTTTCAAAGGGCTGATTCTACAACACAAACTCGTGACCCGCTTGCCTCCGGGAGAAAAACTACAACTATTGTGCCCCCAAAGCTTCTAGTCCTAAAAAGAAAATACCTGTTCACAAAGTCATATTGCTAGAGAGGTGATGTCTTTTAAACAATCCTAAAAGGCTAAGTCTAATAGTCAGCAACTTTCTTCATTGATGGATGAGTAATCGAATAACAATAACTGAAAATCTTCTAAAACTAAATTTCACTTGAAATCTATAATCATTTTTTGAATAACAATACAAGCTACAAAAGGCACATTCAGTTGAATTACAAAGTTTAGGATCATACCCCAAGCAACTGTGCATTCCTCACTAGTTGCGCTAGCTTGATTTGCCTGACACTCAATGCCTAAAACAATCATCAAATTCAATTGAAATTAGGTTATTATTCTCTAACGAAAATTACAACTTCTACAACAACAACAAAACTGAAATAACATGCTTACAAAGATCCATGATATGATTCCTGCAGATAGCGCAGTTATCAACAACAATGTCTGCATTTCAAAAAAATCAAAACAACAATGAATAACAGCAAGATCGTTAGAAACAAACGGTAAAGGAGAAGGAAATTAGGGTTTGGGAGAGGGCTAAGATAGAGACAAACCCCAAGCCCAGAGAGAAACAGCATTCCACTTCTTGATCTCGAAGCGCTTGGGCTTCTTGGAAGAAGAGGGACCGTGAGAGCAGGAGGACTCGCCGGCGGCTACCATAGGGACGTCGGAATCTAGGGTCGCCATCTCTCTCTGTATTTTTCAATAAACAAAGGTTTCTTCTACTTTTGGATTCTGTTTCGGTTTCTTCCAACTCTGTACGAAGAACAAAAAAGACTTTAGAATGGGTATTCATGAATTTAAATGATCTGGTTGGGCTTTTAAAGTTTGGACTTTCATGAATTTACAGACCTGGTTGGGCTTTTTAAATTGGGGATTTCTTATTCCACCCCCTTTAAGGTGGAAAAATATTATATGAAAAATTCAAAATATCCCTTAAATTTTAGAGATATATCTTCGGACGCACCTTATCTTAAATCAAAACGTTAATGAATTACAAAGATGCATCTCTATAATATTTCAAAACACACCTCATACATCCCTATCAGAAAATTGAAAGTTAAGTTAGTTTTAGAGTTATTCAGATGAAAATGACGATTTATAAATAATAAGGACTTTGTTGTGTGATGAGAATTAAACCATACAATCGATAGGTAAAAAATGACATATCTAAATCCAGATTGTCAAAATAAGTCATCAGTCGATACACAATGGAGTCAAAATACACAATATAATCTATACAAGTCAAAATAAAAATAAAATCGATAATAAATCAAAAGTACAAATACTATCAACCAAGGTTGTCAAACTCGCGAGTCTACTCAGACTCGTAAAGGGTCCGTAAACTCGACTTGCAAACTCGTACGAGTCTATGAAAAATTAAAAAATGATTTTAAAAAATTTGTATGTGACACACACATATATTTTTAAATTTGTAAATGTGTCGTATATGATACAAATATATATAATAGAACACCAATTAACATCAAAATTTAAATTTCATACTCTATACCAAATTTCTTAACAAAAATACTCAATAATAAAACAAACAAAACAGCAAAGTATGTAGTTAAAGACGTAAAGAACTAATTTCTTCTTAATTGGCTACTACATAAAGAAAAATAAATCATAAAACAAATATGCTAATGGATTTTAACATCCAAAACTCATGTGAAATCATAACCACCAATATAATCACCATTATCATCATCGGTATATTGAGTATCATCATCAAACTTTGTCCGAGATGAAACATCTTCTTCATCATTAACCAAAGTTGGATCGCTTAATGTTCCACTTCCACCTAATTCAACATTGACACCACTACCACCACTTTGCACAACATTAGTAACAACAAGATCAACTTCCACAACATTGTTAACAATAACATCATCTTTTTCAACATTAACTTCAGTTTGCACATTTTTGTCATTAAGATCATCAGTTATCCATTCATCATCTTTACGCAAGAGAATATATAAGAGAAACTTCCAAGTGAAAATATAAAAAAACACTTACACAACGAAAGATTGATTACGGGGACGAACGCGAACAAAGCAAGAGACGGGACAAATGCACACCACACCATCGATGAAGGGAGGGAGAAACATTATTGAAACAAGAGACTAAAAGAGAGGCTTTCTAATTCCCGTACAAGTAAAAAATGATTTTTTTAAATAAAAAAATATTATGGGGAGTTTGAGTCTTTTTTGGGTTTTAAAAAAAATAAATTAAAAATGTATAGACCCGTAAACCCGCCATAGACTCGTGAGTCTATACGAGTTTGTGCGAGTCTACCAGAGCCTACTCATTTTTGCTTTCTAGACTCATAAATTCGTACGAGTTTGCAAGTCTACCTGCGAGTTTGACAACCATGCTTGGAATCTTTCCAATAGTGCTCAATTATATTACTTGCGGAATTTATTGAAAGGTGCGACATGTTTTGAATATATAAAGGTCGTCAACAATGTGGTCCTCAATACTTTTAAAGATGCATCTTATGCAAAAGGGTCTTTACAAGATGAGAGAGAGTATAATGATGCTAATATAGAAACATCTTATTGGACACAACTATTTTAGTATTTATTTATTTGTTTATTGATTTATTATTATTTATCTCATTATCTAGCTTTTTTTCAATTTTATTAATTTTATTATTATTATCTAAATATTTATTATAAACCTATCATAAAATAAGCATAACCCACATTTTAAAAAAAATTAACTACCCACTTTTAAGTTGAGTTTAATAGTCGAACACTGTCAGTGTAAAAAAATATTACACATACATTCAATCAAAATAAATTAAAATATTAAATTATATAATTAATTTAAAATTTATAGACTGACTTGACAGAATACATGGTTGTCATTGATTGACAGTATAAAAATAATTTATATTCTTAATGCAACATCCTTTTTCTCATTTAAGTTAACTACTCATTTATTTTATTTTATTTATTTATTATAAACTAGACACTAACTACTCAATTTTTAAATTGTTTTTAAGCTCACTGTCCGTTACTTTTGAAAAGATTGAGATTGGGATATTATAAATTTAAATTTATTTATTTTATTTTATTTTAATTCTTAAAAAATTTAAATCATCTATAAATTAAAGAAATAGAAAACAAATTATTAAACATGATTCTACTATAACATTATTTATCCCACTATATTTAAATTATATTAAAATTAAAAATTTAAATAATTTTTTGGTCCTTATAAGTTGACATCCTTTTGTTTTTCGTCCATGTATTTTTATTTTTTTAGATAAAAATTTTAAATATGGAATTTCATTTAATTTTAATCCCTAAAACAGAAAAATATGCGGATTTTCTTGCGAACTTTATCTTTAGGAACTAAAAAAAAAATTAGCATTCTCAGACTATTTCTAGAAGAAAACAAATACAGGAATAAAAAAAAAACACACAAATTTACCAAAACCAAAACACTATTTAAATTTAGATTAAAAAATTACAATAGAAAAGGATATATATATATATATATATATATATATATATATATATATATATATATATATATATATATATATATATATATATATATATATATATATATATATATATATATATATATATATATATATATATAGATAGATAGATATCACAAACACGGATTAATGGAAATATAAGAATTTGAAAGTCAATATAAAAAATACTATTAACTAACTATTTGTTAATAATTTATTTTATTTTATTTTAATTTCCAAATTTTTGTAAATGATCTAAAGATAAAAAATAATAGAAAACAAATTCTTAAACATTATTTATTCCACTATGATATGGTTTATCCAACAATATTTAAATTATATAAATATTAAAAATACACAATAGGAGAAAACGTGGTTTAATGAAAATATAAGAATTTGAAAGTTAACTTAAATAATACTACTAACTATTTATTAATAATATTAAAATTAAAATTAAAATTAAAATATTAAAATTACTAATCCACTGTCTCCTTCACCATCCACTAATTCTAATAATTTTTTTCACTTCACATTTTAATAAATCATTCACCATTTATTAGGTTTAGTCAAACAATAAAAAATAACTAGGCCAACATTACTTTAAAAACCTAAAAATTATTTATTATCTCTTCCTTTCACAGCTATTTTTCTTTTTTATAATTTTTTTTATTTTATGGCGTTAGCCATTTTATAATAATGTTTTTATAATTACTTTATAAAATTTAAGAATATCAAACATCATAGAAAATTTATTGAATTAGGGGTTTTTTACACCATAGAAAATTATTAATTATATAGTTATTAAAAAGGAGACTCTTTTGTTGATAACAAATTTGTTATACAATATAACATGTATTTTTTGTTTAAATACAATGCACACATAAATGTTGAGTAGTGTAACCAATCACTTTTCATAAAATATCTCTTCAAGTATGTAAACAAAGATCATGATCTTAATATATTTTATAATTGTGATGTTGATCAAGAGCAAACATCTTTGTTTGATAAAATTAAATAGTATTATGACTGAAGATGTTTGTCAACGTGTGACGCAACATGAAGAACTTTCACTTTTGACATTAATTATAGAGAATCATAACTTAAAAGATTGTATTTTCATTTAGGAAACAGACAAATGAGTACCTTCTTTGATCATGAGGAAATTTGTCATGTGATAAATAAAGCAAAATTTGAACATTCAAATTTTTTGGCACGGATAGATGCCAATAAAAAATTTCCTAAAGAAAAGAAGGTTAAATATAGTGATTTTTCTTCTAAATTTGTTTAGAATCAACATTCTAAATAGATTGATTTTACGTTTTCCTGGTAATCAAATTATCTCTTTTTTTTACAACTTTTTAAATATTATATTATTTTATTGTCATAAAATTATAATTATTTATTATTATGTATATATTAAGTTTTCATTACTTTTTACAGATGATTTTGTCAGACCAGGAATCAAAGAATTTAACTTTATTTGAGATAGAATTATTGTTGTATAGCAACAAAAAATGTTGGACATATTTTGCAAATATGCCTCAAGCAAACAAGTATTTGATTTCAAAATGTAATAACCGCCTTATTTATGACGAGCTCAATTATAATCGGTAAAGTCTACGCTTAAAGCACGAAACACTTACTTCCACAATGAGTGGAGAACAAATGAGTATATTATTATAAATTATTAACATTTAATAATCTTGAGTGTGTTCTAAAAATGAAAAGAAAATATGGAAGTGAAGGTTAATTTTTTAATTCAGAAATAGACTATCCTTGTGAAGTATTGTAGTAGGCAATTTGTATTTTGAATTCGGAAATAGGCAACACTTTGTGAAGTGTTGTAGAATACGAAACAATACAGTATTTGAAAATTGTTGATGTAGACTAAACAATGCAATGTTTGAAAACTGTTGTTGTAGGCGAAACAGTGCAACATTTAGCAAAAGTGTTGCTGAAATGTATTTCATCAAGGGTCACAACCTTATGAAACACCACCACTTTGGCATATAAATTGAACATTAAGGATTCAGAAAATTAAATAAGAAAAATATATTCTCTTCACACAAAATTCTGGATTTCATCCTCCCTACATTCGAGTTTCATAGGTCTTGTGCAAACTCGAGTATATGCTGAATTATCCTAAGTATTCATGCGTACAAACTCTGAGACAATTCGATAGTGCTTTGAATACTATAAGGAAAGTGATTCGTTCACGATTCTAGCATCAGTCCATTTGATTTACAATCAATTTTCTAACAATCTTATCGCATCAAAAAAATGTCAACCGAGAATTCCGTTTCGTGCATTAAAGAACGAACTGCTATGTCGTGGATACATTCTAAACAAAAGAAAATTAATTGATATGAATTCCGATACATATTTATCATTTCTCATAAAAAGTTAGAGCATTATGAAAAATATTATTTCAAGATTCAGATTCAATTTTAGTAACGATTAATATTGGAGTATGATTATCGATATTATAACTTTCTGATAATGATTAATTTATATGAAAGCATATTGAATTAAAGATAAACAAAATGATTTATCGTTGATGGTTTTCGTAAACAATATAATATTCATAATACATAACTGTATTTTAGTCCACTTTTCAAATGTATTTGTATATTCTATATGCAAATGAAATAATTAAAAATAAGGTTGTTTTTTCCTTTTTCCAATAAGCATAAAGATGGATCATCATGAGGGGAAGTATTTACATTGGGTCAAACATTTATCCAAATAAGTGAGAGAGATGTCACATATTCACCTAAAACCTTAATATGATAGGTGTATGAATATAAGAATTTGAAATCTAATTTAAAATATACCACTAACTAACTATTTGTTAATAATTTATTTTATTTTATTTTAATTCCCAAATTTTCTAAATGATCTAAAGATAAAAAAAAATAGAAAACAAATTCTTAAACATTGTTTATTCCACTATGATATGATTTATCCAACAATATTTAAATTATATAATTATTAAAAATACACAATAGGATAGGTCACATATATATATATATATATATATATATATATATATATATATATATATATATATATATATATATATATATATATATATATATATATATATATATATATATATATATATATATATATATATATATATATATATATATATATATATCATAAACGTGGGTTAATGAAAATATAAGAATTTGAAAGTTAACTTAAATAATACCATTAACTATTTATTAATAATATTTAAATTAAAATTATAAATATTAAAATTACTAATCCACTGTCTCCTTCTCCATCCACTAATTCTAATAACTTTTCACTTCACATTTTAATAAATCATTCACCATTTATTAGGTTTAGTCAAACAATAAAAAATAAACTACGCCAACATTACTTTAAAAACCTAAAAATTATTTATTATTCTCTTCCTTTCACAACTGTTTTTCTTTTTTATAATTTTTTTTATTTTGTGGCGTTAGCCATTTTATAATAATGTTTTTATAATTACTTTATAAAATATAAGAATATCAAACATCATATAAAATTTATTGAATTAGGGTTTTTTTACACCATAGGAAATTAATAATTATATAGTTATTAAAAAGGTGACTCTTTCGTTGATAACATGTATTTTTTGTTGAAATACAATGCACACATAAATGTTGAGTAGTGTAACCAATCACTTTTCATAAAATATCTCTTCAAGTATATAAACAAAGATCATGATCGAATTATATTTTATTATTGTGATGTTGATCAAAAGCAAACATCTTTGTTTGATAAAATTAAATGGTATTATGACCGTTGATGTTTGTCAGCGTGTGATGCAATATGAAGAACTTTCGCTTTTGACATTAATTATAGAGAATCATCATTTGAAAGATTGTATTTTCATTTAGGAAACGGACAAATGATTACCTTCTTTGATCATGAGGAAATTGGCATGTGGTGAATAAAGAAAAATTTGAACATTCAAAGTTTTTGGCATGGATAGATGCCAATAAAAAATTTCCTAAAGAAAAGAAGGTTAAATATAGTAATTTTTCTTCTAAATTTATTTAGAATCAACATTCTAAATATAGTGATTTTACATTTTCCTGCTAATCAAATTATCTCTTTTTTTTTACAATTTTTTAAATACTATATTATTTTATTATCATAAAATTATAATTATTTATTATTATGTATATATTATGTTTTCATTACTTTTTACCGTTGGTTTTGTCAGACGATGAATCAAAGAATTTAACTTTATTGGAGATAGAATTATTGTTGTATGGCAACAAAAAATGTTGGACATATTTTGCAAATATGCCTCAAGCAAACAAGTATTTGATTTCAAAATGTAATAACCGCCTTATTTATGACGAACTCAAATTTGATCGGTAAAGTCTACGTTTAAAGCACGAAACACTTACTTCAACAACGAGTGGAGAACAAATGAGTATATTTTTGTAAATTATTAACAATTTATAATCTTGAGTGTGCTCTAAAAATGAAAAGAAAATATGGAAGTGTTGGTTAATTTTTTAATTTAGAAATTGACTATACTTGTGAAGTATTGCAGTAGGCAGTTTGTATTTTGAATTCGGAAATAGACAACACTTTGTGAAGTATTGCAGAATGTGAAACAATACAATATTTGAAAACTGTTGATGTAGACGAAACAATGCAACGTTTGAAAAGTGTTGTTGTAGGTGAAACAATGCAACATTTAGCAAAAGTGTTGCTGAAAGTGTGTATTTTATCTAGAGTTACAATCTTATGAAACACCACCACTTTGGCCTATTAATTGAGCATTCAGAATTCAGAAAAATAAATAAGAAAAATCTATTCTCTTCATACAAAATTGTGGATTTCATCCTCCCTACATTCGAGTTTCACAGGTCTTGCGCAAACTCGAGTATATGCTGAATTATCCTAGGTATTCATGCGTACAAACTTTGAGACAATTCGATAGTGCTTGAAATACTATAAAAAAAGTTATTCGTACACAATTCTAGTATCGGTCCATTTGATTTGCAATCAATTTCCTAACAATCTTATCGCATCAAAATAATGTCAATCGAGACTTCCGTTTCAAGCATTAAAGAACGAACTGATATGTCGTGGATACATTCTAAACAAAAGAAGATTAACTGATATGAATTAGGATACGTATTTATCATTTCTCATAAAAAGTTAGAGCGTTGTGAAAATTATAATATCCACATTCATATTGAATTTTACTAACTATTAGTATTGGAGTATGATTATCGATACTATAACTTTCTGATAATGATTAATCAATATGAAAGCATATTGAATTAAAGATAAACAAAAATGAATTATCGTTGATGGTTTTCGTAAACAACATAATATTCATAATATATAACTGTATTTTAGTTCACTTTTCAAATGTATTTGTATATTCTATATGCAAACGAAATAATTAAAAATAAGGTTTTTTTTCTGTTTCCTTTTTCCAATAAGCATACAGATGGATCATCATAAGGGGAAGTATTCACATTGGGTCAAACATCTACCCAAACAAGTGAGAGAGATACCACATATTTACCTAAAACTTTAACGTGATAGGTGTATGAGTCCTCTCGTTTATAAAATGCTCAATTGAGTTCACTTTTCAAATGTATTTGTATATTGTATATGAAAAATAATCAATAACATGGAGTGAGATAATAATCTCAGTGGGTTCCCTATCTTATGGGTCCACTCGGCTCTACAGGGTTTTCTAATCAATATCAACTCATATTCAACTCAAGTCAACAAGGGAACGAAGACTTGAGCGATAGGGAAACTAACTCGCAATGTATGGCAACATGCACCTGAGTTCTCACAACTCAACCACGATCATTATTCAGATCACAAAACATCAATTCCTGAACGGACTTACGTCTAATCCAGGCTCGGTTCATGCATGCTCATATGATTTGACTTTCGCGGTGGATATCGGGTCCTCTATGAGGCTTAATCCCCCGTTCAAGAGACCGTCACCCGTATGGGTCTCTAACCCACTTCGGGTATCTTTCACCGTACGGGCCTCTAACCCATTTTGGTGTCCACCTTTCCCCATGTCTGCCGTGGTTGGCGCTCAAACCCAATTGAGGCTCGAATCATCGGTCCCACATCCCAATGCTTACTCATTTAAGCATACCAAATAGAGATGTGCACCATCACAGAAAAAGACACATTCTGAATACATGATCGGTTCCATAAATCACTGGTTCCACGAACCATAACAAAATCCATCAATCACAGGTGACTTCATTCACCATAATATACAAACAATGATCTGGCATGTTCCATATAATGCGTCTCATTCTCAATCAAGGCAACAATTCGTACATGACCTCCACATAAGCGTCGTACGAATGAATACCATCATTCAATGTTATCTAAGTTATAAACCTCACACATGACCTAATACCAATCCTAGGTTAACTTACTATATTCATCATGTAATTTTCTCCATTAGCATGTATTCAACATAAGCATAGCATCACAAATGATTAATGGTTGGAGGAATGCATTTAGAAACACTTAAGAAATGGATTTTGAAGTTTTTAACATAAGTCAATCGATTGGTTGGGGAGGCCCAATCAATTGGTTCCTCTCACATTTCTGTTTTTTCAAAGTTTGCTGAGGATCAATCGATTGATCCTGAGTGTCAATCGATTGGCTCACTAAAATTTTCCACTGTTCATATACAGAAAGTTTATGCAATCGATTGTAATGCACTTTCAATGGATTGGTCCTGTAAAAATCACATTTTTCTGCAAAATAAAAGGTTGTGCAATCGATTGGTTGCAGGGACCAATCGATTGGTCCACTCACATTTTCACATTCTCACTTCACAGAACACCACTTTTCTTCTGTCAATCCATTTCCAACAACCCCCACTCCTTCTTCCAACACACCCATCACACTACATGCTCATATACAGATGTATAACAAGAGTTCCAAGTTCATAACCATAAGTATTTCAAGGTCATAACCACAACCAATCATTTAACCACAATCACAACAAATCATGTAATCACAACAATCATAAGAACACATCAAGCACATGTTCATGAAAACAACAACATCAAGAGAAATATTCATCACATAGCATGGATTTTCATGATTTATCTATGATTCTACAACCCCAATCCTCTAGAAATCTAGGGTTTCTAACTAGAACCCACCTCAAGAATGGAAGAGGAGAAGTTGTTGAAGATGAGATGATGATGATGGAGATGATGGTGTTGGTTCCAAGCTTTCTTCTTCTTCTTCTTCTCCACTAGCCTTGTTTTCGCTTCTTCTACCTTTCCCTTGAGCTACTTATTTCTTTCCATCCTTTCCTTTTCTTCTGGTGGCTCTACTGAGAGATATACATAATGCAAGTGTGTTATAACATGTGGTGGTGAGTGAGTCAAAGGTCATTAACAAGTGGTCATGATTATTTGTGTGGTTAGTAAGTGGTTTCTAGTAGCAACAAATATCTCAAGTGGCACCAAACTTGTAATATTTGTTCTACCAGAGCTATTGACCCATTATTAGTGTTACCAAAATGTCCCAATTAATAAAAGGTCAGTCCTAATTAATATTAATTAAGTCAACCTGAACTCACTATTTACTCTATTTATCCCAATTGACAACTTTTAAAGCACATGGGAACTCAATTGATCTCAATTAATAGGAATTTAGGTATTTAAGGAAATACGGGGTCTTACATCCTCCCCCCCCCCCCCCTTAAATAAAAATTCGTCCTCGAATTTAAATATTACCTGGAAGAGATGAGGGTAAGCTTTTCGCATTTCTGACTCCAGTTCCCAGGTAGTATCGCCCGGATGTGATTCATCCCACTGAACCTTAACAAGAGGAATATCCTTATTCCTTAATACTTTAACTTCTCGTCCTGCAATGCGACTTGGTAGAGGTTCGAAAGTCAGATCTACTTCTACTTCTATTGAATCTGGAAGAATAGGCTGAAGAGAATATGGAATGAACTTTCAAAGTTGAGATACGTGAAAGACGTCATGCATTTTTGATAGAGAAGGTGCTAAAGCTAATCTGTAGGCTACTTCCCCAATCCTCTCTATAATCTGGTATGGCCCTATGTATCTCGGACTTAGCTTATGTGATTTAAACGGTCCTTTCAGTCTCATCCTCGAAGTCACCTTCAAAAATACATGATCACCTTCATCAAATTCCAATGGTCTTCTCCTATGATCCGCATAGCTCTTTTGGCGATCTTGTGCTTTCTTCACCTTATCACGGACCATCTTAATCCTTTCGGTAGTCTCTTGAATAATCTCCAGTCCTAAGATCCTTTCTTCACCAACTTCCATCCAACATAAAGGTGTTCTACATTTTCGTCCATACAAGGCTTCATAAGGAGCCATCCCAATACTTGCATGATGTTGCATCTCGAAAAATACGATTCCTCGCGATGGTCGCGGAAAAAATATATGTTCGAACAGAGTCGCCACCGAACTTTATTTATCCCAATGAAGGGATAGGAAAATATCGATAAAACCTTTAGAAAATAGAATAATGGTTGTCGCAACCATATTCGGGTTTGGGAGTGGATTACGCGAGAGGAAGGTATTAGCACCCCTCACGTCCGTTGTACTCAATGGGAACCTTTTAGTTCAATTTTGCGATTTGAGTGTTGACTTAGGTTTGTTTGTTTTATTCGAGTAATTAGAGTATTGAAAAGAGATGGATGGAAACCTCAAAAAAGGGGAAAGGGAGGTTTTTTATTAGTGTGCTCGCGAAGATACAACAATCTCCTGCCTACGTATCCTTATGGTGTAATAAGGAAATCAGAGCATTCGTAGTTCGGGGAACTACGGTTGGTTGGTGTCTTTTACCGAACAGCTGTTTAGATTGTGTTCTAAAGGTTAACGTTGGGTTGTCTAGCCTCAGCGGAGGCTTAAGCACTAGTTTGTTGTGCGTATTAGAAAGGATTAAACAGTGTTCTTTCTGAAAAGAGTTTTGGTCACACGGGGGTGACAAGTTAAGTTAATATGTTGGGTATTTTGATTGGTTGAGATGTTTTTTTTGGATGACGATTACTCGGATAGTCGAGTAAAGAAACTCATATCCTAATAATCGAGAAAGGGAATAGAAGACTCTAGACCACTTTCTTTTTCATCTTTACCTGTAAAAGGAGTTTGATAAAATTAAGGTGTTTTAAATGGATGACGAATACTCGGATAGTCGAGTAAGACAACTCGTATCCTAATAATCGGGAAAGGGAATAGAGGACTCTAGACCGCTTTCTGTTTCATCTGAGTAATTATGAAAATAAGGTTGTGTATGATTGATGTATTTTTAGAATAAACGACAAGTGCTCGAATGGCTAAGTAAGACATCTTATATCCAAGCATTTGAGGAGAGGAATCGAAGGCTCAAGACCATCTCCTTTTTCGTATAGTTTATTATGAAATGATTTGATTAGGTTATAAAATGTCAATCGTTCGACTAACCGAGTAAGAGAACTTGTATTCAAACAGATGAGAAGAGAAGTTGAAGGCTCAAAGTCATCTCCCTTTTTATTTTTGTCGTTATGAAAGGTAGTTTGATTTAATCGGGGTTTGGAAGTTTGTAAAGGAAAGACAATTATTTGACTAACCAAGTAAGAGAACTTGTACTCAACTAGTCAAGGAGAAAAATTGAAGACTCAAAGTTATCTCTCTTTTGGTTTCTTATTATAAAAGGATTTGATTTGTTTGTGCTTAAGTGGATTAAAATGACGATTATTCGACTAACCGAGTAAAAGAATTCGTATTTGAATAATCGAGGAGAGGAGTTAAAAACTCAAAACCATCTCCTTTTTCATTTTCAAATGGAATGGTACTTAATTATGATTAGATATTTTAATTTATATTTAATAAAGAATACTCGATGTCGGACCGGGGTTTTGAATCTATGTCTATGAATGAAACAAATTTTATTTTAATGTATTGTTTTTCTACTCGATTAAATAAAATCGAATGGGTCTCATTGTAAGAAATCCCAAGAGTAAGCTATGTGAGGTTGATGGCGATGCTTTAAAAGTGATCGACTTACAAAGACATTTAAAATGGGCTCGACTTTGAATCGAGAAGTTTAATTTGTTTAAAAATTGGTTTGAATTGATGGTATGGAAATGGTTTGTCATAAAGGTAGCACGACACGCATATAAAATCGAACACTTATACAAATGACTAAATAAATATTAATACAAATAAATCTCCTAAATCCCAAAAAAATGGATGATTATATACTTAAAATAACTAATGATGGTGATAATAATAATAGATAATCAAATAATTTTAATTATTTTTAGAAATGATAATAGAAATTTAATTAATTGGTAAAACTCTATTTAAATCAAGTAAGTAAAATAAATGGACTAAATAAAAATAGAACAGTTTGGGCCTTGGGATAGAAACCAAGCCCAAACAGAGTCTGTCAAAAATGGGCAAAGGGGGGGTTTTAATAGGAAAACGAGTATAGGCCCAGGTTGAACTGGCCCAAAACGAGTCACACAAGGCCCTAAAAAACCGGTCAACCGTGTTGACTCGTGGGGATGCCTTGGACCGTCAGATCAGGAAGTCTAACTTGGCCCTTAGATCATGCGATGGAGAGGGGAGTGTCGCATTTCGCGAAAAACCGGTGGGAAAACGAAACAACAGAGCCGCCACCGTGCGTTATTTATCCCAAAGGAGGGAAAGGAAACGCTCGAAGTAAACCTGGAAAGGACATGGTCTCGCGACCAGAGATAGATGGGATCGGGAGTCGGTTATGCGAAGGGAAGGTATTATCACCCCTACGCATTCGTCGTACTCGACGGGATCCACGCACAAAAGAATAGAAGAAAGGTTGCTAGAAACTGCTCACAAACTGCACACACGCTGGAAACAGACACAGAAAGACGGAAGAAACGGGACTCGGCAGGATATCGCATCCTGGGCCTACGTAGTCTGTCAGACACAGACATCAGAGTCGACGTAGTTCGGGGATAGGGGAAACGTGCTCGCTAGGATGTCGCATCCTATGCATACGTATCTTCTCTAACCAGAGTAAGAATCAGAGCACTCGTAGCTCGGCTAACGCACGCCAAACAAAACACAAACACTGGAAACCGACTGCCAATCGCTGGACTTATGTCAGACTCCACACAAGCAGGCAAACATGGAAACCGAATGCCAATCGTTGGACTTATATCAGACTCCGAACCAACAAACACATACAGGAAACCAACTGCCAATCGCTGGAGTTATGTCAGACTCCAAACAAACAAACACACACAGGAAACCAACTGCCAATCGCTGGACTTATGTCAGACTCCAACAAACAAACACACACAGGAAACTAATTGCCAATCGCTGGACTTATGTCAGACTCCAACACACACAAAGGGTTGAAAAAGAAAAAGGGCGCCCGGAGAGATCAGCTCATCTCCTGCCTACGTACCTCATCTGGTATGAGGATCAGGGCGACGTAGTTCCCCTACACAGGGAAAGAACTTCTAACCTAACCAAAGACAAAGGGAGACACAAACGTCTAGGGAGACTACGACTCGAGCCTAGAAGTTGTCATGCATACGATCCCTATGTTGAGGTTTCTATCCTAACTTGCACAGGAAGCAAGCTAGCCTAAACAACACAACCAAGCAAATACAAGCACAACAAAGCAAGCACACACACTATATGCAAACAATTGGGCTCATACAAGGCTAGGCTACAAAAACAAGCCAACTGGAATGGGGTGTTTTTAGCTCTTAACCCTAACATTGAGAGTTAGGGTGAAGCAGATGAAATGGGAAGTGAGGGTAAGACCTCACAGCTCTTATCCCTGGCCTGGGAGAGCTTGACTCACAATAGAAAGTGTGGGAGTTCAGAATGTAGGAACTCTTCTCCACAGATGACTGACACAACAAGATCTTGGATTCTTATTCACAATGCATCAACACATGGTGTGAGCAAAGTGAATGACACAACTGAATAGCAAGGGATGGATTACACATCCCTTGTATCTACCAATGCCTCTTCACTTAGGAGGTCTTTGAATGTACAGGGCACAACATTAAACAAACACAAGCATTGCCTCTTAAGGAGGGCTTCAGACAGGTGCCTGCCCACATAACAGGACAGGTCTTCCAGACTACATGAAGTCAAGAGATTATACCTCAGTGGTATGCAAACCACAAGCAATGTCAAGCAAGTTCAAATGAACTCAAAGCAACTTAGGTACCTGTGAAAAGAACTAAACCAATCAATTCAAATGTACAGACAAACAATCAACAGTTAATATCACACAGACAGACAAATCCAAACAGGCAACAATGGTGCAAGGCATTAGGAAAACACAAATGAATTATCCTCAAAGCCTACAAAACAAGCAAATGTTAGCCAACATCAACCAATAATTAAGCTCAAATGAAGGAGCATCATCACTCACGGAGATGTGTACTTGAACCTGAAATTCACAATCCAAATGGTAAGTCCAAACCACTAGGTCAAAGCCTAGGGTCAAAAGAGGATCAAAAATCCAAAACAGAAGCTCAAATTTAACATGAATCAACTTCAAACACATATTAACATATCCTAAAAAGGCTCACATCAAAATCATTAATCAAATGCATTTCATGATCAAGTGAAGTCAAAGGCAATTTCAAAGTTCATGTGTGATCATGATGAATGAAAAATTCAAATCAAAATAGAAATGATTCACAAAAATCTGGAAAAAAACATGAGCAATCAAGACATCCATAACATTCATCACACAAAAAATCAGGAGCATTGGACATCATTTGGCATGGCAATCACATTGTACAAGTTAGACATCAAAAGGTGTGACACAAATTGTCACACCAAGTTAGCACAAGCACAAAACAGAAATGGCACATGAGAAAAATGTCAAACCAAAGCCAACATGTCTAGAAATGTGTCTAGAAATAGCATGCAAAATTTCAAGCTCATTGGATAAGAAACAAGCATTTCACAAAGGGATAAGCAAGGCAAGGTCAAAAATGGATACATGCTCACATAACCTAGCACCAAATAAAATCCAGCCATGCACAACTTGTAAACTCATGCTCATAAAAAACTAGACAGAATAAGGAGCATTTTGCCAAAAATTGGAGATCAATTGGAGCATTTTTCCATTTTATATGATTTTTTGAAGTTGGGAGAAAAATTGGATTTCAAAAATGTACAAAGCATGAGTAATGGAGGGAACATGTGAAAAGGCTAAACAATTTGAAAATATGCGCTCGGTGGGACTCGAACCTCAGCCAATTTCAAATATGGGCGCGCTCACCAAAACGACACCGTTTTGGTCTTAAAACCCTAAGCGCCCAGAATTCGTAGCAAACTCAGGATTTCGTAGCTAAACTGTGGCTGGCTAAAGAACATTCGTAGCAAACTATGAAGATTCATCATCTTCATCACGAAGAAGATGAAGATTCATCTTCAAATTCCAGAAATCCAAAAAAACTCCAGAAATTAAAAACAAGCATAGCATTCAAAAGCATTTTTCACGTGGATCATAGATCAAGAAACATTTATTCCTAATTCCTAATAACATGATCAAATCGAAGAAGAACATTCTTGCACTTCAAACTTCAATCATGCATAACTTCATGGATATTGCATCATTTTAAGTGATTTTTCCACCAGAATTCTCAACAACGTGAGATCTACACAAACATACGCATGTATTTGAGAATTAGAGAGATCGAATCCTGACCTCTTTGAAGAGCAGAACCTGGAATCGTGCGCTACAAGCTCAGCAATGCCTCAAATCTCCTCTACAATGCTTATGGAGTTGATTGATGGAAAAATGGAAGCTCAAACGCACTTGAATCCAGTAAATTTTGAAATTACCATGGATGCTTCAAGCTTCATGTATGAACCAAACTGCCACGATCTGCTTCGAATTCACGTCCAATTCCACTCAAAAATGCTTCATGATCATGAATCAATCAGTAGAAATGGCTCTTGTGTGAAGAATTGCAAAATATTTTTGAGAGAAAAATTTGGATGATTTTTGAATCTAGATCTGAAAATGAATGTTCATCCTGAAAACAGTTGTGTTTAACCTTATATATGCCATGCTAATCATACTGAAATCATGTTTAAGCCAAATGCAATTAAGATTAACAAATTGTAAGGTGTATGTGCAAAATGGTATTTTCACCTCATGCACTTCATGCATGCGTGAACAGTACCAACACAAGGCCCAAAAACACTTAAAAATATCCCATGCAATCTTTTGAATTGGTATTTTATGCTCATGATCATCCAAAATGATTTTATGAAATTTCCTTCAAAAATCTTCATGAGTGAGCACATGATCATGCAAGGGGATTTCATGCCATGTAATGAGATGTTTGGAAACTACAAGTCATGATGAACAAAATGCAAAAAGAACCACTCATTTTGGAGCTTTGGTTCAAAAGTTATGCCCATTTGAATTTTCAAACACACTTTGCCATGATTGGATCATATCTCCTCAACCACACATTAGAAATTCATGATCTTGGACTTTTTGGAAATGGGAGAGAAAGATATTCAACTTTCATGTTAGACAAAATTTCATTTGAAGCTTTCTTGATGATGTAAACTTGAGTTGAAGTTGGTCCAAAACCTTTCCATTTTTGGAAATTTCAAATTATAGGTCACTTGCTATTTTGGGAAAGTCTTGACCTGACTTCAAATTCTTTAATGTGAGTGCTTGAAATGTCAAATGAGACTTGTTTGAACATGAATGAAGCATCTCTAACCACTTCCCACCTCCAAATCCACAATTGACTTTGCAGTTGACTTCTGTTGACTTTTATGGGCCTCAGATGACTTGCACATGCACTGATGAGTTCTGAGCCTTCAACACTTGGCCAAGCTACTTCAAAATGATCCTTGGGTCATGTAAGCTCAATGGAACCACCCTATGGCTTTGATCTCATGGAAAATGCTCTTGTTGCCTTGCACAGTTGAATCTCCTGACCAGTCTTGACTGATGAGATGTAACATGATATGCAATGCTTATGACCTAAAAAATGAAATGATTGTACAAATGGGAGGTCCAAATTTGAGGTGCTACAGCTACCCCTATTCAATCAAATGGGAATCTGAGCGGATGAGAGCAACGACTGTCAGACCTTCAAGGTAAACAGGGATTGAATACCAAAGAACCGTAGAAATTTGCACTCTGCGGGATATGATACAAAGAAAAGCGAGGCCATTTACCGATGGTGACTTAGCCGGGAACTGGATATTTACCGATATCAACTTCAGCGAGACCATTTACCGATGGCTAAATTACTGGAAACTTGATATTTACCGATATCAGCATCAACGAGACCATTTACCGATGGCTAAATTACTGGAAACTTGATATTTACCGATATCAGCATCAGCGAGACCATTTACCGATGGCTGCTGGGAAACAGATGTCACAGAAAGCAAGGCCATTTACCGATGGCGGCTAAACTGGGCATTCGATATTTACCGATATCGAAGCAAGACGAGGCCATTTACCGATGGCATCTCCAACTGGGGAGGAAAAAGATATTTGCAACTGGAACCAGACAAGACGTTTACCGACGACTCTACTGGGGATTTAATTTTTATCAAAGGAAGGACACACGACCAGACATTTACCGATGACTGGGATGAGACTCGATGTTTACCGACATCGGAGGATGATGTTTACCGACATCCAAAAAAAGACGACCATACATTTACCGATGACTGGGGAACAAGATATACAACCAGACGTCAACGGACGAATGGGAAAAACTCCACGTTTATCGACACCAACAGAGAGGTGACCAGACATCAACGGATGAATGGGAAAGAATACAACTATACGTCAACGGACGAATAGGAAAGACCCAACGTTTATCGAAACCAACGGAGAGGCGACCAGACATCAACGGATGAATGGAAAAAGATAGATGTTACAAACATCGAAAGATGATGTTTACCGACATCAAAAGGGGATAACCAGACATTTATCGATGACTAGAGTGGGACTCGATGTTTACCGACACCGAAACAATGGTGTTTACCGACACCAAGGAAAGAATACACATAGGTGCAAACATGACACTTACCGGTATCACAGGGATGACATCTACATATGTCAAGGCAAGGCTAAACACTTGCTCGGGATATCACTGGGGAGAATCAAACTTTCCTTTCACGGACGGGTGAGGAAATAAACCTCTCTAGGGAATACCAACCCTGAATGCTGTCAGGAGCAACTGTAGCAAATGTGTCATACAGATATTGAACAACGATCCGCCTCTGCCGGGGATATGGTCTGATTAGGTTTAACACATGAATGCATATGTTTGAATTTTTCTATGGCGTAATGCTCCATGTTGAATGGAAATGCTACGCGTTTTGAGGATGCAATGATTACTACATGCAAGATGCAAAATGATGAAAACTCCTGCTGGGGAGCCAACGGACTGCTCTACTGAGCACACAAATATGAATAGATTCTCCAACTCTGTGGGGAGACGCACTGCTGGGAGTGCCTTGCTGATCTAATACTCTGGGGACGGCAGAGAAACCAACTCAACTGGGGAGTCTCTGAATGGGGAACACACCAACCTCTCAACCGTGCTGGGGAATAGCATCGCTGCTGGAGAAAGGATCCCACCGGGGACAACCTTCACCAAATCTAATCCACTTGGGGATCTCGCTAGGGAAACAACCAATGCTCACCTCTGCCGAGGATAGCAGCCAATCCACAGGTATGATAAACTCTACTGGGGATAATTTTCACCGAACCTGATCCACTCGGGGAACCTGCTGGGGAAAACCATCAACACAAACCTCTGCTGGGGAGATCTGCTAGGGGAAACATTCACAACCCTGACGGGGAAAGGCATCCGCAACCCTGCTGAGGATTGCAGTACTCAGAAATATCTCCGCTAGGGAATAAACTACTCACTGACTCCTCCACTGGGGATACGACAACCTTCAGACTCGGTGGGGATTAACAATCTTCAGACTAGCTGGGGATAAATCCACTTTCAGGCCTGCTACCCAACTGCTGGGGAAGAACAATTCTAATAACTTTCAGACTTGCTTGGGGAAACAGCCACTTCCAAGCCTACTAGGGAAACATCCTCAATCCTGCTGAGGAATTCCTGATCTTGAATATGCTGGGCAGACAAGTCCTGAACTTGCTTCATCTGCTGGGATAGATCCCCATCCTCTCATACTACCGGACAGTGCTGACAACATCCCTGAACAAACCGTAGATTGTCTGCTTTAGCCAGGAACCCAAAGGTGATAACCTGCAAACAACAAGACAAACATGCCTCAGGGGATTGCATGGACAAGATACACTCAAGTGTACTCAACATTCAAAATGATTTTCAAATGTTTTATCTTTCTGCACGTTATTGTCTAGCCTTCATGTTTTTATATGCAATGTTTATCAAAAATTCGGACGTTTTTGCAAACAAAACAGTAAAAATAAAAACAAGAGAGCAGCTTATCTGAATAACGACTTTTTATTGATTGAAAATGGGCCTGAAAAGGCGAATACATCAGGAAGCAATTCCTAGGAAGAGGTAATTGCGCACAAAAGGAAAAATCTATCCTAATGGCAATGTGAATACGACATCCACTATTTCCCAATTCTGTTATGACTCACAGATCATCAATTTCTCCCCAAACTCCTTGCTTTCTAAGAAGAATGACTGGACCGATCCTATCTTTCGAGATGGCAGACGATGCAGCGCGATGAAGTACAGATAATTCAGACTGTAGTCTTCGCTTTAATCCCTCTTTTGGCTGGATCGCCCTTTCGGGTTTTCAATCCACCGGGATACCCATTTTTGCCTAAGCCGCCCTTGCGGGTTTTCGACTTACCGGGTGTACATATTCTTTTTATTCTTTATCCCTAACTTTTGCCCGAACCTTTCTTTTTTTTTTTGGTTCGCCGGGATGCCCTTTTTTGCCTGGACTCTTTTATTCTTTTTGTCCACGGGTTAATTTATGCGAAGTATTTTTTGACTACATCTGAGTTAACAGGGGATGGAAAATCTTCACCATCCATAGTTGTAAGTGTTGAGACAGTTTTTAAGTGTCGGGTTTTTGTTATCGTATCCACAGAGATTGTAAGATATCACTGCCGTTCAATGGTTGAATTAATCTTAACTTAATGTAACACAAGGGTTTTGGTTTTAATCAAGTTATCTTGCATACAAAGTAATTAATTGCGGTAAAAGTTACGTTTTGATTAATATGAGAAATATTGTCAAAGTTAGGTTTCAATGATTACATTTGCTTTGCATGTATTTGCTCGGTCAACAATCTTATAAACTCCTTTAGATGATAAATAATTTCACAAAGTCCTCTCAATGCGTTTCTCTCGAACACCCATTGTGAGTTTTGTCATTTTGATCCATTGTTTCTCTCGAACACAATCTATCAAAAAGACAACGTTTTGGTTCAACCTTATGGTGAACAAAATCATTCGTTACTATCTCTAGCTAACAAACAAGTTTGGATGAAAACCTAGGTCAAGAATCGGTAAACATCTCTCGATCAAATACCAACACAAAGAGTTTTAAATAGAAACAAAGTTTTCATCATATATTTACTGTTAAAGAGTTTACATATGAGGATCCTTACATTTACACACAAAGCTAGCAATCACCTACATCTAACCTTGACAAATGGAAGACTTAGCTACTCATTTTCATGGTAGCTTGGTCGGCAAGTAAGGAAAGAGGGTTGATCAACATCCAAGTCGAATAATCGAAGTTGGATGGGAATCCACCTTCTTTTTGTAGAAGATGGTTGCTAGATGAAGAGAAATGAAATTAGGGCATAAAATCTCCCACAAAGCAATGCTGTAAAATATCTAGGAGAAAGTACAAAAAATGGAAAAGTTGGTAAAAATGAGGTATGGTGACCAAAAGTGGCACCTGCTACTTATAGACAAGTGCAGAACTGTCATGTTCGCTAGGCGAGCAGAATAGCTCGCCTAGCGAGGTCCTAAAATGGGCACAAAAAAGCCCCTGCGCCCAGAGCAAACAGGGCCTGCTAAACTGTCATGTTCGCCTAGCGAACATACCTTCGCCTAGCGAAGGAAACGCTTCAAGCTCGCCCCCAGCGAGGTTGAGAGGTTTTGCTACTGGAATGCTCGCTGGGGACTCGCTAGAGCCTCGCCTAGCGAGTGAGTGCTGGCTGCACTTTTTCACCAAAACAGAATGAATTCGCTGCAGACTTCGCCATGAGCTCGCCTAGCGAATTAATTTGCTAATTTACTGGAGCTGTTCGCCAGGAGCTCGCCTAGCGAACCCATTCTTCGCCACAGCCTCGCCTAGCGAGCAGGCAGATGAAATGCTCCTTTGCTTTGGTTCCTTTGCCAATTCTCTTGTGTCTTTATTATCAATTAATTCATGCCTTTCCTGCACAATAACAAACACATCAAAGGCACCAAGCTTGTTTATCAATGTACGCATTCCATGTAAAATAAATGTGATTTTGACAATTTTAGCAAGGCAAAAGAGTGAAAGATGCCCACATATGATAGCTCAAATAAGCACTTTTGGGCATCTAACAGTAAGCATCAAGGCTCCTCCGGAGAAAACCTTCTTAACAACATATGGACCTTCGTAATTAGGAGTCCATTTGCCCCTGTTATCTGTACCGGGAGGAAGGATCCTCTTCAGAACTAGATCACCAGTCTGATAGCTACGAGGACGCACTCTCTGATCAAAGGCTCTCTTCATCCTTCTCTGATACAACTGCCCATGGCATACAGCTGCTAACCGTCTCTCTTCAATAAGGCTCAACTCATTAAACCTTGTTCGGATCCACTCAGCTTCGTCAAGCTTGACATCCAACAAGACTCTCAGAGAAGGAATCTCCACTTCAACAGGTAGGACTGCTTCCATACCATACACAAGGGAGTAAGGGGTTGCCCCAGTCGACGTACGTACTGAGGTACGGTACCCATGCAAAGCGAAAGGCAGCATCTCATGCCAATCCTTGTACGTCACGACCATCTTCTGCACAATCTTCTTGATATTCTTGTTTGCCACCTCTACATCACCATTCATCTTCGGTCTGTAAGGAGAAGAATTGTGATGTTCAATCTTGAAATCTCTACAAAGCTCCTTCATCATCTTGTTATTGAGATTCGAACCATTGTCAGTGATGATTCTCTCAGGAACTCCATAACGACAGATGATTTCCTTCTTGATGAATCGGGCAACCACTTGCTTGGTAACATTAGCATAGGAAGCTGCTTCCACCCACTTGGTGAAATAATCAATCGCAACCAGGATGAAGCAATGTCCATTAGAAGCAGTAGGCTCAATCTTCCCAATCATGTCAATGCCCCACATCGCGAACGGCCAAGGCGAATTCATGACATTCAAAGGGCTTGGTGGTACATGCACCTTATCAGCATAGATCTGACATTTATGGCACTTCCGAGCGTATTTAAAACAATCGGATTCCATAGTCATCCAATAATAACCGGCTCTCAACAATTTCTTGGACATTGCATGACCACCAGCATGGGTACCAAAAGATCCTTCATGCACTTCCTGCATCAACATGTCTGCTTCGTGTCTATCCACGCATCTGAGCAGAACCATGTCAAAGTTCCTCTTGTACAACACGTCATCCTGATTCAAATAAAAGCTTCCAGCTAGCCTTCTCAGGGTTTTCTTGTCATTCTTTGACGCTCCTTCAGGATACTCCTGACTCTTGAGGAAATTCTTGATGTCAAAGTACCACGGCTTCTCATCAACAATAGACTCGGCTGCAAACACGTACGCATGCCTCTCGAGTCGATTCACCGCAACATGTGGCACATGATTCCACCAATGAACTTTGATCATAGACGACAGAGTAGCCAAGGCATCAGCCATCCGATTTTCATCTCGGGGGACATGATACAGCTTCACCTTCTTGAAGAAAGTCAGGATTCTTCTGGTGTAATCTCTGTAAGGAATCAAATGCGGCTGATGAGTATTCCAATCTCCATTGACCTGATTAATCACTAGAGCGGAATCTCCATAAATGTCCAGAGTTTTGATCCTCAGATCGATGGCTTCTTCAATCCCCATGATGCAAGCCTCATACTCAGCCTCGTTGTTGGTTACATCAAAAGTCAGTCTGGCAGAAAAAGGTATATGAGCACCTTTTGGATTGATAAGCACTGCCCCAACACCGTTGCCATTCATATTCATAGCCCCATCAAACATCAGTGTCCACTTGTCATCAGGATCCGGTCCTTCCTCGACAAGAGGCTCTTCACAATCTTTCATCTTCAGATACATGATGTCTTCATCAGGGAACTCAAACATCATCGGCTGATAGTCATCAATTGGTTGCTCGGCAAGGTAGTCTGACAGAATACTACCTTTGATGGCCTTCTACGACGTGTACTGGATATCATATTCGGTTAGAATCATCTGCCAACGGGCAACACGTCCGGTGAGAGCCGGCTTCTCAAAGATGTACTTCACTGGATCCATCTTAGAAATCAATAAGGTAGTATGGTTCAACATATATTGCCTCAGTCGGCGAGCAGCCCAAGCCAAAGCACAACAAGTTTTCTCGAGCTGCGAATATTTTATTTCACAGTCGGTAAACTTTTTGCTAAGGTAGTATATGGCATGCTCTTTTCGACCAGACTCGTCATGCTGTCCCAATACACACCCCATCGAGTTCTCAGTCACTGACAGGTACATTATCAGAGGTCTCCCAGGAACTGGAGGGATAAGGATTGGTGGTTTCTGCAAATACTCTTTTATCTTGTCAAAAGCTTTCTGAGAGTCATCATTCCACCTGATTGCTTGATTCTTTCTTAGCAATTTGAATATCGGTTCACACGTGGCAGTTAGGTGAGATACAAACCATGCTATGTAGTTCAATCTCCCTAAAAACCCACGAACCTGCTTTTCAGTTTTCGGTTCAGGCATTTCTTGAATAGCTTTTACTTTTGCTGGATCAACCTCAATCCCTTTCTCACTGACAATGAAACCCAACAGCTTCCCGGATCTCACCGCAAACGTACACTTGTTTGGATTCAGCCTCAGTTTGAACTTTCGCAGCCTGTCAAACAACTTCTGCAAGTTTACCAGGTGCTCCTCTTCTGTCTGCGACTTCGCAATCATATCATCCACGTACACTTCAATCTCTTTGTGCATCATGTCATGAAAGAGAGTCGTCATAGCCCTCTGATAGGTAGCACCGGCATTCTTCAGCCCAAATGGCATCACCTTATAGCAGAACGTGCCCCAAGGTGTAATGAATGTCGTCTTTTCCATGTCCTATGGCGCCATCTTGATCTGATTATAACCAGAGAAACCATCCATGAAAGAGAAAACCGCGGATTGAGCAGTATTATCAACCAATACATCAATGTGAGGTAATGGGAAGTCATCTTTCGGACTCGCTCTGTTTAAATCCCGGTAATCGACACACATCCTGACTTTGCCGTCCTTCTTCGGCACGGGAACGATGTTGGCCACCCACGGGGGATAAGTAGTAACTGACAAAAAACCCGCATCCAACTGCTTCTGGACCTCTTCCTTGATCTTGACAGCCATATCAGGACTAGTTCTGCGAAGCTTCTGCTTGACCGAAGGACAATCTTCTCTGAGAGGTAGTCTATGCACCACAATGTTTGTATCCAGCCCAGGCATGTCTTGATACGACCAGGCGAATATCTCCACATATTCTCTCAGCATCTCAATCAGCCTTCTCTTGACATCTTCCTTCAAAGCAGCCCCGATTCTGATCTCTTTTCTGGCGTCCTTAGTACCAAGATTAATAATCTCCAACTCCTCCTGATGAGGTTGGATGACCCTTTCCTTCTGCTTCAATAATCTGACCAATTCTTTGGGGAGTTCACAGTCTTCCCCACTCTCCTCTTCAGCTTGGTAGATGGGATTATTGAAATCATACTGAGCCATAACAGAACGGTTTATAGTGGAGTCCGTAAGATCAATTATGCATGTTTAATGCTTTATTTTAGAAAAAAGAGTTCAAGAAAGTCACAAAAACAAAAAAACATTGCCATTTTTATTGTTTTGAAAAATGAAAAACAAAACAGAAAGACAGGGATCACAAAATTGTTTGCAAAACGTCCTTTATTAATGATATCATTGAAAAACATGATGAGGCCCTACAATGAACCACTACGCCTTGGGCATAACGTAGGGTTTTGTGCAAAATGAAAAACAAAAGAAAATTACTCTGTTTGAAGAGTAACTTAGACCACTTCTTCAGCTGTCCAATTGTTGATCGTCTCCCCTGGTGCGCACGGGCGAACCCAGTTGTTCAGATCACAATCACTGTCATAGTCTTCACCACCGGTTACAAATACGTCTCCATGATTCATCAACCCAACGCTGGTGAAGGTACTCGGCCCTTTCTGATCTCCCTGCTCAGCCTGCAGAGGTAGATAACCAATACCGAACTTGTCTTCTCTGACGGGCAAGTCCACCATCTTGCCCCAGCCTTCCGCATTGCCCGAGTTGACAACCTCCATAGCCTGTTTGTAGGATGCAATTGAGGCACTTGGCTTCTTCTGCTCAGCGAAAGCCACCCTCTCAAGAGCAACGGTCTCAAACGCTTGGCATAGAGTCTCATGGATCTCGCCATCCACCTCCACATACTTGAAAGAGGATAAATGACTCACCAGAATGTCCTCCTTGCCGCACACAGTGACAATCTGACCGTTCCAAACATACTTCAGCTTCTGATGGAGAGTTGACGAAACTGCTCCTGCCCCATGTATCCAGGGACGCCCCAATAAGCAACTATATGCTGGCTGAATATCCATCACATAGAAGATAATACTGAACACCTCCGGGCCAATCTTCACAGGCAATGTGACTTCACCAAAAACAGACCGTTTGGATCCATCAAAAGCACGAACAATAAGATCACTCGGAGTGAGGACAACCCCTTCAACATCAATCTTGCTCAAGGTCTTCTTGGGCAACACATTCAACGAAGATCCCGTATCCACCAGCACATGAGACAACACTGCACCCTTACACTCCATAGTGATATGCAGGGCCTTGTTATGGTTACGACCTTCCGACGTCAGATCCAAGTTTGTAAACCCCAAACCGTGCCTCGTGCTCACATTAGCAATAACACCCTCCAACTGGTTGACAGAGATCTCATGAGGCACGTAAGCCAGATTCAACATCTTCAGCAAGGCATTACGGTGCGCCTCGGAGCACAACAACAATGACAAAATAGAAATCTTGGACGGAGTTTGATTCAGCTGATCTACAATCTTGTAGTCACTCTTCTTAATTATCTTCATAAACTCCTCCACATCTTTCTCAAACGACCCCTCAGGCGCCTCCTTCTGCACAGGTTCTTCATCAACCGCAACTTGCTTACCCTTTGCTTTGGCAAGAGCCTCAGCATTGTTGTCTCTCAAAGGCTGCGGTGCAAACAGACGACTGCTCCTGGTAAACCCTCCAGGTCCCCCTACATTATCCACTACTGGACTCACAGTTACTGGAGCCCTACTTGGCAAACCAATAGTCACTGGAGCTTGATTAACTGGCCTGATCTGACTTTCAGCCCTTCGGTTATTACGGTAAGCGTTATTATACTTCCACGGCACGGCCCTACTATTCTCAACAGACCTTCTACCAGAAGCAGCGATAGTAGTTGGAGCACTGACAATTACTGGAGCATAAATGGTAACAGGAGCACTAACAGTTGCAGGTGCATTAACAATTCTCTGACCACGTCCCTCGGACGGTTTGAAATAAATGGTGACAGTTGACACCATCCCTCGTTCTTTCACGGCCCGACTAAACTGCAGACAACCCTCGTCAATCAGACCCTGGATACCTATTCTCAATTGCATACAACCATTCTCAGATTCAGCACAGTCTAAACAGCCCTGATCACAGCCTGGGTACACTCCCCCATTCAACAGACGCTCCTTTACAACCAACAGCGAGGTCTGAACATCATCAACGTTAGCTACCAAATCCAAGGTCTCTCCTTCTTCCACATTGTTCACCCTATGCGCACCATGCTGAGGCATAGGGTTGTTCACAACATTAGACACAGGAGCAAAATTGATTGTTTTGGCGTCAATTAAGTCCTGGACCTTATGATGAAAAGCCCGACAATTCTCAATATGGTGCCCCGGTGCACCGGAATGGAAGTCACAATGAACGTTGGCATCATACCCAGGTGGTATCTTCGTCAACGGAGCCATTGTACGCAACTCAATAAACCCCAATCTGAGCAATTCGGGCAGCAACTCAGCGTATGTCGTAGGCAACGGGTCGAACCGACGATCCGGCATTCTCTGTCTCGGCTGAAACGAACGTTGTTGTTGTTGTTGTTGTGGTGGTGGTTGTTGAACTCTTTGTTGTTGCTGTTGTCGTGGTTGAGGTGCTGGGATAGTTACAGCAGCAACCTGGCGATACTGGCCTCTGTTCACATTTCTACGATGTTGCACAACATTAGTTTCACCCTCCCTCCTGCGAGGTGCCCCAGCAAATGGCTTCTTCGAAGATGAAGAACCGACATCTTGAATCTTTCCAGCTTTAATGAGACTTTCTGTCCTCTCCCCACAAATCACCACATCAGAAAAGCTACCGAACAGGCAACTCCCCATCCGGTCCATAAACACCCCTTGTAGAGTTCCAATAAACATATCGGTCAACTCCTTCTCCAACATCGGAGGTTGCACCCTTGCAGCTAATTCCCGCCATCTCTGGGCGTACTCTTTGAAACTCTCTCCAGATTTTTGACACAGGTTCTGCAACTGAGTTCGGCTCGGAGCCATGTCCATATTATGCTTGTATTGCCTCAGAAAAGCTTCACCCAGATCTCTCCAACTTCTGATGGACTCCCTTTTCAATTCCATGTACCAATCCAAGGAAGCTCCAGACAAGAGGTACCATTGTATTTGTCAAAGGAAGGCGCTTTGAACTTATAAGGAATTCTCAATCCTTCCACCAACCCCATATTCGTCACATCAAACCCCAGAGAGTTCTGACACTCCATGGCTCTGATCTTCTCAGCTAGGGCATCAACCCTCCTATCCCTTTCGTCAGTTCTTCCCACAACTTCATCATCCTCACTGAGGAGAGTAAACATGTCTTCCTGTCTGTCAACCAACGGAGCAGGATGACGAACTGGAGCGCGGGTTGCTCTGGCATTAGCAGTCTCTGGAGCAATAGGTTGACCGTTGATTCTGATACCCCTCAACTCATCACCCACGGCATAGTTGTTGACGGGAACAACAACAACAACTTGGTCATTAACAGGGACCCCCTCTGGCAAAGCATGGTTGACCAGTGGAATTGTAGCTTCTTGTCTCTGGACTAGGGCTCGAAGTTCTTCTTGACCTTGCGCAACCCCTTGCATCATATGCATGAACTAGGCCATGTTAGCCCTCATCTCTGCTAACTCAGCTTGCACTTGATCCATATTCCTCTGTTGATTCAGTCGAGTTGCGTAGCGGTGCGGACGTTGATCAGCAATCCTGCCTGAAACAGGAACCAGAATGAGAAGTCTTGCTCAAGAACACCTGTAATGCAAAATGATATGTGTATGATGCTAATGATGCGTATGATGCACATGATATGTTCATTTCTCAGGCATTCAAGAGCCTAATTCATCTTTCAAGAAATGACAACCTGCAACAATGAACAACACAGAAGCAGACTACACAAGATAAGCACAAGGTGAACCATCAACAACCTCATCTATAGATGTGAGCATAAGGATCACACAACAATATTCAGACAAAGATCCAAATGATCAGAGTACAACCATGAATCCCATCCAACAAGCCTGGAGGTGATTCTCAACATAAACAACAGATACAAGCTAAGACAGATGTCCTCCCGGAATGAGAGTCTTCAGGTACTGACACTGGTCTATCAATAGGTCACACTCTGAACATTCTGGCAGAGGAGTGATCTTCTCCTTCAGTTGTCTTCTGAGCTCCACAACTTCTCCTCCAAGCTGGCTCTCTGATGCATGTCTCAAGTCTACCTCCTTCTTCAACTGGATGCCTTTGTCCCTCAGCTGCTTTTCCAGGTCTCGTATCTTCTTCTGGTAATTGGCTTCAGCTCTCTGCAACCTCAAGCACTCACGGTGTTCTTCATTCAACAAGGTCTCCATATCCTCATAAGACCTCTTCTTGCTCTTCAATCTACTAGCATCTTCACCCTGCATGCCTTTGAGTTGATGAGCCAAGTTCAACTTATCAGCTTTGGCTTTGTAAAGCTCCATCTGGGTATCTTGTTCCTTCTCTTTCAACCGACGATTCTCCATCAAGGCTTGCTTGTAGTGCTCAGCAGGCACACTCTCAGCAAGGATCAAAGGTGGTTGCTCTTGCAATGACTCCATCCTATCATAGGGTAACAACAAAGTCTCAACTTTATTCTTGACCCAATCAATGTAATCAGGCATAGCAACGGCAAACTTCTTCCCTAACACAGCTCCATCCTTGACACCAATGGTCTTCCAAGCTCTTCCTACTTGCTCCAATCTAGCAGGGTCACTCCGCTTCTCAAAATACACACTCTCTGCTATCTCAGCATCAAGTGGTCTTTCATTCATCACAAATCCCAACTGGCGAAGAGAAAGAACCGGGTTGTAATTGATGCAACCCTTAGTCCCTATAAGTGGCACATTACGAAACTCTCCACAACTCATGATGACATTACGCACATCCATCCGATAAGATTGCCACCTGATATCATAGGAGGTAAGAGACATAATCCTCTGAGTCCACTTATGAGTGCTCTGAGTATCCACAAAAGGTCCACTGGTCGGCAGAAGAGACAAGAACCATCTGAGCAATAAAGGGAGACAGCACCTGATAGCTCCACCCTTACCATGCCTACTGTGGATAGCATAGTAAGTGTCAGCTAACAAAGTAGGAACCGGGTTTCCTCCAAGGAAAATAGTGACAGCAACAAGATCCACAAAATTAGGCATACTCGGAAACAACACCACTCCATAGATCATGACAGCCAACTGAGCATGAAAAGCTTCCCAATTTCCCTTCTTTGCTTCTTCTTTGGCCATCCTCACCAGGTACTTCAAAGGCAAACCCACAACATCACCACTCGACTTCCAATTGTCACTCACTTCTTTGATACTCAAATGAAGAGCTCTGGCAACAACCCTGAAATCAACCTCCTTTGGAACATCCAAGAAAGGAACCTGATATCTGATCGGAACATTCAGCAGAATAGAATACTCTTCAAGAGTGGGAGCTAACTGATAATCCTGGAAGGTGAAGCAACGGAGCTCTGGATCATAAAACTGTAGAAGAGTCTGCAATGGCACTGGATCTACCACCATCCTCAACAGTGTCAACAAATCCCCATACTGATCAACAAACACCTTCTGATTACCGCCGATCACAAAATTGCTCAACTCTATCAAAGATGTCAAGGGCTCACGGTGAAAACTGTAGGTGCACGTCTTCCTCTTCAACTCTGGAACGAATGCCATCTCTCACAATGAATAGACTCCTGAATGAACCTGAGAAATGATATGTATGAGGAGATTAGCTTTTTCCTTTTCTTTTTTTTATTGCATTATTTTTTGAAAATAAATATGCTATGATGCAAATGATGCAAACACGACTGGTTGGCTGTGTGTCACGGAGCACAGGTTCAAAGCTTCGGCTTGCATTCGGAACCACAAAGTCATCTGAGACCCAAAGTCATCTGAAACCCATTCTGTAGAACCAAGTCACCAACAGGAACCAAGAGTCACCAACAAGTCACCAACGGTACCTGTAAAATGATCATTCCCTCCCCACTCACGGGTGTCATCTAGGCCAGGGTAAGGTCAAAAGAAACGCAGGATAAACAACCCTTTCATAGAATATCATCATGTGCACACCCGATGTATGCACCAATAATACCCCATCAGGATCTGAACTGCTCGTGATACCATGTTCCGCTAAGTGGCGCAATACCACCCGCTTCCTAAGAATCACTTTATTCCTAGGTGTCCTAGAGTTCACTCATATCCTGGGTATTGGGCCTTTTACCTCTTGGAACTCCCACCCCACAGAGAGACAAACACACAGCCAGCACAGATGAAAATATGACGAATGCAAACATAAATGCAAACATAAACAAATAAATGCAATAAATGAAACAGTAAAAGCAACCAAACCCTATCCTAAAGAGCGCTAGGAGTGACTCGCTTAGGGAAGATGGACCAGCAAGAGGTCAACTTCTCTTAATCCCCAACAGAGTCGCCAGCTGTCGCATTACGCGAAAAACCAGCGGGAAAACGAAACAACAGAGCCGCCACCGTGCGTTATTTATCCCAAAGGAGGGAAAGGAAACGCTCGAAGTAAACCTGGAAAGGACATGGTCTCGCGACCAGAGATAGATGGGATCGGGAGTCGGTTATGCGAAGGGAAGGTATTAGCACCCCTACGCATCCGTCGTACTCGACGGGATCCACGCACAAAAGAATAGAAGAAAGGTTGCTAGAAACTGCTCACAAACTACACACACGCTGGAAACAGACACAGAAAGACGGAAGAAACGGGACTCGGCAGGATATCGCATCCTGGGCCTACGTAGTCTGTCAGACACAAACATCAGAGTCGACGTAGTTCGGGGATAGGAGAAACGTGCTCGCTAGGATGTCGCATCCTATGCATACGTATCTTCTCTAACCAGAGTAAGAATCAGAGCACTCGTAGCTCGGCTAACGCACGCCAAACAAAACACAAACACTGGAAACCGACTGCCAATCGCTGGACTTATGTCAGACTCCACACAAGCAGGCAAACATGGAAACCGAATGCCAATCGCTGGACTTATATCAGACTCCGAACCAACAAACACACACAGGAAACCAACTGCCAATCGCTGGACTTATGTCAGACTCCAAACAAACAAACACACACAGGAAACCAACTGCCAATCGCTGGACTTACGTCAGACTCCAACAAACAAACACACACAGGAAACTAATTGCCAATCGCTGGACTTATGTCAGACTCCAACACACACAAAGGGTTGAAAAAGAAAAAGGGCGCCCGGAGAGATCAGCTCATCTCCTGCCTACGTACCTCATCTGGTATGAGGATCAGGGCGACGTAGTTCCCCTACACAGGGAAAGAACTTCTAACCTAACCAAAGACAAAGGGAGACACAAGCGTCTAGGGAGACTACGACTCGAGCCTAGAAGTTGTCATGCATACGATCCCTATGTTGAGGTTTCTATCCTAACTTGCACAGGAAGCAAGCTAGCCTAAACAGCACAACCAAGTAAATACAAGCACAACAAAGCAAGCACATATACTATATGCAAACAATTGGGCTCATACAAGGCTAGGCTACAAAAACAAGCCAACTGGAATGGGGTGTTTTTAGCTCTTAACCCTAACATTGAGAGTTAGGGTGAAGCAGATGAAATGGAAAGTGAGGGTAAGACCTCACAACTCTTATCCCTGGCCTGGGAGAGCTTGACTCACAATAGAAAGTGTGGGAGTTCAGAATGTAGGAACTCTTCTCCACAGATGACTGACACAACAAGATCTTGGGTTCTTATTCACAATGCATCAACACATGGTGTGAGCAAAGTGAATGACACAACTGAATAGCAGAGGATGGATTACACATCCCTTGTATCTACCAATGCCTCTTCACTTAGGAGGTCTTTGAATGTACAGGGCACAACATTAAACAAATACAAGCATTGCTTTCAACCAACAAATTAAAACCAAACAGCAGCGAAACAAATTAAACCTAAACCCTAATTCTGAATTTAAACCTTCAACAATTGCAATTTAAAGAAATTACAAAGGGGGTTTTACTCAGTTCACAAGGACGAATGAGACGGCGTACGAAATTTAAGCAAAAAGGGAGAGGAAACTACTTGGTTCGAGTTACGTCGCCGGCGATGCGAGTTTCTCCGTCACGACTTAGATAAGCTCCTTCTTCACTTTTAAACCTTTTCTTTCTTCTTCTGTTCTTTTCTGCTTTTTTACGTTTGTGTTGATGGAAAGACTATTTTGATTTTTCCTCTTTTTTATTCACCGTCCTCTGTTCAATGTTTTTTGTACTAATCGTGAGGTTATCTTATTTATCCTCTTCATGATGAGTTTATTAAGTCCTAAGATGATTTGTCAGGATATCTTTCTCATCCCAAATTTCGTGGGATTATTATTTTGTGGATTCATTGCTGTTGAACTTGTAGCGAAACACATTTTTGGGTGTTCATGGTGGTCCTCTGTGCAAAGTGTTAACCTATTCAATTCATTAATTATTTTCATGCTTTTTAAGTGCTTATGATAAGACTTTTGACTTAAGTTGATTTCTTTGCAGGCCACACAAGTGAAATGACCCTAATTGAGGAGAAGATTGGCTGCGCCAGCTCTATGAGGCAGTTGGATTTTAGGGTGCTGTGGCCTAAAGGATGGTTCTGGCGATGGTTTGTGAAAGCTTTGTTTTCAATCTGTTGGATTTGCAACAGCTTTGTTTATTCAATTTTAAATGTTAAGATGTAACACTTAGACTTTTAGGACAAATGTATTAGCTTTTGAACTGTTTGTAACATCTGAGATTTAGAATTCATTTATGTAATTAATCTTTTTAAACATTTAAATCTTATCCCAATATTCATTTGAAAACTTGTTTGGGCCACACTAAATACATGAATGGACATTTAAATTGGTTGCTCTTAGTATGGCTAAATAATCATTAAAGGAACAACATGAAACACACACCATAAGCATTAAAAGCTCAATTCCAACCAAAATGAGCCTTAATACGTTGCCCATCACCATAGTCCCTTCCAACAATTGACCTTAGATTAAATCAAACATATACATGTTTCAAAAAATGCAACTTGAAATTAGACACTTATGAATGATCAAGACTTGGCACAAATATTTGGGATGTAAAAAAAATGGGCTAATAACAAGTGATCATAAAAAATAACATGGCTTTTAACACTTACTAATAAGAAAGTGGACTTGGATTAGTAATGTGTAAAAAAAAGACTTGAACCATACTTTGAACTTCCAATATGTTGATAGGAGTGGGCCTCTTTTTTTTTTTAAACCAAAAGATCTTATGGATAACCCAAAATGGGCCTTGTTAACCAATAAGTCCCAAAATGCGCATACCATCCCATGCTTTAGTAACAACAATAAGAGACAAACGCAACAAATGTTTTCTTGAGTCATGTACAAGGAACTTAACAGATGAAATGCCACTGAAAGATTTGTTGAACATTTGATGTCACTAAGGGTTTTCTTTAGAATAATCATGTGAGTATTGACATTGTCTTTAGAAATGATGGGGAGTTTGGAGTAGTTTAGGGCTGAGAAACCCTAAGATAGAGTTTATGCCTTATAACATCTGGTGGTGAATGTTGGTGAAAGATTTTTCTTACCCAGACAAATTTGGGGTATGACAGCTGCCCCTATTTAATTACCTCGTACCGGAAAGTAAGAATGACAGCAGTCTTCGTACATTCACGGTGGGAAATAATTAAATACAAGAAAGACCCAAATTTTGTCTTAGGAAATGCAAGGAAGAAAATACATGAAGAAAATGCAGTGAGAAATAGTAAGAGACATTATCCTAAAGTGAAACGGAACAGCCAAGACTTTCTGCGAGTCGTCAGAACAGTATCTTGGACGTCATAGTCGAGATATGTTAGTAATGGAATGACATCTCTAGCTAAATCTCAAGACTTTTCCAGGATGCTAGAGCAGTATCTCTAAAAAAAATCTGGCATGAGACTCTTCATATTGATGAAGCAGCATCTCAACAGTAAAAATGAGATTCTCTGTATCGAGTCGAAGCAACATCTTATATGATAGAATTAAGATATTCCAGCAAGGGAAAGATACCTTAATTGAATCTAAGACTCTTCAAGGATACTAGAGCAGTATCTCTAAAAGAAATTTGGAATGAGACTCTTCATATTGATGAAGCAGTATCTCAAACAGTAAAAATGAGATTCTCTGTATCGAGTCGAAGCAACATCTTATATGATAGAATCAAGATGTTCCAGCAAGGGAAAGATACCTTAATTTAATCTAAGACTCTCCGAGGATATTAGAGCAGCATCTCTAAAAAAATTTGAAATGAGACTCTTCATATTGATGAAGCAGTATCTCAAATAGCAAAAATGATATTCTCTGTATCGAGTCGAAGCAACATCTTATCTGATAGAATTAAGATTATCCAGCAAGGGAAAGATACCTTAATTGAATCTATGACTCTCCGAGGATATTAGAGCAGTATCTCTAAAAAAAATCTGAAATGAGACTCTTCATATTGATGAAGCAGTATCTCAAACAGTAAAAATGAGATTCTCTGTATAGAGCCGAAGCAGCATCTTATATGATAGAATTAAGATGTTCCAGCAAGGGAAAGATACCTTAATTGAATCTAAGACTCCCCGGGGATATTAGAGCAGTATCTCTAAAAAATCTGAAATGAGACTTTTCATATTGATGAAGCAGTATCTCAAACAGTAAAAATGAGAATCTTTGTATCGAGTCGAAGCAGCATCTTATCTGATATAATTAAGATATTCCAGCAAGGGAAAGATACCTTCATTCAATCTAAGACTCTCCGAGGATATTAGAGCAATATCTCTAAAAAAATCTGAAATGAGACTCTTCATATTGATGAAGCAGTATCTCAAACAGTAAAAATGAGATTCTCTGTATCGAGTAGAAGCAGCATCTTATCTGATAGAATTAAGATATTCCAACAAGGGAAAGATACCTTAATTGAATCTAAGACTCTCCGAGGATATTAGAGCAGTATCTCTAAAAAATCTGAAATGAGACTCTTCATATTGATGAAGCAGTATCTCAAACAGTAAAAATGAGATTCTTTGTATCGAGTCGAAGCAGCATCTTATCTGATAGAATTAAGATATTCCAGCAAGGGAAAGATACCTTAATTGAATCTAAGACCCTATGAGGATATTAGAGCAGTATCTCGAAAAGAAATCTGGAATGAAACTCTTCATATTGATGAAGCAGCATCTCAAATGTTCCTCTGTTGGGGAAAATATTTAAGAAAATACTCCTTTTGAGGGAGATTTACTAGAAATACTCTGCAAGGGAAAAGCTCATAAGAGACTTTTTTAGGGTAACCTCTGCTTGGGGAGCAATGATTGTAAAGGAAATGCTGGGAATATCATCATTAATCATAAAGTTGAAAAATTATTTGTTGAGAAATATTTCCATGAGCACATGCAGGGTAATAACTTTATTTGGAAATGAGGAATATCTCAAATATACATGAATGACCTTGGATCTTGATATTTTGGTGTGATTTTTGTATGATGTTCCACTTTGGGTGGAAATACTTATGTATGGGAGGATGCATGAGATGCATGCAAGTATGCAATTGATGGGGATATTTGGTTGTGCATGTAGGAATGTGAATGATGATTTTTTATTTGTTAAAATTCTTATTTTGTGGGAGTGTTATGTATGAGTATGTTGATGATTGATATGACTGTTTCTTGGTGAATTTTCCTGTCTGGTGGGAAGATTATGTATGTGATTGATGCACATGACGTATGTGATGTATGCGGATATGCAAATGGGTAATTGGGATATGCCCCGGTTAAGGCGTTTTTGCTTTGAGGGAATGATGCCAATAGTATGGACTTTTGTTATTGTGGTGACCAATGAGGACCAAGCTTTGATGCCCCACTAGGTGATTTTGGGAATGTATTTGGGTTGCACCAAGCCACTGAAGGGTTCAGACTTCTCAACACGCGATACTCCAATAATGATTTATTAACGTTTCTGTTGGAAATGCAATGGAGCCTTGCCCCGGTTTGGCTATACCATGAGTACATTTATGAGAGGCGTGAATTAGTGGTTGAAAGGAACATAGGTGTCTGCAAACAGTCCTACACCTCTATGAAAAACAAGAACAAACTTTGAGACTAAGGGATTTGTCCTTTTATTGTTTCAAAAGCAATTTTATCACTTTGTTCAAACATGTGTTTTATTTTCTCCAAAATCTTAAGAGTGATGTTTATCAAAAATAAAGGTGCTTTGCAAACAAACAGATAAAAATACAAAAATAATTTGGGCACAACTTTTGTTGAGAAAATTTCTCTTTTATTGATTTAACCCTTAAATGGGCGACTGTACATAAAGATGCAATTCCTTAATGAGGTAATTGTTGTGCATAGAAACAAAATGGCAATAAAATTGAGTTCTTATTGAGTTTCCACACTGCTATGATCCTTATGTCTTTGATAGTCCGAGCACTTTGCTTTTGAAAAGTTAGGTAGATTGATTCTTTGTCTTCGAGGGACACATCAGATGCCTGAAAGTACAGCTCTTTGCCTTGGAATTAATCCCTAACTTTTGCATGGACCTCCCTTTCGGGTTTTCGATCCACCGGGATACCCATTTTTGCCTGAGTCGCCCTTTCGAGTTTTCAACTCAGCGGGTCAATTCTTTTATTTTTATCCCTAATTTTTGCCTGGATCGCCCTTTCGGGTTTTCGATCCACCGGGATAGCCATTTTTGCCTAAATCGCCTTTTCAGGTTTTCGATTTAGCGGCTTTTATTATTCCATTTTTTTAGGCGAAGTACTTTTTAACAACATCAGTATTGGTGAGAAGTGGCAACTCATCACCGTCCATAGTTGCTAGGATTAGAGCGCCTCCGGAAAAGGCTCTAACCACCACAAATGGACCTTCATAATTTGGTGTCCATTTCCCCCTAGAGTCCTTGTGAATGGGCAAGATTTTCTTCAGCACCAAATCTCCCTCTTGAAACACCCTAGGATGAACTTTCTTGTCGAATTCCTTCTTAAGACGCCTCTGATAGAGTTGGGTGTGACCTAACGCTTTCAAGCGTTTCTCCTCAATAAGGTTGAGTTCGTCGTACCTTGATTGGACCCATTCTTCCTCGTCTAGCTTAGCCTCCATCAAGACTCTCATTGAGGGGATCTCCACTTCTATAGGGAGAACTGCTTCCATGTCGTATACCTAGGAATAAGGGGTTGCCTCTGTTGAAGTTCGTACCGACGTGCGATAGCCATGTAACGCAAAAGGTAATATCTCATGCCAATCCTTGTACGTGACAACCATCTTTTGGATGATTTTCTTGATATTTTTGTTCGCGGCTTCAACAGCCCCATTCATCTTAGGTCGATATGGTGATGAGTTGTGATGCTCGATATTGAATATTGTGCATAACTCCTCCATGGTCTTGTTGCTGAGATTGGACCCATTATCAGTGATGATTTTATTAGGAATCCCATATCGACATATGATGTTGTTTTTTAAGAAACGGGCGACTACGTGCTTCGTGACATTCGCATAAGATGCGACTTTTACCCATTTGGTAAAGTAGTCTATGGCCACCAAGATAAATCTGTGTCCATTAGATGCTTTGGATTCTATCATTCCAATCATGTCGATGCCCCACATAGAGAAAGGCCAAGGTGATGCTATAACATTCAGTGGGGTAGGCGGTACATGTATCTTGTCAGCATAGATCTGGCATTTGTAGCATGCTCTGGTGTAATGATAACAGTCGACTTCCATTGTTAACCAGTAGTAACCTGCCCTTAGGATTTTCTTTGCCATGGCGTGCCCATTTGCGTGCGTGCCGAAGGACCCTTCGTGTATGTCCTTCATAAGCTGATCAGTTTCGTGTTTGTCCACACACCTCAACAAAACCATGTCATAGTTTTGCTTGTATAATACCTCCCCGTTCAAGAGGAACTTTGATGCCAACCTCTGGAGGGTCCTTTTGTCAAGGCTGGAAGCCTCTACCGGATATTCCCGCTTCTCCAGATACTGTTTAATATCAAAGAACCAGGGTTTACTATCTGGCTCTTCTGCTGTCGTCAGGAAATGTGCAGGTTCGCAAAAACGCCTAATTTCAATGTGAGGCTGATGGTTGGGCCATATTAATTTGTACATTGAAGCCAAAGTTGCTAAGGCATCTGCCATCTGATTCTCTTCTCGAGGAATATGAGAGAAAGTGATTTTGTTGAATTTTGGGAGCAGCTTCAACATGTAATCCTGGTATGGAATTAGGTTAGCATGTCTTGTTTCCCAATCACCTCTGATCTGATGTATCACTAGAGCGGAATCCCCGAATACTTCAAGTATCTTGATCTTCAACTCAATAGCTTCTTCCAACCCTAGTATGCAAGCTTCATACTCGGCCATGTTATTTGTGCAGGTAAAACAAAGCTTTGCGGTGAATGGTAGATGGAAATTCTTGGGAGACATCAGCACTGCCCCAATTCCATGGCCTATTGCATTTTAGGCGCCATCGAACATGAGAGTCCAGCCTGCTTTTGGCTCAAGACTCTCCTCTAGTTCGGAGTCTTTAGCATCCTTAACAGCCATGATGTTCTCATCTGGGAAGTTAAACTTCAAAGGTTGGTAATCCTCCAGCGGTTAGTGAGCAAGATGGTCTGCTAATACGCTTCCCTTGATTGCCTTTTGCGCAACATATTGAATATCATATTCTGATAACAACATCTGCCATCGGGATTAAACAGTATTCTTTCTAAAAAGAGTTTTGGTCACACGGGGGTGACAAGTTGAGTTAATATGCTGGGTATTTTGATTGGTAGAGATTTTTTTGTTGGATGACGATTACTCGGATAGTCGAGTAAAGAAACTCGTATCCTAATAATCGAGAAAGGGAATAGAAGACTCTAGACCACTTTCTTTTTCATCTTTACCTATAAAAGGAGTTTGATAAAATTAAGATGTTTTGAATGGATGACGAATACTCGGATAGTCGAGTAAGACAACTCGTATCCTAATAATCGGGAAAGGGAATAGAGGACTCTAGACCGCTTTCTGTTTCATCTGAGTAATTATGAAAATAAGGTTGTGTATGGTTGATGTATTTTTAGAATAAACGACAAGTGCTCGAATGGCTAAGTAAGATAACTTATATCCAAGCATTTGAGGAGAGGAATCGAAGGCTCAAGACCATCTCCTTTTTCGTATAGTTTATTATGAAATGATTTGATTAGGTTATAAAATGTCAATCGTTCGACTAACCGAGTAAGAGAACTTGTATTCAAACAGATGAGAAGAGAAGTTGAAGGCTCAAAGTCATCTCCCTTTTTATTTTTGTCGTTATGAAAGGTAGTTTGATTTAATCGGGGTTTGGAAGTTTGTAAAGGAAAGACAATTATTTGACTAACCAAGTAAGAGAACTTGTACTCAAATAGTTGAGGAGAAAAATTCAAGACTCAAAGTTATCTCCCTTTTGGTTTCTTATTATAAAGGATTTGATTTGTTTGTGCTTAAGTGGATTATAAATGACGATTATTCGACTAACTAAGTAAAAGAATTCGTATTTGAATAATCGAGGAGAGGAGTTGAAAACTCAAAACCATCTCCTTTTTCATTTTCAAATGGAATGGTACTTAATTATGATTAGGTATTTTAATTTATATTTAATAAAGAATACTCGATGTCGGACCGGGGTTTTAAATCTATGTCTATGAATGAAACAAATTTTATTTTAGTGTATTATTTTTCTACTCGATTAAATAAAATCGAATGGGCCTCATTGTAAGAAAGCCCAAGAGTAAGCTATGTGAGGTTGATGGCGGTGCTTTAAAAGCGATCGACTTACAAAAGCATTTAAAATGGGCTCGACTTTGAATCGAGAAGTTTAATTTGTTTAAAAATTGGTTTGAATTAATGGTATGGGAATGGTTTGTCATAAAGGTAGCACGACACACATATAAAATCGAACACTTATACAAATGACTAAATAAATATTAATACAAATAAATCTCCTAAATCTACAAAAAATGGATGATTATATACTTAAAATAACTAATGATGGTGATAATAATAATAGATAATCAAATAATTTTAATTATTTTTAGAAATGATAATAGAAATTTAATTAATTGGTAAAACTTTATTTAAATCAAGTAAGTAAAATAAATGTACTAAATAAAAATAAAACAGTTTGGGCCTTGGGATAGAAACCAAGCCCAAACAGAGTTTGTCAAAACTGGGCAAAGGGGGGGTTTTAATAGGAAAACAAGTATATGCCCGGGTTGAACTGGCCCAAAACGAGTCACACAAGGCCCTAAAAAACCGGTCAACCGTGTTGACTCGTGGGGACGCCTTGGACCGTCAGATCAGGAAGTCTAACTTGGTCCTTAGATCATGCGATGGAGAGGGGAGGGCGCACGGTATCCTGGTATGCCTTAACGCATGGGAACGCTACATCAGCCAGCACCTAACGACGACAAGTGTCCAAGGCTAAGGACACTTGTCATCCACTGCTTTGGACAACCAACGAACGTGAGGGAGTGCTTTAACCTGGGCCATGCAAACCAAACGTCTCATTTCACTCTCTCTCTCTCAAACCCAGAGCAACAATGTGCTCTGCAATTCCGTTCTTCCTCCGCTCACGACCTGCCGGAGAAGACGGTGGTGGCCGGCCAACAGCGGCGGCGCCACCTCCTTCTCTGGCAAACCTATACCCAAAAACCCTAACTCCAAACACTAACTCCCTCTCTTTTTGGCCAGAGAATCCAAATCCGGCCTTCCTTTCCCTTAAATCGTCCTCAATCGATCGGATCGATACGAAAATGAAAACCAAAACTCGACCAACCTAAAAACTCAAACAAGCAACCAAACCTAAACTCCTTTCAACCAACAAATTAAAACCAAACAGCAGCGAAACAAATTAAACCTAAACCCTAATTTTGAATTTAAACCTTCAACAGTTGCAATTTAAAGAAATTACAAATGGGGTTTTACGCAGTTCACAAGGACGAATGAGATGGCGTACGAAATTTAAGCAAAAAGGGAGAGGAAACTACTTGGTTCGAGTTACGTCGCTGACGATGCGAGCTTCTCCGTCACGACTTAGATAAGCTCCTTCTTCACTTTTAAACCTTTTCTTTCTTCTTCTGTTCTTTTCTGCTTTTTTACGTTTGTGTTGATGGAAAGGCTATTTTGATTTTTCCTCTTTTTTATTCACCTTCCTCTATTCAATGTTTTTTGTACTAATCGTGAGGTTATCTTATTTATCCTCTTCATGATGAGTTTATTAAGTCCTAAGATGATTTGTCAGGATATCTTTCTCATCCCATATTTCGTGGGATTATTATTTTGTGGATTCATTGATGTTGAACTTGTAGCGAAACACATTTTTGGGTGTTCATGGTGGTCCTCTATGCAAAGCGTTAACCTATTCAATTCATTAATTATTTTCATGCTTTTTAAGTGCTTATGATAAGACTTTTGACTTAAGTTGATTTCTTTGCAGGTCACACAAGTGAAATGACCCTAATTTAGGAGAAGATTGGCTGCGCAAGCTCTATGAGGCAGTTGGATTTAAGGGTGCTTTGGCCTAAAGGATGGTTCTGGCGATAGTTTGTGAAAGCTTTGTTTTCAATCTGTTGGATTTGCAGTAGCTTTGTTTTTCCAATTTTAAATATTAAGATGTAACACTTAGACTTTTAGGACAAATGTATTAGCTTTTGGACTGTTTGTAACATCTGAGATTTAGAATTCGTTTATGTAATTAATCTTTTTAAACATTTAAATCTTATCCCAATATTCATTTGAAAACTTGTTTGGGCCACACTAAATACATGAATGAACATTTAAATTGGTTGCTCTTAGTATGGCGAAATAATCATTAAAGGAACAACATGAAACGCACACCATAAGCATTAAAAGCTCAATTCCAACCAAAATGAGCCTTAAAACGTTGTCCATCACCATAGTCCCTTCCAACAATTGACCTTAGATTAAATCAAACATATACATGTTTCAAAAAATGCAACTTGAAATTAGACACTTATGAAGGATCAAGACTTGGCACAAATATTTGGGATGTAAAAAAAAAGGGCTAATAACAAGTTATCATAAAAAATAACATGGCTTTTAACACTTACTAATAAGAAAGTGGACTTGGATTAGTAATGTGTAAAAAAAAGAGTTGAACCATACTTTGAACTTCCAATATGTTGATAGGAGCGGGCCCTTTTTTTTTAAAACCAAAAGATCTTATGGATAACCCAAAATGGGCCTTGTTAACCAATAAGTCCCAAAATGCGCATATCATCCCATGCTTTAGTAACAACAATAAGAGACAAATGCAACAGATGTTTTCTTGAGTCATGTACAAGGAACATAACAGATGAAATGCCACTGAAAGATTTGTTGAAAATTTGATGTCACTGAGGGTTTTCTTTAGAATAATTATGTGAATATTGAATTTGTCTTTAGAAATGATGGGGAGTTTGGAGTAGTTTAGGGCTGAGAAACCCTAAGATAGAGTTTATGCCTTATAACATCTAGTGGTGAATGCTGGTGAAAGCTTTTTCTTACCCGGACAAAATTGGGGTATGACACATGATAACTATTGTTATATGCGAATTCAATCAATGGTAAAAGCTCATTCCAATTCCTCCAATCTCAAGTACACAAGCTCTTAACATATCTTCTAGTGTCTGCATCGTCCGTTCAGTCTGACCATCCGTTTGAGAATGATTAAAAGTACTCAAACACAATCTCGATCCCATAGCTTGTTGGAATTCTTTCCAAAATCTTGAAGTAAACTTTGGGTCTCTATCGGACACAACACTAGTTGGAACACCATGCAGCCTAACCATTTCTAAAATGAACAACAGTGCAAGATGACTTGCCTTGTAAGTAGTCTTCACGACCAAGAAGTGCGCAGACTTAGTTAAGCGATCCACAATCACCCAAATTGAATCATAACCTCCTTGGGTCCGAGGTAACCCTACTGCAAAATCCATTGAAATACTATCCCATTTCCAAACTGGAATCTCTAGAGGTTACAATAAACCACCTGGCTCCTGATGTTCGATCTTTACCTATTGGCATACTACGCATTCCGACACATACTCTACAATATCCTTTTTTCATTCTAGGCCACCAATAGTCCTTCTTCAAGTCTTGATACATCTTCAATGAACCTGGATGTATAGTAAACGCCCCTTTGTGAGCTTCCTCCAAAACTGTTCTTTTCAGCTCGGCATCATCTGGAACACAAATCCTTTGATTAAACATAATGACTCCATCCGGTGACTGGGTGAAACCTGGTTGAATTGACATCTCTTGCAACTTCTCACATATCATTTGTCCTTGTCAGATCTCTTCCCTTAGGTTAGAAGTAACATTCAAATTTCCCATTATCACACCATCATGCTTCCAACTAAACTGAAGATTAAGATCTTGAAACTGTTCCAACAATGTGTATTCTAACATCATCAACTCAGCTTTATGCATCTCTTTCCGACTTAAGGCATCCACAACCTTATTCACCTTCCCCGGGTGATACTTAAGCTCAAAATCAAAGTCCTTCAAATACTCCATCCATCTCCTCTGTCTCATGTTAACTCTTTCTGGTCAAATAAGTATTTCAAACTCTTGTGATCACTAAACATCTCAAAATGTACCCCATACAAGTAATGTCGCCATACCTTCAATGCAAAAACAACAACAGCTAGTTCAAGATCATGAGTCAGATAGTTCTCTTCATCAGGCTTCAACTGACGAGAGGCATAGACTACAACCTGACCACTCTGCATTAACACCCCTCCTAATCCTCCCTTAGAGGCATCACAAAATACTTCATAAGACTTACTAGGATCAGGGATGACTAAAATTGGAGTAGTCATTAACTTTTCCTTCAAACTCATAAAACTCTTCTCACACCTCGAATCCCATTTAAAAGAAATTTCCTTTCGGGTAATTCTAGTCATTGGTAATGCTATCTGCGAAAACCCCTTCATAAACCTTCGATAGTAACCTGCCAAACCTAAGAAACTTATGACTTCAGAAGCATTCTTCGATCTTTCCCAATTAATAACTGCTTCAACTTTTGATGGATCCACTGATACTCCTTCTTGTGATATGACATGACCAAGGAAATTCACTTCGTTCATCCAAAATTCACACTTACTTACCTTGGCAAAAAGTTGCTTCTCTTGCAGTACAGATAGAACAATCCTTAGGTGTTCTCCGTGCTCTTGAGAAGTACGAGAATAAATAAGAATGTCATCAATAAAGATCACCACGAACTGGTCCAAGTAAGGTTGGAATATCCGATTCATATAGTCCATGAAAACAGCAGGAGCATTCGTCACACCAAAAGGCATTACAAGGAACTCATAATGGCCATATCGGGTTCTAAATGAGGTCTTTGGTACATCCGAACTCTTAACTCTTATTTGATGATAGCCCGATCGTAGACCAATATTCGAGAACACGCAGGATCCTTTCAACTGATCTAACAAATCGTCTATCCTTGGCAGAGGATACTTGTTCTTAATGGTAACTTTATTCAACTAGCGATAATCAATACACAACCGCATACTACCGTCCTTCTTCCTTACTAATAATACTGGAGCTCCCCACGGTGAGACACTAGGCCGGATGAAATGCTTGGTTAACAACTCTTCCAATTGATTCTTCAACTCTCTCAACTCGAGTGGCGCCATGCGATACGGAGAAATGGAGATTGGAGTCGTCCTAGGTATTAGATCAATAGAGAATTCCACTTCCCTTTCAGGAGGAAGAGAGGTGACATCCTCAGGGAAACTTTCGGAAATTCACAAACAACAGGAATTTGCGTAACACTCAGATTATCGCTAGATTCCTTAGTAAGTACCACGAGAACTGACTTTTCATTCTCAATAAGAAATTAACCATACCAACCGTACCTTCCGAGATACTAGTTAGCACATCCCTTGAAGTAGCTTCACTAGATGGAATGATAAACAACTTCTCTTCACATCCAATAAACACCGAATTGGCAGAAAGCCAATCCATCCCAAAACCACATCAACCTTCTTAAGTGGTAAACAAATAAGATCAATCTGGAAAATTCTACCATTCACCGAAAGCGAACAATTGTCACGAATCAATGGTGTCTCAACCACATCATCCATGGCGTTAGTAACCACCATAGGAGGAGACAAGGGAGTTTCTTGCAATCCAAGACGCTACATGCACTGAATTGATACAAAAGAGTGTGTCGCCCCACAATCAAACAGTACAAAACAAGAATGATCATTGACGAGACACGTACCAACAATTAAGGCATTGTTGCTCTTAGCCTTCCTTGCATCCAAAGTATAAACTCGACCGACACTTCTCCCCTGCATCTGATTCTTATTCTGAGGACATTCCCTAGACATGTGACCTTCTCCTTGACACTTAAAACACCTAATTACACCAGCTGTACATCTTCTGAAATGGAACTTCTTACATACTTGACACTGCGGAGGATGGTTAGGTCTTGCATGTTGCACTTGTCTTCTTTTGAAGGGTCGAGGTCTAGGACTAAACTGATGACTTGGTCCTCCCTGGTTCATCTGGCCAACTCCATACTAATCAATCTCTTCTTTAACCTTTTTCAAATTATTCTCAGTCACACTACATTGTCTTTGCACCCCTACACAGGCAGGGAACGTTGTTTCCATGTTGGGTGTCCCCCCATAAGCCTCCACAGGATTTAATCCACCATGAAACTCAGGAGGATTCATGCGGAAGAAATCTCGGAAACTACCACCTGCAGCTTCTTTTGGAACCCATTGAGGATGCAAACCACCATTCCACTGTTGCATCATCTGCTGCATGAATTGGTTTTGTGGTTGCTGCATCGGTTGCATAAACTGAGGCCATTGAAAACCTTCACTACCACTTGGCAGTTCGGGGTCTGAATTCTGAGTTCTGGGTCTACCACAACCTCTGTGTCTGCCAGCCATGATCCCTAATGTTATACAAATAGGATTAAGTTGATCAGGCTCAATACTATGAATATAACACCAAGGACAATGATGACAGCCCACACATGAGGCAGAAAGAAATACTTATAATATTTCATGGCTAGGCCGAGGATATGACCTGCTTTGATACCAACTGTAACACCCACATATAATATGTGTCTAAAATACATATTATACATAGTGTAAAACTGGTACTGAAATACATAAGCGCCTAGCAGCACAGTGTACACATACACATACATGCCCAAAATAAATACAACATGGCACAAAATGTACACAAAAGTGCCCAACATAAAACTACTAATCTAGATCATTAAACAATGATCTCAAAATATATGCATAGTGGAGTAGCCATCAGCCATCAGATAAGTAAGACATCACTCTATCTTGTCCTTACCCTTCACCTGCTCAGAACCACCTGAAAAGTAATCAACAACATGGGGTGAGATAATAATCCCAGTGGGTTCCCTATCTTATGGGTCCACTCGACTCTATAGGGTTTTCTAATCAATATCAACTCATATTCAACTCAAGTCAACAAAGGAGCGAAGACTTGAGCGATGGGGAAACTAACTCGCAATGTATGGCAACATGCACCTGAGTTCTCACAACTCAACCACGATCATTATTCAGATCACGAAACATCAATTCCCGAACAGACTTATGTCTAAGCCAGGCCCGGTTCATGCATGCTCGTATGATTCGACTTTTGCGGTGGATATCGGATCCTCTATGAGGCTTAATCCCCAATTCAAGCGACTGTCACCCGTATGGGCCTCTAACCCACTTAGGGTATCTTTCATCGTACATGCCTCTAACCTATTTTGGTGTCCACCTTTCCCCCACGTCCGCCGTGGTTGGGGCTCAAACCCAATTGAGGCTCGAATCATCGGTCCCACATCCAAATGCTTACTCATTAAAGCATACCAAATAGAGATGTGCACCATCACAGAAAAACACACATTCTAAATACATGATCGGTTCCACAAATCATCGGTTCCACGAACCATAACAAAATCCATCAACCACAGGTGATTTCATTCACCACAATATACAAACAATAATCTGGCATGTTCCATACAATGCGTCTCATTCTCAATCAAGGCAACAATTCGTGCACGACCTCCACATAAGCGTCGTACGAATGAATACCGTCATTCAATGTTATCTAAGTTATAAACCTCACTCATGACCTAATACAAATCCTAGGTTAACTTACTATATTCATCATGTAATTTTCACCATTAGCATGTATTCAACATAAGCTTAGCATCATAAATGATTAATGGTTGGAAGAATGCATTTAGAAACACTTAAGAAATTGATTTTGATGTTTTTAACATAAGTCAATCGATTGGTTGGGGAGGCCCAATCGATTGGTTCCTCTAACATTTCTGTTTTTTCAAAGTTTGCTGAGGATCAATCGATTGATCCTGAGTGTCAATCGATTGGCTCACTAAAATTTTCTACTATTCATATACAGAAAGTTTGTGCAATCGATTGGTCCTATAAAAATCACATTTTTCTACAAAACAAAAGGTTGTGCAATCGATTTGTTGCAGGGACCAATCGATTGGTCCACTCACATTTTCACATTCTCACTTCACAGAACACCATTTTTCTTCTGTCAATCCATTTCCAACAACCCCCACTCCTTCTTCTAACACACCCATCATACTACATGCTCATATACAGATGTATAACAAGAATTCCAAGTTCATAACCACAAGGATTTCAAGGTCATAACCACAACCAATCATTTAACCAAAATCACAATAAATCATGTAATCATAACAATCATAAGAACACATTAAGCACATGTTCATGAAAACAACAACATCAAGATAAATATTCATCACATAGCATGGATTTTCATGATTTATCTATGATTCTATAACCCTAATCCTCTAGAAATCTAGGGTTTCTAACTATAACCCACCTCAAGAATGGAAGAGGAGAAGTTGTTGAAGATGAGATGATGATGATGATGGATATGATGGTGTTGGTTCCAAGCTTTCTTCTTCTTCTTCTTCTTCTTCTTCTTCTTCTTCTTCTTCTTCTTCTTCTTCACTAGCCTTGTTTTCTCTTCTTCTACCTTTCCCTTGAGCTACTTCTTTCTTTCTATCCTTTCCTTTTCTTCTAGTGGCTCTACTGAGGGATATACACAAGGCAAGTGTGTTATAACATGTGGTGGTGAGTGAGTCAAAGGTCATTAACAAGTGGCCATGATTATTTGTATGGTTAGTAAGTGGTTTCGAGTAGCAACAAATATCTCAAGTGGCACCAAACTTGTAATATTTGTTCTACCAGAGCTATTGACCCATTATTAGTGTTACCAAAATGTCCCAATTAATAAAAGGTCAGCCCCAATTAATATTAATTAAGTTAACCTGAACTCACTATTTACTCTATTTATCCCAATTGACAACTTTTAGAGCACATAGGAACTCAATTGATCTCAATTAATAGGAATTTATGTATTTAGGGAAATACGGGGTATTACATATAACATGTATTTTTTGTTGAAATAAAATGCACACATAAATGTTGAGTAGTGTAACCAATCACTTTTTATAAAATATCTTTTCAAGTATGTAAACAAAGATCATGATCATATTATATTTTATAATTGTGATGTTGATTAAGAGCAAACATCTTTGTTTGATAAAATTAAATGCAATTATGAATGCAGATGTTTGTCAACGTGTGATGCAACATGAAGAACTTTCGCTTTTGACATTAATTATAGAGAATCATCACTTGAAAGATTGTATTTTCATTTAGGAAACGACAAATGATTACCTTCTTTGATCATAAGGAGTTTGGTCATGTGGTGAATAAAGAAAAATTTGAACATTCAAATTTTTTGGCATGGATAGATGCTAATGAAAAAATTATTAAAGAAAAGAAGGTTAAATATAGTGATTTTTCTTCTAAATTTGTTTAGAATCAACATTCTAAATATAGTGATTTTATGTTTTCCTGGTAATCAAATTATCTCTTTTTATTTTACAATTTTTTAAATATTATATTATTTTATTTTCATAAAATTATAATTATTTATTATTATGTATATATATTATATTTTCATTACTGTGTACAATTGGTTTTGTCAGACGAGGAATCAAAGAATTTAACTTTATTGGAAATAGAATTATTGTTGTATAGCAACAAAAAATGTTGGACATATGTTGCAAATATGCCTCAAGCAAACAAGTATTAGATTTCAAAATGTAATAACCGCCTTATTTATGACGAGCTCAATTATGATCGGTAAAGTCTACGCTTAAAGCACGAAACACTTACTTCCACAATGAGTGGAGAACAAATGAGTATATTGTTATAAATTATTAACAATTAATAATCTTGAGTGTGTTCTAAAAATGAAAAGAAAATATGGAAGTGAAGGTTAATTTTTTAATTCAGAAATAGACTACCCTTGTGAAGTATTGTAGTAGGTAATTTGTATTTTGAATTAAGAAATAGGCAACACTTTGTGAAGTATTGCAGAATGCAAAACAATACAGTATTTGAAAACTGTTGATGTAGACTAAACAATGCAACATTTGAAAAGTATTGTTGTAGGCGAAACAGTGCAACATTTAGCAAACGTGTTGCTGAAATGTATTTCATCAAGGGTCACAACCTTATGAATCACCACCACTTTGGCCTATAAATTGACATTAAGGATTCAGAAAAATAAATAAGAAAAATCTATTCTCTTCACACAAAATTCTGGATTTCATCCTCCCTACATTTGAGTTTCATAGGTCTTGTGCAAACTCGAGTATATGCTTAATCATCCTAGGTATTCATGTGTACAAACTCTGAGACAATTCGATAGTGCTTGAAATACTATAAGGAAAGTGATTCGTTCACGATTCTAGCATCGGCCCATTTGATTTACAATCAATTTTTTAACAATCTTATCGCATCAAAATAATGTCAACCGAGACTTCCGTTGCAAGCATTAAAGAATGAACTGCTATGTCGTGGATACATTCTAAACAAAAGAAGATTAACTGATATGAATTCAGATACATATTTATCATTTCTCAAAAAAAGTTAGAGCATTGTGAAAATTATAATATCAAGATTCATATTCAATTTTACTAACGGTTAATATTGGAGTATGATTATCGATATTATAACTTTCTGATAATGATTAATTGATATGAAAGCATATTGAATTAAAGATAAACAAAATGATTTATCATTGATGGTTTTCGTAAACAACATAATATTCATAATATATAACTTTTTCAAATGTATTTGTATATTCTATATGCAAATGCAATAATTAAAAATAAGGTTTTTTTGATCTTTTTCCTTTTTCCAATAAGCATACAGATGGATCATTATGAGGGGAAATATTTATATTGGGTCAAACATCCACCCAAATAGGCGAGAGAGATACCACATATTCACCTAAAATTATAAGGTGATAGGTGTATGAATATAAGAATTTGAAAACTAATTTAAAAAATACCACTAACTAACTATTTGGTAATAATTTATTTTAATTCCCAAATTTTCTAAATGATCTAAAGATAAAAAAAATAGAAAACAAATTCTTAGACGTTGTTTATTCCACTATGATATAATTTATCCAACAATATTTAAACTATATAAATATTAAAGATACACAATAGGAGAGGTCACATATATATCATAACCGTGGGTTAATGAAAATATAAGAATTTGAAAGTTAACTTAAATAATACCACTAACTATTTATTAATAATATTTAAATTAAAATTAAAATATTAAAATTACTAATCCACTATCTCCTTCACCATCCACTAATTCTAATAATTTTTTTCACTTCACATTTTAATCCATCCACTAATTCTAATAATTTTTTTCACTTCACATTTTAATAAATCATTCACCATTTATTAGGTTTAGTCAAACAATAAAAAACAAACTAGGCCAACATTACTTTAAAAACCTAAAAATTATTTATTAACTCTTCCTTTCACAGCTATTTTTCTTTTTTATAATTTTTTTTATTTTATGGCGTTAGCCATTTTATAATAATGTTTTTATAATTACTTTATAAGTTTTAAGAATATCAAACATCATAGAAAATTTATTGAATTAGAAGTTTTTTACCCCATAGAAAATTATTAATTATATAGTTATTAAAAAGGAGACTCTTTCGTTAATAACAAATTTGTTATACAATATAACATATATTTTTTGTTTAAATACAATGCACACATAAATGTTGAGTAGTGTAACCAATCACTTTTCATAAAATATCTATTCAAGTATGTAAACAAAGATCATGATCGTAATATATTTTATAATTGTGATGTTGATCAAAAGCAAACATCTTTGTTTGATAAAATTAAATGGTATTATGACTGCAGATATTTATCAACGTGTGATACAACATGAAGAACTTTCGCTTTTGACATTAATTATAGAGAATCATCACTTGAAAGATTGTATTTTCATTTAGGAAAAAGACAAATGATTACCTTTTTTGATCATGAGGAAATTGGTCATGTGGTGAATAAAGAAAAATTTGAACATTCAAATTTTTTGACATGGATAGATGCCAATAAAAAATTTCCTAAAGAAAAGAAAGTTAAATATAGTGATTTTTCTTCTAAATTTGTTTAGAATCAACATTCTAAATATAGTGATTTTACGTTTTCCTGGTAATCAAATTATCTCTTTTTATTTTACAATTTTTTAAATATTATATTATTTTATTTTCATAAAATTATAATTATTTATTATTATGTATATATTATATTTTCATTATTGTTTACAATTGGTTTTGTCAGATGAAGAATCAAAGAATTTAACTTTATTGGAAATAGAATTGTTGTTGTATAGCAACAAAAAATGTTGGACATATGTTGCAAAAATGCCTCAAGCAAACAAGTATTTGATTTCAAAATGTAATAACCGCCTTATTTATGACGAGCTCAATTATGATCGGTAAAGTCTACGCTTAAAGCACGAAACACTTACTTCCACAATGAGTAGAGAACAAATGAGTATATTGTTATAAATTATTAACAATTAAGAATCTTGAGTGTGTTCTAAAAATGACAAGAAAATATGGAAATGAAGGTTAATTTTTTAATTCAGAAATAGACTATCCTTGTGAAGTATTGTAGTAGGCCATTTGTATTTTGAATTCGAAAATAGGCAACACTTTGTGAAGTATTGCAGAATGCGAAACAATACAGTATTTGAAAACTGTTGATGTAGACTAAACAATGCAACGTTTGAAAAGTTTTTGTTGTAGGCGAAACAGTGCAATATTTAGCAAAAGTGTTGCTGAAATGTATTTCATCAAGGGTCACAACCTTATGAAACACCACCACTTTGGCCTATAAATTGAGCATTAAGGATTCAGAAAAATAAATAAGAAAAATATATTCTCTTCACACAAAGTTCTGGATTTCATCCTCCCCACATTCGAGTTTCATAGGTCTTGTGCAAACACGAATATATGCCGAATTATCCTAGGTATTCATGCGTACAAACTTTGAGACAATTCAATAGTGCTTGAAATACTATAAGGAAAGTAATTCGTTCACGATTCTAGCATCGGTCCATTTGATTTACAATCAATTTTCTAACAATCTTATCGCATCAACATAATGTCAACCGAGACTTCCGTTTCAAGTATTAAAGAACGAACTGCTATGTCGTGGATACATTCTAAACAAGAGAATATTAACTAATATGAATTCGGATACGTATTTATCATTTCTCATAAAAAAGTTAGAGCATTGTGAAAATTATAATATCAAGATTCATATTCAATTTTACTAACTGTTAGTATTGGAGTATGATTATCGATATCATAACTTTCAAATATTGATTAATTGATATGAAAGCATATTGAATTAAAGATAAACAAAATGATTTATCGTTGATGGTTTTCGTAAACAACATAACATTCATAATATATAATTGTATTTTAGTTCACTTTTCAAATCTATTTGTATATTCTATATCCAAGCAAAATACTTAAAAATAAGGTTTTTTTCTTTTTCCTTTTTCTAATAAGCATACAGATGGATTATCATGAGGGGAAGTATTTACATTGAGTCAAACATCCATCCAAATAAGTGAGAGATACCACATATTCACCTAAAATTTTAAGGTGATAGGTGTATGAATATGAGAATTTGAAAGTTAATTTAAAAAATACCACTAACTAACTATTTGTTAATAATTTATTTTATTTTATTTTAATTCCCAAATTTTCTAAATGATCTAAAGATAAAAAAACATAGAAAAAAAAATCTTAAACATTATTTATTCCACTATGATATGATTTATCCAACAATATTTAAATTATATAAATACTAAAAATACACAATAGGAGAGGTCACATATATATTATAAACGGGGGTTAACGAAAATATAAGAATTTGAAAGTTAACTTAAATAATACCACTAACTATTTATTAATAATATTAAAATTAAAATTATAATATTAAAACTACTAATCCATGGTCTCCTTCACCATCCACTAATTCTAATAATTTTTTTCACTTCACATTTTAATAAATCATTCATCATTTATTAGGTTTAGTCAAACAATAAAAAATAAACTAGGCCAACATTACTTTAAAAACCTAAAAATTATTTATTATTCTCTTTCTTTCACAATTGTTTTTTTATAAATTTTTTATTTTGTGGCATTAGCCATTTTATAATAATGTTTTTATAATTACTTTATAAAATATAAGAATATCAAACATCATAGAAAATTTATTGAATTAGAGGTTTTTTACACCATAGAAAATTAATAATTATATAGTTATTAAAAAGGAGACTCTTTCATTGATAACAAATTTGTTGTATAATATAACATGTATTTTTTTTTGAAATACAATGCATACATAAATGTTGAGTAGTGTAATCAATCACTTTTCATAAAATATCTCTTCAAGTATATAAACAAAGATCATGATCGAATTATATTTTATAATTGTGATGTTGACCAAGAGCAAACATCTTTGTTTAATAAAATTAAATGGTATTATGACTGAAGATGTTTGTCGGCGTGTGATGCAATATGAAGAACTTTCGTTTTTGACATTAATTATAGAGAATAATCACTTGAAAGATTGTATTTTCATTTAGGAAACGGACAAATGATTACCTTCTTTGATCATTAGGAAATTGGTCATGTGGTGAATAAAGAAAAATTTGAACATTCAAAGTTTTTGGCATGGATAGATGCCAATAAAAAATTTCCTAAAGAAAAGAAGGTTAAATATAGTGATTTTTCTTCTAAATTTGTTTAGAATCAACATTCTAAATATAGTGATTTTACGTTTTCCGGCTAATCAAATTATCTTTTTTTTACAATTTTTTAAATATTATATTATTTTATTGTCATAAAATTATAATTATTTATTATTATGTATATATTATGTTTTCATTACTTTTTACCGTTAGTTTTGTTAGACGAGGAATCCAAGAATTTAACTTTATTGGAGATAGAATTATTGTTGTATAGCAACAAAAAATGTTGGACATATTTTGCAAATATGCCTCACGGAAACAAGTATTTGATTTCAAAATATAATAATCGCCTTATTTATGACGAGCTCAATTTTGATCGGTAAAGTCTACGTTTAAAGCACGAAACACTTACTTCCACAACGAGTGGAGAACAAATGAGTATATTGTTCTAAATTATTAACAATTAATAATCTTGAGTGTGTTCTAAAAGTGACACGAAAATATGGAAGTGAAGGTTAATTTTTTAATTTAGAAATAGACTACACTTGTGAAGTATTGCAGTAGGCAGTTTGTATTTTGAATTCGGAAATAGACAACACTTTATGAAGTATTGCAGAATGCGAAACAATACAATATTTGAAAACTGTTGATGTAGACAAAACAATGTAACGTTTGAAAAGTGTTGTTGTAGGCGAAACAATGCAACATTTAGCAAAAGTGTTGCTGAAAGTGTGTATTTTATAAAGAGTTACAACCTTATGAAACACCACCACTTTGGCCTATAAATTGAGCATTCAGAATTCAGAAAAATAAATAAGAAAAATCTATTCTCTTCATACAAAATTATGGATTTCATCCTCCCTACATTCGAGTTTCACAGGTCTTGCGCAAACTCGAGTATATGCTGAATTATCCTAGGTATTCATGCGTACAAACTTTGAGACAATTCGATAGTGCTTGAAATATTATAAGGAAAGTTATTCGTTCACAATTCTAGCATAGGTCCATTTGATTTACAATCAATTTTCTAACAATCTTATCGCATCAAAATAATGTCAATCGAGACTTCCGTTTCAAGCATTAAAGAACGAACTGCTATGTCGTGGATACATTCTAAACAAAAGAAGATTAACTGATATGAATTCGGATACGTATTTATCATTTCTCATAAAAAGTTAGAGCGTTGTGAAAATTATAATATCCAGATTCATATTGAATTTTACTAACTGTTAGTATTGGAGTATGATTATCGATACTATAACTTTCTGATAATGATTAATCGATATTGAAAGCATATTGAATTAAAGATAAACAAAAATGAATTATCGTTGATGGTTTTCGTAAACAACATAATATTCATAATATATAACTGTATTTTAGTTCACTTTTCAAATGTATTTGTATATTCTATATGCAAACGAAATAATTAAAAATAAGGTTTTTTTTTCTATTTCCTTTTTTCAATAAGCATACAAATGAATCATCATGAGGGAAAATATTCACATTGGATCAAACATCCACCCAAACAAGTGAGAGAGATACCACATATTCACCTAAAACTTTAAGGTGATAAGTGTATGAGTCCTGTCATTTATAAAATGCTAATCCAGTTCACTTTTCAAAAGTATTTGTATATTCTATATGCAAAAGAAATAATTAAAAACAATGTTTTTTTTCCAATACCACATATTCACCTAAAACCTTAAGGTGATAGGTGTATGGGTTCTCTCACTTATAAAATGTTTAATCTCCACATTTCTAAGCAATGTGAGACTTAGAATTCACACTTGTTTCTCAACATAACCCAAACTTGTTTCTCAACAATCTCTCCTTCAAGTATGAGCTGATCCCATGTCAGAAAGACTTTCAACACAAGGAGCTAATCTCTTACTCAAATCAGGCTCGCTCTTACTCAAACCAGACTCTGCTATCACTGATGGATCATCATGAGGGAAGCATTAACATTGAATCAAACACTCACCTAAAGATCAAATTTGTGAGAGAGACACCACATATTCACCCAAAATCTTAAGGTGATAGATGTATTAGTCCCTCTCACTTATAAAGTGTTCAACCTCCATTTTTCTAAGCAATGTGAGATTTAAAACTCACACTTTATTTCTTAACACAACTCACACTTATTTCTTAACAAATACGAAAATATACAGTAACCATTATATACGACATGACTTAACATATTTGTAACAGTAACCCAATTAACATTTGAATTGATTTATTATGATTTTTTCCTTCTAATTCCTAGTAATTAATATCGTTCATAGGTATATATAATTGGAAAATTAGTAGTGCACCGTTAGATATACATTTCATGGTTGAACATTTCGTGTTATTTCATATATCCAAACAAGTACCGGTAGAATATGCAAGTTATATAAACAACATGGTCATTATTATATAGATAATTAATTATAGAATATAATGATATGCAATATTATAGGTCATATAATATATTGGTATATTATGAGATCACTCAATTTTCACACCATTTCTAAATTTACTGTTACACGCATATGTCAGTTAGTCAGATTTGCATTATTTTATCATACACATAAAGCATGAACATGAGGAACATTACCAAGACGCGTAATCAATTTTCACACATACAATATCAGTGGTTAGTGGTTTGATTGTAAAGTTTTCTTTTGTTTAATTTTAAAATTAATATGCATAAAAAGAATAATTATGATGGGTTAAGTAAATCAGTGGAAAGATAAATTTAAATTGAAAATTGGAAAATTTAAAAGTATGAATTGATTGATTATCAATGTAGTCAAATTTATTAAAGTTTATGATTTTAAATTATGCAATTGAGTTTTGATTTAGATTTTATGTGAATAACATGTTTGTGTTCAATGTGATTTATTATTATAAGATATATAAGATTCATTCAAAGATGAATCATGACTTATATAAATCTGTGAATTTGGAGTCTAACGCAATCTCGAGATGTAGAATTTTGAGAACCTTATCACTACGGATAAGGAATTCGAGATTCCCACTTTTGAAGAACCTCGTGAGAAAGGTTTTTCACGGATTGTTGAAACAGAAATAGAAAGTTTGTCACTGATTGTTGTAAAACAACTAGAACTTAGAATAAGCAAGAGAGTCCGAAAAGATAATGATATAGGATCAGACAAAATCGATAATCAAGTTATTTCTTTTATCTAGTATAAGAAAACAGTGAGAACTTTTTCCATAAGATTCTTATTATTCTTTAAGTGAGAGATTATCCTAAGACTTATAAGGAAACAATAGCTTCAAGGGACTCCTCTTATTTAGAAGAAAGTATTATAGTGTGATGGTACACTAAATACCTACAAGTCTAGATTAATGATCAAAGGTGTTTTAAACAAAAAGAAGGTGTTTATCATTTAACATATATGCACTAGTATTAAGCACAACGAAAATTAGAGCATTATTTGTATTAGCTTCTTTGCATAACCTTATAGTTCCTGAAATGGATGTCAAAATAACATTCCTAAATAGAGATATCGATTAGGAGATATACATGGAACAACTAGAATGTTATGTGGAAATGAACAAAAGGTGTGAAAGTTTGACAAATCCTTGTATGGATTAAAACATGCACGAGAACAATGACATCAAAAGTTTGACTTTGTCATTGTAAGATTCACCAATTAAGGGGAGACACACAACTTAGGAATACTTTTCAATCATGATCAAAATATGAATTCAAAGAGTTTGTCATCATCAAAAGGGGAAGATTATGAGGAATACATCTTATATCTAGTTCAATTTTGATGAAGACAAAGATTATCAAAGAAGTAAAGGTTCAAAAGTGTCATGAATGATGAAGTTGATCAATAAGGTTTAACATAGAAATTCAAGTGAAAATTTGAGACAAGTGAAAATAAATAAGGTGCTCATTTCAATTTATACTATACTACATTAAATTGCTCATAATTTCATCTCTCACTTCATCTAAAAACGTTCTTGCATCATCATGCATGATTAGCTAAAAATATTTTTCATCTAATTCTTGTTATAAGTGTTTGTACACAAAGTTGTGTGAGAATATTGTGATATTCTTTTGTTCCATGTTGATTATATGATTTATCATTAGCAACAAGATGAATGGAATTTCATAAACAAAGAGATTTCTAACTTCCACATTCAAGATGAATGATCTTGGACTAGTTGGCACACTTTTCGGGATCAAAGTAAAGTGAAATAGTGGGGATTATGAACTTAGTCAAACACATTATGTTGAGAAAATACTTGATAATTTCAAACACTTACATTTCAAGAATGTGAGTACTCTATTTGATCCTAGTGTCATACTTTAAAAAAATGATGGAAGAGTTGTGGCTAAATTGGAATATGCAAGTGTAATTGGTTGTCTAATGTATTTGATGCAATGTGCATGACATATCATTTGCAGTTAGTAAAATGAGTAGATTTACTAGCAATCCAAATGGTGAGCATTGAAAGGACACAAAGAATTTTGGTTATTTTTTGAAAAACAACAATTTTGGCCTCCATTTTGGTTTGTTTCCTACCGTATTAGAAGGATATACCAATGCGAGTTGGATATCAAGTGTTGGAGATTATGAATCTACAACTGGATGGATATTTACATTAAGCTGGAAGTGCAATTTCTTAGAAGAGAAACAAACAAACATGCATTACTCTCTCGACCATGGAATCAGAGTTTGTGGCTCTTGCGTTCACTTGACAAGAAGCATAATGGTTAAGGTACCTTCTGTTGGATATTCCATTAGCTAAGGACAATGTTTTGAAAGTGTTGATATATTATGATAGTCATGCGAAGTATAATGGTTAAGGTACCTTCTGTTGGAGATTCCATTAGCTAAGGACAATGTTTTGAAAGTGTTGATATATTATGTTGGAGATTCCATTAGCCATGGAATCAGAGTTTGTGGCTCTTGCGTTCACTTGACAAGAAGCATAATGGTTAAGGTACCTTCTGTTGTATATTATGGTATTCCCGCGTATAAACTCTAAGACAATTCAAAAGTGCTTGAAATACTATAAGGAAAGCGATTCGTTCAAGATTCTAATCTCGTTCCATTTGATTTAAAATCAATTTTCTAACATATATATGACACAATCATGGGTAGCGTAAATGAGAACAATGGCATACTTTTCTTCATATGTGAGTATGATGAAATCGATAAAACGTTCATCTTGAGGAATTTTTTTACAACAATTATATCAAAAAGAGATATTATTTTGATTGTAGCCACAAGTGGAATATCATCATTACTTATTCCTGGTGGAAGGACAACCCCTTCAAGATTTATCATGCCAATAAATATCATTGAGAGTTCCACGTGTCATATTAAGTCAAGGGATCCTTTAGCTTAAAATAATTGTTAAGTCAAAAATTATTATTTGAGATGAATTTCATATGGTTCATAAACATTGCTTTAAGGTTGTTGATAAATCTTTTAGGGTTATACTTAGACACTCTAACACAAGAAGTTTGAAACCTCCCTTTAAAGTAAATTTTGTTGTCTTGGACAGTGATTTTAGAAATATTCTTCCTGTCATTCAAAAAAGGACGAGATAAGATATTATACATGTTACAATTAGTTCATAATATCTTGGGTAATTTTGTTGGGTCTTAACATTGATAAAAAATATGAGACTCCAATCTAGATCTTACGGATGTGAATGAATTCTTAAATTAGATTTTAAAAGTTGGATATGGGGAAAATAATGATGGCAAAAGTGAAATTAAAATACCAGATGACTTGCTTATTAAGAATACATATGACCCTATTGCTTTAATTTGTTGATGTCACATATCTATCACTTTTGGATGATATAACTGATCCTTCATTTTTGACAAAATAACGCAATCTTACCACTACAAATGATATTGTTAATACATTAAACAATTACATCATGATTTTGATTCTAGGTGATGAAAAAACATATTTAAGTGTTGATAATCCGTGTTCATTTGGTGGAAACAATAAAAGTCCTGATGATATTCATACTCCTACATTTCTTAAAACTGTTAACTCTTCTGGTATACCAAAACGATGAGTTACGACTATAAATAGGTGTTCCATTAATGATGTTGAGAAATAATTGTCAATATTCGTGTTTATGCAATGATACTCAACTTATAATTACAAAGATGAGAAAATATATGCTTAAGGCAGATGTCTTATCACAAAGTAGTATTGAAAAAATATTTATATCCCAAGATTGTCTTTGATGTCATCTAACCCTAGAATTTCACTCACATTTCAACGTAAACAATTTCCTATTGTTGTCTCATTTGCAATAACTATCAATAAGAGTCAAGATCAATCTCTTCAAAATATTGATATATATCTTCCAAAACCTATATTTTCAATGGTCAAATTATATGTTGTTGTTATACGTGTAACTTATTGGGAAACCCACATTGGTTAAAGATAAAACTCACAAAGGGTTTATGTAGAGTGACACCCCTCACCTTACAAGCCGATTTTGTAGGGATCCGTTAGATCAAACTCTAATTATATCATGGTATCTTGAGCCTATCGATTCAGGCCATCCACCATTTATATATGTGCACCAAGTGGGGTGTATTGAAAAACCAAGTCTCTTATATCGATAATTTGGACCACCCACCGTTTATATCCATTCACCAAGCCCAATAGTACTGAACGTGAAGGGGTGTATTGAGAAAAACCCAAGTTCCATATTGGTTAAAAATAAAATCCACAAATGATTTATATAGAATGACATCTTTCACCTTACAAGTCAGTTTTATAGGGATGAGTTACGTCAAACTCTAATTCTATCATAACTTCATGTGTTGGATTGAAGATGTGCATATGCTATGATAAATACCATATCTCCAACCAAATTTATCTTTCAAAATATATGCTATGATAAATGCCATATCTCCCACCAAACTTATCTTTCAAAATTCGAGATATGTGAGTTATACACATATATACATATTTGTTTCTATTATTATGCTTTTTCTCATGGTTATGAAACAATAATGATATTTTTATTTGATTCTTTCATCTTACAATGAAATATATATATATATATATATATATATATATATATATATATATATATATATATATATATATATATATATATATATATATATATATATATATATATATATATATATATATATATATATATATATATATATATGTAGATATCAATTTTTTTAGCTCCTTAATTCTCTATCTTTTGAGAATTATAACCAAGTTCAATTGCAACTATCTTTTAAATTAATTACTATTTTATGTTCAAATTTATTAAATTTACTTACTTATTATATAATACATTTCTTATTTAAATAATTTATTTTTTGTGCATCGCATAATCCAAATCTCACATTTTTCAAGTTGGTAGAAAATCATAATGAACCCGGTTGAAGTGTGACCATGCATCACCTTCTAAGGGATCAAATCCTCGTAGTTCGTGATACAAATTTCAAAGTGGATGCATTGCTTTTAACAAAAATTAAGTTTGAAAGGCACAAAGGCCTAAAATGGTTTGAATGGGTTAGTTCTTTTTGCCTTTTTTGAAAGTTTAGGTCAAGTATAGTTAAGTTTATTTATAAATTTGATTTAAGAAAAGAAGTTTGAAAATGCAATGGCATAAGGGCAAAGTTTCTATCTTTTTGCAAAGTGGTCAAAGTTTAGAACAAAACTAGTTCAAGCAAAGAAGAAAAACTTTAAAAGGGAGTGAGAGATTTTGAAATTGAAGAAATGGAAAGAAGATGAAGGGACTAATCCTATGCACAAAATTAAAAGTTAAGACTTAAAAAGATCTGACCAATGGGTAGCAATCCAATAGACAAGAATGTCAATAGAAACCCAGATTCCCTTGGACATTTAAAATCAAGCAACATACAAATGCACAATTATATTATCTTAATCTTGAAGAGCAAAGGCATCAAATAAAGATAGCCATATCCAAGCTTAGCCACTCTATGATCTTCTTCAAATTAGCCCATGCAACAGATGAATTCCACAAGTCACAGGTTCAAAATAACAGCTTCACAATGATCATATTTCAGATGAACTCAGAGGGATCTTGAATGATGTATCAGATAAAGTTTCAAATTTGCAAGAACTTGGTTTCACATAAAGTTGGCATTGGCCAAGCCCTTTAGCATAGGAATGTTGCCTAAGTTCTGAGTCCATTTGCCCAAGATCAAGCCAACAGTCCACACAAAAGTTTTTTAGGGTTTTTGTTGTTATTATGTACATTAATGGTCAAAGACCACACAAACAACTAAAGCATACACAAACAAAGTATATCACACAATATGGTCCAAGTGGACAAAGTGAAAATTGCATTAACATAAACAATTAGAATGGTATGAATAATGACAAATGAATAAGGACTAAAATTAAATGACATTAAAGTAAATGGCTTGAAATTAAAAGTTAGTTATTAATGAGTTAGAAGTTAGTATTGTTTTGTTTTTTCTTTTCATTTTAAGACATTCTTTGGAGAACACTCAACCTGTAGCGGGAAATTCATGATCATCAAGCTATTGACAAGCTAGAGATCAAATAACAAGAGTCGCCACCGCGCTTTTATTGTTTCCAAGGGAAAAGGGAAAAAGTACGAACAAAACCCAAAAGTAAGAAGTTTTCAAATCAAAACTAATAAAAAGTCAGAGATTACAGGTAAGGGGGTTGGTTACACAGAGGGAAGGTGTTAGCACCCAAAGTGTCTTAGGTACTCCTAGAGAGCCCTTTTTGTGTGCATATGTACTTGGTATAAAATGATGTTTACAAACAAATAGAATGGGGGGATGAGAAAAGAATTCATTAATTATATTTTTGTGTTTGACAAGACCTTCAGTCTTGTGCCTACGTACCAACATAAAAATGAGGGATCAAAACCTCGTAGTTTGTGATACAAATTTCAAAGTGGATGCATTGCTTTTAACAAAAATTAAGTTTGAAAGGAACAAAGGCCTAAAAATGGTTTGAATGAGTTAGTTCTTTTTTGGCTTTTTTAAAGTTTAAGTCAAGTATAGTTAAGTTTATTTACAAGTTTGACTTAAGAAAATAAGTTTGAAAATGCAATGGCATAAGGCCAAAGTTTATATCTTTTTGCAAAAGTGGTCAAAGTTTAGAACAAAAGTAGTTCACACAAAGAAGATTATGAAAAATGGAGGGAGAGATTTTGAAATTAAATAAATAGGGAGAAGATGAAGAGACTATCCTATGTGCAAAATTAAAAGTTTAGAGTTGAAAAGATCTGACCAAATGGGTAGCAATCCAATAGACAAGAATGTCAATAGAAACCCATAATTCCCTTGGACTTTTAGAATCAAGCAATACACAAATGCACAATTATATTATCTTGAAGAGAAAGGCATCAAATAAATATGGCCTCATCCAAGCTTATCCATTCCATGATCTTCTTCAAAATAACCCATGTAACAGATGAATTCCACAAGTCACCGGTTCAAAGTAACAACTTCACAATGATCATGTTGCAGATGAACTTAGAGAGATCTTGAATGATGTATCAGATGAAGTTTCAAATTGCAAGCACTTGGTTCTCAACAAATTGGCATTGGCCAAGTCCTTTAACTTAGGAAGGTTGCCTAGATTCTAAGTCCATTTGTCCAAGATCAAGCCAACAGTCCACACAAAAGTCTTTTAGGGTTTTTTGTTGTTATTATGTAGATTAATGGTCAAAGACCATACAAACAAGTAAAGGATACACAAACAAGATATATCACACAATATGGTCCAAGTGGACAAAGTGAAAATTGCACTAACATAAACAATTAGAATGATATGAACAACTACAAATGAAATAGAGTGCTAAAAGTAAATTGCATTAAAGTAAAGGCTTGAAATTAAAAGTTAGTAGTTAATAGGTTAGAAATTAGTATTGTTTTGCTTTTCATCTTAAGACATTCTTTGGAGAACACTCAACCCACTTATCACAAGCATGAATCCTTGAGCCAAAACATATTCCAAAGGAAGGAAAGAAGGTCAAGTTTCCACACAATACCATGAAAGAGGGGAGACTTACAATCTCACTAACTAGAATGCTTACGCCTTTTATGTCACAAATTTAGCGCTATGTTAAGCAATCGTAATTGGACTTATGTAGAAGTCACGACATATTGAGGTCGGGCAATAAATTTTTGGTGTTAATGCATGTTAGAGATATAGTATAGTGGACTATGCTCATGAAACATACCAGACACAAAAAAGAATATGCAAAAGGTGTGGCCTAATATCATCCATACTCATGTTAATTTTCCAATCAACTAGCATTAGGACTTTGAGATGTCATAGGCCAAATGAGATGAATGCATAAAGAAGGGGAATGGATCAAAACACAAATTGGTCAAAGGAGGAATTTTACCAAATTAATATCATCCATTTATTTTGGGAGATGGAATGTACATTCTATCAATCCCCTAAATCCAATGATATTAACTTGACAAAGTCAAATCAACCTTGACCAAGGCCCAACAACAAAAGTCAAACATAAACAAGCCATCACAATTGGTCAACACATTTATTTGGCATTTATTCAAATTAAAATACTAAAATAGTGCATTTAAATTAAATATGGTTTGTCCAATTCCTAAAATCTCATCAAAACACCAAAGAAATGACCATGAGATTTATCATAGGTCAAACAAGGTCAAAGGACCTTGGATAAAAAAAATCAAAATTTTTGGACATTTAAAAATATTTTTAAATAATTAAAAACAAATGCAAAATCAATTAATTTATGAAAAATATTAATAATAATCCAAAAAATAATTTTAATTCAGAATATGAAAGAGAAAAATATTTGATTTTTTTTGGTGAAAGTCCCATATTTTTTGGATCAATATTGAATTTAATATGAATTATTGAAAATAGTGCAATTAAAATGAAAATTAAAATATCAGAAAAAACGTGGACCAATTGATCTCCCTCATTAATTGAGGTGGCAGATCAAGTGGTCAGAAACACGTGTCCCACCGTGCACATGAGTCAGTGCGTAATAGGCATGGTATTCAAAAGGAACGAACCAGGTAAAAAAAAAATCAAGAGGATCATGTGGCTGTGAGATATGCCAGCGCATGGCCGGAGCTGTAGCTCCGGTCTTCTTCTTCGGTGGACCTCACCGGACTGGTCCACCATCAACCATCACCAAAATTAAAAACAAGGACATGATTTCAAAGTAAAAATGGCACTGAGCTCGAATCTGGCCTCAATTCACTCTAACTCAAAGTATATTGAGAGATACATGGAGTTGAAATTTGAGGTACATGAACTGAGTTGCTTTGATTTGGCCTCAAAGCAACTCAATCTTCTTGCCTACATTGGTAGGACTTTAGACAACCAAAGAATCAATAGAATTGAGCAAGAATTTGAGAGAATCGAAGAGATCAAAATTTCTGGAAAATACCTTCAATGGAGGTCTGGATTCAACTGATCTTGATCTTGCTTGTGCTTGTTCTCGTCCACTTGCTTGCAGAAGAAGGATTAAATACTTAAAAGGCCGTGGATTCCTGAAGATTTGAATTTCAAAACAGTGTAAATTTAACCTCAAATTCAAATGAATTTCTCAGGTTTATCCTTTGTAAAGTGAGGGTTAGAGATGGGGGATCAAAGCTGGCGTGAATCTATGTTCATTGTTGAGCATATGAGGCTCTATTTATAGCTGAAACCATTGATATTTGCACACTTGAAATCACTTTCCAAATTTGGTCATTGATGATGCATGGGTGCATGGGCGCGCATAGGCCCATAAAATCATTGCTATAAGTCCACAAATGAATGTTAGATAGTCTAAATTCAGCTTGGATTGCAAGGCAAGTGTGCATTTTGATTTGAAGTTTGATCCTTGCCAAGTGATGACACCACGTTCATGCCATGCGCAGCCTATGCATTCCTTGTCCAAAACGGATGAATTTGAGCTCTTTGGAAAGGTGAGATCAAGAGGAAAAACTTTTATATTCAATACTTTTTCATTTGGAGCTTGGAACTTGAAGAAATTTGAGGTGGAAGTTTGGAAATTTTTGACATATCAAATTTTTTCTAAGTGTCAAGCCATATGTCTCAATATTCCGCCTTGCTTAACTTTTTATATGAGCTTAAAATGAGAAGCGTGTCTTCATCAAAGTTGTATCTCTCTCAAAGACATTCAAAATGATCACTAATTTCATGTCATTTGGATTTGAAATGATATAGTTATTCATTTTTGAAGTTTGGAAAAATCACTTGATCAATGGTATATGTCAAAAGTGACATATAATGTAACCTCATATCACATGCTCAAAAAAGTTGAATTATCTCCCATTCCAAACATCAAAGTTTAATTAGACATCTTGAATTTGATTTTGCAACTTGGAAATATTTCATCTCATAAAAATTGAGCAAGTTATGGTCTTGGGAAGTTGAATTTCAAATTAGGGTTTAAACAAAATGACATATAATGTTTCAACATAGAAAAGGATTTTCCAAGCAAAACTAGCTCTAGATCTCAACATGAAACTTGTTTGTAATGTCATTTAGAGTAAGTTTTCTCTTTGAATCATTTTCATATGGTGAAAATTGTAGGAGATGGGGTCTAGGGAGACCCAGTTTTGATCAGATGAATCTATCTGGCCAACCACCATCAACCAACTTGCTATTCTTCAATTCTCCTGACTTTCTTGGCTCATGGTAGATCATATATGCATAAGATGATGAAATTTGAAATGTCCCTTGAGAAATTTGATCAATGGGTGAGATAGCTTATTGGAGAAGTTACTCAAGATACCCAGTCAATCTAGGGTTTCAAAGGAAAATCACCCTCAAACTCTTGAAGAAAACTTGATCAATATAACATGTAGAGAACATTGGGACTCATATATGATGCTCATAACCATTCTTGGATCAATTCTTGGTTGTGCTTTTTGTTCCTAAGGGTCTCAAACCCTAGGTGTGAACTTGATGAATCAATGGAAATCATGCCCTTCCTATAAAAGAGTTAGGCAAATGCAAAGACATATTTTTGGTATTTTGGTTATTGAAATGATAAAATACAAGTATGATATAATCACAAAGTGCTTGGTGATCTCTCCCAAAACAAACCCAATGAAATAGGGGTAAGGAGGATTCCAAGATATGATCCCAATGCTAATGCTTATGATGGAATTGTATGAGGGATCTTAGGGTCAAAATTGGGGTCTTACGCAACCCACTTATCACAAGCATGGATTCTTGAGCCAAGACATCTTCCAAAGGAAGGAAAAAAGGCCAAGTTTCCACACAATACCATGAAAGAGGGGAGACTTACAATCTCACTAACTAGAATGCTATGCCTTTTTATGTCCCAAATTTAGCACTATGTTAAGAAATCGTAATTGGACTTATGTAGAAGTCACAACTATTTGAGGTCGGGCAATAGAATTTTGGTGTTAATGCATGTTAGAGACATAGTATAATGGACTATGCTCATGAAACATACCACACACAAAAAGAATATGCAAAAGAGGTGGTCTAATCTCATCCATACTTATGTTGATTTTTCAATCAACTAGCCTTAAGACTTTGAGATATCATAGGCCAAATGAGATGGATGCATAAAGAAGGGGAATGAGATGAAGAGGGAGGGAAATGGATCAAAACTCAAATTGGTCAAAGGAGGACTTTTACCAATTAATATCACCCATTCATTTTGGGAGATGGAATGTACATTCCATCAATCCCCTAAATCCAATGATATTAATTTGACAAAGTCAAATCAACCTAGACCAAGGCCCAACAACAAGAGTCAAACTCAAACAAATCAATCACAATTGGTCAACACAATTAATTGTCATTTATTCAAATTAAAAATACTAAAATAAGGCATTTAAATTAAATATAGGTTGTCAAATTCCTAAAACCTCATCAAAACACCAAAGAAATGGCCATGAGATTTATCATAGGTCAAACAAGGTGAAAGGACCTTGGAGAAAAAATTTCAGAATTTTTAAAGACTTAAAAGTATTTTTAAACCATTAAAAATAATCACAAAATCAATTAAATCATGAAAAATATTAATAATGATCCAAAAAATAATTTTAATTCAGAATATGAAAGAGGGAATTATTTGAATTTTTTTTGTGAAACTCTCATATTTTTTGGATCAATATTAAAATTAATATGAATTAATGAAAATAAAAAGAATGAAAGAAAATCAGAAAATAACAAAAAAAACGTGAGCCACTTGATCTCCCTCATTAATTGAGGTGGCAGATCAAGTGGCCTAAAACGCGCGTTCCACCAAACACACGAGTTAGCGCGCTGCAGGGATAGTAATCACAATGGACGCGTGAGATTAAAATATTTTGAAATGATCATGTGGCTCAGAACCTGTCCAGCACACCACCGGCGTTGGACCTCCGGTCACCTTCTCAGGCGAGGCTCACCGGACTGGTTCAGTCATCACCATCATATAAATGAAAAAGGAGGACATGATCTGAAAGAAAAAATGGCGTAGAGCACGAATCTGACCTCAATTTTAACTAACTCCACATATATATAGAAAGATATGAGGAGTTGAATTTTGAGGTGTATCAACTGAGTTGCTTCGATTTGACCTCTAAGCAACTCAATTTTCTTGCCTACATTGGTAGGACTTCAGACAACCAAAGATCCAAGAGAATTGAGTAGAATTGAGTGAGAATCGAAGAGATGAAGTTTTCTGAAAATTACCTTTAATGCTATGCAGTTCTTGATGTTGCTTGCTCCAAAAACGATCTGATCACACTTGAGAAGCTAGCAGGAAGTGATTAGAGAGGTTGCAAGGCTTTGGATCCTGGAGTTCTTGAATCTCCGACAGTTGAGATTCAAACTCAAATTTCAAATTGAAATTTCTCAAGTTTTCCTTTAGAATGAGAGGGTTTCAATGGGGGGCAAAGCTGGCGCGCAAGGTGTGATTCAAATGAGCACAGAGGTCATGTATTTATAGCATGAATGAATGATATTTGCACACTTCAAAAATCTGTCCAAAATTAGCAATGTTGATGGCACGAGTGCATGGGCATGTACAGGGCCATGATGCAATGCAAAAAGGTCCAAAATGATTCCAAATGAAGTCTGAAAGAAGCTTGAATGGAAAGGAATTGTGAGCTGAAGTTTATGCAGTTGATTCTTTCCAATGATGCAACCCTGTTAAAGCCATGCACAGACCTAACAATCTTTGTCCAAAATGCATGAGCTTGGGTTCTTTGGAAAGCTTGGATCAAGGGGAACAAGTTTGATGTTGAACACTTTTTTCATTTGGAGCTTGGAACGTGGAGAATTTTGAGGTGGGAGTTTGGAAATTTCAACATGTTGAAATTTTTTCTAAGTTTCAAGCCATATGCCTTAATATTCCACCTTACTTAACTTTTTATGTGAGCTTCAAATGAGAAAAGTGTCTTCATCAAAGTTGTATCTCTTTCAAATAGTTTATACTGAGTTTGATCATGTTCTAATATAATTCATCAAATAAATCAACACACACACACATTTGAGAGCTTTTTCGATTGTATCTTGGCTTATGTTCGGGTAGGATATTTTTGGGAAAGCAGGTTTAACCTTTGGAGTTAGGTGTCTAGTTCTCCTTCTTTTATAATACCACTCTGTTCCTTATTTTTGTTATTAGAGATATTTTTATTTTGGTCCTCAATATACATTTTGCATTCTTTTTATCTCTTTTTTTTGTCAACTTCTTTTTTTCTCAAATTTTTGACCATTTTTCTCTAGTACCCCAACCTCAAACTTTAATCTTTGCTCACTTCCAAAAGCAACCCCAAACTTATTATTTTTCATACCACTTAAGAACTTAAACATTTCTATCTAACTTCAAGAGAGGATGGAAAGATAAAGTCTTTTAAGTCATATGGCTAAGAAATAAAGCTAAGTCACCGAAAGAAAGGCCAAACTCAAAGTGGTTAGCAATGGATGTATCATATTACTACATGGTGGTTAAAAAAGTTCAGAGTTCAAAACAAACAACTGTCTCAGTGTGCGTCAATCAAATCAGATAAATTTAATCAGAAATAGTTCAAACTTGATAAAACAATAATGTATGGATACACTCAATAAAATGAATAGTAAACAATGGAATTTATTTGGCTCAAACCTTACTAGTTAAGGTATCTGAAACTTGAGTACAAGTCCATTGATTCCTTTTTCATCATTTTCCTTCAAGTTGTAAGTCGCTTTCCTGATGATCAACTTTTCTCATATGGTACTTTTGGTTCATTTGTTCAATGCTACGAGTGCAAATTTTATAAATTTGAAAGAAACAACAACTACAAACTTATTCATTAAAGACAAACATTACTGAATTAATACAATGGGGGAAGAATACTTATAAGTGTTATTACTCTTCGTTTGCTTACATGCAGATTTATGTACAATTGGAGAGTCTGTACTATTGTTTGTTCACATGGTGATGCTACGAGTGTTGCAATCCGATCTGAGTGTGTTTTGTCTTGGAAGAGAAGTTGGGCATGAAGCTACAACTTAAATGAGGGTAGATGGCTTGCTACATTGAATGCAAGTTGAAAAAGAAGTGAAGTTTTTCCACTGTATAGAAAATTGATGATTGATTAGAAGAAGAAGAAAAAATGCAAAGAGAGAAAGTGAGAGGGATTTGAATTATGAAGAAGGAGAAATGTTCTATATTATGTCCCACATCGATTTTCTAAAACATAAGATAAATGTATATATAACTTATCAATACCAAACCCTTTAACATCATGGATACTTAAATGATACTGCAGCAACATGGACTTTATGCTTAAATTTCAATTAGTTTAATTTCTAAAAAAATAATTAAAGTCATTATTTAATTTAATTAAAGTAGTTAATTAATTATTAAAAAATAAATATCCTATTCATCCTTGTCATTTAATTAAAAATAATTTTTTATCCTAATCATCATTGCCACATATGCAAAAGTGGAAGGGAACCATAAAAATTCAAAGGTCATCCAAATCAAGGGACCATAATGATTGATTTTGTAATACAGGGAACAATTGTTTAAAACGTCCAAATAAAGGGACCAAAAATGCATTTAAATCTAGATTAGTGTTAGTTTCATTTCTCCCTCTTTTCCTATCTCGAAGCATTTAGACTTCTTGAAAGAAGACACCATAGGACTCGATGACAAGTACAAGTGGGGCGTCAGAATCTAAGGTCGCTATCTCTATCTTTTTAATAAACAATTAGTAAAAGACATATCCGTCCGCATGGGTGAATTAATTTTAATTGATATATAATTTATTTATATACACTTATAAATATGAATTGATAAATTTAATTATGTGTTGTACATTAATTATATCAAATGAATAGTATATTAAAATTGTCATTGACCAATTTTAGATAGTAAATTACTTGATCATATGTATTTGTAAATCTATAATGTTAAATAATACAATAATATAATATAATATATAATTTAAGTAGACGTACAAAATGAGTTATTTAAATGTGTCATTTCATTGTGTTGTAACAAACGGTAAGAAATTGAATTAGTGAGAAAAAAAATTGAAATAGGCATTGATAAATAAGAATTGTTGTAGACATTTTTTTAATTGAGTTTGGCTTCTTGCAATTTTGTTTTATTGTCTAACATCGACTTACTTAATCACAAAATTTCTCCACTAATACGGAAAATATAGTAATTAATCTCTTTTTTATAATATATTTTAAAATAAATTAAAATTTTAAATAGATTTTGTATAAAAGTATTGATACCCAACAAAAATTTATCAATATTTAAGAATTTATCTTATTTTAATCAAGTTTTAATAATAACATTATAAATAGTTAATACAATTTTTTTCAATCTAATAAATTAATGGACAAAATATTTTATTTTAAAAATAAATAAATGAAATATTATTATTTTTAATAATAATAAATATCTATAATTAACATTGATTGTTTTTAACTTGTAGTATCAATACTAATAGTATATTATTATTATCACCATATTGAAGTCAAGAATAAAAAAAAGCTTTAATCCGAAATTTGAACAAATAATGTTGACTTTCATTTAGGCGCCATATTCAACTAAAAGAAGTGAAAACACACCACATTATTTTTTTTTTAAATTCATTGAAACAAAAGTCTAATTGTTTCATTAGGAAGCTAGAGAGATGAAAAATTTGAATATAAATTTGATTTTTCATTGGAGGTGGTGGTGGCGGCTTTAGATAGGACGGAGGAAGGAGACGATGGTGTTAGGGTTTGAGGGGAAAAGAGGTAGAAGAAAGAATTCATGAGAGAAAGAGAGAGAAGTGTGGAAAATGAAAGTGGTTTTGTAAAATTGGGCTAATAATAACATGTCATTGTGTAATATAATGAGAGATGTATAAGTAATTTAATTGATATATTTGTTAATTACGATCTTTTAATACCGTAAATTGTGAGAACAAAAATGATAAATTAGAAAATGCATGCATTGAATTATAATGGATTGATAGTAGAAGATTTTTTTTATTTTCATACATCTAATTTCTTTTACCAATAAACAAGACTTTTGAACTATTGGACTTTCAAGAATTTAAAAAATTCAAACTTTTAAATTTTGGATTTTCAAGAATTTAAAAGGCCTAGTTGTACTTAATTCCGGGATTTCATCATAAATTTAAAAGGATAATTTCTATTTTCACTCTTTAAACCTCTTAAAAACTCTTCGCAAGAGATTTTAAAGATGTATAAGAAGTAAAAAATAAAACTATCATTTAAAAGTCTAGTTAGACTTTAAAAATTTGGATTTTTATGAATTTAAATTACATGTTTCATTCGTATAAATGTGTTTTAATCATTTGTGTCATTATCATCTCATTTTTTTTTATTTCTTTGACAAAAGATATTTTGTATTAATTAAAATAGCATTAATAATTATTTTATAACTTTTTCAAGAGGAACACCTCACTTCATTAAATAGATATTCAAATTATTTGTATGAAGATGCAAATGGCATTGTGTCAGATTTTTTTTTTTTAAAATAATCATATTTTTTAAAAAAAAAAATAAAAATAATCAGGGGGAGTTGGCGCACCCCCCAAAAAATTTAGAGGATGCGCCAGATGCATTGTCGCACATGCATTGGGCCTCATGAAGATGCGCCAATGCTTGTGGCGCCTGCATGGCCACACAAGAAGAGGCGCCAATGCACCTGGCGCCTCAGCGTTACCACTGCACCACAGACCCTTCATGTTAATTTGTTTCATCATTAGTTTAATATACCGTGTATAATTACAGTAGATTAATAAATTACTAAACCTTAGTTGAATTTTTTTTTCACTTAGTTTTAAAATAATGTATAATTACAATAGATTAATTTTTTTCATCTCTATATATTTGTCTTAATTATTTTCACTTAGAATTTTTGTACCTATTTTAAAATTTTAAATTAACTAAATATATATTTTATTTTATTTTATCATTGTTTTAAAATATATAAGTTAAGAATATTATTTAATATTTACATTTTAATTTCTTAAGAGTACAATCGCAATTTTATATTATACCATTAAATATAAAATATAGATAATATTCATTCGACATATTAAATATGAACGTAGATAGTTAAAATATTTATGTTTATTTAAAATTCATTATAATAAAATTAAATAAAATATATACTTTTTTAATTTATAAAAAGCATTGTTTAATAAAAAAGAGTATTGTATAAAAGAATATTTTAATTTTATAAAAATAAACATTAAATAAAATAATGGATGAAACATAGTGTAAAATAAAATTAAATATTTTAACTATGTTTTCCTAATCCCTAAACCCTACATTAAAATATTTAGTCTATTTTTTAAGAAAAGTAGCGTCGGTCAAAGAAAACATTAATTTTTAAGATTAAATAAATAATATAAAATGAACTTAGCGTCGTTATAATTAAATTATATTTAAAAATGAATATTAAATGAATAAATTTTAGTTAGAGTTTGTTTTTTTTACCGAAAATCAATACCATTAATGATGGAGTCAGAACTAATGTTAAAATATTTAAACTGAAGTATATTTTTCTTATTTTTCACTTATTATTCAATGTAATTTCTATGTTGTAATCTAGTAGACTATATTTGTTTTGTTGAATATTTTAAATGTGAAATAAAGTTAAGTCATTGTACACTTTTTATCATTTTCCTTTGATTTAAGTGAAAAATAGCAAAACATAGAAAGAATATAATTTGGTTGAAAACATACCATCAAACTCTTGTTTCGGCCATAACTTGCTATTAGAATTAAATTTAATACATATTGATTACTACGCTTAATATAATGAAATTAATATTTTGTAATTATGAGTTGGAATATCCCTATACTCCTTAATACTAGTATAATTTTTCTTAAAACAAATAGAGGCTTAAAATACATTTTAAAATTAAATTAAGAAAAAAATACATTAAACCTAAATTATCACTTATTTTTTGTGATATAGATTTAGCGATAAAACTTAGAAATATTAAATATTAAAAAGTATACAGATAAAAACTTTAACGTACTCTTAAAAATTTAAAATGCAAATATTAAATAATATTCTTAACTTATATATTTTAAAACAATGATAAAATTAAATTAAATAAATATTTAATTAATTTAAAATTTTAAAATAGGTATAAAAATTTTAAGTGAAAATAATTAAGACAAATATATAGAGATGAAAAAAATTAATCTATTGTAATTATACATTATTTTAAAACTAAGTGAAAAAAAAATTCAACTAAGGTTTAGTAAATTATTGATCTACTGTAATTATACACGGCATATTAAATTAATGATGAAACAAATTAACATAAAGGGTGTGTGGTGTAGTGGTAATGTGCTTGACTCCTAATGAAAAGGTTGTGTGTTTGATTCTTGGTAGCTGCAAAGTTGAAATATCTTTTCACAAACAACATTGAGGCGCCAGATACATTGGTGCCTCTTTTTGTTGGGCCATGCAAGCGCCTCTTCATGAGGTTATTTTCGTATTTTTTTTGAAAAACATGGTTATTTTAAAAAAAAAATCCATTGTGTCATGTCCCTCTAAGTTTTCTAATAAATTCACGTGTTTTTTTTATTAACTTTAAATAATCAAATTAGAGGTTGAAGCGATAAAATCTTCAATTCAAAATTTAATTGATATAATTGATTAAACCTACAATCAAATCATTTATTAAATAAATTATTAATATTGATTTAAATTTTATAGATAAATTATATATAATTATATATTCACAATTTAATAAAATAAATATTTTAAAATTTTATTACAATAAAATTAATGATACATAAACACATTAGAATAACATTGTAACAATCACTATATTTAAAAGAGATAATATGATGATGATAAAATGTGGTTGAAAAGATAAAACTTTTGATATTGTGATGAAGTTTAAAAATCTCTGTAACTATACAAGTAACACAAGCTTTTTTGAAATGATTATTAGTATTGTTTTTTTTAAATGGTCAGTTTCAGAATTTCTTTAGATCATACATTTTTTTTTAAAATCGGTCTTAATTCTTTAGTTTAAATGGTTAGATTTGATTTTTTTTCTCGATTTTACATTGATTTTGACCAATCAACGATTTTATAATCGGACTAAATTCAACTTCATTTTCCGAATGTTCTAAGTTTTAATGCTAAGTGATTATTTATTTTTTAAATGATTGTATTAGATGTTTTTATAAAATTGACTTTGATTTTTTGATTTAAATTGTTCAATTTGATTTATTTTTCCGATTTTACACCAATTTTAATCAGCCAACTATTTTATGATTAAATTTAATTTCAGTTTCGTATCCAACTGATTTAACCTATCAATATACTTGAGGTTTTGAAACATCACTGTATCACCATAGAATATTACTTTTGTGAATATGTTGGTTCAAAAAAATTTCTTTTTATATTACTATATCACCATAGAATATTACTACTACGTTGGAAAAAAATACTTCTCTTTTGGAATTTTTAATTTAATTATTACAATATGTATTGATCATGTTGAGATGGTATTATACTAAAAATATCTTAGAAAATATTATCATATCATTCATCTAAAATCAGAATAAGCATCTTGGGCCTTTTGTGTCTTGTTGGGCTTAGTCACTTTTGAGAGATCATTCATTAATCCGTTGAGAAGAAAAAAACAAACAAGAAGGTGCTGTTAGATGAGTTTACTTTAAGAATGTCGTTGTTTGTTCAATGTATGCACCAAACTAATTTATGAAGTATTCCTCATATGGAGCATGCATACTAATATGAGGGCAGAAGAAACAAGATTTAAATTGTTCATAATCAGTTTCTACCAACAATACCTATTTAATTAATAGAGCATTAAAGAATTTTGTACATGAAACATTAAATATCATAACAATTTATACTCTTATTTATTGCAAAGTTTCTTTATTAAATTAAAGAAGGTTTCCATGTCTTTCACATGATTGTGTTTTTGTATTTATCTGGTGAAAAATAAAATTGAATACATTTGATCTAATATTTTTCTTCTATGCAATTTATGTTTGAAAGACTGTGTATATGTTTGGTCTATTGGGTTAGGTCATCGAGAAGGCCTTTGAGTATAAATTGGATCAGAACTATTAAATAAGGAGAAGAACATAAAGGGAAAAATGACAACTAATTTATAAAATAGATAATCGATCAAGAGATGACTAAAATTTTACTGGTCCTCGTTGGTAAAGTTATCATTGATATACATATATGTGATTTAGGCAGCGCCTCAGCATTCAATTATTCCTTTCCATGTTTCACATATAGTTATTGTTTTACCTTCCATGAATTTTTTCTGAGAGAATAAACAGTTAAGAAACTTCTCTTCCACCACATTCTAAATTGTCATGGGTTGTTTAGTCTGATAAAGGTACTAATCCTTTGTTTTTCCTATAAGAGAATGTGGAAACAACTTCATAAGCGAAATCTTTTCTTCAACTTCAAGGGTTCTAGGTATTTCGTAAAATTTTGTCAAATGGTTTTAGGGATCTTCATGGACAAGTCCTGCAAAAGGGTTAACATAAATGATTTGAAGTAACTAAATTTTTATTTGGGTTAAATATGTTTGTGATCCTCCTAAATATTTCATATTTCACTTTTAGTCCCTCAAAATTTCTTCAAAGAATGGTCCTCATAAAAAATTTCATCCACACTTTTGGTCCCTCCTGCTAAACCGGTATTAAAACGGTCGCTAATTCAGTCGCTCAGTCACTAATTCTATCGTTAAGTTGTGAAAATCGTCGCTAAGTTGCAGAAGGGACCAAAAGCGTGGATGGAAAATTTTAGGAGGACCATTTTTTAAACAATTTTTTTAGGGACTAAAAATGAAATATGAGATATTTATAAGGACCAAAAATATATCTAACCCTTTTTATTTGCATCTGCTTTGCATTCTAAAGAGACGTTCCTAAGTGAGCCAACCTTATTGAGTTGTTGAAAAATGACATCCTATCAGAAAAATTCAAAACAATATTGATATTCTGCCATTTTTGACATGGGTGTTTGCGTTACTTTTTATACATTTCTTCGCTACAACAAAAAACAAATTAAGGGGATTTAACCTCGGTTACATAGGCGAGATAACGAAGGACGTCATAAAAACTTGCCATATTACCCCCCAGTTTTTGATATAACCAAGGGGTAAAGTGTTCTTCACATGGGTTCGATCCCCAATTTCTGCATTTTTATTATCTTCAGAACTGGATGGCGCGACCAATATTTCCTCTCGGTTATTTGAGAAATCGAGGTAATATAGAACAATTATTACCCCGGTTTATAGTAATAACCGATGAGAAAAATTGATATTTAATTTTTATTTATTTTTCTATATTTTGGTTTGAAAACCTGTATTATAGAATCATATTTTGTCCATTTTTTACACATAAACATTATACCTTTTACCGATTTCATAAACAAATACATTGTACCAAAAATATTTGTTGTTTACACCATTTGCAAAGCCAAAATGGAAGATGTTCACCTTATAATTTTACAACAAATTAAAACTAAAACAAATGATTAACCAACAAAAATAATAATCAAAATAAAAAGTCTGGTAGGCTGTCAAAAAGTTTTCTTATATAATTTATCATCATTCGTAAAATACCTATAATTTGAACCACATTTGAAACCAATTAAGATCATCAATAACAACAACATTAAATTTTTAGTAGAAATAATATGAAAAGATAAATGAGTAAATATATAATACTAAATGATATAAAATATTTACTTACTAGTTTTATGATATTCCCTCTTGATGATCATGATGAATAGCATGCGCATCATTATCAAAATTATTTTCTTCAAATGAGAGATGTACATGTGTTGCGGAAGAGAGGGTTATCAAAATTTAAATCTTGATTTTCATCACTATCAGGAATATGTTTTCCTAGTAGAACAATTTACCATATCGTGTTAGAAGGATCACTGACATAAAAAACTTGTTTTGCTTGGGATGCCATGATGAATGGTTCGTTCATATAATTTGTCTTTCGAAGATCAACCCGTGTGAATCCTAATCAATCGGTCCCTACACCAGTGTTACTTTCAATACACCTGGACTTATATAAAGGCACTTTAAAAGTAACAAAATCAATATCCATAATCTCCTCAATAACCACAAAGTACGCTCTAGATGCCAGTACATGATTCTTATCTTTCGAACTAGAGAAGTACGTGGATTCAACTTCAACCATAACCTCACTATTTTGAGCGAAACTAAGATCATCCTTTGATTTTGTATAGAATGAGTATTTAGTAATGTCGTATGCATTCCAAGTTATTAACTTAAACTTAGGCATATGTTACATCCATTTAATTATTTCAAATGCATTACTCTCTTTAGAAACCATTTCGTTAAACCAAGTTATGAATATTTTGTTATGCTCTATCATTTTTTTACTCATCTAGGAGATTTTTTCCTTGATAAGACTTTTGTGAATGCTCAAGTAAGGTTTAACTTCACTAACGTTTTTCAATATATACAAATGTTCTTGAAGAACTACATGACATTTAAACCTTGAATACCTCTACCATCATATCTTCCATCATGAGAGACTCAAAAATTCCTATAAAGTTCGCTTTTGATAAATAGTTTGTACATAACTCAATAGCTTCTTCTGTGATGTATCGTTCAACGATCAAAGCTTTTGGATGGTGATTATTCTTTGTATACCCTTTAATGATATTTATGTATCACTTTACTGGATACATCCACCGTAAATAAAATGGATCACAAATTCTAATCTCCCTTACTAGATGAACAATTAAGTGAACTATAATGTCAAAAAATAATGGATGGAAAAACATCTTTAATTGACACAAGATAATTGCAACCTCATGTTCTAACTTATCTAAATTTTTAGGTTCAATGAATTTACTACATACAACAGTGAAGAATAAGCACAATCTGGTTATAATTAACCTTACATTTTTTGGTAGAATGTCACAGATAGCCACTGGTATACGTTGTTACATTAAGACATGACAATCATGAGATTTTAAGCCAACTAATTTTAGATCATTCATTAACACAAATGTCTTCACATTTAATGAGTACCCTTGGGGAACTTTGATACCCTACAAACGGTCTCAAAAACCTTTTTTTCTTTTTTAGATAGAGTGTGACATGATGGGGGGAAACTATGTTTTATTTTCTATATCGTTTAGGGATAACTCTTGTCGTATACCCATCACCACCATATATTCACGAGATTTATTAGTATCTTTTGTCTTGCCTTTAATATTTATAAGTGTTTCAATCAAACTATCACATACATATTTCTCCACATGCATCATATCATGATAATGTCTTACATTGAGGTTAGACCAATATGGAAGATCAAAGAATACTGACATCTTTTTCCAAATATTTTTTCCAAGGAACCTTTTCGTTTCTTTCCAGTGACAACATTAATATGTTGTTGTCTTTTATAAACTTCCTTCCCAGTTAAGGGCTTTGAAGTGATTCTAAACTCATGTTTTCCATCAAAAGGCTTCCACAATCTATGGTATGGATGATTAGATCTTAAAAGTTTTTGATGCCTAAGGTAAATAGTCTTGTTCCCATTTTTAATTGGTGGAAACATGTATCATCTTCACATATTGGACACCCTTTATGTCCCTTGACGTTGTGCCCAAACAAATTACCGTATGCAGGAAAGCCATTGATTGCACAAAACAACATTGCGCACAACTTAAAGTTATAACTTGTATGAACATCATCAACATTAATGCCTTCCTTCCAGAAAATTATTTAATCTTCAATCAATGGCATTGAATAAACATTTATGTTGTTCCTTGGTTATTTTGGACCCGAAATCATCATTGATAACATCATATATTTGCACTTCATGCACAACCAAGGAGATAGATTCTAAATTATGAGAAGAACATGCCATGAATTATGGTTTGTACTCAAATTACCAAACAGGTTCATTCTGTCGATGGCAAGTCCAAGCCTAAGGTTCCTTGACTCGATGGTAAAGTTTATAGACAATGAAACAATTTTCTTCCATTGCAATGAATCAGCTACATGGAAAATTTTTCCATCACATAATTTTTAATCTGCATGCCATTTAGTATTCTTTGCATCATTTACATTAACAAACAATATTTTGATCCTTTAAATTGTCGGTAGGTACCACGTCACCTTGAAAGGTACACCCTTTCTAGTTACACCATCATCATCTTCAACACCACTGTCTTTCTTCTTGTAGAGTCACTCCCCACACCTCGGAAACTCCTTCAGATTTTTATACCATTTCCTATATAATATGAAATCATTATGACATGTATATGTTTTGACATAATCCAAACTGATTGGACATAATATCTTCTTGGCCTCTTAACTATGGTTATGTAAAGTGTTACCTTCACGAAACATTTCTTGCAACAATTCAAGTAATTCAGTGAAAATTTTATACGTCACTCACCTCTTACTTTAAGATTAAATAGTCTTAACACAACTGACAATCTTGTAAAAAAATTGCATCCCTGATATAACGACTATTCGAGGCCTCTTTGTTAAGTATCTTCCACATGAGCTTTCTTAAAAGCATCTACTCTAATATCACAAATCATATCTTCTAGAGTATCATTCATAAATTCATCATCTTCAACTCTATGTGACATAGGTCTTTTTTTGTCACTTCACCATGCCATACTCATTTCGTGTAATTTTGAATAATTTCATCACAACCTAAATGATAGAATATAACATCCCTTGGATGTTTTTTGCATATTTCAATTTTTTTTACAAGGACACCAAAAAATCTCATTATCGTTAGGAAGATTTTTTTTTTGTTGCAAATTCAAAAAATTGAATCACTCCATTATCATACTCTTTACTTAATCTATTGGCTTTCATCCAACTACGATCCATAATCACATACAACTTCTAAAATTAAAATGAAAAGGAACAATCCAAATATAAAACAATAATAACAATAAACAAGAACAACAGATACCCCTGAAATACCCTAAGTATCAAAACTCATGACAATAACAATAACAACAACAACAACAATGATGATGATGACGATGACGACGGTGACGACAACATCATCATCATCATCAACAACAACAACAACAACGATAATAACCACTACTGCTATAAATACATCATCAACAATAACAACATGGAGAGAATTTTACATATCGGAAACGTGAAGAGAGAGTCAAAGAAAAGTGTTTGTTTGAGGTTCAAGCTTTCTTCCTCCTTGGAGAAGATTATGTTTCAGTTTGTTATGTGGAGAAAATGATGTTTCAGTTCGTTAGGTGGAGAAGAATGATGTTTCATTTTCTAGGGCATAAAAAGTGAATGAAACATAATATTTTATTGAGTGAGTAAAATATTGTTTAGAGTTTACATATCAGTTGGGTTTCTACAAAAACAAGGGATAAGATTAAACTTTAAAAAAGGGATGCTTTTCAGGTCATTTTACCTCGGATTTTCAATAGCTGAAGTAAAAGCTTTGTCATGAAATGTTTTCTTTGTAGTGGTGCTCAGAACTGTCCTTTCAATTTATGAATCAAATGAAACTATATTTTTAGCTGTCATTAACTAGAAAACACATCATAAGTATCAAGAAAGATTAAAGTGAACAATAAAAATTAAAATGAAAAATTAAGTTAGTAAAAGATATACAAAAATTCACAATGATTTTAAATGGTAATGATCACAAATAAGTTTAAATTTCTCCACTATCAAAAAACAACGTCATTTTTGTTGATTTTCTTTTGCGGTATTTAAATAGAAAATATTATAGTGGTTGTACCAACAAAAAACATAATGTAGTGAGTAGAATTATCGCATTCGCAAAGAATGAGAAATATAATGTGTTTGTAATTATTAATAATTTAAAAATGAAAAAGGTTATGTTGGACAAGTGTGTAAGACCCCAATTTTGACCCTAAGATCCCTCATGCTATTCTCATCATATGCATTAGCATTGGGATCACACCTTGACATTCTCTTTACCCCTCATTCATTGGGTTTGCATTGGGAGAGATAACCAAGCATATTTGATTGTATCATACTTAATTTTTCATTATTTACTAACCAAAATGCCAAAAATATGCCATTGTATAGTTTAACTCTTTTGTAGGTAGTGTGCATATATCTAGGGTTTAAGACCCTCAATGCAAGGAGCTCAATCAAGAATTGGTTTACTTTGGCTCTAAGTGTAATATATGGATCCCCATGATCTTCACATGTTATTTTGATCCAGAAATCATCAAGAGTTTGGAGTTGGTTTGCCTTAGAAACCCTAATTCATCTGAGTGTCTTACGTGACTTCTTCAACAAGTTTCTTTAACAATTGATCAAATATTTCAAGGGATAATTCAGATTACATCATCTTATGCATATATGATCCTCCATGAGTTCCAAAAGTCAAGAGAATGTCAAGCTAGCAAGTTGGTTCATGGTGGTTGACCAGAGAAAGTCAACAGGTCAAAACTGGGGTTCCCTAGACCCTATCTCCTACAATTGTTGTCATATGAAAATGATTCCAAGATAAATTTTACTCTAAATGATATTCCAAACAACTTTCATGTTGATGTCTAGAGCTAAATTTGCTTGTAAATTCATTTTTTATGGTGAAAGATTATAGGTCATTTTGTGTAAACCCTAGTTTGGAGGTCAACTTCCCAAGACAATAACTTGCTCAATTTTTATGATATGAAAGCCATTAAAATTTCATGATAAAATTACAGATTTCTACTTAAACTTTTATGTTTGTATGAAGTGCAAATTCAACTTGCAAATGCATATACCAAGAGGAAGCATTATAGGTCATTTTGGACCAATGTCATTGAACAAGTGATTTTCCTCAACTTCTAAAATGCATAACTCCTTCATGAAAAATCCAAAGGAGGTCAAATTTGTGTCCAAATTTAATAGGTTTTAAAGATATACAACTTTCATTAAGGAACTTTTCTCATTTGAAGTTCATAGAAAAAGTTATTCAAGGTGGAAGAAGTGAACATTTGACTTGGGACTTAGAAATTTTTCAAATATGTTTGATTTCCCAAATTTCCACCTCAAAATTCATCATAATCCAAGCTTCAAATGAAAAAGTGTTCAACATGAAAGTTGTTCCCCTTGATCTCACCTTTCTGAAACATCCAAGATCATCTCATTTGGACTAGGATTGAAGGACTTGCGCATGGCTTCATTATGAGAAGTGTTTTGGCAAGATTGAACTTCACATGATTATTTCCATTTGCATGCTTGCACATGATGGTTTCAACAGACTTTGTACACGATTTAGAATTGGATTACATCACTCTTGAGGCCCAAATGATTGCCCATGCACCCATGCAAGGGAATTACTATTTTTGTCCAATTTTCAAGTGGTGCAAATATCAAACACATTTCCTATTTAAACAAGCTTAAGGCTTCAGATTCACCATCAACACCTTGCCCAAGCTTTGCTAGACCTCTGCAAACCCTCACCGCCATTCTAAGATTTCTCTTGAAATCAAGCTTGAACTTCACCTTCTGTTTGGAAGTTCAAACTCCAGAAATTCATTTCCATTTTTAGTTCATTTGGTTTCTGCAAGCAAGAGGAGGAGAAAGCAATCAAATCCAGATCAGTATCAAGTCAAATTGGATCAACACGAAGGTGAATTTTCAGAAACTTCCACTTTTCAATTCTCTCTTATTTCTCCACTATTCTTGTTGATTTTTGGTTGTCTGAAATCCTATCAATGTAGGCAACACGATTGAGTTGCTTTGAGGTCAAATAGAAGCAACTCAGTTCATGATCCTCAAAATTCAACTCCCTGTATCTTCTCATATACTTGGAGTTAGACAAAATTGAGGCCAGATTCGAGCTCCTGAGCATTTTTTCTTTAAATCCATGTCTTGTTTTTATATTTTGGTGATGGTTGAAGGTGGACCAGTCCGGTGAGGTCCACCGGAGAAGAAGACTGGAGCTCTGGCTCCGATGATGTGTTGGCAAGCTTCTCAACCACATGATCCATTTAAATTGTTTTAATTCTGAGCGTTGTTTCTAATTACCATGTGTGTTGCTCAGTTGACTAAAGACCACATGGAACACGCGCTTTGGACCATCTGATATGCCACCTCAATTAATGAGGGAGATCAGATGGTTCACGTATTTTTGAATTTTCATTTTAATTGCTTTATTTTCATTAATTCATATTAATTTCATTATTGATCCAAAAAAATATGGGACTTTCACCCAAAAAAAAAAATATTTTCCTCTTTCATTTTCTGAATTAAAATTATTTTTTGGATCAATATTGATATTTTTCATGATTTAATTATTTTTATGCATACTTTTAATTGTTTAAAAATACTTCTGACTTTTTTAAAATAGTGATTTTTTTCTCCAAGGTCCTTTGACCTTGTTTAACCTGTGATAAATCTCTTGGCCATTTATTTGGTATTTTGAAGAGGTTTTAGGTTTTTGATAAAACATAATTTAATTTAATGCATTTTTAATTTGTTTAATTGAAAATAAATTATGTTGAGCCATTTTTATTGACTTGTGGAGTTTGACTATTGTGTTTGGGCCTTAGTCAAGGTTGATTTGACTTTTGTTGGATTAAAATCATTGGATTTAGGGGATTGATGAAATGTACATTTCATCTCCCAAAATGAATGATTTTAATTTGATGAAATTCCTCCCATGACCAATTTGTGTTTGTCTCATTTCCCCTCCCTATTTATCTTCAATCCCTTTCTATCCCACTCCTCTCATTGGCCAATGACATCTCAATATCCTAAGGCTAATTGGTTCATGAATCAATACAAGTATGGACGAGATTAGGTTCACCCTTTGATCATTTTCTTTTTGTGTGTGGTATGTTTTAGGAGTATGGTTCATTATATCATATCTCTAACATGCATTAACACCAAAAAAATTTATTGTCCGACCTCAGATAGTTGTGACTTCTACATAAGTCCAATTACGATTGCTTAACATAGCGCTAAATCTTGACACAAAAGGCATAGCATTCTAGTAAGTGAGATTGTAAGTCTCCCTCATTTCATGGTATTGTGTGGAAACTTGGTCTTTTTTCCTTCCTTTGGAAGATGTCTTGGTTCAAGGATCCATGCTTGTGAATAAAGGGTTGGATGTTCTCCAAAGAATGACTTAAACAATTGAAAAACAAAGTTTCACTAACTTCTGATCCACTAACTATTTGACTAACTTTTAATTTCAAGTCATTTACTTTTATGCACTTTAAATTCAAGCAATTTATCATTTGTCATTATAATATCATTTAACTTGTTTATTTTAATGTCATTTTCACTTTGCTCACTTGAGCCATATATTGTGATTATATTGTGATTGTATATACTTGTTTTGTATTTTGTTTGTGTTTGTGTTCTTAGGACCTTAAAGTACATAATAAACAACAAAAACCCTAAAAAATATTTGTGTGAACTGTTGGATTTGATATGGGACTTGGACTTAGAATTAGGCAACATTCCCTATGCAAAAGGACTTGGCCAATGCCAATATTTCTGAAACCAAGTCATTATGAAGTGAGCTTTCATCTGATGCAAGTATTGGGATCCCCTTGAGTTCATCTGTTACATGGTCTTGATGCAAATGTTACTTTGAACCTGTGTCTAATGCCTTATTCTGAGCCATTCAAGGAGTATGTCATCTGATACATGGGAAAGATTATGAAGAAGATTATGAAGTTGCTAGCTTGGATGTGGCTATCTTTATTTGATGCCTTGCTCTTCATCTTGCTATTTGTGTATTGATATTGCTTGATCCTAAAGTCCAAGGAAAAAATGAGTCTCTATATGACATTCTTGTCTATTGGATTGCATCTCATTGGTCATATATTTTCAGCTCTTAACTTTTAAATTTTTGCTTAGGACTAGTCTCTTCATCTCCTCCCGTTTCTTAAATTTCAAATCTCTCCCCCTTTTCAAAATCTTCTTTGCTTGTGATTTCTAAACTTTGACTCTTTATTACAAATTAGAAACTTTGGCCTTATGCCATTGCATTTTTAAAATCGTTTCTTAAATCAAACTTGTAAATGAACTTAACTATATTGACTTAAACTTTCAAAAGATAAAAAGAACTAACACTCATCCAAACTCTTTTAGACCTTTTATGCCTCTTTAAAATTTAAATTTTTGTTAAAAGAAATTCACTCACTTTGAAATTGATACCACGAACTACGAGGTTTTTATCCCTCATTTTTATGTTGGTACGTAGGCACAAGTCCGAAGGTCTTGTCAAACACAAAATATAATTAATGAATTCTTTTCTCATCCCCACACATTATTTATTGCAAACATAATTTTATACCAAACACATACACACATAAAAAGGGCTCCCTTGGAGTACCTTGGACACTTTGGGTGCTAACACCTTCCCTCTGTGTAACCAACCCCCTTACCTGTAATCTCTGGCATTTTATTAGTTTTGATTTGAAAACTTTTTATCTTTGGGTTTTGTTCATACTTTTCCCTTTTCCCTTGGAAATAATAAAAGCATGGTGGTGACTCTGGTTTTATTGACGTTAAGTTTATCCATAGCTTAATGGTCATGAATTTACCGCTACAAAGTGACTTCAAACATAAGAGGGGGTGAGGGTGAATTGTGGTATTCAAAATTCACGAGTACTTTAGTTATTTTCTTAATTAAACTTAAAAATGTGTTGGTAGTTTCTTAAAAAAAGAGTAAGTGGGAGCGGAAATAGTAAAAATAAATAGAAAAAATTAAAGAGGATAGGGTTAGAGAGATTACACTAGAGAGTTATATAGGTTTGGCCGACCATTTCTTGTTCTCTCACTAGCTCTAGAAGTATGAAGCCTTCAAAATGGAAGATGATGAAGCTGTTGAAGTGATGTTCTCAAGGTTCCAAACCTTAGTTGCAGGACTCAAGGTTCTGGACAAAGGATATACTACAGCATGTCATGTCAAGAAGATAATCAGAAGTCTTCCAAAGAAGTGGAGACCTATGGTTACTGCTCTGAAGTTATCCAAGGATATGGACAACATAATCCTTGAAGAACTTATCAGCTCCCTTAGGAGTAATGAGATAGAGATAGAGGAAGATGAACCTCCGAAGAAAAGAAAATCAATATCTCTGAAGTCGAGATCAGAAAGAAGAAATCTAGAGAGGAATAAAGCCTTTCAAGCTGAAGAAGAAGATGACGATAACTTTGGAGAAAAAGAAATAACAACTTCAGAAGGCCCAAACAGAAGAGAGATTGTCCAAAGTCAACCTCTAGAGGCAGACCCAATAAAGAAGTGACCTGCTTCGAATACAAAGAACCTGGACACTACAGAAACGAATGTCCAAAGCTCAAGAAGGATAACTCCAGAAAGGAAAGTTTCAAAAAGAACTCCTTCAAAGAAAATAAGAAGGGACTCATGGCAATATGGGATGACTATGAATCTGAAGCTTCATAATCTGATTCTGAAGAGGAGCAAGCAAACATTACATTCATGGCCACCACCTCCGGAAGTTCATCTGAAAAAGAGTCTGACTCTGAAGAGATATCTTGTGCAGCAGAGTTAAACACTAATCATGGTACCTGAACTCTGCATGCTCGCAACACATGACGGGAAGAAAGTATATGTTCTAAAACCTAGAACTTAAAGATGTTGGCTTCGTAGGCTTTGGAGGAAATCAGAAAGGAAAACTCAGAGGATCTATAACAGTTGGTAATGGATCTCTTCCCTCTATTTCTGATGTCCTTTATGTTGATGGATTAATGCATAACTTGTTACCCATAAGTCAATTAAGTGATAACATTTATGATATAATCTTTAATCAAAAAATGTGCAAAGCTGTTAATCAGAAAAATGACGCAGTCCTTTTCACGAAAAAGAGGAAGAATAACATTTACAAAATAAATCTTTCAAATTTGAAAATTCAAAACGTAAAATGCTTAATGTCTGTATATGAAGAGCAATGGGTGTGACATAGACGCTTGGGTCACATTAGCTTGAGGAGGATTTCTCAGCTAAATAAACTTGAGTTAGTCAGAGGCCTACCTAAGCTGAAGTTTTCTTCAGATGATCTTTGTGAAGCATGTTAGAAAGGAAAATTTTCTAAAACAACTTTCAAAAACAAATATGTTGTTTCTACCTATAAGCCTTTGGAACTTTTACACATTGACCTATTTAGACTTGTTAAGACATCGTCAGTCAATGGTAAGAAGCATGGACTTGTCATTGTTGATGAGTATAGTCGTTAGACATGGGTAAAAATTTTAAGGCACAAGAATGAGTCACATTTCAGGTTTACTAGCTTCTGTTCAAAAGTGCAAAACGAATTTGACTCTAAGATCATAAGAGTCAAAAGCGAACATGGTGACAAATTTGAAAACAAACTTTTTGAAGAACTTTTTGATTCTAACGGAATATACCATGATTTCTCATGTCCTAGAACTCTACAACAAAATGGAGTTGTAGAAAAGAAGAATATGACTCTCCAAGAAATGGCCAGAACCATGATCAGTGAAACAATTATGGCTAAGCACTTCTGGGCTGAAGCTGTGAGTTCAACGTGTTACATTCATAATAGAATCTCTATCAGACCTATTCTGGAGAAGACTCCTTATGAACTGTGAAAGGAAAGAAAACCTAACATTTCTTATTTTCATCCTTTTGGATATTCTTGTTTTATTTTGAATATTAAAGATAATCTGAACAAGTTTGACTCTAAGGCACAAAAGTGTATTATGTTGGGATATTCATAACGTTCTAAAGGATATAGAGTATATAATATAGAAACACAAATTATGGAAGAATCAATACATGTCAGATTTGATGATAAGCTTGACTCTGAAAAGTCAAAGCTAGTTGAGAATTCTGCAGATTTGGAGATAACACTTGCGGGTTCTAACGAAAAGACCAAAGAATCTGATGAAGCAGAAAGAGAAATGTCAGAAGCACCTGAAGTCACAATCAATCAGAAAAGATCAAGAAATAGACAAAAAAAATATGAAGAGCTGATTATGGGAAACAAAAATGGACCTGTCAGAACAAGATCAACATTCAAAGTTTCTGAAGACACACTTCTGGGACTAGTATCTCTGATAGAGCCAACATCTTGTGAAGAAGCTCTTCAAGGCAAAGAATGGATTCTGGAAATGAAAGAAGAACTTGATCAATTTTCCAAGAATGATGTTTAGGATCTTGTACCAAGACCCAAGGGAACCCATGTGATTAGAACCAAATGGGTTTACAAAAACAAACTAAATGAAAAGGGTGAAGTGGTCAGAAACAAAGCATGGCTGGTGGCACAAAGTTATAGTCAACAAGAAGGTATTGACTACAATGAAACCTTTGATCCAGTCGCCAGGTTAGAATCTATTCGTCTTCTTGTATCATTTGCTGTAAATTATTCCATTAAATTATATCAAATGGATATCAAAATCGTGTTTCTAAATGGGTATATTTCTGAAGAAGTGTATGTCCATCAACCTCCTGGTTTTGAAAACTCAAAATGTCCATAACATGTTTTTAAACTGAAAAAATCTCTTTATGGTCTGAAACAAGCTCCCAGAGCTTGGTATGAAATACCCAGTTCATTTCTTCTAGAGAATGACTTTATCAGAGGCAAAATGAACTCCACTCTTTTCTGTAAAAACATCAGAAACAATATTATGATCTGTCAGATATACGTTGATGACATAATATTTGGTTCTGCTAACCCCTATGTATGTCAAGAATTTTCTGAGCTAATGTAGGCAGAATTTGAAATGAGTCTGATGCAAGAACTAAAGTTCTTTCTATGGATTCAAATTAACCCAACATCAGAAGCTACGTATGTATATATATATATATATATATATATATATATATATATATATATATATATATATATATATATATATATATATATATATATATATATATATATATATATATATATATATATGTGTGTGTGTGTGTGTGTGTGTGTGTGTGTGTGTGTGTGTGTGTGTGTGTGCGTGTGTGTGTGTGTGTGTGTGTGTGTGTATCAAAGCAAATACATAAAATACATTCTGAAGAAATTTGACATGCCAGAAAGCAAACCAGCCAAGACTCTCATGCATCCTACTTGCATTTTGGAGAAAGAAGAGGTAAGTCAAAAGGTTTGTTAGAAACTCTATCGTGGTATGATAGGTTATCTTCTCTATCTGACTGCTATGCATTCAAATATATTATTCAGTGTATATCTATGTGCTAGATTTCAGTCAGATCTAGGGGAATCTCACTTAACTGATGTTAAGAGAATCCTGAGGTATCTGAGAGGAACACTTAACATTGTCCTGATGTATAAGAAAACATGAGAGTACATGCTTTATGGATACTGTGATGCAGATTACGCTGAAGACAGATTAGAACTCAAAAGCACATCTTTGGGAGGAAACCTCATCTCATGGGCAAGCAAAAGACAATCAACCATTGCACTTCCAACTGCAGAAACAGAATACATTTCAGCTTCACTGGGAAGCACTCAAATGCTCTAGATGAAGAATCAACTTGAGGAATTTCAGATTTTTGAGAGTAACATCCCTATCTTCTGTAACAATACTGCTGCTATATGTTTAAGTAAGAATCAAATTTTACATTCCAGAGCGAAGCACATAGAAATTAAACATCACTTTATCATATACTATGTTCAGAAAGGGATAATAATTTTAAAATTCATAGATACAGACCATCAATGAGATGACATCTTCACAAAACCCTTAGCTGAAGATAGATTTCTTTTCATTCTGAATCATTTAAATATGGCATATTGCCCATAATGAATTTGAACATGTGCCTCTCCTCTCTAATGTTAAAATAGACTATGATCTAAACATATGTTGTTTATCTGGTTCTTGTTCTGATACTTCTAGAAGTTAGATGATATCTAGATTAGAAACCTTCTGAATCAGAAACCTTTTGGTATTCTTGACTCCAGAAACATCAACACGTGGTCTCTCAAACGTGTGGCTTTAGATCTTCTAGACAACTATCTAACTCAGAACTCAAGAGCCAAACTATTGAGATACCATCGAGCAGTGTGCATATTTTTGAGATTAGACAACCATCATTAGCTACATTTAATTCTCCCCACCCTTGTCAACTCAGATTTTAGCAATCATAATTATTTTTGTCCCCTATTGATTCTAGCGCTGTCGTTTTGCATGTGTCTTGAATATGCATATATATTACCATAATTCCCACTTTCACACTTTTCACTCTCAGAACACACACAACCCCTTGCTTTCATTCTCCTTGCAACCTCAATCTCCTTTGCAACTTCATCTTCTTCAACAACTGCAACATGAATCCTCAATAGCAACATGTGTTTGAATATTCTCAACAAATGAATGTTGCTGAGCAACCAATTGAAGCTCCACAACAGGTTACAACCCAAACTGCTATGGTTTCAACAACTTCATATCAAGAACCTCATGTTCTTGATCGCCCCCACCACATCAATCTTGCCACCCCTTTTGAAAAACTGGAAGTTTTGTGTGAACTTTTGGTTGATTTTGATCACCTCAAGAGGAATGACATTAATCTAACTGAATAACTAGAGAACCAAGGGTGGGGAAACTACTTCAAACGACTTTATGGTCCAGTTTACACATTCCTGGTGAAGGAATTCTGGAGGTTTGCTTATTGCGATGACCACTGCATCGTATCCTATGTTTTGGGGGTCAAGTCTGTGATCACAAAGAAGTTAATTGCTAAGCTTCTAGATATGGAAACAGTAGGGGGCATAAGGATATACAATATCAATCCTAGGGCTAAGTATATGTCCCAGGAAATCATCCCTACTATTTTCACTCAGAACCCAGAAGGCAGAACGTCAAAGAACAAAGAACTTCACAAGAATCTGAGAGTTTGGTTGAAGATCATTTTGGGAACTATCCACCATCGTCCAGTGTCTAGCTCCCCTGACTACATTAATCGTCCAGCTCTGGAGGATCGGAGGGAGATATCCAATGGGATGTATCTCTTCTCTAAGATTGATCCCCTAGTGGTAATCGCTCACCATCTTCAGGATCTGGAAGCCCGAGGAATTGACATCTTTGGATTCAGCTTGGATTAGCTACCAGACCAGCCATCAAATTTCATGAAGAGGAAGAGAGAGCCCTCTGAGAAGAAGAAGAAGAAGACTCAAAAGCTGGGAGAATCTTCAGCATCTCAGAAGTAACCTGTGCCTCTGAGCTCCTCAGAACCATGTAATTTCCTATCTTAAAACCTCCATTAAGTTCTGGTTCTAGGAAAATTCTCTCATCCATACCTCAACCACCTCCTATAATATCTCCCTCTGAACCAACCATCTCATCCCCATTCTTTTAGAACCCCACACTTCTGAAACCCATATGATCTGAACCAAACACATTATCACTCCCACTACCAAACTTTAACCTCACGACTACCTCAATCCCTGTATCTGATGCCATTTATCTAAACGAACCCATATCACCTCCCTCATTTATTCCCATTTCCCCTCCACACTATGACCTAACCACAAACTCTGAACATTCAGACATCCTTGACCTAACCTTCCCTACTCTTGCACAACTTCAAGCCACTACTGAATCTGAACAGACTCAGTCTATACCAGAAGCCTCTGACCCCATACCACCCCCTTCTGGACCCACTTCATAACCCTCTGAAACTTTTCCACCTCCTTCTGAACCCATCTTTGAACCCTCTGAACCCATCCATAATCCCTATGAACCTTACCTAACCTTTCCAACCATAGATGAGGTTTTTACCAAGTTCTTAGAGAACACTACTGCGAGACTCAGGCAGTTATCTGAAGAATCCAGGCTCACTGACAATCCTTTTGAAATAAGGACTCACTGAAACGAATTTCTCAGGTGGATGACATTTGAGATCTTCAAGCTCAAGAGACTTTCTGAACAAGTCATAAATGACTACATCGTAGGTGCTGAAGAGAGACTAAAGGCGTGTCTGGCACAAAAAGATGAAGAAAGGGCCAGGAAGGAAGCTGAAGAAAAGGCCAAAAAAGAAGCTAAAGAGAGAGATGTTGTTGAAGCTACTTCTAAGCAAGAAGCTAAAAAACTACTACTGTAGAAGATGAAGCTAAAGAAAAAGTTGACGCTGAAGAAGTTGCTCGCATAGTTGTAGAAGAGGCTACGAAGTCATCTGATGTTGCTCGGACTCGAGGTGAGTCATCAACATCTGATCTAGCTCATTTGGTTCTCAAGAGTCTGGAAGAGCTTCAAAAAGAACATCAGCTGGTGAGAGCCAAACTCGACCAGCAAGATCAAGTCAACTCCAACATCCAGAAGCTGCTTGCTCAGCTACTTTAGAGGATGCATCCTCCTTCAAACCCTTAGGCACTCTCGGATTAATTGCTTGTAATTTTTTTAAGAGTTTTTACCTCTGAGGCCTCATTCTTCTATGCTTTTCTGCTGTGTATATCTCTGACTTATCAATGAAGTTTTTTTGCCTTCTGTGATTTACTCTTTTGCATTTCTTTTGTTATCTTTTTGAGTTTGACAAAATTGGGGAGAAATAAATAACAACCTTTTGATAAAATTATATATTTAACTCTCAGAATGTGCTGCTTACATTCTAATATTAATCAATTGTGCAGTCTAAGTATTTTACAGGATATATCTGAACAAGGAAAACTTAATCAGTATCTGAGAAACAAGTCAAGCAACCTAAGAAGCTCTGGTAAGAAACTCTTTACCCCATAAAACCCTTCTCTGATACAAATATATTTAAAAATTTTCTAAGTATCAGACTTAGGGGGAGATTGCAAATCTCAAGGGGTCATACTATATCTGACTCTGATTCATTTAAATTTATATCTTTGTAAAGTACAATTGTTTCATCAAAAGTCTAAGTTTTTATCATCATAAAAAAGGGGGAGATTGTTAGAACAAGATTTTAATTCTGTAATATATCTCTAAGTTTTGATGATAACAACGAATGAAACAATTTGGTACCTTAATAAATTTCTCTAAGTGTGCAGGTTTTTAAGGAAAAATGAATATGAGGAAACAATATCTGGCATCTAACGTAGTCCAGAAAAGCTGATCCAGAGATGAAGAAATCATATCTAACTCCGAACAAGAACACTTCTGAAAGAATCACATACAAAATCTGACATCTGAAGACTCTACATCTGATGGCTATGCAAGACAACATCAGAAGACACTCTATATGAAGACCAATCAAGCTAACATCTGAAGTCTATTCAACAAACATCTATCTGAAGACCAATCAAGCTAATATTTGAAGTCTATTCAACAAACATCTATCTGAAGACTATTCGACAAAAAACTATGTAAAGCCTATTCAACAAACAACTATCTAAAGACTAGTTAATAAAATATCTGAAGACTACAAGCTTTTGCCCAGAGACTCTGACTCCGCTCACTCTGATTCACGCTCAACAAATCATCTGACTCATCAAAATCAGAAACTTAATCAAGAATTATTCTAAGTATGGTACAAATATCTATAAGGAAATTATGGATTATGCTCCAAGACTGCCATGGAAAAGAGAATAAAGTTAATGTCATTAAGTCTCATAATTGACAAGAAATCTCCCTTAACTTCCCTCCAACGGTATAATCTCAAAGTTCTATATAAAGGCCTCATCATCATTATGCTGAATACGAAGAAAAAATACAATAAATTCTACAATACACTTCAAGATACAATGCATAACCTTTCTTTGTAATATTCAGTAATCACACAAGAGTTGTTACTCATAGTGTGTGTAAGACCCTAATTTTGACCCTAAGATCCCTCATGGCATCATTTCATTACTCATTGCATTTGCCTCAAGGATCATAGCATTTTGGCTCCTTAACCCTAGGGTGGGACTTGTGTGAGTGGTTTGAGACCACCAAGCATGCTTGAATTGTATATTATTGCTTTTCTTATTTTGTTTACTAACCAAAAGCACAAAAATATGTCACTAACTTGTTTTGTTTTGAAGCTTGAGCAATCATGTGATCCAAGGCTCCTAGGAGCCCCATATGCTCATTGATGTGGCCAGATGAAGTTGAAAGCAAGCATGGAAATGGTTCCCAAAGCTCTCAATCATCATATATGCTTCCAAAGTATCTCAATTTGTCAATTTGATCAAGATAAACTAAAGGGCTTGAGGATTGTTTCCCAAGGAAACCCTAATTCAACTATGCATTGACTATGTCTTGCTCATGAAGCAACCTCAACTCATGATCAAATACAATCAAGGAAAGTTATTTCATTCATCATTTCATGCATATTTGAGCTTATGTGAGTGTCCTCAATCATTAATTCATCAAGATTTGAAGTTTGGCTTTGAGAAGTTGATCAGTCAAATCATCTAACTATTTTAAAATCCACTGAGACCTAACTTTTTATGTGTTTGTCAAATGAAGATGACCCCAAGAGCCAAAATGTTCTTAAGAACCATATGAACAAATTTCATGTTCATGAAAAATCCATTTGAAACTTGGAAAGTCATCATTAATTTCAAAACATTATAGGTCATTTTGACTGAAACCCTAATTTTGGGTCAACTTCCCAAGGACCTAACTCACTCATTTTTTATGATTTTGATGTGGGACCAAATGAATTGTATATTTTAAGATGCCTACTTAATTTGTTATGTTGAACAAAATTTCATAATACTAAAATAAATACATGTGATAATACAAAACATTATAGGTCACTTTGGACCAAAGTCATTGAAATGTGAAAAAGTCCAACTTCAAGTGTCCATAAGTTCCTCATCAAAAATCCAAATGATGCAAAATTTAAGTCCAAATTGATTTTATTGAAAAGATATACAACTTTGATGTTGAAGGTTTTGTCATTTGAGGCTTGCATCCTTAAAACAGAAGGGCTTGAAGTTGGTCCATTTTGGCAAAATTTCCACATACATGTTTTGCACCTTGAACTTCATGATCAGTTTTCAATATTTTCCCAACTCCAAATGGATTTTTGTTCAACATAACATATGTTCCTCATGTCAAGACCTTTCCAACGATTACCCACATGGCTATGTTTCAATTTGGCAAAAGGCATTTTCGAAGAGGAGAAGTTTTGGTTCCAATTATGCATAACATGATTAAATTGCTTGCACACCACATTGCCTTGCCATGTACACGTCCAATTTCATTTGTTTCATCATCAACATGCAAAACCAATCAAGTTTGGGCCTCCCATGCGCCTGTACAGGCCCATGCATGGACGACCCAACTTCACATGCACATGAGTATTTCATTGCTTGCATCATGCTTGGCTATAAATAGAAGCTCCATTCCTCTTCAAAATCCAATCTCAAGGCGCCTGAACTGCTGCACAATTGAATCCTTAACCTTCACTCAAAGGAATTTTGATTTTTCTCTCGAATTTTCAAGCTCAGATTTTAACTTCATTGGTTGATCTCTGAACTTCAATTCCTTAGCCTAGCTTCTTTGTTACCTCAAGAACACACTGCATCAAAGAATTGGAGTGGATCAAGTCTTGTAAAGCTGCACTTCAAAGGTTGTTGTTCAAACTTTTTTTATTCGAAACTCCTTGAATACTGATCATTTCTTGTGTTTGTTGGTACCTCTGAAGTCCTCATGTGAGAGACAATTGATTTGTGCATTTAATTTCATGAATTGAGCAAACTCAGATTGAACACCACAAATTTCCATCTCAGATTTCTCTCTCCATAGAGATCTTGAGTGGAAACCAAGGTCACAGGGGTGATGTACATCACCCCAGCTTTCTAAAGATATATAGATCGTGCATTTTGGTGAAGTTTTTAAAACCTGCAAGTTTTGGTCGGAACTGTGAATCTCGTTGGAGAAGACGACGGTGTGCACCACCATCCCCACATGGATGAGTTCTGGACCATTGGATGTTGTTTCCAGATTTAATCTCAGCCTTTGAATGTTATGACTTCATTTAATGCATCCTACCACGCGTTTGACTAATGTGTATGGTGAGCGCGCGCTTCCTGGCCATGTGATGATCCATGTCATTTAATGAGACAAGATCAGACGCTCCATGTTTTTTCCATTTTCTGTTTTTCCATTCTATTTTCTTTAATTCCATTTTATTTCAAAATTTCATAACTTCTTCATTTTTAATCATAAAAATATGGGACCAATTGCAATATTTTTCTTTTTAATTCTAGTTTCTGAAAATGATTTTTAATATTTTTTATGATTCCATTTAATATTTTTTGTGAATTTTCTCTTTTCTGGTTATTTTTAATTCATTTAAAATACTTTCCAATATTCAAAAATGCCAAAAAATATTATCTTAACATCTTTGAATGATGATGAATCTATGAAAAATATTCTCATCAATTTCTTAATTGATTTGAGATTTATTTGAGATTTTAAATCAATTATGTTATTTTTCTTCATTTTTAATTGTTTAAAATTAGTTTCTGTTTTCAAAACATGATGAAATTTTTTGTCAAACCTTGTTTGGCCATGTTGAATTTATGATGATCCAATTGGACTTTTACAAGTTGATTTGAATTGGATTTGAAGTTTGACCTTTATTTGTTTATTTTAATTCAGGTATTATTTTAATTTCAAAAATACCAAAAATATTTTTATTGTTTCTTGACTTCTAAGCTTCATCTCACTTTTGTTCATCATTGATTGATATTGATTCGGTTCATGTTTGATCAATGTGTGTTGGTTGTATCATTTGAATTCCATTCATATACATTCCATTTCTTCTTCTTCTTCTTTTTCTTTTTGATCAATGAGTTAAAGATTGGTGGTTAGCCTTGACATATGAGGGGCTTAACCTTCCCTAATTCAAATAAAATTCATCTTGATCAAAGATCAAGTGAATTGCTTTGCATTAAGGATAGGTTGCTTCTTGGTCAAGCAAAAAACCTAAATCCATACAACATCACTCTTCTTTTCTTTTGGCATGACAAGTTGTATGAGTTTGGCTTACTAGTCATGGTCCCTAACTTGTGTTTGTTGCCTAGAGTTTTATTGACTGGCCTCAGATAGGTGTGACTACTAAATTAGTCCACTTACGATTGCTTAACATAGCGATAAATTGCCTTATGGCACACTAACACTAACTACTAATGACTAACTTTTAATTCAAGCATTTAATTCTTGCAATTTACTTTAATGCAATTTAATTTCTTGCTCATTAATTCATTTGTCTTTGCCCTTTGCTCACTTGAGCTCATGTTTATGTTAATGCAATTTGTCTTTTGCTCACTTGAGCACATTATTGTGTGTATACTATTGTCTTGTGCTTGTTTTGTTTTGTTTGTGTGAACCCAATGAAAATGGAGAAAGGACTTAGATTTAGGACCTTACCTATGCTAAGGGAGTTTGAAGAGCAACTAGGCCTCATGCCTTTAGAATGCTAAAATTGTCAAAGAGCAACTAGGCCTCATGCCTTTAGAATGCTTAATCTTGAAGACAACATTGAAAGGACCCCTAATTCTAAACTCACTCTTGTCCATTCTTTTATTGCATTGTGGAACTTTTTGATTTGTGTGTCCTTGTGTGCTAGGAATCCTAAACTTGAGCCAATTAGAAGAACCATTGTCATGGACATCCAAGATAAAGAGATAGAAAAGACAATGGGAAGATTCCTAGGAGCTTGATTGATATTTGCTTGATTGCTTGAGTTATTTGCTTATTGCTTGCTAAGTCCAAAGGAATGGAGCAACTTGGATCATCTTTATGATCTCAATAAGGGAACTCTATGTGGTTTTATTTCTCTTCCCTCATCTTTGCATGTTTAGGACCTAGCCCTTCTCTTCTTCACTCCACTCTAACCCAAGCCAAACCTTTTGTGCAAACATTAACATTGTTTTCAAATTTAGAAACCTAGGCATTATGCCTTTGATTTTTCCAAACTCTTTTCATAACACTTATTTTGAATTGAATTCTAAGTCAACTTTGACCTTATTTTGTGAATACTTTTCATTTGTAAATACAATTCACTCAATTATTTTTATGGGTCTAATGACCATTTGTGTTAAAGCTTTTCATAAAAATTAGCTATTAGGTTTGAGTTATCTTAGAGGTTGATATAATACTCACATATATCCTTAGTGATGGACTATAAGTCTTCCATGCTTATTATAGGGCTAACCCCTCATTAGCATGTTGAAGCTCTCCTCACATGGTGGATTTGTGGTTTTAGGTTGAGTTTTCTCCCTTTGATAACAAAAGACCTTAAGGCTTTTGACCAATCAATTCACCGACTTATTTTGAGATTTTTACCCCGAACTACGAGGTTTTGACCCTACCTTTTTAAGATGGTACGTAGGCAATGGGTTTATCCATTCAAACACAAAATTGTAAATAAATTGTATATTCTTTTCTCATCTCCCCAATCATGTTTGCACAAATATTTTTACAAATACCAACCTACCTTACAACATTCGTAAAAAGGGCTCCCTTAGAGTACTAAGGATGTTTTGGGTGCTTATAACCTTCCCATTGCATAACCAACCCCCTTACCCAGATCTCTGACATTTTTATTAGTTTTTGATTTGATAAAACTTCTCGGTTTTTGTTCGCTTTCTAACCTTTACTTTGGATAAATAGAAGTGCGGTGTCGACTCGAATTGTATGATTTACTTTTGATTTAGTCAATAAATCTAAAGGTAACGAATACCCCACTACAGAAAAGTGGCGACTCTGCTGGGGAATGATTTGCCTAATGGGTTTTGCCTACTTTTTACCTTTGTTGTATTGTATGTTTATATTATTTGTGACATATTTTTGTGCAAATTCGGGATGACTGTATTGCTTGTAATGTATGAATTGCTTGATATATCAATTGCTTGTGCGCTTGGTGGTCTCTTGTGAAATGAGTTCTATACCCGAACTCGAGTGCACTTATGATAGGAGAATGACATAGTCTTGTTGACTTGTATGGAGTTATTCCTTAGAAAGTTGATTTGCAAGCCCATTCACTTGGTGGAGGTTATGTTGGGATCAATAATGTCACACGAGTAGTCGTGGTTAGGAATTACTCTTTCCAATATATGCCTTAGAAGCCAAGGACCTTAGTTTACTAAGCCCATCTTGGCCTATTTTAGGACGTAGTGCGAAGTTCGTTCAAGTGTAAGATTTGATACGATTATTAGGCGATACTACACTCATAAGAGTCTCTCTTGAGAATATTTTTGGAATACGAGTAGTCGTTTATCCGATAATATCTGAAAGATGAGATAATGACTATGGGAACCTCTTGTAGAACATGATTGTCAGGTTTAACCATAGTACACTCCCTTTGGGTGGTTCTTAACTGAGACTCCATGCTCATGACTTGCAACAAACCCTTGATTCATGGTTGATCCGTTCTTGTACATCCTTAATATCAATGGAACTTGGGTGTTGATAAGGTGTAAACCATAATCCACCAAAATGGATGATTGATATTAAGGATGACTTGATCCATCCCGTGACCTTTGTGTGGTGTGATTTGCTTGATCCTTGAGTGTGATTATTGCATCCATGCATTCATGCATTCATACACATCCATATCATCAACAATGAGAAAATTTTCAAGGAACTTAAGAGGTCTATTTGCAAATTTTCAGACATGGATAAGCAAAGAAGGAATACGAAGAAGTACAGTTTCAGACAACCCGACTTGAAAGAGTTAAGGAGTTTGACATCCTATGTATTAGATCCCTTGGAGTTCAAGGCTCGTCATGGGAAGCTTCTGTCTATTCTTGCTACTCGAGTGGATGAAGGTCTGATGAGTGTGTTGGTGCAGTTCTATGATCCCTTGTACCGTTGCTTCACATTTCCGGATTTCTAGCTTTTGCCTACGCTTGAGGAGTATTCTTATTTTGTGGGTATACCTATTCTAGATCAGTTTCCGTTCAGTGGCTTGGAGAGAGTTCCTTCTTCCCAAGAGATTGCTGATCTGTTGCATATATATGAATCTATTGTTGGTGCTCATATGAATACCAAAGATGGAATTCGAGGTCTCCCATCTGATTTCCTCATTGCTCAAGCTACTATGTATGGGAAGGCCATGAGTGAGGATGCCTTTGAGGCCATATTTGTACTTCTCATCTATGGGCTAGTGTTATTCCCCAACATCGACCATTTTGTGGACGTGAACGCTATTAGGATCTTCTCTGCTCTTAATCCCGTTCCGACTCTGTTGGGTGACACTTATTTCTCTTTGCATGTGAGGAATGCAAAGGGTGGTGGTACCATTGTGTGTTGTTTGCCTCTGTTGTACAAGTGGTTTATTTCGCACTTGCCACAGACGCCCGCCTTCAAGGAGAACAAAGGATGTCTACGGTGGTCCACGAGACTTATGTCTCTTACTAATGATGATATCTTTTGGTACAACCATGTGTATGATGGTGTGCAGATTATCGACTCTTGTGGTGAATTCTCCAATGTGCCTCTTCTTGGTACATGTGGTGGGATTAACTACAACCCCATTTTGGCACGTCGTCAACTTGGGTTCCCCTTAAAGGATAAACCTAATAACATTTTGTTAAAAGGTGTGTTCTTTAAAGAGGGTAAAGATCCCCAAAACTTGAAGGGCAAGATGGTCCGCACTTGGCGCAAGATTCATAGGAAGGGAAGGAAAGAGCATGGTCCGAAGAATTGTATTGCTTTGGAACTCTATACCTCATGGGTTAGGAGGAGAGCTTCTAAGTACCGCATGCCCTATGACTACCCGAGACCTACACCTATGGTTATGGTTGGGCCTTCAACCCTCCCTAACCAAGGAGTAGAGGAGTTGAGAGATGAAGACCGTTTGCGTGCTTGGGTTCGTGAGCGAGAAGAGCTACTTCAGCAGCTTAGAGATAAGGATGCGTTGATAGAGTTTCTTGAGCATCAGATTATCGACGAGCCTGATGATGTGGTTACTTCTCTTCTTCCTCAGTCTTCCAGGTTTTGGAAGAGGAAGCACGATCGACTCGCCAAAGAGAAGGCAGATATGGAGGCAGCCTATGAGAGAGAGATGAAGAGGCTTCGTGCAACTTATCTTCCGGTCTCGAGAGCTTTAGACGATTGTTTCTAGGGTTCCATAGGATGTTCATTTTTCTTCTCTCTTGTATTGTATTTGGTTACCAAGATTGTACTTCTTTGGTGTAAAATGTTTCCAGATATTTTTGATATAATTTTTCCATATATGTCTAAATGATTAATATTTCCAAATGTTTGCAAATAGAACTCTAAAAGTTCCTCTAATTAAAAATAAATCATATGCACAAGCATTGCATGCATCATGTGCATAAGCAGGTTTTGTTCCAGGCTTCTTGTTCAGTGGTCTAACTCTGTGTTTTTCATTTATTTTAAAGACAAGTTGACGCACCGGTACTATACCAGAGCCAACTCATCAAAGCTAATGGATCACCTAGAGCAAGAGAACAGAGAACTCAAGGAGGAAGTGGCAAGATTGACTGCCCTGATGGAGTCTTTCTTGGCCACCCAAATCCAGTCTTCTCCAACTCCTTCAACTCCTCCCTAGAGGACGGTCATCTCAGAGGTTGCTTCCTCTACCGTGCCTGCTGATAGTGCCCATTTTGCTCCTACTGCTATGCCAGTCGGGTTTCCCTGTGGGATGCCCGCTAATTTTATTCCAGAGGGTCCTGCCCCTACTTTTGCTTTTCTGCCGGCATCTAGCCCGGTCCTTGCTGTGCCACCTCTAGTCGTGCATACTTTGTCGAGAGTAGATGACACCATTTATCACTCTGAGCCATCTAAGGACCCAGATGTGTACGAGAAAATGGACGCTATGAATGATCAATTCCTTGAGCTGTGCAAGGAACTTAAAACTCTCAGAGGGAAGGACCTCTTTGGCAAATCTGCTGCTGAGCTTTGTCTCGTACCCAATGTCAAGATTCCAGTCAAATTCAAAGTGCCTGAATTTGAAAAGTACAAAGGAAACACTTGCCCGCTCAACCATCTTGTGATGTATGCAGGCAGGATGTCGACCCAGACCGACAACGATTAACTCCTGATCCACTACTTCCAGGACAGCCTGACCAGTGCCGCTTTGAGATGGTACATGGGTCTGGATAGTGTGAACATCTGCTCCTTCAACGACCTTGGCGAAGCTTTCGTCAAGCAGTATAAGTACAACGTTGATATGGCTCCCGATAGGAACCAATTGAGGGTTATGTCCCAGAAGGAGAAAGAAACATATAAGGAGCACGCCCAGAGGTGGCGTGAATTGGCTGCACAGATTGTGCCCCCGCTCGAAGAGAAGGAGATGACGAAGATCTTTCTCAAGACTTTAAGCTCTTAATACTACGAGCGGATGATTGCTAGCGCTCCTTCTGACTTCACCGAGATTGTGAACATGGGGATGCGTCTAGAAGAAGGAGTCAAGGAAGGGCGCCTGACTAGAGAAGAAGGATTTTCTGCCAAACGTTATATGACATTTGCCAAGAAGAAAGATGGAGAGGCACATGTTGTGTCCTCCCATGTCAAACAACGAAGACCCTCTGTGAAGAGGAAGACTGTGCGTCCATCCAGTAACCAGCACCAGGTGGCTCATATAGCACCTGCTTTCACAGAGAATCAACATTATCAACATCAGAACCAACAACAACAACATCAACAGTATCAGCAACAACAACATCGTCCTCAACAGCAGGCCTACCAGCCTCGAAACAACAATCAAACCAACACAAGCTATGATAGGAAGAGGGTCACTTTTGATCCTATTCCAATGACCTATGCTGAATTATATCCTTCACTGATTGAAAGGAAGCTGATTACTCCACGTGACCCACCTGCTGTACCGACCAACCCTCAGTGGTGGTATAAGCCCGAGCTTCACTATGTTTATCATTCTGGTGCTCCCGGACATGATGTGGAGAACTGTTACCCTCTCAAGACCAAGGTTCAAGACCTTGTTAGAAGTGGTATTCTATTTTTCGAGGATGTAGGTCCTAATGTGAAGAAGAACCCATTGCCCGAGCATGGGAAATCTGCTATTAATATGGTTTAGGGTTTCCCTGGTAAATATAAGGTCAGATATGTCAGCCATATCCGACAATCACTGGTCAAGATACATAGACGGTTGTGTGGATACAGTCATTATGAGCATGACCACGATAGCTGCCGTGTATGCACTGTCAATGAGAGAGGATGTCGTCAAGTTAGAAAAGACATCCAAGAAATGCTGGATCAGGGTGTGATCGAGATACTTCAGAATCGTGATGAGGATGAGGTTAATATTATATCCCCTGTCTTCAAGATACCTGAGCCTGTTATCGTCAGATACGATGGCAGCAAGCAGAAGGCTTCTCCTACTCTCATTATTAAGCTAGTTGGCCCTGTTCCATACTCTTCCAACAAGGTTGTTCCCTATCGTTATAATGCAGTTGCATTAGAAGATGGGAAGGAGGTGCCCTTACCCTCCACTTCTGTTACCAACATTGTTAATGTTAGTGGTTTGACCCGTAATGGTCGTGTTTTCTCGGCGCCGCCGAAACCCCAGGCTGACACCAGAAGAGTTGATGCTGCTGATAGTGCCACCCATCCTTTTGGGAATTCTTCTCCTTCTCTGAATCCGACACTTGTTGTTGACAGACCTGCCGTAACTGCTAGAGCTCCTGTCCTTGATGGCCAGAATGGCATGATAAGAGAGGACTGTGATGAGATGCTGAGGCTCATCAAAAGGAGCGAGTATAATGTTATAGATCAGCTGCTACAAACGCCTTCAAAGATATCAGTGTTGTCTTTGTTGATGAACTCTGAGCCACATCGTGAAGCTTTGCAGAAGGTGTTAGACGTGGCGTACGTGGATCACGATGTCACCATAGAACAGTTTGATAACATTGTTGCAAACATTACTGCTTGTAACAACCTGAGCTTCTGTGATGCTGATCTTCCCGAGGAGGGAAAGAACCATAATTTGGCACTTCACATCTCTATGAACTGCAAGGATAACACCTTGTCTAATGTGCTGGTAGACACAGGATCATCGCTGAATGTGTTGCCAAAAATCCACTCTGGCCAAACTTTCATACCAGGGGCCTCCCATGAGGCAGAGTGGAGTGGTCGTCAAAGCTTTTGATGGATCCCGCAAGACTGTGATTGGCGAGGTTGAGCTCCCAATCAAGATAGGACCTAGTGATTTCCAGATCACTTTCCAGGTCATGGATATCCACCCATCATATAGTTGTTTGTTAGGAAGACCATGGATTCACGAGGCAGGCTCTGTGACATCCACCCTACACCAAAAGTTGAAGTTCGTCAAGGACAAAAAGTTGGTGGTGGGGGGGGGGGGGAGAGAAGGCTCTCTTGGTTAGCCATATGTCTTCCTTTTCTTATATTGATGTTGAGGATGAGGTTGGGACGCTGTTCCAAGCCTTGTCTATTGTTGAGCCTTCTAAGAAAGGAACTTCTTCATTTGCGTCCTACAATGTTGTGAAGTTGGCCATTGAGCATGGCGCGACTACTGGTTTAGGACAAATGATCAAGCTGAAAGACAATAAATCCCGGGATGGCATAGGGTACTCTTCAGTCACTTTCAACAAGCACGGTCTGTTTCAGAGTGGTGGTTTCATCCACACGGTCGAAGACCAAGAAGCAGCTGTTGTAGTGGAGGATGATGCAGAGGAAGATTCTGGCAACTTTGTCATCCCTGGAGGGGTCTGCAATAATTGGGTCGCTGTTGATGTTCCAACAGTTGTCCATAAGTCCACGTAATGTTCATTTTTGTTTAAAAACCCTTCTCCCATGCCAAAAGGAGAAGTGATGACATTGTTGGCACATAAATACAATGATATTCATTCAATAAATTCATGTTAAATGTTTGTTTTTCCAAATTATTTTCGCTTTTTGCTTTTTTGCATGAAATTGGTGATCACCAAAAAACCCTAAAAATAGAATAAAATCAATCTTTTTATTTGCATAATGATTTATCTTGTTTGAATTCTAAAATCTCTTTTATATCCAAAATCATTATGCAAGTTGATCAAACCCATTGAACATAATGATCCAACACCATCTCCCAACTTTGAGTTCCCTGTATTTGAGGCCGAAGAAGATGATGTTGAAGAGATTCCTAACGAGATTACCCGTCTACTTGAGCACGAAGAGAAGATCATTCAGCCACATCTTGAGAATCTAGAAACAGTCAACTTAGGGTCTGAGGATTGTGTTCGTGAAGTGAAGATTGGGGCACTCCTGGAAGAATATGTTAAGAAGGGGTTGATTGAGTTGCTACGAGAATATGTCGACGTCTTTGCTTGGTCATATGAAGACATGCCTGGTCTGGATACTGATATCGTGCAACATTTCCTACCTTTGAAGCCTGAGTGTGTGCCTGTGAAGCAGAAGCTCAGAAGAACTCATCCTGATATGTCAGTGAAGATTAAAGAAGAAGTTCAGAAGCAAATTGATACGGGGTTTCTAGTGACTTCTACATATCCTCAATGGGTGGCCAATATTGTGCCCGTGCCCAAGAAAGATGGAAAAGTCTGAATGTGTGTGGACTATAGAGACTTGAATAAGGCTAGTCCGAAAGATGATTTTCCTCTGCCACATATTGATATGTTGGTAGATAATACAGCTAAATTCAATGTCTTCTCAATTATGGACGGATTTTTCGGTTATAATCAGATCAAAATGGCACCCGAGGATATGGAGAAGACAACATTTATCACACCTTGGGGAACATTCTGTTATCGAGTGATGCCCTTCGGTTTGAAGAATGCCGGAGCCACGTATAAACGAGCTATAACTACCTTGTTTCACGATATGATGCACAAGGTGATCGAGGTGTATGTTAATGATATGATTGCAAAGTCGAGAACGAAAGTGGAACATGTAGAGCACTTGTTGAAGCTTTTTCAGCGTTTAAGGAAGTACAAACTCCGTCTGAATCCTAACAAGTGTACATTTAGAGTCCGTTCCGGCAAGTTATTGGGCTTTATTGTCAGTGAAAGAGGTATTGAAGTTGATCCTGCCAAGGTCAAAGCAATACAAGAGATGCCTACACCCAAAATTGAGAAGCAAGTCCGAGGTTTTCTTAGTCGCTTAAATTATATTTCCAGATTTATATCCCACATGACTTCCACATGTGCGCCAATATTCAAGCTCCTCCGGAAAGATCAGAGTCATGATTGGACCGAGGATTGCCAGAAGGCCTTTGACAGTATCAAAGAGTATCTGTCTGAGCCTCTGATTCTGTCTCCGCCTGTTGAAGGGAGACCCTTGATTATGTACTTGACAGTTCTTGAAGACTCTATGGGTTGTGTATTGGGTCAGCAAGATGAATCTGGGAAGAAAGAGTATGCTATATGCTATCTGAGTAAGAAGTTCACTGATTGTGAGTCTCGATACTCAATGCTCGAGAAAACATGTTGTGCTTTGGCTTGGGCTGCTAAGCGCTTACGCCAGTATATGTTGAATCATACGACTTGGTTGATATCCAAAATGGATCCAATCAAGTATATCTTTGAGAAGCCTGCTTTAACTGGGAGAATTGCCCGTTGGCAGATGTTGTTGTCTGAGTATGATATTGAGTATCGAGCTTAAAAGGCTATTAAAGGTAGTATCTTGGCTGACCACTTAGAACATCAACCAATTGAGGATTATCAGTCTGTTCAGTACGACTTCCCTGATGAGGAGATTCTGTATTTGAAGATGAAAGATTGCGATGAGCCTACGCTCGATGAAGGGCCAGAGCCTGGTTCCCGATGAAGCATGGTGCTTGATGGCGCTGTAAATCAATATGGAAATGGTATTGGGGCAGTGATTATTACTCCTCAGGGAACACATTTTCCTTTTACAGCAAGGCTAACTTTCAAATGCACGAATAATATGGCGAAGTATGAGGCCTGTATTATGGGTTTGGAAGAGTGTATTGATCTTAGGATCAAGCATCTTGATGTTTATGGTGATTCGGCCCTTGTTGTTAATCAGATTAAGGGTGAATGGGAGACGAATCAGCCTGGCCTCATCCCATACAGAGATTATGCGAGGAGGATTTCAACTTTCTTTACTGAGGTTGACTTCCATCATATTCCTCCAGATGAGAATCGGATGGCAGATGCTCTTGCTACACTTGCTTCGATGATTGTGGTAAAATTTTGGAATGAAGTCCCCAATATCACTGTGATGCGCTTGGATAGACCAACTCAAGTGTTTGCAGTTGAAGAAGTGAAAAATGATAAGCCATGGTATTATGACATCAAATGTTTTCTTCAGAGTCAGATTTACCCGTCTGGGGCATCTGTTAAAGATAAGAAGACTTTGTGGAGATTATCGGGCAGTTTCTACCTCAATGGCGATGTGCTTTATAAGAGGAATTTTGACATGGTTCTGCTCAGATGCGTGGATAGACACGAAGCAGACCTGTTAATGAATGAAGTCCATGAGGGTTCATTTGATACTCATTCCAATGGACATGCCATGGCAATGAAGATGATAAGAGCAGGCTACTATTGGCTGATAATGGAGTCTGACTGCTACAAATACGTGAAGAAATGCCATAAGTGTCAGATTCATGCGGATAAGATTCATATTCCCCCGACACTTCTGAATGTTATTTCATCACCATGGCCTTTCTCTATGTGGGTGTAGCGGTGTATTCGTCGCTATATGATTTATCGGTTAAATCATAAGCAAAGCATACAAGGAAATTTCGAGTCGCCACCGCACTTTTATTTATCCAAAGGACTGGCTAAAAAGCGAACAAAAGCCTAAGAAGTTTTACACGTAGAAAACTAATAAAAGATCAGAGAGTCTGGGTAAGGGGTAAGTTACGCAATGGGAAGGTGTTAGGCACCCACTACGTCCTAGGTACTCCTAGGGAGCCCTTTTCACACTTGTTGTACTAAATTGTTATTTGTTAAGACATAAACATTGTGCAAACATGATTGGGATGGTGAGAAAAGAATATACAAGTTTTATTGGGTTTGAACGGATGAACCCGTTGCCTACGTACCTTCCATCAAAGGTAAGGATCAAAACGCCGTAGTTCGGCTAAAAGATTTCCAAAAGTGAGTTGGATTCAATTTTAAACACAAGCACTGAGGTTTTTCATTATCAACGGGAGAAAACTCAACCAAGACCAACATCCACCATGTGAGGATAGCTTCGACGCACTAAAGGGGTTAACCCTGTTTTCAGTACGGAAGTCTTACTGTCGACTTACTAAAGATAAGGTGAGGTTTACATCAACCACAATGATAATTGAAACCTATGGCTAATGCATGAAAAGATTAATGGACAAAGCCAAAACAAGTGAATGAGTGAAGTTAATTGATTGTGATTATGAAAAGTGAAGTCAGAGTATGATTAAGATTGATTCAAAAGGAGTATTATGAAATGGGGTTTGAAAAAAGGTCAAGGACTTGAGTCCAGGTTTTTAGTTTGAAAACATGAAGAAGTTTGCACAATGTCTATGTCAAGTTTAAGATCAAAGTGTGGAAAGGTTCTAGGACACAATGAGGATGAATGGATGAGGATGGAAAGTAAAACTTCTCAAGAGGTTCACTTCTTGAGATCATATAGGAGATGATCCAAGTGTGTCCTTTGGAATAGCCAATTAATAATAAACAAACAAAGCAAAAGAAAGACGGATATCGGATGCCAATCACTGGTCTTATACCAATCTCCTAAAAATGGACTGGGATATCAGAAGCCACTCGATGGCCTTACACTAATCTCCTCTACAAAGAAAAGGAAAGAAAGCGGATACCGGATGCCAATCACTGGTCTTATACCAATCTCCTCAAAAGAAAACAAGGATGAAATATGGAAGTCAACTGCCAGCTTGTGGGACTTAGGTTAACTCCACACATGATCATAGGAAAGCAAATGCCTACTTGTGGGACTTACAATTGCATCCTCTCACAAACAAAGAAAGCAAACAAGGATGTCAGATGCCAATTTGTATGGGCTTACTCTGACATACACAGTATGATCCTAGGAAAACAAATGCCAACTTGTGGGTCTTACAATTGTGTCCTCACATACAAACAATACAACAAGCAAAGATAAAATGAATGGCCAATGTGATGGTCTTATACTCATTTCCATATCATAGGAACAAATGCCAACTTGTGGGACTTACAATTGTCCTCAATGGGTAAACAACAGTAATGATGTCAAACAGACAAAAGAGATGCTCATGCATTAATGGCAATTGATGATGATAAATGCATAACATACAAGCAAACAGATGCATATGAAGCACTCAAACAGTCAATGAGAATCAAACAGCACACTCTATAGCCAAACAAGGGGGCTCACACAAGAGGGTTTGACTATGAAAGTCCACTGTAATGGGTGAAGGTCGCTCTTAACCTTGCCATTGAGAGGCTAAGGTGAAGCAGATGAATAGGAGATGAGGGGTGTGCCTCATTGCTTCTATCCCTAATCAGGGAGAGCATTAGAAAGTGTGGGAGCTCAGAAAGATGGAGCTCTTTCCACATTATTGACTCGATAGATCTTGGGCTTTTATCTCAATGCTTCAACCATGTAATGGGAGCAATGAGATGACTCACTGAATAGTGGGGGATAGGCTACTTATCCCTACCTTCCACCAATTGCCTTACTTGAAGGACTTTTCCTGCTTGGGACAATTTTAAACACACACAGGCATTGCCTCTTAAGGAGGACTTCAGACAGTTTGCCCGGTCAAATAACAGACCGGGTCTCCAGACTACATGAAGAAGTAATTATACCTCAAAGCAAATGCTAAATAGCAAAGCAAGCAAGTTCAAAGAACTTAAGCAACTAAAGTACCTGAAAAAGTCAAACCAATTAGCAAACAGTTCAAAGGTTTAAATCAAAAGGAATGGATAACAGTTAACCACAGAAGGACCAAAGTGCATAACACAAGACTCAAACCATATGAGTCACACCTACAAAACAAAGGTTAGCACATGATAAACAATCAAATTCAAACAAGTTTGAATGATCTTTGAGGCATTGGTGCTTAACCTGAAACAGGAACTCAATTGTAAGCTCAAAAGACCACTAGGACTAGCCTAGGGTCAAGGATGAAAGAAAAAGTCAAAACAGCAAAGAAAAGTCAACCAAAGTCAAGGTCAAACATTTAAGAAGCTATCTCAATTGGATTCATAATCAAATCATGCATCATTATCATTTCATGAACATTTGAAGTCAAAGTAAGGCAAATGAAAGCTCAAAGAAGTCAACAGAATGACTTGCATCAAAAGTCAACCCAAACATTCTCAAAAATCATCATATAAATCACATTCAATCTTAACATCTAACATGGTAAGCATGTCAAATTTCATGGCATTTGGATGAGAGGAAGGCAGTCAATTAAAATCATGAAGTCAACACAATTTCAAACATGCACAATGAAGGTCAACAAACATGGGTCAACTTCAAAAAATCATATCAAATTGAAAACAGATGAGAAATGAATGAGATTAACAACAATGCAAAGCTTGAGATGTCTAGTTATCACATATGAAATTTCATGATCATACAATATGGTATGAGAATTTCCCAAATGATTTGGCAACATGTAGCACAAAAAGTCAACCATTGACTAGGCAGGGAAGAAAATTCTCAAATAAATGGAAAACAGCACAATCAATTCCAGGAAAAATCACACATGAACTAGACATGTAAGAGAGGGATCATGCAATATTTGGGGTCATTTGGATGTCATGAAGCATATGAACCAAAATTGGGAAAATGCACATCATTCATGTAGCACCAAATGTAACACTTCACTTCAAAAATTCAAAGCTCACACATCACATATGATAAATGCACAAACTTTATACTAAAACAAAGGTGAATGTGTCTAGTTTCTTCACAAAAAATTTCAGGCTCAATGGATGCATCATCATTATTTCACAAAAGGAATGGCAATATGTATCATTTTTTGTCACATTTCAAAAACCCTAAGGCCAATTAAAATCCAATGATCCAAAAAATCTGTAAAAATAATGATAAAAAACTAGACACTTTCATGAGTTTGATGCAAGAAATCCCACAATTTTTGGAGTTAAAATGAATTAAATATGAATTATGGAAGTTGAGACATAATTGGAACAAAACATGAACACATAGTATGAAGGAATGGTCAAACAAGGGTTGACCAGTGGCAATGCTGTAATTACGCGCCCCACTTAACAAAACGACTGTGTTTTGGATGGGCACGGGAAATGTTTCTATTGGCTCATTTTCAATGGAATAGTGACACAAGCAACAACAGCCAATCATCATTCAACTTTCTGGGTTTAGAAACCCTTAGGGTTTGGAAATGCAACAAACATTCATCTTCATGTAATCACCAAAACGACATTCAACAAGATCAAACAAACAGCATGGCATTAATAGAGGAATGTCCAGGCAACATCAAATATCAGCAAACAATATAATTCATGCAAATTTCTGGGTTTTTAAAACAGCAGGGCATGCGCATACAGTGTTCATTATCAACATTTTCCAAACTCATGAACAAAAAATCGTGCCCAGAAATAACAAAACAGCATAGCAAACGAAATATCTAAGAACACTCATTAACATTATAACATTCACAGTCATTGAATCAAAGTATCAAAGAAGAATCAAGCAAAACAAATTTGAGCATCAATCTTTAAAGCCAGATTTCTCTCAGCATAAGCAATCAAAATGCACGATTCAAAGCTCATGATGATCAGCAAAGTATACTCTATCTAATGCATATCACAATTTAGAGAAACGAGAGACTCGAATTTTTACTTGTTTTTGAAGACAAAGATGAAACAGTCGGGATTTGATGTTTTGGCTTGAAACAGGTGCTCTCACAGCTTCCAAATGTTGAATGCTTGCAGAAATTTAACTCAAGAATGCATAGCTTGGTCCAGCTCGAGATCTGCCATTGCTGAGAGCTTGGATGGAACAGTGGGGAAGATGAAGTTACAGCTGGTGTGTGATGCTTGAAAGGAGCTCAAGATGATGTCCAGGTCATGAAACAAGCAAGAAAGCTCGTGGTGCTTTGGGATTTTTGAGCAGAAATGTCACTCGAGCCAAAATGCAAGAAGGAAAGGATATGAGTTTTCTGATCTTTTTGGCTGCAGCTAGGGTTGTGAATTGACAGAAAATTCACTTATATGTGACTGTTTAAGCTTGCCTAATAACATGCTAATCCAGTTTTAACTTAATGAACCAAAATGCAAAAATGCTAAGTTTGGTCAAGTGGATAGTGGAGGTGTAGCCTTGCACGATTTGGGCCTCAAGAACAGGCTGCCAATGATCCTTTCATTTGCTGTTTTAAGCTTGCTGATCAAGTGTTAAATTTGTTCCACTTAAATGAACCAAAATGCCATATTTGCCAAAATTCCAAAATATGCACATGGAGGTGGTATGCCAAGAAGCAACTTGAATTTGGGCTTGGAACATCTTGCAAATGACATATAAAACACATCATAATTGGCCAATTGTGTAAAAAAAGTTTAAATCAAAAAGTCAATGGTTGGTCAAACTTGATTTTTAAATGAAAAAGGTCAAAAAATGCCATTTTGATTGGCAAGGTTTTGGTACATGATGTTTACATTTTTGGAAAGAGGAGGAAAAATGTGGTTTGTAGGAAAAAACCCCACCAAATTTGGCCTTATGGTTCATGAGTTATGGCTTGTTGAAGTTCACAAATTTCTGAAATTGAATTGATCATATCTTGACAACCACACAAGGGATTTGAGAGTTCTTGGACTTTTTGAAAATGGAAGAACAAGACCTTCAACTTTCATGTTGGGCAAAAATTCATTTGAAGCTTGTATCATGATGCAAGTTGAAGATCAAGAAGTTTCTATTTTTGGCAGTTGAAATTACAGGTCCACTTTCTATTTTGGGAAATTTTCTGATTGGCTTCGAATTCTTCAATGATGTTGATTGCCATGACATATGAGGCTTGTACAAGCATGAATGAGCTTCTTCAAATCAATTCTATCCATCAAATCCTTGATTAAATCAACAGTTGACCAAGTTTGACTTTTCTAAGGTTTTGGATGACTGAAACACTTCTGATGAATTCCAAACCCTAATTCCTTGAGACTTTGACTTCAAATGATGACCCAAGTTGTGTGAACTCTTGATTATTGATCATGGTGCCCAAATTCCACAAGAATGGCCACCATCCACTGCTTTGACTGATTGTTGACTTTCTAGGGTTTTGCCTGGCTGTGCATTGACTGATGACCTCTGAGCCTTCAACCCTTGACTTGAACACTTCAAATGAACCTCCAAGTCATGTGAACTTGTTGGACAAACCCTAGGGCTTTGATTCCTTGAGAAACACCTTTGCTTGATTGGTTGACTGATCTCCTGATCAATTTGACCTAATTCTTGGCTTGCTTGCTCTTGAGGCAACTGGGGACAATGCAATGCTATGCAATGTATCATGATATGCTATGACCTAATATGAGAATGTATGTACAATGATAGGTGCAAATTTGAGGTGCTATAGTGGGGAATTGACATGATTGGCATGATAGAGCCAAAGGTGTCCAACGGTCACATATTTATTCTCGTAGCAATTGATTACTTCACCAAGTGGGTTGAAGCAGCATCATATGCAAATGTGACCAGGCAGGTGGTTGTGAAGTTTATCAAGAATCAACTCATATGCCGTTATGGTGTGCCAGACAAGACCATTACTGATAATGGATCTAACTTGAACAACAAGATAATGAAAGAGCTGTGTAGCGAGTTCAAGATTGCACATCATAATTCTTCTTCTTATAGACCCAAGATGAATGGGGCTGTTGAAGTTGCTAATAAGAAAATCAAGAAGATTATCCAGAAGATGGTTGTTACGTACAAAGATTGGCATGAGATGTTGCCATTTGCTTTGCATGGTTATCGTACATTTGTCCGCACTTTAACAAGGGCAACCCTTTTCTCCCTTGTATATGGCATGGAGGCTGTGCTCCCCGTGGAGGTTGAGATCCCATCAATGAGAGTCTTGATGGAAGCCAAGTTGACTGGGGCTGAATGGGTTCAGAGTCGTTATGACCAGTTGAACTTAATTGAAGAGAAGAGATTAACTGTCATGTGCCATAGTCAGTTGTATCAGCAAAGGATGAAGAAAGCCTTTGATAAGAAGGTCAAGCCTCGTGTGTTCCGAGAAGGTGACCTTGTGTGTCCCATGTGGAGTCAGATTTTCCTGAGTTGAAATATACCTTTTAGGTTCTCCTCAGTTGTTTTAGACGATTGATATCTCTCATCCTTATACCGGTCTTAGATATTCTCTCTCCTCGAGCGTGTTGTTCTCTCACCCTTATACTGGTGATTTAATCACATGTCTCTTTGAGCTTATTACCACCGGTAATACCTCATTTGTTTCTTCCTCAGATGAGTCCTTTGTGGATGTTATCAGCCCGAGCCCCTTAGTGGATTTTCCTCGTCCAAGTCCGGATTTTTATCCGAAGTATCCTTTATGGATAGTTTTGCCGTATTGGCATATTCCCCAATACATGCATCTTTGCGTCAGCTCGAGTCTTTCCATTAATTTATTTTCATGGAATCCCTTCATGTCTCTCAGCAAGTTCTAAGTCGTGACCTGCTCACGCATTTTATCCCTTTTATTCCCCAGTAAAGTCCCCAAAGTCTCTGTCCCATTTATGAGTGTATTACTCATATGGATTTTCAGTTTCTCCCAATTTCTTTTTCCTTTATGGACACATCTGACCCTGGGGAAATCTAGGAAAAAATTAGGGATTTGGCAAGTAATTGCATCCTGACAAGACTTTGTTCCTACAACTGTCATCTGTCAAAGAATTTCGCTCAGTCATCGTCAACTGAAGCTTCAAATACATTGGATTCAGAGTTGGTAGAGAAATGGTCATTATGTTCAATGTAGCCCTTTTCCAATATATATCACCAATTTCAAGTTTGTAAAGATCCATGGAGTCTTGCCATTTGTAGACTACCATTCCATCAAATAAATTTGAGCCTTTATCCAATTCTTTGCACTCTTATTTGTTTCTGGTTAACAAATGTTTGCATGTTTTAATTGATAAATGTCATTGTTTTAAACAAATAAAGTTTCTATAACCTGTTTTTAAACAAAGTGAACATTCACAATGACTGAAAGGATAATTGGGACATCTTCAGTGCTCTCCCAAAGATAGTATGATCTCCAAAAGGGTAAGACATTGGTTCATATTCCTAGCATATCTGTTACCCTCTTCTTCATCTTTCAAGATTGTCTCCTCAGTGAGCGCAAGAGAAAGTGATACACCACCAAGAGCCCCAGAGAGTCTGGAGTTTGGTCTCGGTCTTCTAGCTCCCCAGTGAGTCTGGATCTAGCATCTGTGTTATCAATTATATGGTTGTCATCCCTTGTGTGGATTGACCTAAAATCCCTTATAGATTGATAAATTGACATGATATCTTTTTTCGAGGAAGTCGGTTTGTAGCTTATCCCCTATGGATTCGCCTACATTGATCTCCAACAGGTTTGCTTACCGTTCATCCTCAACAGGGTTGTTCATCTTAGACTTCCCCAGTTAGGTCACTAACAGGTTTTCTCCAGCCGATCGCCCACAGGTTATTCTCGGTTCAGTCATCAGCAGTTGTTTCCCTAGTGGAGTTGCCTAATCAGAGCCTGATTGTTGTTACTTCCTCCTTCTCGGATAGTTTCCTCCTAGCAGAGCGAGTGATGAAAACGTTTTTTTCTATCCTCGACGGAGCAGTATTTCTCTTCTACTCGGCAGAGATTGTTTCTTTAGCAGTATGAGGAATTGTGTTGGTTATTGGAACTTTTGTTTGGTTGTTTTCCCCCACAAAGTTTCATATCTTCCTTTGGTTTTTCCCCAGTAGAGTTACTTCTACAGTGGATCTTATCCTTGGATAGCTTCCCCAGCTAAGGCTCTTCCTGATCTTTGTTTGGTGTTGGAACTTCTGAGGAGGACGTGTTATCTTTTTCCCCATGCGGAGTGACTGTTTCTCCTTCTCCACATCAGAGATGTTTCCTTCCGTGGTTAGAAGTGAATGTTGTTTGATGTGCTTCTATTGGTGGTTGTTCCCTACAGAATTCCACATCACCTCCTGATAAGATCCCCAGTAGATTCCTTCTCTGTCTGATCTTATCCTTATCTCTGCGGACTGTTGGAAGATCCCCAACTTTGGTATTTGTGATCCTTTGCTTGTCCCCCTAGCAGTAATCTCCGTCCCTGGCAGCAATTTCGCTCGATCCTCAGTGATGATTAGTTTCCTGGTATTTGTTGCCCCCACCAGATTGGATGTTCTCCTGTGGTCCTGGCTTTCTCTTTTGAGATGTAGTACCGAATGTCTGTTCATTGATTCTGGGACCTGTTTGTGTTAGATATGTTTGTTTGTCAGCATTAATCATACATAAACCACGCATATACATGCATAATTATAACATTCAGATATTCATGTTGCATTTTTTGCCATATATCTTTGTTTGTTATCTCCTACTATTTGGTGATATATATTTCCCCAAGCAGATGTTGGTCCGATCTCTCCATATAGAGTCAACCCCATAGGCAGAAAGTGTTTATCCTTTCTTCCATATTCCCCACTGAGATATGTCCTCGTGGATGATTATTATTTCAGTTTCCTCCCTGAGTATGTATTGGGATGAATCCCCTGAGTTTGTATCCTCATTGGGTTGAGTCTTGTTTCATTGTGTCTCTCTAGTTTGTTCCTAGATTGACTACTCTTGTTATTTCCCTGCCCTTCCTTGTGGTTTAGATGATCAATTACTCAGTAAACGGTAACTGTTCATTCTCTCCCCAGTGGATGTTGTGGCCTTCTACCCAGTAACCGGTAGTTGTAAGTCTTATTTCTATGGTTTACTACCCAGTAACCGGTAGTTGTAAACCCCATTTTATCCCCTTGCAAAGTTAACCCTTGATTTTGCTCATCCTAACCGATGACGGTTACTCTCTTCCGTGGTTTTCTACCCAGTAACCGGTAGATGTAATCCCCTATTTGTTGGTTATCTTTATCCAATATTCGGTATTGATATTCCTTTGTTTTTTAGTGTACCACCCAGTAACTGGTGATATATCTCTTGGATGGTTGCTCTAATCAAGCAATTCATCCCTAGCGAGTCATCTTTCATTTACCCTTGTTTGGTAATGATCGTTTCTCTCCCTGATCGGTCATCATTTTATACCCTGTAGCCGGTATCCCGATGTCCTTTCTATTCGGTCGATTTATCCTTTATTAACCCAATAGCCAGTTATGGATAATCTTCCATGCGAGTATGTTATCTACGTTCTGACGGTAATAGATAATATATCTCATGCGCTCTTCAGTCTCAGTCTTTTTCTTCCCCAGTCGAGTAAGATTCGTATTTCCTTATGGAATCGAATGTCCATCCTGTAATTGAGTTTTCTTTTTCATCCCTCCCTTCGGATGATGAGTGTCTTGGAAATATTCCCCAATTCACGCATGGTTGGTCACCTATTATATACCCAGTAACTGGTATCCCTGGTGTTCCTTCCTTCTGCTCCCTATTATGATTATGTGTCCCATGTGGAGTCAGATTTTCCTGAGTTGAAATATACCTTTTAGGTTTTCCTCAGTTGTTTTGGACGATTGATATCTCTCACCCTTATACCGGTCTTAGATATTCTCTCTCCCTGAGCGTGTTGTTCTCTCACCCTTATACCGGTGATTTAATCACATGTCTCTTTGAGCTTATTACCACCGATAATACCTCATTTGTTTCTTCCTCAGCTGAGTCCTTTGTGGATGTTATCAGCCCGAGTCCCTTAGTGGATTTTCCTCGTCCAAGTCCGGATTTTTATCCGAAGTATCCTTTATGGATAGTTTCTCCGTATTGGCATATTCCCTAATACATGATCTTTGCGTCAGCTCGAGTCTTTCCATTAATTTATTTTCATGGAATCCCTTCATGTCTCTCAGCAAGTTCTAAGTCGTGACCTGCTCACGCATTTTATCCCTTTTATTCCCCAGTAAAGTCCCCAAAGTCTCTGTCCCATTTATGAGTGTATTACTCATATGGATTTTCAGTTTCTCCCAATTTCTTTTTCCTTTATGGACACATATCCCCATAGAGTATTAACTTTTGCATACATACATTTGCCTCATGATGTCTCTTAGGGACCAAAATTCGTCTCTTTGTTATTATTTAAGCCCATTCTACCTCGTCGAGACGAAGATTTTAACCTTCATATCTCCGGCTAGAATGACCTTAATTAGGGGCATCTATAAGACTCTAATTTTGACCCTAAGATCCCTCATGGCATCATTTCATTGCTCATTGCATTTGCCTCAAGGATCATAGCATCTTGACTCCTTAACCCTAGGGTGAGACTTGCGTGAGTGGTTTGAGACCACCAAGCATGCTTGAATTGTATATTATTGATTTTATTATTTTGTTTACTAACCAAAAGCACAAAAATATTTCACTAACTTGTTTTGTTTTGAAGCTTCAGCAATCATGTGATCCAAGGCTCCTAGGAGCCCCATATGCTCATTGATGTGGCCAGATGAAGTTGAAAGCAAGCATGGAAATGGTTCCCAAAGCTCTCAATCATCATATATGCCTCCAAAGTATCTCAATTTGTCAATTTGATCAAGATAAACCAAAGGGCTTGAGGATTGTTTCCCAAGGAAACCCTAATTCAACTGTGCATTGATTGTGCCTTGCTCATGAAGCAACCTCAACTCATGATCAAATACAATTAAGGAAAGTTCTTTCATTCATAATTTCATGCATATTTGAGCTTATGTGAGTGTCCTCAATCATTAATTCATCAAGATTTGAAGTTTGGCTTTGAGAAGTTGATAACTCAAATCATCAGACTATTTTGAAATCCACTGAGACCTAACTTTTGATGTGTTTGTTAAATGAAGATGACCCCAAGAGAAAAAATGTTCTTAAGAACAATATTAACAACTTTCATGTTCATCCAAAATCCATTTAAAACTTGGAAGGTTATCATTCATTTCAAAACATTATAGGTCATTTTGACTGAAACCCTAATTTTGGGTCAACTTCCCAAGGACCTAACTCATTCATTTTTTATGATTTTAAGGTGGGACCAAATGAATTGTAAATTTTAAGATTTATAATTCATTTGTTATGTTGAACAAAATTTCATAATCCTAAAATAAATACATGTGATAATACAAAACATTATAGGTCACTTTGGACCAAAGTCATTGAAATGTGAAAAAGTCCAACTTCAAGTGTCCATAACTTCCTCATAAAGAATCCAAATGATTCAAAATTTAAGTCCAAATTGATTGTCCTGAAAATATATACAACTTTTATGTTGAAGGTTTTGTCATTTGAGGCTTGCATCCTTAAAGCAGAAGGGCTTGAAGTTGGTCCATTTTGGCAAAATTTCCATATACATGTTTTGCACCTTGAACTTCATGATCAGTTTTCAATATTTTCCCAACTCCAAATGGATTTTTGTTCAACAAAATTTTTTTTCCTCATGTCAAGACCTTTCCAACCATTACCCACATGGCTATGTTTCAATTTGGCAAAAGGCATTTTCGAAGAGGAGAAGTTTTGGTTCCAATTATGCATAACATGATTAAATTGCTTGCACACCACATTGCCTTGCCATGTACAGGTCCAATTTCATTTGTTTCATCATCAGCATGCAAAACCAATCAAGTTTGGGCATCCCATGCGCCTGTACAGGCCCATGCATGGAGGACCCAACTTCACATGCACATGAGTATTTCATTGCTTGCATCATGCTTGGCTATAAATAGAAGCTCCGTTCCTCTTCAAAATCCAACCTCAAGGCGCCTGAACTGTTGCACAATTGAATCCCTAACCTTCACTCAAAGGAATTTTGATTTTTCTCTCGAATTTTCAAGCTCAGATTTCAACTTCATTGGTTGATCTCTGAACTTCAATTCCTTAGCCTAGCTTCTTTGTTACCTCAAGAACACACTACATCAAAGAATTGGAGTGGATCAAGTCTTGTAAAGTTGCACTTCAAAGGTTGTTGTTCAAACTTTTTTGATTCGAAACTCCTTGAATACTGATCATTTCTTGTGTTTGTTGGTACCTCTGAAGTCCTCATGTGAGAGGCAATTGATTTGTGCATTTAATTTCATGAATTGAGCAAACTCAGATTGAACACCACAAATTTCCATCTCAGATTTCTCTCTCCATAGAGATCTTGAGTGGAAACTGTTCTGGACTGGGCCACGACACTTAGCACGGCACGGCCCAATGCTCGCCAAGCCCACGTCCAAACGACCGTATCCAAGCGACCACGAGGACACGTCAGGTGAACGACCGTCCGCCCGGAGAATGTCTCCCCGGCCCCTTAAACACGTGTCGGACAACGAGCGGGTCCTCCTCATATGATCTCCATCCACTCATCGTCAACCCACGCCGCGGGCACCTAAGTTGTGTCGGGCAGAGCCATAACGGCATCTCACTCACCACGTCACCCAACTCCCCTATATTGTCTCCTTAGGGATAGGGGCAGTTGGACCAGGGGGCAGACCTTGGTCTAGGTCTTAACGCTTCTTACGCGTCCCCTGGCAGCTCCTCCTTGGGCCTAGCTAATCCAGCCCATTAGGAGCCTTGGCCCAGCGCTGGGGGCTCAATATAAATACCCCTTTCATGGCAAAGGGGCAGATATACTAACTCACACTCTGATAATCTCATTCTGTACCTTTTCTGACTTAAGCGTTGGAGCACCTTGCAGGTACACCCCCCTCTCATTTCATTCTCCGGCCCATTCACCAAGACCTTGGAAGGCCCTCCTGATCAGGTGAGATCAGTGGCGCCGTCTGTGGGAAATAGCTATCCCCATCTTCATCAAACGAGGATCAAAAGCTCATTTGTTTCTGTCCTTCCAACATGGCCGGAGAACAACATAGCGATCACAGCCGTCCCCTCGTCAACTACAATATGGACGACGGCCCGCCATCCCATGAAGCGGACGGTCGGGACGGTCATCCATCCACCCCGTCTCCAGAGCCCCAAAACAACGGAGATGCCTCTCACGCCCACAATTTAGGGGCAGAGACATTTCATCCCATTCCCGTTCCCGTTGAAGGAGACGCCGTAATGATTGCCATGGTGAATGCCCTCAATCAGGCCGGTTCTATGCTCCACCAGCAGCACGAACGAATCATGGCCCTCGAAGCCGAACGACAAGAGGCCCGGCCCCAGCCGGTGAGTAGGATACAACAACGTTCGGAGCCAACGAAGAAGCGAGGACGTCGCTCTCCCGAACCCCACGCCAGCAGGGCACGCGCCCGTCGTGACGGTGGTCGAGCGAGAACATCACCAAGGCGCGGGCACAGCCCCGACAACGACGAACTGTCTCCCTTAAGGAGCGACGAGGAAGATCCGCATTGCCCCCTATCTCGGGCAATAATGGAAGCCCCGCTCCCCAAAGGCATGGAGAAACCACCAAATCTAGCTGTGTACGACGGGACTACAGATCCCGACGATCACGTCGACAACGTCAACGCGATGCTCGACTACCGCAATGATATAACCGGGCACCTCAAATGCCGACTGTTCTCAACGACCCTCAGGAAAGGGGCCATGGCTTGGTACAAAAGCTTGGCCCCTGAGTCCATCACGTCATGGAGAGTCATGAGGTCCATGTTCACCAGGCACTTTACAGCTTCCCGTCGTCACCCCAAGACGGAGGCGACCCTTGAAGCCATAGTGCAGAAGAAGAATGAAACACTGCGCTCATACATCGAGCGATTCAACCAGGAAGCTGTCGAGGTAGATACCACCGAGCACATGAAGAAGTATCTCCTCGAGAGAGGTCTCTTGCCCGGCAGTGAACTTAGCAGAGCCGTAGGGATCGAGCCTCCCCGCACCTTAAACGAGCTCCTGCATAAAGCCCAAGCCTACATCAGATACGAGGAAAAGCAGGTGGCACACAATGCCCGCAGCGGACGTAACGCTGGGGAGACCGAGCACTCAAAACGCGAGGACACGAGCATTTCCCGTCGCAACGGAGACAAACGAAGAGAAGAAAGACCTCGCGAGCTCCGGGAAGGAAGAGGCCCCGCGGGCAGATATAGCGAGTACACCTTACTGACAGCTCCTCGAGAGCGCATCCTCGCAGAATGTATCAACTCTGAATTTAAGCAGGGCAGGGTCAGGTTCCCAAAACCGTCTGCACCAAAGCCCCACACCGACAAATCAAAGTACTGCCGTTTCCACAGAAGTCACGGGCACGTGACCGAAGACTGCGTCCACCTGAAGGATGCGATAGAAATCTTAATCCAAGAGGGGCACCTGAAGCAGTATACGAGGAAGAACGAAGCTCCCAGACACGACGAGCCAGAGAAGAAGAGACCCCGGGAAAACACACCCCCTGACAACTCTCCCTATCAAGTGGCCCTCTGCGTGTCACGACCGGAAGATTTCTTCCTCCCCGAACCATTGCCCGAGGGCAAGATCACTGCACTCAGCCCCTGGGAAGACTTCCCTACCACACTGGTGATATCAGGAGGAGGAACTAACGGGGAATCCGCGGCCCTCTCCGTCAAACGTAAGTTCGACGAACTCCTACTGACTGCCCCCGAGCAGAAAGCGACATTGACAAAATACCGGGGAAAATCCAACCCAATATCCTTCTTCCTGGAGGAACTCCCGGGCGGATCCCCGAACTCGGCCATCCCACTATTGATAAGAGCAAAGATGGCCCGATTCGACGTACGACGCATCCTGGTCGACGAAGGCAGCTCAGTGGATATCATGTACGTCCACCTCTTCAAGACTCTGAAGCTAGACAAGACCAACTTAGCCCCCTACGTCGGATCAGATCTCCAAGGATTCAACGGAGCAACAACCAGACCGTGGGGATATGTTGAGCTCCTCGTCACCTTCGGCGAACAAGAAACGGCCAGGGAAGTCAAAATCCAATTCCTGGTCGTAGACTGTCCATCTCTCTACAATTGCATCTTTGGACGCCCGACACTGGCCGAACTCACTGCGGTCCCATCCACCGTCCACCTGAAGATGAAATACTACACCAAATTGGGACGTGTGGTCACCATCCATGGTGACATCGAAGCAGCCCGACGATGCTACGACGCCGCAGTAAAAGGACAGGCCGTAGTCAGCACGAAGAGCAACTGCAACAACAAAAAACTCAAGACCGAGGATCCTGCCCGAGGAGTCAACGCCATCGACCTCGACTGTCGCATCGGGCTGGACGAGACCGAAGAGGGGAGGTTCCCCAAGGAACGCTCTCTCGAACACCCGGTCCGACCAATCCCTGACGGAGAGTTCGAACTCATTCCTCTTGGGGACGATCCGGAAAGGACGGTGAAGATAGGTAAGGGACTACCCGAGGAAACAAGAGAAGAGCTGGTAGCATGCCTCAAAGAGAACTCCGACCTCTTCGCGTGGAATGCCGCAGAAATGCCCGGGCTGGACCCCGAGATAGCGTGTCATAAGCTAGCTGTAGACCGGGCAGCCAAGCCCATAGCACAGCGTAGACGCAAGCAATCGCCCGAAAAGGCAGAGGCTGCCGAGCGAGCTGTAAAAGACCTCTTAGAGGCAAATTTTATTTCTGAAGCCCAGTACACAACCTGGCTCTCTAATGTAGTCCTCGTTAAGAAAAATAATGGAAAATGGCGTATGTGTGTTGATTATACTGATCTTAATAGGGCTTGCCCGAAAGATGCTTTCCCCCTCCCTAATATAGACTCGCTCGTTGACAACTCTGCAGGTTTTCAACTCTTGTCCTTCATGGACGCATATAGCGGATACAACCAGATCCCTATGTCGCCCGCAGACAAGAAACACACAGTGTTCATGACCCCAACGGGCAATTACTATTACAACGTGATGCCGTTCGGGCTCAAGAACGCTGGCGCTACATACCAACGCATGATGAACAAAGTCTTCAAGGACGAAATAGGGGACATGCTCGAAGTGTACATGGACGACATGATCGTCAAATCACACGAGGAGATAACCCATGCTCGACACCTTACGAAGGTATTCGAGCAGGCGAGACAGTGTAAAATGAGGTTCAACCCCGAGAAATGCACGTTCGGAGTCCGGGCAGGCAAGTTCCTCGGTTTCTATCTCACCGAAAGAGGGATCGAGGCCAACCCCGACAAATGCCGGGCATTCTCGGAGTTTCCGACCCCGAAAACCAAAAAATCGATCCAGTCACTCAATGGAGTGCTCGCCTCACTCTCCCGTTTCATCGCCAAGTCCGCCCAGCACGCGTTGCCGTTCTTCAGACTCCTTCGCAAAGAGGCTACCTTCGACTGGACCGATGAATGCGAGCAAGCGCTACTCCATCACGGCCATCAGAAAAGGAAACCCTATACTTATACCTATCCGTGGCAACCGAGGCCGTCAGCGCCGTTCTAATAAGAGAAACCGACGAAGGACAAAAACCCATCTATTTTACGAGTAAAGCCCTCCAAGGTCCCGAGCTCCGATATCAGCAAATCGAAAAGGTCGCCCTGGCCCTCATCAACACAGCAAGGAGACTACGATATTACTTCCTCGCACACACGATAAAGGTGAGGACCGACCAGCCAATCAAACAGCTGCTCGGGCGCCCGGATATGGCCGGGAGGATGCTCAAGTGGTCACTAGAACTCTCCGAATTCGACATACAATACGAAAATAGAAAAGCCTTGAAAGCTCAGGCACTGGCCGACTTCGTCGCGGAGATGACCCACTGCCCGACTCCAGCAGAAAGCGCCCACAAATGGACGATCTTCGTCGATGGCGCCTCTAGCACATCAGGCAGCGGGGCCGGGATCATCCTCGAAAATGAAGAAGGGATCCTGATAGAGGTATCATTAGCGCTAGCGTTCCCAACATCAAACAACCAAGCCGAATACGAAGCCTTCCTCGCAGGCCTGAGGTTAGCCGAGGACCTAGGAGCAAAAGAGGTAAAAATATCCACCGACTCCCAGCTCGTGGCCTCACAAGTGCGAGGAGAATACCAAACCAAGAACGACAACCTCCTCGAGTACTTGTCCCTCGTCAAAGAAAAACTTGATAGATTTGAAAAATGGGAAGTTCAACACATACCCCGCGAGCACAACACACGGGCAGACGTTCTCTCCAAACTAGCCAGCACGAGGAAAAAGGGTGGGAATAAATCAGTAATCCAAGAAATCCTCCCTCGGCCCAGCATCAACAAACTACCGCCTCCACTCGAGGTCAACGCTATTGGAGATGCCCACTGTTGGATGACGCCCATCTACAATTACCTCACACGAGACGAACTCCCGGCTGACCCGAAAGAGGCGACCACTGTCAAACGACGCGCATGCTCGTACGTACTCCTCGAAGGCAAACTCTACCGGAGAGGATTCTCCATCCCACTACTCAAATGCGTCGAGGAAGAGAAAGTCCCCGACATACTTGGAGAGATACACCGGGGAATTAACGCTCAACACCTCGGCGGACGATCGCTCGCACGAAAAGCCCTTCGAGCGGGCTACTACTGGCCGACCATGCAAAACGATTCGAAAGAGCACGTCAAAAGATGTGACAAATGCCAACGACATGCCGACATGCACCTCGCACCCCCGAACGACCTCAAATCGCTGTCTTCCCCATGGCCCTTCGCGTGGTGGGGCATGGACATCCTCGGGCCCTTCGTCACCGGATCATATCAGAATAAATACCTCATCGTCGGGGTGGATTACTTCACCAAATGGATCGAGGCGGAGGCACTGGCTAAAATAACCGCGCAGAACATTCTCCGGTTCTTCAAACGCAATATCCTCGCTCGGTTCGGTATACCCCTGGCACTTGTCACAGACAACGGGACACAATTCACGGACGGAGGATTCCAGGACTTCGTCGCCAGCCTAGGCACCACGCAGCATTTCACGTCTGTCGAGCATCCGCAGACGAACGGGCAAGCAGAGGCGGCCAACAGGGTAATCTTACGCGGCCTCAAACGCAGACTCGGCGAGGCAAAGAGGGCATGGGTCGAGGAGCTACATAGCGTCCTATGGGCCTACCGCACGACACCACATTCTACCACCGGGGAAACCCCGTTCCGACTAACTTACGGCACCGAGGCAGTCATCCCGGTGGAGATACGGACGCCAACGAGGAGGACAGAGGAGCCCCTAGACGAGGAAATGAACGATGAGACCCTTAGAGCCGAGCTCGACCTAGTCGAGGAGATACGTTCCGAAGCAGCTCTCAGGGAAACAACCCTCAAACAAAAAATAGCACTACGCCATGACGCGAAAGTCATAAAAAGAGAGTTCCAGGTCGGCACCCTGGTCCTCAGAAGAAACCAGAAAAACCCGAGAGAGGGCAAACTGGCGGCCAACTGGGAAGGCCCTTACCGCGTCCGCGGCAAAACGAGCAACGGGGCCTATTACCTAGAAAACCTACAAGGAGAACAACTCGCTCGACCATGGAACGCCAAAAAACTTAGACAATATTACAGCTAAGTACACCACGGGGAGACGTGGCAGGTACGGCCACGCTCTTCGTCCCCAAAACCCCAGGGAGGAACCACGGGACCCGGGAACGATCCGGGGTCACGTAACAAACACAACCCTCCCCGACGGTTGGGATCTTGACCAAGACTCAACGTCGAAGTACCAAGACTGGCAGGGCACCCAGCTCGCGATGGGAGGACCCAAGCCTCGGGACCAGGGTTCGAACAACGGACCCGGGCTTCGATACCCACGGGCACAAAGCCCGACACTTCGTCGGTTCCCTAAACCGAGGAGATTAACAAAGTCGAGCAGAGTACGAATTCATACAAACAAGTATCAAACACAAACGAGCACAATGAATGATAACGAAAATATTCATACATTAGAAACGATAAAAGCGGCCGAAGCCAAGTACACCCGAAGGCCATATTACAACGCCCGAAGGCCAAAATACATAAGGCACGCAGGCCATGATAACTAAAACATATAAACTAAGACTCCGCTCGGAGCACCTCTTCATCCTCTTCTTCTTCTTCTTCTCCCCCCAGCTCCTCCTCCGCTTCAAACGGGCAGATAATCTCACCATCCCGGACGCAGCAGTTATAGGCCGACCCTTCTGTCACCAACTCAGGGTTCAGAAGCCCGAGCTGCTCGACAGCATTGTCGAAACCCTCTTTGAAGCAGGCCACAAGATCTTGGTTGAGAGTCCGAATATGCCCTAGCAGCTCACCGCGCGAACCAAGGGCGCGTTCCTCCTCGGTCTCATCTGCCAGAGGACGGACCTTTCCCTCGAGAGACTCAACCTGAGCCCGTAGGTAGGCGTTGTCCTCGGTCAGCTTCTGATGGTCGACCACCTGCTCTTCCAGGCTCGCCTTAGCAGCCTTCAACTGGTCCCTCTCCTTTTCCACCTCCTCCAGCTTCTGGCTCAGCCCTTCCTGCAGCTGATGCTCTTCTTTGTAGTCCGACAGATCTTGAGATAGTCTTTCCTTCTCTGTCCGAACCTGCAAAAGGGCTTCCTCCAGCGAGGCGGTGGAGACCGAAGTGTCGGTCAGAACCATGGCCGTCTCCATCACCCGGATGACGGCAGCAATATCCCTGGCCAGATCTTTCCTCCGGGCAGCAACATCCTGGTCCAGAATAGCCTTGGCCTCAGGCGCAGGCACAGCAATCGACTCCTCGGCCTTGAAGAACGACCGTTCCACATAGCAGGGAGGCAGAAGATAGCTGCCCGGTCCATGCGAACTTCCTGGAGACGACCTGGTAAGGGCCCCAGCCGGACGCTTCCGTTTATGGAGGGGAGAAGCCGCTGGCGACGGACTGCTATCAGGAATGGTGATCGGGTTAGATCGAGGAGGAGAGGAAGGAATCACGCTCGCCGCCTGCGAGGGACCGACCCCGGCATCGCCAGCAGTCTCCGAGACACGGGCCACAGTTTTCTTCTTCTTCTTGGGCACCCGGTCAGGAGCGCCGACCTGATTCGCTAGCTTCAGCACCCGATCACGAGCATTGGGCATGGCACCTGCAAATAAATTACACACAAACATTAGCGACCGAAGTCATAAACAGAAATAAAAAGCTAAACAAGGTCTGCCTACTCAATAACGCCAGAGCTTCCTCCTCGGTATCACACTCGAGCAGAGCCTTCGTATTGATATAACGCGTCTCGGTGATTAGCTCCCCGGCCTCATCCAGGTAGGGCACGCCCTGTCGATTCGCCCAGAACGCCAAGCTGAAGCTCTGCACGTAATCGACCAGCTTCTTGTACGCGAGCCTATCCTCCTCGCCGAGCATCGCGTACTTGACCCGGTAATGCGCCGTGGAGAGATCGAAATGATCACGCTGCCACCTCAGCGGTATCTTCGACATCAGCGTCTCCTCCCCGTTGGGTTCCCGTTGATAGTAGTAGAGAGAGTGAAGGGCAGCCCGGGTAATCGGCATCACCACGTACCACCGGCTTTTGAAATGGCGAACAGAATCCTCGTACGTCTTGAACAGACGCACGGGCTGCTTGAAAGAAACCCAACTGTGGCGACCACGGGAACCGGACCTCTGGAGATGAAAAACGTGGAAGAAGAGAGCCCGGGTGCAACCAATGCCGAGGAACTGGCAAACTAACTCGAATGCCCGCATAAATGCGAGAGCATTAGGATGTAGTTGGGACGGCGCCAGCCGGAGCCACTTGAAGACCGACATCTGGAAGGAGTTGAAGGGCAGTCTAATCCCCGCCTCACGAAAAGCAAATTCATACATGGTGAACTGCTTCCCCGGGAAATGATGACAAATGCGGTCTTCTTCCTTGGGGGCGCAGCAATACCAGTTTGGTGGATCCTCCCGGCTTATGGTCTCGACCATAGCGTGAGCAGTGATGGCCTCGTCACAGAAGTCTGATTCCTCCTCCAAGGGCTCGTCCGCAACCCATGAGAAGTCGACCTGCCCGGAAGAGGAGGCGTGTTCGGTACCATCTCGGACACTCCCATCCCCGACAGGGAGACGAGCGATTGTCGCGTCTTCGGTGGAGGACCCAGAATCTTCCTTCCTCGGTCGTAAGCGCCCGGTAGCACCTGAAACGCAGACAGAAAGAGTGAATTCGACGTCATATCAAATCCACCCTTCCACCGCAGGTCAAGTGAAAGGGCGTAGCGGCGACGGGCGCTAACCGCGCTCAACTCGGTGGCGCGCGCATTCTATGGATACCGGGCATAAACTTCATACAGCCTATGCAAGTATTGCCCAGCATATGAAGTTTATGCCCGGTACAGTAGGATCCCAACCCTATTTTCTACCATCTAATATACACCTACAGTCCACTACACTGTTCCCAAGTTAAACCTAACCACATTTCTACAACATTATCATGCGTTTGACAGAAAACAACAAGGAAAAAGAATGGGTCACAGTGGAAAATCATACCTGACATAGTTAAGTTGAAAGGGTACGGTGGTGTCCGAGCAGAAGACGGTGGTTCAGATAGGAGGACGGGCGGAGACGGCGGTCCAGACGGTTGAGCAAGCAAACGAGAGAGAAGGTGGAGATCTCCGGTGAACGTATGAGCGAGAAAAAAAGGTAGAAATGAAGTTACTCAACCCCTTTTTATAGGGCTTGGCACGTGGACCAACACGCTAGGTCATCATTGCCTAGCCTGCCTACGCCGTCTTTGCGCGCGAAACGAAGCGACGCCACTAATCGTGAGACACGTCTATCAAAGATAAGAAGCTGAAACGACCCGAGCACCTGTCCGTCTCCTCGACTCACCAAGACGCCTCCTCCCCGCGCCATACCCACGTTTACTACAAGGAAGGTGCAGATCAACCGATCACCTCCATCCCCGACATTCCCGGAGAAATGTCAGTCATGAATAGGTCTGTTACGACCTCACCTGTCTAACGATCAAGCTTCCCCATCGTCTCGGGGAACCCTTAGTTGAAGCATAAGTCATCTCTCTGGCTCAGAGACTCGACTTGGGGGGCTCCTGTTCTGGACTGGGCCACGACACTTAGCACGGCACGGCCCAATGCTCGCCAAGCCCACGTCCAAACGACCGTATCCAAGCGACCACGAGGACACGTCAGGTGAACGACCGTCCGCCCGGAGAATGTCTCCCCGGCCCCTTAAACACGTGTCGGACAACGAGCGGGTCCTCCTCATATGATCTCCATCCACTCATCGTCAACCCACGCCGCGGGCACCTAAGTTGTGTCGGGCAGAGCCATAACGGCATCTCACTCACCACGTCACCCAACTCCCCTATATTGTCTCCTTAGGGATAGGGGCAGTTGGACCAGGGGGCAGACCTTGGTCTAGGTCTTAACGCTTCTTACGCGTCCCCTGGCAGCTCCTCCTTGGGCCTAGCTAATCCAGCCCATTAGGAGCCTTGGCCCAGCGCTGGGGGCTCAATATAAATACCCCTTTCATGGCAAAGGGGCAGATATACTAACTCACACTCTGATAATCTCATTCTGTACCTTTTCTGACTTAAGCGTTGGAGCACCTTGCAGGTACACCCCCCTCTCATTTCATTCTCCGGCCCATTCACCAAGACCTTGGAAGGCCCTCCTGATCAGGTGAGATCAGAAACCAAGGTCACAGGGGTGATGTACATCACCCCAGCTTTCTAAAGATATATAGATCGTGCATTTTGGTGAAGTTTTTAAAACCTGCATGTTTTGGCCGGAACTGTGAATCTCGCTGGAGAAGACGGTGGTGTACGCCACCGTCCCCACGTGGATGAGTTTTGGACCATTGGATGTTGTTTCCAAATTTAATCACAGCCTTTGAATGTTATGACTTCATTTAATGCATCCTACCACGCGTTTGACTAATGTGTATGGTGAGTGCGCGCTTCCTGGACATGTGATGATCCATGTCATTTAATGAGACAACATCAGACGCTCCATGTTTTTTCCATTTTCTGATTTTCCATTCTATTTTCTTTAATTCCATTTTATTTTAAAAATTCATAACTTTATTTTTAATCATAAAAATATGGGACCAATTGCAATATTTTTCTTTTTAATTCTAGTTTCTGAAAATGATTTTTAATATTTTTTATGATTCCATTTAATATTTTTTGTGAATTTTCTATTTTCTGGTTATTTTTAATTCATTTAAAATACTTTCCATATTCAAAAATGCCAAAAATATTTTTTTAACATCTTTGAATGATGATGAATCTATGAAAAATATTCTCATCAATTTCTTAGTTGATTTGAGATTCATTTGAGATTTTAGTTCAATTATGTTATTTTTCTTCATTTTTAATTGTTTAAAATTAGTTTCTGTTTTCCAAAAATGATGAAATTTTTTGTCAGACCTTGTTTGACCATGTTGAACTTATGATGATCCAATTGGACTTTTCCAAGTTGATTTGAATTGGATTTGAAGTTTGACCTATATTTGTTTATTTTAATTCAAGTATTATTTTAATTTCAAAAATACCAAAAATATTTTTATTGTTTCTTGACTTCTAAGCTTCATCTCACTTCTGTTTACCATTGATTGATATTGATTCCATTCATGTTTGATCAATGTGTGTTGGTTGTATCATTTGAATTCCATTCATGTACATTCCATTTCTTCTTCTTTTTCTTTTTGATAAATGAGTTAAAGATTGGGGGTTAGCCTTGACATATGAGGGGCTTAACCTTCCTTGATTCAAATAAAATCCATCTTGATCAAAGATCAAGTGAATTGCTTTGCATTAAGGATAGATTGCTTCTTGGTCAAGCAAAAAACCTAAATCTATACAATATCACTCTTCTTTTCTTTTGGCATGGCAAGTTGTAGGAGCTTGGCTTACTAGTCATGGTTTCTAACTTGTGTTTGTTGCCTAGAGTTTTATTGACCGGCCTCAGATAGGTGTGAATACTACATTAGTCCACTTACGATTGCTTAACATAGCGCTAAATTTCCTTATGGCACACTAACACTAACTACTAATGACTAACTTTTAATTCAAGCATTTAATTCTTGCAATTTACTTTAATGCAATTTAATTTCTTGCTCATTAATTCGTTTGTCTTTGCCCTTTGCTCACTTGAGCTCATGTTTATGTTAATGCAATTTGCCTTTTGCTCACTTGAGCACATTATTGTGTATATACTATTGTCTTGTGCTTGTTTTGTTTTGTTTATGTGAACCCAATGCAAATGGAGAAAGGACTTAGATTTAGGACCTTACCTATGCTAAGGGAGTTTGAAGAGCAACTAGGCTTCATGTCTTTAGAATGCTAAAATTGTCAAAGAGCAACTAGGCCTCATGCCTTTAGAATGCTTAATCTTGAAGACAACATTGAAAGGACCCCTAATTCTAAACTCACTCTTGTCCATTCTTTTATTGCATTGTGGAACTTTTTTATTTGTGTGTTCTTGTATGCTAGGGATCCTAAACTTGAGCCAATTAGAAGAACCATTGTCATGGACATCCAAGATAAAGAGATACAAAAGCCAATTGGAAGATTCCTAGGAGCTTGATTGATATTTGCTTGATTGCTTAAGTTATTTGCTTATTGCTTGCTAAGTCCAAAGGAGTAGAGCAACTTGGATCATCTTTATGATCTCAAGAAGGGAACTCCATGTGGTTTTATTTCTTTTCCCTCATCTTTGCATGTTTAGGACCTAGCCCTTCTCTTCTTCTCTCCACTCTAACCCAAGCCAAACCTTTTGTGCAAACATTAACATTGTTTTCAAATTTAGAAACCTAGGCATTATGCCTTTGATTTTTCCAAACTCTTTTCATAACACTTATTTTGAATTGAATTCTAAGTCAAATTTGACCTTATTTTGTGAATACTTTTCATTTGTAAATACAATTCACTCAATTGTTTTTATGGTTCCAATGACCATTTGTGTTAAAGATTTTCACAAACATTAGCTATTAGGTTTGAGTTATCTTAGAGGTTGATATAATACTCACCTATATCCTTAGTGATGGACTATAAGTCTTCCATGCTTATTATAGGGTTAACCCCTCGCTGGCATGTTGAAGCTCTCCTCACATGGTGTATTTGTGGTTTTAGGTTGAGTTTTCTCCCTTTGATAACAAAAGACCTTAAGGCTTTTGACCAATCAATTCACCAACTTATTTTGAGATTTTTACCCCGAACTACGAGGTTTTGATCCTACCTTTTTAAGATGGTACGTAGGCAATGGGTTTATCCATTCAAACACAAAATTGTAAATAACTTGTATATTCTTTTCTCATCTCCCCAATCATGTTTGCACAAATATTTTCACAAATACCAACCTACCTTACAACATTCGTAAAAAGGGCTCCCTTAGAGTACTAAGGATGTTTTGGGTGCTTAAAACCTTCTCATTGCATAACCAACCCCCTTACCCAGATCTCTGACATTTTTATTAGTTTTTGATTTGATAAAACTTCTCGGTTTTTGTTCGCTTTCTAACCTTTCCTTTGGATAAATAGAAGTGCGGTGGCGACTTGAATTGTATGATTTACTTTTGATTTAGTAAATAAATCTAAAGGTAACGAATACCCCGCTACAGTGTGTGATCATTGATCATTGTTCTTAATTGTGTTCATACTATTTACCTAGAAGCACTAAGGCAAACACTTGTAACTCTTTAAAGTTGTTTATTTTTCTCAAGTGACTTGTTGAAGTATGTAGACTTTAGAGTGCTAAGCGATTGTTGAACTCTTAGACGTTTTTATAATCAATTGAATTATTGGATTAAGTCCTTATTGAAGGTGAAATCACTTTGGTCGGGTGGACTGGAGTAGTTTTGATTTTCAAGTGAACTAGGATAAATTTCTTGTGTTGATAGCTTTTAATTTCGTGTGTGTGGTGTTGCAAAAGTTTTTGACTACTGTGAAAATAATTCAAACCCCCCTTTCTTGTTTTTCTCTACCTTCAGATCCGACTGAATCCACAACCACTAAAAGATCATATACCAGACACTAGAAGCCACACTACAACTAACGAAAAGATGAGAGGCGAATTCTAGCCTTTCTCCATATAAGATATAAGAGATACAATCATGGCCACCTATGACCTTTCGCTTGAACAGATTCTCCCTATAAGGGAACTTATCTAACAAAAGTTGTCAGGAGAAGACCACCACCTTAGATGGGGCCTGACTACCCCAAATAAGTGGAAGATATGGATTTGACCTAATCAGATTAGTATCATTGGGAGAGATGAGATAAACTAAGGCTTGATAAAAAGACGCGACAAAATAAATTCCATATTTACTATGCTTCTAGGTCCACCTATCACTATCCTTACTAAACTGGAACTCTTAAATAACAGGAAAGAAATCAAAAACCAAATATTCTTCATGAACGAAGAAGGATCTTCTCCATCTAAGGCTCCACAAGATCCTTCTCTCAATCCATCTCCCTATCTCATCCACAAATCTATCTTGGATTTCAAAGATAGTGAAAAGTCTTTGAAACCTTATCTCAAGAAGTATTGGCCCTATCCAAGGATCCTCCCAAAAGAATGTCAGGTGACCTGATCCCACCTTCTTAAGAAGCTCTCTCTCATACTAATTCAGAGGATCGTCCTTTTTGGAACAGAGAAGAGTCACTTCTTTCCACCAAGAGGAAACAGTGTCAACCCGCATACCTACCCCCTACACATAAGAGACAAAAGAAGAATCATATCGGGTGAAAAAGATATTGATCCAAAGACGAGACCAATCTGTTAAATGTTTTAATCTCCGTTTGACTATAAAACTAAATCCATCTATCCATCTCCTCACTAAACTAAAAAATCTCTCTTTGACTATACACCACTACATCACCAATATATCACATACCTATTTTTATTTTTCATTATTGACTAGGATAATTAATTCATTAATATTGTTTTAATAAACTAATTAATTAAATTTTAATAGTTTTAATTAAGTTTTTCTAGAAATTTAGTTGAAATTAATTAGTTAAAATTTTAAAATAAATCTTGATGGGCCTAATCCCATATCTTTGCAATGTTCCAACAACCCACAAGTTGACAATATTGTAAGCTAGTATGTGCTTTATAAACACTTAAACTAAAAGTAAGTCAATAAATGTCAGACGCATGAGAAACAAAATCAACAAAATCCTGCACTGCATCCCACACATAAACTAAAAGTAAGCCAACATGAATTGAAAGCTAGAGCCTGAGATTCTATCTGGAGATAAAGTAAGAAACTGACCATTGTTGAGAATCTTACCTTTTCCGTCTCCCCAAGTGATACCAGCATCTTGGGTATGAGTTCCACTAACTTGTTTGTGTTCTTTAATTAGTTATTTTCCTTTTTCAGTTGTCTTCATATTGTCCAATAAACATTGTTGCTTCTTTTGCAGGTAACCATAAAGTTTAGAACACGAGTAGATGATCTACATATAAAATATGTACATGTCCTCGGGGTTATGGTATCCGAATTAACTGATGAATTGTGTTTAACAAGTCAAAAGATGGAATCTGATGTATATATCAACTGCTTCTTACTCATAATATGGAACTACTACCTAAAGATTTTACCGTGAGTTTACTTCTACACAATCTTTTAATCTTAATTTTTAATGTTGGATAAAGTTGAAACATTAGGAACTTATGCTATGTTGTCTCTTGTTGGATGCACTGTAGGATAAAGTTGAAACAAATGATTTCCTCAAGGTCTCCTTCTAGAATGCAGTGCAGGATTTTGTTGGTTTTGCTTCTCATAAGTCCCACATCGATTGTTGGAATGTTACAAAAATCTGGATTTAGATCCAATAAAATTCATTTTAAGATTTGAACTAATTAACTTTTAAATAAATTTCTAAAAAATCTTACTTAAAAATATTAATAATTTAATTATCCTAGTCAATATTCGCAACTCATTAAAAATATATTTTCTTTCCTAATCATCATTGGCATGTTTGCAAAATTGGAGGGGGACAAACTAAATCTTAAGTGATATAAATTTTAGGGACCAAAAAGTTGATTTTTAAAATAAAAGGATTAAAAGTTAAAAACCTTCAAATTAGGGGATCAAACGTGTATTTAAGGCAAAAAAGAATAAGACACCGACGACCATCTCATAAACCAGTTGAAGAGTAAAAATCTCCTACAAAATACACACTCAATGTATTCACAGCCAAACTGATCACCCAACTAGATCTCGGAATGCAAGACCTACCATCGACAGACCAAGAGAGACAAAGCAACACCAAAACCATGGAATACCTCTGGCTCAAATCAGAACATTTGATCCACTAGAGGTTTAAACAAATGTTATGGTTCAGAAGCCCGTCAAAAAAGGAGAAAGAGTTAACGGTTCATCCATCGAAAAGCCAATGCCAAGCAAAAATACTCTTATTCTCCACCTCTTTCACGTTTGTTGACAACCAGAGAATAACTTATCATTGCACACAAACCAAATGGTTTGAACCACTGCATACCAGATCATAATAGAACCTCCTATAAATTTAATCTTAACTCCTACAGATAAGAAAAACTCAAAAGATCCATAGGCTCACTAGGAAGAGTCGGCTGAACATCCAACCATTGAAAGATCTTATACCAGACACTAGAAGCCATACTATAACTAAGGAATGAGAGACAAATTCTAGCCTTTCCTCACATAAGATATAAGAGATACAATCATGGTCACCTATGACCTTTCACTTGAATAGATTCTCACTAGAAGGGAACTTATCCAACAAAAGTTGTCAGGAGAAGACCACCACCTTAGATGGGGCCCGACTATCCCAAATAAGTGGAAGATATAGATTTGACCTAATCAGACGAGTATCATTGGGAAAGATGAGATAAACTAGGGCTTTATAAGAAGATGTGACAAAATAAATTCTATATTTACTATGCTTCCACACCCACCTATCACTCTCCTCACTAAACTGAAACTCTTAAGGAACAACAAAGAAATCAAAAACCAAATGTTCTTCATGAACGAAGAAGGATATTCTCCATCTACGGCCCTACAAGATCCTTCCCTCAGTCCATCTCCCTATCTCATCCACAAATCTATCTTGGATTTCAAAGATAGTGAAAAGTCTTTGAAACCTTATCTCAAGAGGTATTAGCGCTATCCAAGGATCCTCCCAAACGGATGTCAGGTGACCTGATCCCACCTTCTTAAGAAGCTCTCTCTCATACCAATCCAGAGGATCGTCCTTTTTGGAACCGAGGAAAGTCACTTCTTTTCACCAAGAGGAAACAGAGTGTCAACCCACATACCTACCCCCACACACTAAAGAGACAAAAGAAGCATCATATCAGACAGAAAAGATATTGACCCAAAGACCAAGCGAATATTAAGAGTCTTCATCTCTAATTGACTAATAAAACTAAATCTATCTATCCCTCTCCTCACTAAGCTGAAACATCTCTCTCTTTGTCAATATATTACTACATCACCAATATATCACGTAACTTTTTTTATTTCTCATTATCACAAGATGTAAAAGAAACATATGATTGTCAAAATATTATTTTCTTAAAAATCATTTCAAACATTATGATGTTCAAGGATTTTAAATAAGCCCATAGTCAAATTCTCACACCTTTAGTAAGACTAGGTAGAAGACAAGGAGGTCAAATTCTGGCCAGAGTTCCAATTAGGTGTTCATACTTCATAATCAAAGTAGTATTATGCTGTCCAAGAATCACTCAAATAAAATTTGTAGGATTGATCAATGGACCATATCCATTAATTTTCTTTTGGCAGACGCTAGATGCTATCCTCTTTTTCAAACTTCAACTTCTCTCCTTTTCATTTTCAGGGCAGTTGGCCGTTTCATTTATTGTTATATAGTGATACATATTTATTTGTTGTATTTTCTTTTTATATTCGTAGCCATGTTATGTCAAAGTTGCATGTATATTTGTTGTAGGCCATGATGATGATGTAAGTCTCTATATTGGGGTATGCATGTAGCTGTCATGATCCCAAGGAAAAGACAAGTGGCTTCCCATTTTGTCATCATTTGACTTAAAAAGGTGAATGAGTAAACCCTAGAAGAAAGAGTTTTCTTCCCTACATTCATTAGGTCAAACCATGAGCACGAAAGTTTCTTGGCTTTTGAAATGGCACCGAGTTTGGGTCTTTCTCTCGGCGCAATTGAATGTTTCTTTTCTTTCCATATTATAGGAATTACAAAAAAGAAAATTAGTTATGCAACGGTTAACTTTACAAAAAAAAATATTTTGTGTTACTTTACATAATGCAAATCATTTTTTAAAAATGAATGATAAATAAATTTTCTTAGAGAAGCTTCTGAAAAATGTTCTCACTTTAAGCAATTATAAAATCACAAGATTTTAAAGAAATAGTTAGTCTCATTTAACTTTCTTAAAGTAATACAATTTTTTTTGCATTTCTTAAATTATTTCTCATAATATTTTTTTATAATTTAGTAAGAAGAAAATATCTTGTTCTATAAAGTTTCATTTATGGTTATGCATGCATCTTATGAAATAGTTATTAGATTTATTAAGTTTGAAAAAAAAATTAAGAATTAATATTAATGAATAAATCGCATAAATTGTAAATATAGAAGAATGTAACGGCTTTAGCGGACAGAATTAAAAAAATGATTTTTTTTTAACTGTCATAAATTTGACCACCATTAAATAAAAAAATTGTCTCAAAATATAGGTGATGCTTTAATTTTCATTTTAAAAATGATTTTCTATCTCTAACAGAGGACATCAGTTGTTCTTACACTGAGAAAAAATCTTAATCATCATGAGTTTGATTTTCAACCATTATATTTTTTGTATTTTTAGAATTGAATAACACATTTCACACCATGATATTACAACAATACAACGATTCACAAATCAAAAGTATAAAGTAATATATTTATTAATATAGTAGACACATGAATATTATTAAAACATCTCAACAATCACTACCATGTTATAGGTCTGAGTGTTAGCTTTCTAATGCTTCAAACGACATTAAAGTCGGACTTACGAAATAAAAGTTATGACCAAAATCGTCAGGATATGTCAACATTTCATTAATCGAACATATGAACAAAAACTTCACCAATATAGTAGGCATAAGAATAATACTTAAACAATTCACTTATCACCATCACTTTATATCTCTAAGAGTCATCTTTCTGATGCTTCAAACCCCAATCCAAAATAATTCACGAGTTTAAAGTTATGATCAAAACCGTGCACGAAGGTATTACAAAAAAGTTGTTGTTTTCTAAAATTTCCAACACAAATTTCATCTTCTTCAACCCCAAAAACGTCCATGAAATAATCACCAAAATTATTTTATTCCTGAAACAAAGTTATAACCATCTGTTTCATATATCCAATGCTTCAAACGGAACTCGATTTAGACTTACAGATCAAAAGTTATGACCAAAACGATTTCTACCAAAAAATACAAAAAAAAAGGCTCTCGCGCTGAACGCGCCGTGACGGATAAAATGCATAATTTTCTACGTTTTTAATCGTTGGAGGTCTTCCGGACCTCCGATTTCAATTCCGTAAAAAGTCAAACGTTCATAAAATTACAACCCATACAATACTCTAATTATCTAAAGTTAATTTACAGTTTTAATACAATTAAATTATTTAATCACATTTTTAAGATTATGCTTAAAACCTTCAAAATTGCAACAATGGTGGATATATGTTCAATCATAAAAATAGAAAAATATACACACATAAGGGACACAAAATTCATCATCTAATCATCATATGACAACCATCACAACATCCAAATTCAAAATTATGAATCAAAACACTCAATCCTAAGAAGATTAAAGGTTCCTCCATTCTACCCTTCTACCATACCATTACTATTGGAACAAGTTTTCACCCTTACCTGAATTTCTTGCAAAAATTCTGAATCGAAACCTTCACTCTCTTCCCTTGATCATATTTCCTATTGTCTCTTTTCTCCTTTTTCTCAAATGCCACTTACTGTGAAAATCTCCTTAAACTTATGTTCCTCTTAACTTTTTATGTTTAGGGTAAACTTTTCCAAATCACCAACTTGGCCCAAACTTAATCATCTCATATTCCTTCTTCCCACTAACTTTCTCAATTTCTCATATTTCCCCAATTATTCTATCTTCACTAATTAATATAATAAAAATAAATAAAATATTATTTTTAATTATCAAAACAATTCAAAATTATTCTACTTACTTCTATCATCCATCTATACCCATAACTCAATGATACATACTCCTCCAACACCAGGCATAAAGTAAATCATCAAAATCCATAATTCAAACAATTAAAATATAACAAAATATCTAATAAAAAATAGGGTGTTACATCTCTCCTTCACTTAAGAAATTTTCGTCCTCGAAAATTACATGAGGAAAATAGAGTCGAATATGACTCCCTCAGCTGCTTCTCACGCTCCCAAGTCATGCTCTCACAAGCTGGTCCACCCAAACTACCGTCACTAAGACAATCTATTTACCATGCATTTGCTTCACTCCCCGGTCCTTTACCTGCACAGGTGATACATCAACAGTCAGATTATCTCCCATCTACACATCATCCACCTGGATCACATGAGATGGCTCCGAAATATATCTCCTCAACTGAGACACATGAAACACATAATCAAGACTAGTAAGCGACGGCGACAAAGAAATCTGATAAGCCATCTCTCCTATCCTCTGTAAAATCTGGTATAGACCAACAAAATGCGACGTGAGCTTTTGAGACCTTAAAGCTCGCCCAACACCAGTTACATGCGTAACTCTTAAAAACACATGATCTCCCTCCTGGAATTCAAAAGCTTTCCTCCTCTTGTCATGGTAACTTTTCTGACGACTCTGCGACAGGTCCGAGCACAACACGTTCGCCCGACTCATACTAACACAAATAAGTTCTACACCTTCTACCATACAACACCTCATATGGTCCATTTTGATACTAGAATATAAATTATTGTTATAGGTAAACTCAATCAACGACAAGTAGCTATCCCAAGTACCTCCTTGTTCTAGCACACAAGCCCTTAACAAATCCTCCAAAGACTGGATAGTCCTCTCTATTTGACGGTCCGTTTACGTAAGATAAGAAGAACTCAACTTTAGCTTAGTACCCAAAGTAGTCAATCGACTCTCCCAAAACCTCGATGTAAATCTCATATCTCTATCTGACACAATACTTGAAGGATTACCATGCAACTTCACGATCTCATTAATATACAATTCATCCATCTTCTACAAAGGATAAATCCTCATCGGTACAAAATGAGCCGATTTGGTCAATCTATCCACAATCACCCAAACTTAATTGCATCCCTTTGAAGTCTTTGGTAAATCTGTTGCAAAATCCATGTTAATACTATCTCATTTCCATTATGGAATATTCAATGGTTGCATCAGACCCAATAACTTCTGATGTTTGATCTTTGAATTCTAACAGGTCAAACAAGCATACATAAATTTGGCAACCTCTTTCTTCATTCCTGGCCACCAAAACATCTTCAAATCTTGATACATATTCGTAGCACCATGATGAATACTCAATCCACTTATGTGACCCTCCTCAAGAATCCTCCTCTTAAATTCGGGTACATCAGAAACACAAACTTTATCTCTGAACATCATCACATCATTTTCATCAACTCGGAAATCATATTTGTTACCTTGGTTGATTAATGTGAGACGACCTATCAAACTCAAATCAGATCTCTTACTTCTCCGATCTCTTCAAGGATATCACTAGTCAGCTTCAACATACCCAACTTCACATTGTTAGGCGTTTCTCCACCCACTAACTCATATCTTTGAATTGCTCAATCAGTTCTAACTCTCAATCCATAAGCATAGACCTATGTAAATACTTCTTACTCATCGTATCAGCTACAACGTTAGCTTTATCCGGATGGTAACTCAAATCAAAATCAGAAGTTCAAGCCACCTCCCCTGCCTCATATTCGACTCTTCTCATCAAATAAATATTTCAAACACTTTTGATCACTGGGCACTTTTAATTTGGAGCCAAATAGGTAGTGCCTCCAAATCTTCAACATGAATACCACTGTTGTCAACTCAAGATCATGCGTAGGGAAATTCCTTTCATGAAATCTCAATTGTCTCTAAGCATAAGCCACAACTTGACCATTTTGCATCAACACACCTCCCACACCCATCTTCGAAGCATCACAATATACAACAAAGGAATAACTTGGATTCGTCTAAATCAAAACTAGAGCAGACGTCAACTTCTTCTTGAGTTCTTGGAAACTATCTTCATAATGAACATCCCAAACATACGCTTGACCTTTTCGAGTCAACTGAGTTTACGATAATTCTAAATTTGAAAAACCTTCAATGAACTTCCTATAGTAACCAGTCAATCCAAAAAAAAAATTTTAATCTCAGTGGCAGACTTCAGAGTCTCCCATTGTAACACGATATCTATCTTCGATAGATTCACAGTTATACCACTACTAGAATCACATGACCAAGGAAACTCACTTCCTTTAACCATAACTCTCACTTGGAAAAAATTTGCATACAAATGGTTCTCTTTCAATTTCTGCAATACAATTCTCGGATCACTCATAACCTCATACTACCGTCCCTCTTCTTCAATAACAGCACCAACACACCCCACAGAGAAACACTTGGTTGAACATACTTCTTCTCAAGCAAATCTTCTAGTTGCTTCTTCAATTCCCCAACTCTGAAGTAGACACCCTATAAGGAGTCATCGACACCGGACTAGTACCAGGTACTAAGTCTATAGAAAAATCCACTTTGCGCTATGGAGGCAAATCACTGATGTCTTCAAGAAACACTTCAGGAAATTCACACACTCCGGGAAGATCACGAACTACTCCCTTTCCTCTAGCTTGTAACGAAGCTAACATCACAAACACTTGTGCCATATCCTTCAAGGACTCTCTCACTTGCTTCGCTGATACAAACGTCAACTCTTGTCGTTCATCGAACTCAAATTCATGCTCTGGAGGTAAGTCATATATATCTTCAGGAAAACATCAGGAATCACACACCACTGGCATAACACTAGTAATCACATTGCTCACTACTCTCTGAGAAATAACATTAATAATACCTGATCGTTTTCCCTAAATACTTCCCAACTTGACCGACAGACAGTAATCTCGAATCCACAACATCTTCAGTGTTAGGAACAAAACATTTGTACCATCGCTTGAGCTCTTGCAATCAGCAGCACACCGCACCAACTTATCAAAATAATTGGTAAAAACTTGGTTTAACTCTAACCAATTTATTCTAAGAATAACGTTAACTTGTTCTAACAAAATACAAATTATACACATCCTCAGGGAACACGTCACGATACTCAACACTGAAGGAGAAGGGCGATCCAAAATGCAGCGGAATTTAAAAATTCTCCTTTACTGATCCTTACGAATGGGCATGATCAGTGATAAAATCGTTACCTCTTGTGGCGATTGTAACCTTTGATGCAGATCTACGGAGCGATCACGAACGTTGAACGATGACAACGCCTCTACTCAGTCCACACGAACGGATTCCTTCAATCTCAGTGCTAGATGCTACGAATGAAGGCTTTGAGCGAGAGAGAGAGAGAACCGAAATTGCAACTGCTAAATGCTTTTACACAGGGGTTCTATTTATAGAACCACTTGTGTGGGCTTCAAGCTAAAAAACCCACTTAAGTGTATGTGGCCCATATCTTATAATATGCCAAATTCACTTAAGCGCGTGATACCTTACCATATTTCGTATTCTACTTAAGTACACTGTATCTTACGATGTTCTACAATTCACTTAAGTGCACCGTACCTTACGGTGTTCCTTAGTTACTCTATCTCTCATCAATCTGTCCTTTATGTGTGACCCTGTAGGTTTTCGCGGCATTGGCAATTATATTAAATCACGTATTTAAAATAATAAACAGTGAGCGGTATCTAGCAACACATCACTGCTACCCAAGACACGAAAATGTCATGTGATATGACAAATCCTTATGTGATAATACTAATGTGCACAATTACCCTTTTGCCCTTATGTCTATATTGAACACAAGGCATAGACCGTGTCATCCTTGTCCAGTTCAATATTGGGCCCATAGACATTTATCCTGTTACGCAGGATGGCAAATTCCATCTAGGTCACTCATGTCCCTTAGCATGCTTCGTGGAGTACCCATCAACTGTCTTTATGGTCATCCAATTACGAACAACGTTTGATCAACAATAAGGCACTCGACTCTACATCTAGGGTCCATAGTGGTTTCAGGTCGAAGGGTGGTATACACCATTATCACCATGAGAATAACTTATGACACTTTGCATAACATTCTATATAGTATTCTCATAGCGGGTCAATCCAGTATAAATATTACTCTTAATATTCATACCTATGTTTAAGACTTGATAACTCCTTATCCATGATCCATGAGATGTGATCATCAGTCTATAAACATAATAGTCTTCATGCTTTAATGTTATCCCACTTCACAATAAAGCTCGACTACGGATACTTTAAGAATAGTGTCCTTATGTTTAATGTGATCTCATGATTAAGTCATACTTGATACATTAAACGGACTAGCTATTCTAGGGACTTTATTAAACAAACATAATAAAGAAAAAAGCCTTTTATTATTAATAAATAATTCGATACAAGTACCAAAAGTATTGGCCTCTAGGGCTTACACCAACAAACACACCACTGGATCATCTCTGGCCAAAACATCGCCTTCCCCCTCACAAGGAAGCGACCAACGAGAACACCTGATTGTATTCCCTTAAGGATCACACCATTTTGCTAATCGACACCATCCTCGAATTTGACCTCTCTTCGGGTTCAGGACAAGCACAACATTCTCAAAATAGGTTAACTAGCAAACACTGCACTCTTGCATGCAGCAACATGATATACAAGCTCTATACAGTTGGAACATCCAAGAGAATTAGACGCTTCTCCCCCGCTTGTTTTATTCCCAATCTGTAAATGGAAAACAAAACAACCATCGACAGTGCTCTCACACGCATGTCGTATACTATTGAACAAATGTAATTAAACAACCTGGTCGGATAGACCAACCTGCTCTGATACCACTAATATAACACCCTAAACCCCGCTCATAATTTATCGCGTAAATTAAATATAAAATAAAACCATGTAGGGTGTCACACATTCATAACACACATGACCTACTCCGTAACACGGGTTTCAAAAGTGAATTTTAATACACATATTTGTAATAAGGATGTTTACACGATATCCCACTTATCTGAATCATACCTGGGATGTTTACACGACATCCATCTCATCTGATCAGTATTATATATTCACATAATAAGATATTCATAACTTGTCACTGCATGCTCACTTCCATTTTAAAGTATCATCGCAGCGGAATTATCATCACAGTTATGGAAGATAAAGCAAGTAATAACATCTAGTCTCAGTTTCAATTGTAATAATAAAATAAGAGAGTTATAATCAATCAACTCAACATCTTAAGAATTCTCAATAATAAAATTAGTCTTATGACTTTAACATAATCAGGCATAAGGAATAGAATAAGCGTTTAACCCAACCCGATGTTACATGGTCAGAGCAAGGTACCACTAGTAAAAGCGACAAAATAAAGAAGTAATCCGAGAGCTACCTTCCAGTTACTTCAACAATACTACTCTTGAGTATCTGCATGATGCCCATGTAAAGGCAACATTCAAACAAAATGGGTGAGAATTCATTTCAATAATAACGATATAAAAAGAAGAATAGAGTACAACATTTACACAATCAATGACAACAATATATCACATTCTTACATCCAAGTCATAATCAACATCATACACAACCACATCTCAATTATCATTAACATCATATGCAACAACATCGCATCCAACAACACATCAATAACAACCAATACAAATGTAACACTTATGCAATATACTCAACACCGACTCGACATGCACATGGTACCAAATATGAACACTCAGGTTCATCTCACTCCATGATCCCCACCATAGGATTGACTCCATCTTAGAACCGGAGCATACCAAAATCGCTACCATCACCATAGATAATGCTTCACTAATCCCCTATAATAGGAATTAGCTACTCGCACTCGATCCATCATAATGGGATCGAGACTCACCAAAAATAGTTACCATCAACATAAGTAACGCTTCAATAATCCCCCATAATAAGAATTAGATACTTGCACCCGATCCATCACTATATAACCGATGCTCACCAAAATTGGACCGAAGCCCGTACGCTAAGATGCATAACTCTCAAATGACATGCATTAACACAACAAGGTTCACCTAAAGGATCCCCACACACATCTCATCATTTATGCATCACATCATTCATCATGCAATAACCAATTCATGTTACCACATGAATAATATCAACAAACAGCAGCAACTCGTTAACATCTTAACATCATCGACATAACAACATAATTATCACACCGTGATATTACAATAATGCAATGATTCATAAACCAAACGTATAAACCAATATATTTATTAACATAGTAGGCATATGAATATTATTAAAACATCTCAACAATTACTACCATGTTATAGGTCTGAGTTTTAGCTTTCAAATGCTTTAAACGGCATTAAAGTCGGACTTACGAAATAAAAGTTATGACCAAAATCGTTGGTGGGATATGTCAACAATTCATTAATCAAACGTATGAACAAAAATTTCACCAATACAGTAGGCATACGAATAATACTTAAACAATTCACTTATCACCATCATTTTATATATTTGAGAGTCATCTTTCTAATGCTTCAAACCCCGACCCAAAATGATTCACGAGTTGAAAGTTATGATCAAAACCGTGCACGAAGTTATTACTAAAAAGTTGTTGCTTTCTAAAATTTCCTACACAATTTTCATCTTCTTTAACCCCCAAAACGTCCATGAAATAATCCCCAAAATTATTTTATTCCTGAAACAAAGTTATAGCCCTCTGTTTCATATATCCAATGCTTCAAATGACACTCAATTTGGACTTACGGATCAAAAGTTATGGCCAAAATGATTTCGACCAAAAAACACAAAAAAAGGCTCTCGCGCTGAGCGCGGCTGTGACGGATAAAATGCATAATTTTATACGTTTTTCATCGTTTGAGGTCTTCCGGACCTCCGATTTCAATTCCGTAAAAACCCAAACGCTCATAAAATTACAACCCATACAATACTCTAATTATCTAAAATTAATTTACAGTTTTAACACAATTAAATCATTTAATCATATTTATAAGATTATGCCTAAAACCTTCGAAATTGCAACAATGGTGGATATATGTTCAATCATAAAAATAGAAAAATACACGCACGTAAGGGACACAAAATTCATCATATAATCATCATATAACAACCATCATATCATCCAAATTCAAAATTATGAATCAAAACATCCAACCCTAAAGAGGTTAAAGGTTCCTCCATTCTACCCATCTACTATATCCATTACTATTGGAACAAATTTCCACCCTTACCTGAATTCCTTGTAAAATGTATGAATTGAAACCTTCACTCTCTTCCCTTGATCATCTTTCCTATTTTCTCTTTGATCCTTTTTCTCAAATGTCACTTACTATGAAAATCTCCCTAAGCCTAGGTCCCTCTTAACTTTTTATTTTTAGGGTAAACTTTTCTAAATCACCAACTTGACCCAAACTTAATTATCTCATATTCCTTCCTCCCACCAACTTTCTCAATTTCTCATATTTGGCCAAATTATTCTATCTTCACTAATTAATATAATAAAAATAAATAAAATTTTATTTTTAATTATCAAAACAATTCTAAATTATTCTACTTACTTCTATCATCCCTCTCTACCCCTAACTCAAGGATACATAATCCTCCAACACCCAGGCATAAAATAAATCATCAAAATCCATAATTCAAACAATTAAAATATAATAAAATATCTAATAAAAAATGGGGTGTTACAGAGTGTGTGAGAGTATAGTGAATATGATCAATAAGATCAACATAACAAAAAGGAACAACTAAGAATAAAATATGTGCATGGAGAGAAGAAGATTGAAAACTCCATTCTTCCATACTTAGGAGCAATCAACTTATATTCTCCTCAAGAGTGTAAAACCTTGTGTATCTACTTAACTAAGAGGCACACATATAAGCACAAGGTTAATACCAGACTCTTTTGTTAAGAGAATTTGAAGACTCTAGCCGTTATGCTCAGAGTAAGCCTCTTTTTGTTAGATTGAGCAAAGAAGTCACTTGTTGAATGCTTGAGCAAAGAATTCTTGAACCAAGGGTTTAAGCATTGAAGTCTCATGCTTGAGGGAAGAACGAAAAATCTCTTTCTGAATAGGTTGAGCATTGAAGTCTCATGCTTGAGGGAAGAGCAAGAAGTCTATTTTAGGGTTTATTTGAGCATGAAGTCTCTTTTCGTGGGATTGAGTAGGAAGTCCTGAACAGGTTGTTCAGGTAATGAAGTATCTTGCTTAAGGGCTTAAGTAGAAGTCTCTTTCTAGTTTGATTGAGCATATTGTAATCTGATTGATTATAGTGAAAACCTCTTGTGCTTCAAGGGGAATGAACTACTCTCGGTTTGAGAGGAACTAGGATATATTGTGTGTCTATTTATTTACTTCTGCATTTATATTTCGTTGTCTAACAAACTTGGATGGATCCGATGAGAAAAGATTCGATGCTTATTTCACTTAATAACGTCTATGCTTATTTCACTTAATAACGAAACAGAAAAGATCCGATGAGAAAAACTATTTAGTCAGTGCTTCAGCTTTCAATGAAGTTTCTTCCATTAGTCACAGAATGGAAACTACAGAAGGTAAAGAAAGACAAGCTGAAGAAATCAAGAAACTTGCTTCTACTCTAAGTCATTTATTTTGTGAATATGAAAGGATTTTTAATATTTAAGACTGACTCATGGGACAAGTGTGCTTGTTGAAGAAATCAAGAAACCTTTTCTGCTTTAAGTCATTTTCTTTGTGAGTATGAAAGGATTCTTTAATCTTTAAGACTGACTCGTGGGAAAATGTGCTTGTTGTAGGAATCAAGGTTTAATCTTGATATGCTTGTTCGAAAGGAAGATTGATTAAACTTCCAGATTCTAAAAAGTCAAAAATACCATAAGAAGCTTATGTTAGAGAAAATTCTAATTGGGATTCTGATAATGAGGAAAAGGCTTTTGATGTTAGTGGAGATATACCCGAACACATCGCATGCTCGAACATACAATATAGTCGCCATCAAACTTTATTTATTCCCGAAGGAAAGGAAAAACATCGATAAAATCCGGGGGAAAGAGATATGTTGGGTAAGGAAGTCGGTTATGCAAGGGGGAGGTATTAACACCCCTAACATCCATGGGAAACATTTTGATTGTTCTCGCTCTAATTGGTGTGATATCTAAAGACACTCACAAAAAAATGGGAAAGGAAAGGAAATAGATAAAATGCTCGATGAGGATTGGGGCCCTCATGCCTACGTATCCTCATAGTGCAATGAGGAATTCATAGCTCCGTAGTTCAAAGAACTAGTGGTGAGAGATGAAAATAATTATGATCAAAGTATGGTCTGAATCAAAGGATTGTGTTTTGAACTCCAACAAGGGTGAAAACGCGAACTCAAAAGTAAGGTGTCTATTACCAGTACATGGGCTAGAATGAATGCCTCTATAGGGTAATGTCGAAAATACGAAGAACTAAGTGTTTGAGGGTATGACCCAAAGATCTCTTGGTTCACAAGGTGACGCAAGAAGGAGCACAAAGAGGTAGTGTATTTGGCTCAAAGATAACTGGTATATCACATGGAGTGAATGAAGGTAAAGTATGAATGCATCATGGAGATAAATAGAATGAAGTGACCAAAGTCACATAATTGAATATTTGGTAACCAGTGACTGAGGAAGTATTGTTTGAAATCGGAGGTGAAAGTGTATTGGAATCCATAAGAGTAATAAGATTTGTACCATAGAGGGAAACAACGTTAAACGATATGTGGACTAGCATTGCTGCCACTATTTGATATTTAGCCAAAAAAGAAGGAATTAAATATATGGGTATAAGCCAAACAACTCTCGGTACAAATGCGGACTGCCGCTATATCGTCCTAAAGGGGTGTATATGGAATTTCAAAGAAAGTTTATTTCGATGTCAAAGAAATAGTATGTCACTAGGTGGATGATTTATGATCAAAGGTAGGTGATGAATCGTGAAAGATATGAATGGTGCCCTAAGACGGAAGGAGAAATAATTAGAAGTATGCTCGCCAAGGATTCACATCCTCGTGCCTACGTATTCTCATTGTACAATGAGAAAATCATAGCAATCATAGTTTGTATAACCACAAGAATAAAGAGAGAGAAGAGTGATGAAAAGTATAACTTCTACCAACATAATGGTATCAAGGAAACCCAGAAATGGATAGAACTTGGAATCAAAGAGTAAACAAACATTTACCAGTACGTGGGCTAGCAGGGCTATCGCTATAAGGTAAAGCCAAAAACAAAGACTGAATTATGTGTCTGGGTGCAAGCCAAACAACTCTTGATTCATTAGACAGACTGCCACTATATCGTCCTAAAATGGTATAGGCGGGGCCCAAGAGAAAGTATTGTTGAATACAAGGAACAATATATAACTGGATGGGGAACAAAAAGTTCGAGATCAAAGAAGGATGTATCTTGGATCCAAGAAGAGATATACTTTGAATTGAAGAGCAAGGTGGTGTCTAAACCCAAAAAGACTGAATTAATTGTTTAGGGGTATGAACCAAACAACTCTCGATTGATGAGGTGGATTGCCACTATATCGTCCTAAAAGGATGTATAAGGAGTCCAAGGAGAAGTATAGTTGATCTCAAAAAGATGATATTGATTGAATGAATGAAGAATGATTGATTGATAAATAGGGTAGCTCGCGAAGAAACTGGGTTTTCCTACCTACGTATCCTTATAGTACAATAAGGAAATCAGAGCTTTCGTAGTTCAGCCCACTAGGGCTGAAAGCAAAATGATTAAGGAGGCAAGAGGAGATGATTGATTGAATGAAAGAATGGAATATACTTGATAGTTATTTGATAAGAATCACACTAAAGTCTATGAATAAAGGTGGATATGATAAGCAACGTACCAAATGTCCCACACCAAAAGATATCCAGAATGAATGTAGGAAAGCTCCAGTCTCATTCCTTCTTTACTACTTAAGGCTCTGGCATGTAATTCTCATCCTAACTTTCAAGTGGCTGGAAGAGAATCCTTATTGTTGCTTCTTGTAGTGATGATGAAGACCTTATCAATCGTTCGATTCGAATTGTACTAAAGTTTATGAATGAGGGTGTATATAATGAGCAACTGAGTCATTTGTCTCGTACCCAAAGATATTCAGAATGGGGCTAGAAATTCTCCAATCCCATTCCTTCTCCATTGCTTAAGGCCCGTATCGTACAACTTGAATCTTGATTGATAAGTTGTTGATGTAGTCCTTTGTTTGATGCATGATGCTTTGTGAGGGGAGAGACTTGCCAATCGTATGATTTAAATTGTACTAAAGTCTATGGATAGAGGTGAATACAATGAGCACTAGGTCATTCATCCCATACCCAAAGATATTAAGAATGGGGGTAAGAATTCTCTAGTCTCATTCTCTATAACTTAAGGCTTATGCCACACAATTCTAAATTTTGATTTGACAAGCTCTTGTAGATGCCACCTTTGATGTGTTTGTATTATCCACTTCTTAGAATGACTGAGGATGCCTTGATTGAAGATCTTGACTTGAGGCCTCGAGCTCCACAACTTAGAAAAAAAAAGTCTTATTAAGTGACCAAGGGTCTTTTGGTCACTCAATTTAAACTGTAGGATTATACAATATCAAAGGATATAATTGATCAAAACTGCTTTTGATTAATTTGAATCGCAGGGTTTGAAATAATTTGAAAACTAGGTTAAAGTGTAATCCAATGGTTAGAAATTAATCAAACTATCCTAAGGGATCATGCAATTGATCATGGCTTGATTAAAAAATCTATGTCAAGTTCTAATCATACTGGAAAATGAATTTGTTAGTCAAAAACTTGATTAAAACTATTTAAAATGCTAAGTCAAAACCTAATCCTAAAGGAACATGCATTTAAAATGGTAAAATAATCCCGTTAAGGGGCAAAATGGTCATTTCACATGAATATTTAATTAAGGACAAAATTAAATCCTAATCAATATCCTAACAAAAACCTAAAAATTAATCAAGTTCTAAGAAAACTATTTTAATCAAATCAAATAAACCTAATTATTTTTAGAAATCTAACTAAACTAAAAAAATAATAATTAATATTCTAATTAATCCTAATTTTTATTCTAATTAAAAATTCTAATTCTAATTAGTCATAAAAATTTAACTTAATTAAACTAATCCTAAAAAACTCTAAATGACCTAATTAATAAAAATAAAACTAAACAAAAAACAACAAAATGAATCAATAACAAAAGGAATAATGAGCTCAGATTGGGGGTGTAAGAAGCAATTAAAATAAGGCTCGACCCACATAATCAGTTTTGTCTTATTCATGTTTTTTCTTATATGTTGTTTTGTCTTATATGCCATGCTGAACCAGTCATGCTGTGACACATGGCGTTGTCTAGATAAGTGAAAAAAAGGAAAAAGAGGGAGGACACGTGTCACGATTCTGAGAGTTCTGAGTTTTAATCAATAATTCTTTATTTAATTACACATAATCTTGAACTGTGATCTACTAAAAATTAATAAATCAAAAAATTAATATACAAATTATATATCACTGGACTCGATTTTTCGTGAGGAGTCCAAATATGTGATCGAATTTTACAAATGAGCCACGAGTTTTGAAGAATCCGGCGAAAAGATGAAAAATAAAGTATATAAAGAATATATCAATTCACATTCGTTATAATGATTTGTGAAAAAGTAAATTACATATTCAGATCGTGACAAAAAATCACTTCTAATGATATATTCATACGTAATTAACGGTTAAGAATTAAAAAATCAATATTTTTAAGTTTAGGTGTTTTATACAAAATAAGTGTTTATTTAATAAGCAACATTCAAAACAATATCTAAAATTGATCAACAAGCAAGAATCCAATAATTCATGGCAAAGATGTGAAAGAGATAAAATATTACCAACTGAGCGGAGATTTACTCCGGTTAGTGTTGAAAATTGAAGTGTAAAAAAGAAACCCGAAAAACTTCAAGAATATGCTCAATTAATCCAATTAACTTTCAAGCTTTGATAATTATTCTTGATGATGAATGAATGTAGAAGATGAATAATGAATGTAGAATATTGATGAATAAGCTTAAATTGGTGAATCTTGGATGATGATTGTTGATAAATCTTGATAAACTTTTGATGGTGATTGTTGTAGAAATTGTTGATGGATAATTTTTGATGATAATGCTTGAATTGTTTATTGATAATTGTTGATGATAATAAAGAAATTATTGATGGCTAAGTTCCACCATTTTAGAACTTCAATGTGAAGTTCTAAATGGTGATGAATATGAACTTTAGTGAGGGCGAGGGAGAAGATGAATATTGAGAGAGAATAGAAGAAAAATGATGGAAAAATAATGGTTAATTGTGAATTTTCTAAGTTAGGTTAGTTAACCCCCCAAAATATGAAAAGTAACATGTTTATATAGACTTGGTAGGTGAATGATCACTTTTGGATTATGATCCAAGTAATCGGTTTTATCAATGGTTATAAATTAATTTAAGCTCAAGTTGTGGATCATCAATTTCAACCATATGATTAATTGTTAAGAGTGGTTAGGATTGAGTGAAAAAAATGGAAGTTGAGATTTGTGTTTGTTTGGAGGTTTTGTGTTAGTTTAGAAGTTATGGTAGTTAAGGGTAATTAGGTAAATGGATGGCTTGTGGAGAAATAGATAATTAAAGGTAGTTAAAGATCAATGGTATAGGAGTTTAGCAAAAGTACCAAGTTAGGATGTAAGGAAAAGAGTCACTAGTAATTAAACTTGAATTTTCATGCATTTGCCTTGATTTTTCTACCACTTTTGGCTTGAATTTTGAGTGGCTTAAACCATGAATTTTATTACTTTTGAGAAGTGATATTTTCCACTAAATGAATAAAATTTCCCTTTTATTCCAACTTTTCCATTTCCTTTGAATCCAAGCAAACCTCCGAATTAATTGATTATCGTTTCAATTTCTCCTGATAACCATGAATCTCAAATAAAGAGATGATCCCCACCACAAGTAATACGGGAAATAAACCCGAATAATTACTAAATAATATCCACCTCAAAAATCCACTTAAACTGATTAGTTCCATAATCATCGAACCTTTGGCCTAAATTTGTTACCATATGTAAATGTCGATGAATGAATGATAAAAATAGAAAAAAGTATGCAAATGAACAAAACCATAAGCCAGGAAAATTAAAAAAAGTAGGAAAAATTTTAGGGTATGACAGTTGTCCCTATTTAATCATCTTGGACCTGAATGCGGGAATTGCAAGAGCTTTTCAGGCATTCAGGGTAGAAGAGGATTAAATACAAGAATGTCCAAAAATTTGCCCAAATATTTTTTTTTGTAGTTTTATCTCTTGGGGATTTACTGAGATATCCTGTTGAGGAAATAGATCAGTTGCAAAGGGAAACCTGATATGTATGCCAAATGTGATGTATGACTTATTATACATATATACATTTTTTGGCGTAGTATTCCATCTGGATGGATATATCACATGATTTTAGAGATGAAATACTAATGCAATAAGGAATACTATATGTATGATGCATATAAAGTTGAGTTTTGTGATTTGCCAAGTAAAGATTGGGCTTTAGGTGTGCCAATAACAATTGGATTTTTGACTTTTCTCATTTGCATGGTTTCATGTCATGCTTTATGAATGATATGCATGAGTAAAATGACATGGTGGATATATGATGATAATTTATGCAATGGTTAAGCCAGACGCTCATATAGAGACCTGTGGCAATTTTGGGCTAGGATAATGGTCATAAAGACATGATTCTCTGACACCTATTTCAAGCTCAACCGCTGTTGTCATACCTCTGGATTATGTCTGAAACATGGAGAGAGCTTGCACCTGCGTAGCCTGTCTCTACCCCAATATACTGAGTATATGCACCAATTGCCCCCAATCACCAGTCATGGAGTAGTATCATCAATTTAAGGTCTCAAACTGGCTTGCCCCAACGTCTTAAAATTGCATTCTCTTGATTAACCATCTTGGGAGTGATTGACTTCTCATGCTCTTGGGGTGGCCTTCCCCAATATGAACTTTGAAGTGAACTTTGCCCTATCCGGCTGATTAAGAGAGATTTGTAGAATCTCGACGTGGTTGCCCCAGATTGACTGACTCTTGAAGAGATCTGAGCTATGGAATATCAGGAATTTGATCATTTTGCCATATGTAAGCATCCTTGATGTCAAATGACTGTTCGAATGTAAAATGCTCATTTTAAAAATGATAATTGTAATGTCATGCTCATGCAAGTTTTGAAACTCAAGTGTGTTCACTAAGATTGTGACATCTAGTGAATGAATCACTGATTAGAATTTCATATCAGTATCAATACAAATGACAAGAAAATATTTAGGAGTCAGCTTAATGCGACCTTACCATAGTATGCCTTCGAAATAAACCATGCTTCAACTAGGTCTTTCGAGGGTTGTAACGTGGTCTGGTTCACGATTTCAGAAAGAAAGGATATAAGGCTCAAAACCTATTCTAACCCACTCATTCTCCGTGATGTTCTCCAGTCTTACGTTCAGTTAGCTTAAAACAAGCGTTCATCTTTTAGAAAAGGAGTTTGAATATCAACAATGATGGTTAAGGAACCCATTGAGAGTTTGGAGTGATAACCAATTGCCTTTTGCTTTTGTTTGCAGTCACAAAGATTTGCTTTTGCTAAGGATTTTGATATCGATCCTCTTATTCTTTTTGTGTATTCCCTGATTTTTTCCTGGGCTGATCCTTTGGGTCTACAGCCCACCGAGATGCCCTAACTTTTGCCTAATTCAATATTGTCTTCAAGATTTTGACTTAGCGGGCTTTTCGTTTATTTTTTTTATTTTTTTCATTTCATCTTTTTCTTTTGTATTGGAGAAAATCCTATGATACTGCTTTCTCGATTTGTTGCACGATTCGTGACTATCTCACCCCTTCCATGGATAAGGGATAACCATTTTGAATTTGTGATTCCATCTTCTTGAGAGGTATATGATATGATTGATCACCTGACGAGATATTCCCCCTTTGAAATTTGAACGCCAGTCTAAACTAAGTGAAAACTACCCTGCCCCTAGTTAAACATGAGGGTTGTATATCTTAAAGAAAGAAACTCCTACTTCAAAGCCCAAAGGGGTTGACTAGGGATTAACTTCCTTATATCTCTGGTGTTTAGGGATTGAACAATGCCTTACATCATTAGCATAGTCTTATTCAAAAACATACAGGCAACGATCTTGCGTATATTTAAATGCATCATTCTCTTTTAATTTTATTTGCCAAGCGGTTTAATACTGACAAAATAAAATATGAGTGAACACGAATGGATTTAAGCAAAACATCCATGTTTATTTCATTATGATCATTATTCAAAAACAAACAAATTCAAAATTAAATAGTACATTGACATACAAGAAAACATTACAAATGAAAAGATTGAAAAGCAACATGATCGCTGGCATAATTGGCCTCATTATTCTTCTGTAGATACAACCTCAGTTCTTGAGCATTCTTCATCAATGACTTCACTCACCCTTTTCGGTCTTGACATTAGGCCCTTCTTTGGTGAAAGTCAGAATCTTATGATCTATAAGTTCCTATACCCTTGATTGAAGAGGCCAACAATGCTCAGTAGAATGTCCTATATGCCCGACATGGTAGGTGCATGAAGCATTAGTATTGTGCTTTGCATGATATGCAAAAGTAGCAGGCGAAATATCCTTTGTCTCAATGAGTCCTTGCTGGACAAGGTAAGGTAGCAGTTGAGCATGTGTCATAGGGATCTGATCATATTAAGGACGCTTTATATCAAACTGTCTGGTCTGTCTCTGCCCTTGATAGTTACGTGCACAATTTGTTGACTTTTCAGAGCTTGAGCCTGAGGAGGCTGCTGATACTGGGATGTAACACCATGTGGGAATGAGTAGTATGGCATATGCATCAAAGGTACTTGCAACGGAGGCTGAATCAGAGGAATAGCCATTGGTCAAAATGTTTGAGCAGAATGCATCAAGCCAGAATTGACTATCTGATGAGAAGTATGACCATGGTGAACCCCAAATGGGATATAGGGTGCCCTAGCATAGGCGTACTGAGGTGCAACAACAGTAAAGGATGATGCCCTAGGATAGGATAACAACATTCTAGGGTGGTATCCTTGATTCGGATACTGCATAACAGGTTGGACCATAAGTGGAGGAACTTGCACATGAATCAGAGGACCCTTGTATTCAAACCTCTTCTCAACAGGCACTTCATCAATCACAAGTGTAAAGCTCAACAGCTTCTGATTGATGAGCTCTTGAACTTTGGTCTTGAAAGAGTAATAATTCTCTATAGAATGCCCTACATGTCTGACATGATATCCACATATGTCATGAGGGTCATGCTTACGATCGTAGGGAAATCTAGCAAGTTCATTCTGTTTAGACACAATTGCCCTAACATTAACCAGTATAGATAGCAGTTATGCATAACTCATAGGAATTTGATCATTGCGAGGACGTCTCCCTTCCTTATCTTTGTTCTGCTGACTGATTTGCTTATGTTTCAATTTTTGGTTGCTTTGAGTAGGCCTCTGATGTGGTAGCAAACACTGTTCTTGAGGAAGGAGTGGCGGGATACCTGCAGCCACCTTCTATTTGTTATCTTTCTTCAGACTATCTTCAGCTTGCTTATCCATCATAGCCTAATTTGAGAAGACTGTTATCATGCTATCCTAGAATAGTCCCAAAACCATGTTAGCCCTGTCAATGCCCTTAGTCTCTTCCATGATCCTTGGATGACTGGTGGTAGCGAATCGTTGTCTTTCTGATGGAGGAATTTATAGGGTGAATATTCTATTTAACATGCATGAAATTCAAATGAATGAATGCATATGTTAGGTGAGGAATGAAAATAATTATTCATCATCCATAGATTCAAAGCCTTGATGGTATAACAACCCAAGTCCAAAGCTCCAACATATGCACAACAATGCAATAACATAGGGTAACAACACCAATAATCTGGAATTTGTATATACTGCCTGATGCAGGATCAAAAGTTTGATGTCCATGAGAATAAAGGTATGTAGAGTCTATGGTTTCCTGCAAAAAAAATCTCATATCCCCCTCACAGGTAGGTTCTATGCTCCAAGATGGTCCCTAGAAGGTCTCCTAGAGTCATCGACTCGAAATGAAAATACCTTGTCGTAGTGAATGCTCACAAGACAAAAGTACTTCCAAGTGAATCTAGTCTGGGTGTGGTTCTCGTGACAACCCAAAACCCAAAATGCATGTGTACACGACTATCCATGAATTTATCATGTGTGTATACTAAGCTCGAGTATAAAGCTTTTCTCTCATGTAATCTATCCTAACCCAACAGGGAGTATAACAGATAATATCCATAATATAAAGCAATAAGAAATATGATAAGTAAAGCGAGTAAATGCATAAAGTTAAACACCCAAACTAATGGAGAAGCAATCAAAACTAGGCTCGACTCCTTTTAGCGACTAGGAAATTCCCCGAGAAGTAATTCCCCATTAGAGTCGCCAGCTGATGCTAGTGGAAATATACCCGAATGCAACGCAGGCTCGAACATACAACATATTTGCCATCGAACTTTATTTATTCCCAAAGGAAAGGGAAAACATCGATAAAACCTGGGGGAGAGAGATATGTTGGGTAAGGAAGTCAGTTATACAAGGGGAAGGTATTAGCACCCCTAACATCCATGGTACTCCATCAAAACCATTTTGGTTTTTCTCGCTCGAATAGGTGTGATATCTAAAGATACTCGCAAAAGAATGGGAAAGGAAAGGAAATAGATAAAGTGCTCTGTGAGGATTGGGGCCCTCATGCCTACGTATCCTCATAGTGCAATGAGGAATTCAAGGCTTCGTAGTTCAAATAACTAGTGGTGGGAAATGAAAAGAATTGTGATCAAAGTATGGTCTGAACCCAAGGATTGTGTTTTGAACTCCAAAAAGGGTGAAAATGTGAACTCAAGAGTAAGGTGGCTATTACCAGTGTGTGGGCCAACATGGCTTCCTCTATAAGATAATGCCGAAAATACAAAGAACTAAGTGTTTGGGGGTATGACCCAAACATCTCTTTGTTCACAAAGTGACGCAAGAAGGAGCACAAAGAGGTAGTGTATTTGGATCAAAGATAACTGGTATATCACATGGAGTGAATGAAGGTAGAGTATGAGTGCATCATGGAGATGAATGGGATGAAGTGACCAAACTCACAAAATTGAATACTTGGTAACAAGTGACTGAGGAAGTATTGTTTGAAACCAAAGGTGAAAGTGTATTCGAATCCATAAGAGTAATGAGATTTGTACCATAGAGGGAAACAACGTTAAATGACACGTGGACTAGCATGGCTGCCACTACCTGATATTTAGCCAAAAAAGAAGGAATTAAATGTCTGGGTATAAGCCAAGAAAATCTAGGTACAAATGCGAACTGTCGCTATATCGTCCTAAAAGGGTGTATATGGAATTTCAAAGAAAGTGTGTTTTAAAGTCAAAGAAATAGTATGTCACTGGGTGAACGATTTATGATCGAAGGTAGGTGATAAATCGTGAAAGATATGAATGGTTACCTAAGGAGGAAGGAGGAATAATTATAAGTATGCTCGCCAAGGATTTGCATCCTCATGCATATGTATTCTCACCGTGCAATGAGAAAGTCAGATCAATCGTAGTTCGTGGAACCACGAGAACAAAGAGAGAGAGAGAAGAGTGATGAAAAGTATGACTTGTACCAACAGAATGGTATCAAGGAAACCCACAAATGGATAAAACATGGAATCAAAGAGTAAACAGGAATTTACCAATACGTGGGCTAGCAGAGCTACCGCTATAGGGTAAAGCCAAAAACAAAGACTGAATTAAGTGTCTGGGTGCAAGCCAAACAACTCTTGATTCACAAGACGGACTACCGTTATATCATCCTAAAAGGGTATATAGGAAGGGACCAAGAGAAAGTATTGTTGAATACAAGGAACAATATAGCACTGGATAGGGAACAAACAGTTCGAGATCAAAGAAGGACGTATCTTGGATCCAAGAAGAGATAGACTCCACATCGAAGAGCAAGGTAGTGTCTAAACCCAAAAGACTGAATTAAATGTTTGGTGGTATGACCCAAACAACTCTCAATTGATGAGGTGGACTGTCGTTATATCGTCCTAAAAGGATGTACAAGGAGTCCAAGGAGAATTATATCTGATCTCAAAAAGATGATATTGATTGAATGAATGAAGAATGATTTATTCATAAATAGTGTAGCTCACGAAGAAAATGGGTTCTCATTCCTACGTATCCTTATAGTGCAATAAGGAAATCAGAGCTTTCGTAGTTCAACCCACTAGGGGTGAAAGCAAGATGATTAAGGAGGCAAGAAGAGATGATTAATTGAATTATTGAATGAAAAAATGGAATAGATTTGATAATTATTTGATAAGAATCACACTAAAGTCTATGAATAAAGGTGGATACGATAAGCAATGGGTCAAACGTCCCGCGCCTAAAGATATCCAGAATGAGTGTAAGAAAGCTCCAGTCTCATTCCTTCTTTACTACTTAAGGCACGTGACATGTAACTCTCATCCTAACTTCCAAGTGACTGGAAGAGAATCCTTATTGTTGCTTCTTGTAGTGATGATGAAGATCTTATCAATCGTTCGGTTCGAACTGTACTAAAGTCTATAAATGAAAGTGAATACAATGAGCAACTGGGTCATTTGTCCCATACCCAGAGATATTCAGAATGGGGGTAGGAATTCTCCAGTCCCATTCTTTCTCCATTGCTTAAGGCTCGTATCGTACAACTTGAATCTTGATTGATAAGTTGTTGATGTAGTCCTTTGTTTGATGCATGATGCTTTATGAGGGGAGAGACTTGTCAATCATATGATTTGAATTATGCTAAATTCTATGAATAGAGGTGAATACGATGAGTACTGGGTCGTCCCATACCCAAATATATTCATAATGGGGGTAAGAATTCTCCAGTCCCATTCCTTCTATATGACTTAAGACTCATGCCACCTAATTCTAACTTTTGATTTTACAAGCTCTTGAAGATGCCACCTTTTATGTGTTTAAATTATCCATTTCTTAGTATGACTGAGAATGTCTTGATTGAAGATCTTGACTTGAGGCTTCGAGCTCCACAGCGTAGAGAAAAAAGTCTTATTAAGTGACCAAGGGTTTTTTAGTCACTCAATTTAGACTGTGGGTTTATATAATATGAAAGGATTTAATTGATCAAAATTTATTTTGATTAATTTGAATCGGAGGGTTTGAAATAATTTGAAAACTAGGTTAAAATCTAATCCAATGGTTAGAAATTAACCAAACTATCCTAAGGGATCATGCAATTGGTCATGGCTTGATTAAAAAATCTATGTCAAGTTCTAATCATAACGGAACATGCATTTGTTAGTCAAAAACTTGATTAAAACTATTTAAAATGTTAAGTCAAAACCTAATCCTGAAGGAACATGCATTTAAAATGGTAAAATAAGCCCTTTAAGGGGCAAAATGGTCATTTCACATGAATATTCAATTTAAGGACAAAATTAAGTCCTAATCCATATCCTAACAAAAACCTAAAAATTAATCAAGTTCTAAGAAAAATATTTTAATCAAATCAAAGAAACCTAATTATTTTTAGAAATCTAACTAAACTAAAAAATAAAAACTAATATTCTAATTAATCCTAATTTTTATTCTAATTAAAAATCCTAATTCTAATTAGTCATAAGAATCTAACTTAATTAAACTAATCCTAAAAAACTCTAAATGACATAATTAATAAAAATAAAACTAAACAAAAAGCAACCAAGTGAATCAAAAACAAAAAGAATAATGAGTTCAGATTGGGGGTGTAAGAAGCAATTAAAATAAGGCCCAATTGCCCAAAAGACCCACATAATCAGTTTTGTCTTATTCCTGTTTTGTCTTATATGTTGTTTTGTCTTATATGCTATGCTGAACTAGTCATGCTACGACACATGGTGTTGTCTAGATAAGTGAAAAAAAAGGAAAAAGAGGTAGGACACATGTCACGATTCTGGGAGTTCTGAGTTTAATCACTAATTGTTCATTAATTAATTACACACAATCTTAAATTTTGATATACTAAAAATTAATAAATCAAAAAATTAATATGCAAATTATATATCATCGGACTCGATTTTTCGGGAGGAATCCAAATATGCGGGCGAATTTTACAAATGAGCCACAAATTTTGAAGAATTGGGCGAAAAAGGTGAAAAATAAAGTATGTAAAAAAAGATCGATTCACATTTGTTATAATGGTTCGTGAATAAGTAATCACATATTCAGAATTGTGACGAAAAATCACTTCTAATGAGAAATTCATACGTAATTAACGATTAAGAATTAAAAAATCACTATTTTTAAGTTTATGTGTTTTATGCAAAATAAGTGTTTATTTAATAATCAACATTCAAAACAATATCTAAAATTGATCAACAAGCAAAAATCCAATAATTCATGGCAAAGGTGTCGAAGAGATAAAAGATTAGCAACAGAGCGGAGGTTTGCTCCGGTTAGTGTTGAAAATCGAAGCGCCGAAAAGAAACCCGGAAAACATCAAGAATAAGCTCCATTAATCCAATTAACTTTCAAGCTTTGATGATTATTCTTGATGATGAATGAATGTAGAAGATGAATCATGAATGTAGAATATTGACGAATAAACTTGAATTGGTGAATTTTGGATGATGATTGTTGATAAATCTTGCTAAACTTTTGATGGTGATTGTTGTAAAAATTGTTGATGGATAACTTTTGATGATAATGTTTGAATTGTTGATTGATAATTGTTGATGATAATATAGAAATTGTTGATGGCTAAGTTCCACCATTTTAGAACTTCAATGTGAAGTTCTAAATGGTGATGAATATGAACTTTAGTGAGCGTGAGGGAGAAGATGAATATTGAGAGAGAAATTGAGAGAGAATAGAAGAAAAATGATGGAAAAATAATGGTTAATTGTGAATTTTCTAAGTTAGGTTAGTTAACCCCCCAAAATATGAAAAATAACATGTTTATATAGACTTAGTAGGTGAATGATCACCCTTGGATTATGATCCAAGTAATAGATTTTATCGATGGTTATAAATTAATTTAAGCTCAAGTTGCGGATCACTAATTTCAACCATATGATTAATTGTTAAGAGTGGATAGGATTGAGTGAAAAAAATGGAAGTTGAGATTTGTGTTTGTTTGGAGGTTTTATGTTAGTTTAGAAGTTATGGTAGTTAAGGGTAATAAGGTAAATGGATGGCTTATGGAGAAAGGTAGTTAAGGATAGTTAAAGATCAATGATGTTGGAGTTTAGCAAAAGTACAAAGTTATGATGTGAGGGAAAGAGTCACTAGTAATTGAACTTGAATTTTCATTCATTTGCCTTGATTTTTCTAACACTTTTGGCTTGAATTTTGAGTGGCTTAACCCATGAATTTTAGTTCTTTTGAGAAGTTATATTTTCCACTAAATGAATGAAATTTCCCTTTTATTCTGACTTTGCCATTTCCTTTGAATCCAAACAAACCTATGAATTAATTGATGATTGTTTCAATCTCTCCTGATAACCATGAATCTCAAATAAAGAGATGATCCCCACCACAAGTAATACGGGAAATAAACCCGAATAATTAATAAATAATATCCACCTCGAAAGTTCACTCAAACTGATTAAATCCATTATCATCAAACCTTTGGCCTAAATTTGTTACCATATGTAAATGTCGATGAGTGCATGATAAAAATAGAAAAAGTATGTAAATGAACAAAATCATAAGCCAGGAAAATTAAAAAAAAGTAGGGAGAATTTTGGGTTATGACAACTTAGCTGACTAAGAGAAACAAGATATTCTCTTGTAGAAGTTCTAACTTCAAAGGTTTTTGTTCCAGAAATAGAGAAGATGATCAGAAGATTTGCTACAATTGCAACAAGCCTTGTCACTTCTGAAATGATTGTCCTGATCTACAAAAGGACACATCCTTTAAGGGAAGTCCTCTGGAAGAGAGTTTTAAAAGCAAGTTCAAGAAATGTCTCTTGGAAACATGGGATGAACTTGATGATGAAGAAGATTCAGACAGAGAAACTGAAGAAGCCAACCTTGCACTGATGGCTCCCACACTCTCTGATTCAGAACCCGAGTCAAGTTCTGGCTCAGAATCTGGTGAGGAATATGAGGTATATTCTAACCTATCTTGTTCTGTCTTATTCATGATCTCATGAGTCATTGTCAAGATTAGGCAAGGCATGTGAAGGTTGTTAAGAAATAACTCGAGTTTCTTAAAGAAGAATTGAAATCTTCTAAAGAAACTGTTGAGACATTGGAAAGAAATCTAGTTGCTCAAACTAAAAAAGGATTCCAAGGAACCTTTAAATAAGCAAGATATGGATCTCCAAGATTTCTTGTCAATAGGTCTCAATAGAACTATGCTTGCATCCATGATCTATGGAATAAGCAAGAAGAAGTTCCGAGCTTTCATAAAAAAATGTTTTAATTTCAAAATCTTGACATTGAAAAAAACCCTCAGAACCATTTTCTTCAAGCTATGCTGATAAAAGGAATAAAGACCTTGGTGTATATACTGCTGAGTGTAACAAGATTCTAAATACACCAGAATCAATCACATAGAAGGACAAGGTTTTGATTAGAATAAAACCTAATACTTCAAAGTCAGTAGTTTTTGAAGAAATCAGACACTATGATCCGTAGGTCAAAAGGTGAAAGGAATTCATAACCCAAGACTTCCAAGTCAAAGGTTATAAGGAAACCTAAACTAAAGACCTCTAGATCCATGTTTCTTCAAAAACTAAGGTAAAAGGTGAAGCATTTGTTCTGGAGCCTGGATGATGGAAATTTATAACATACATCAAGAAGAAAGCATATTTTCTAGATCCTAACTCAAGGAAGAAAGAGGAAATAAGGCTATTGTCTCCAATCTTCTGAACTTCAAGTCCATGATGATCAAGAACCTACAAAGAATTTTCAGAATCTACATAAAGGTATGTCAATCATCTTCATTCTTTATATAACTTCTATGCATGATAAGTCATCTGCAATTGGTCTATGTATATGATTTATATGTGCATAACCAGTTTAGACAACTTACTCGCGTGAGGATTTTCAAACCTATGAAAATAATATTTATACCCTTTGGATAAATGTTATGGCTATTTGAGTATATCTTTATTTTTTATCTTTTAAAAGCCTGGTTCTAGATAAAGAGTATCAAAGACTGATGCTGATCAGAAGTAGCCTCATCAGAAACTGGAAATAATCTCTGATTACGTGTGACTTATGAAAAGTATCGGACTCTGAGACTCAACAAAGGAAGAAGAAATTTAAAATAGCACTTAAGTGAAAAATCTTTTTGACATATGTCTCACATAAAAATTCACGAGTTTGAAACTTTATCATGCATGCTCTACAACTGCGTGTAGAATTTTTGGAGTAATGATGCATATCTCTTTAAATTGTTTGCAACCTTTCCCTTGTAAATTCATGTAATTTTCTCCTTGGAACTTGCTTTAAGTTGTTTGTTGTTCTTTACAAAATATCTTTATATGTTTTTTAAAAAAAGGAGTGGATTTGCTTGTGTCTTTCTTTTATCCTTTGGTTTTTATCTCTTGGATTTTGTTGGTCTTTTACTATTTAAATGAGCCTTCTTCTTCTCATTTTGTATCTCATCTCATTAACTCTTTTTTCTAAGATTTGTATCTCAAAAAGTTTCCTCCTGAACTCTTTGTCTCAACCTGAGATGACTTCTAGATCTAACCTTGGCCTGAGAAACCATTTGGATGTCATCAATGAAAGGATTGTCAACCTTGAAGATATGAGTGTCTCGGGAAATGATCTTCAAAGTTGTGTTTCTAAACAAGGTTGGGATGGCTATTCCAAAAGAATCTTCGGCCATACTTGCTGAATTTGATCAATTTTTTTTGGATTAAAGCTTATGATGATTAGCTTGCCACCCTCTCCAGAACTTCTGATGTACATTTCATCATCACCTCTACTTATGTAATTGACTGCGAAGTTGGTGGAGTTACCTAATATGCTAATGTTTCGAAATAAACTATGTGTTCTCTTAAGGATATCTCTGATCTATCGAAGATATCTAATATTTGTTCTCGAAAAAGGGTAGTTTGGAATCACCTTCTGATGTCAAACCACTTGAGAACTTAAATTTAAAGGAATATGATGAAATAGATCTCTTGCTTCTTCTCAAAGCAGATATTGAAGATTTATCCTCTTCATGTTTTAAATGTTAATGAAATTTCATTCAATATCTGGGAGAGAAGTCGATAGTCGATGCCGGGATAATGCAAATTCTTCTAATGTCCAGCTTCAGGATCTGCCTTCTGTTTAACTTCAGTTAGCAACGTGTCCTTGAGTTTCTCTTTTGTGCATAGTTTTCTTTTTGTTTAGATTCTGAGATTTAATGTTTATGATATAATTCTTGATTTTTGTTTGTATGACTTGTAAAGCATCTCCAGTCAATGAATGTATATTATAACATTATGTCAAAAGAATTATGTTGTAATTTTTTTTTTGCTTAAGATTTACATGCTCAAATTCTTAGTTTAATTTGATGTACTCTTACTTAGCCTCTGATTATATAACCAAAGTAATTTCTATGATTATTTGGATGTATCAAATGAAAAAGAAATATCAAGTTAAGAGCGTTGTGTTTTTCTTTCTAAACTCTGAACTTCTTAATCAGTTTACAATAGAAGAAATAATTATGATTAAAAGGATGGTATGCAAAAGGGAAAAGAACTTCATTAAACAAAATGAATGATTACAAAAAGATGTTTATAACATTAATCCTAATCATCCATAGGTCTCCAAGTGTAGAAAAAGTTTCCCCAATCTAAATTCAGAAATCCTCTTTTACATCTAAATCAAAATGAATCACTTCTCTTAATCTTCTTCTTCTCTTGGACTTATTCTTCTTGCTAATCTTCTTGTGTAGCTTCAGTTCCCGAGGAAGAGAGATTGAAAGAATTTCTTCAAAAGGTCTGACCTTTTGATTAGAAGTTTCCTCATAGACTATAGGAGCCTCTAAAATAATGGGAGTAGTATATTGTTCAGAAGTTGTAGTCATCTTGAACCAGATGTATGCTTAATGAATGTGGATTTATGATTTGACCTGAACTAGTTAAGAGCTTTTATAACGAAAATTTTAGAAGATCAAACCCTTTATGTGTTTCAGTTTCAGATCTTTGAAATTTTCAAAGTCAATCACTAATTAAGCATGCCATACTGGATCATAATTACTCCTTGGAAACTCACACGGTAGTGATTTACAATAAGAAGTAAAAAGTTTCTTTTGTTCATGTTATTTCTTTCAGATTCTTGAAAAAGTTTTTAAATTGTTTTAAATTATCTTCTTCTTTTGAAAAGTTTTTAATTGTTTCAAAATTTTCAAGTATTTTCAACTCTTTCAAAATTTTGTGCATTTAAACTGTTTTAAATTTCATTTTATTTTTTTTCAGTTTTATTATTTTTCTCTCTTTTTTAAAAAATTATTTTGATAATGACAAAAGGGAAGAAAACGTATGGAGTATTTAAGAAGAGATTGAAACATCAGAACTTGAACAAAGCAGTTTCTGCCAAAACAAATTTTGGGTAATAAGCTTTAAGTTATTTTTATTTTTGAGTAATTTATCTTATTGGACGTAAATGATTAATTTAATTAACAAATACATTACTTAAGGAAAGATTACAAGCATACCTTAACAAACTGTCAGACTAAATGAGGAGCTTACATACCTCAACCTAAGGGCTGTCAAACTTAGGGGGAGCTTCCAAACCTCAGAACCTGATGTTAGAATTTGTTGATTATAATTATAAGATTCAATTAACATAGATATGGAGTTAATCAGAGTTTATAAACCTCGTCTTAATGAACTATCAAACTTAGTGGGAGCTTACAAACCTCACCTTAATGGACTGTCTAACTTAGGGGGAGCTTATAAACCTCATACTCTGATGTTAGACTGTGTTAATTAAATCATCAACCATTGTTCTTAAATACATTTGTTTGTCATCATAAAAAAGGGGAGATTGTTGAAACAAGATTTGTTCATGACCTTAAAATGTTTTTATAATAACAAAGTATTGAAAGAACAATAGGGTTTATTAATGGTTGTTCAAATGTGCAGGATCAAAAGACATTAACCTTGATATAGATCATGTTAATCACTTAGAAGAATCATTAAAGAGAAGCAAAGTTGTTCTGAATCTGAAGGATCAGAACCAAGCCTTCTGACTCTGAAGAGACAAATTTAGTATTTTAGATGATGAACCTAAGTTTACTTGATATTCAAAGATAAAAAAGGTTCTATAGATTGGAAGTTGTTTGAGCAAGCAGACTCTGTCATAAGGAATGACTCAATAACTTCTAAACAAGCTTCATCAACAATTCTGAAGATTCTGCATCAAAGGAATATTGTCTATATCACGTCAACGAATCTGAAAGTGTTCATCCAGATTAGTTATGATCAAGACTCTAATAAAAGGAAAACTCAGAATCTATGAACCTAAGACTATGCAGTCTCATTCCAACTAGGTTCTGAAGACATATTTTAACTTATGATCATGCTTTAACTAATTCTATAAAAAGCCTTTAATTTATGAATTTAAGTATAAAGATAATAATGAATAAGATTAAGATTCAAAAAACATCTACAAGAAGTCTCTGTCGAGAAGTTATCTAAAGAAGATCATATGACAACGGTACACTACTTTATATCAAATTAATAAAAAGTAACATTGTCAGGATCTTATCTCTCTAACTATTATGAACTTTACTCTTCTCTTCCCAACGTCTTTATGCTAGCTGAGTTTATAGTTCACTTTAAGTACTATAGCTAAAGACCTTTAACGACTACTTGTATCATAGGTAGTTTCAATCTTCAACAGATCTATTTTCAGCATCTATATAAGAAGAATATTGAAAACATCCAAAATATATATTCTGATAGAGAATGTATAGGGTTTGAAGAATATGTGAATGTGTTCAGAAAGCTGTGATACTAGTTCACAAAATGGTTTGAGAGAGAGACTGTGTTACACAGAAAATACAAGTGAAAGAATCACACACAAAATGGAAAATATAACCAGAAGGGTTGACTGTGTGAGAGTATAGTGAATATGATCAATAACATCAACATAACAGAAAGGCAGAACTAAGAATAAAATATGTGCATGAAGAGAAGAAGATTGAAAACTTCATTCTTCCACACTTAGAAGCAATCAACTTATATTCTACTTAAGAGTATAAAACCTTGTGTATCTGCTTAACTAAGAAGCACACATATAAACATAAGGTTAACACCAGACTTTTTTGTTAAGAAAATCTGAAAACTCTAGCCGTTTTGCTCATAGTAAGTTTCTTTCTGTTAGATTGAGCAAAGAAGTTGCTTCCTGAGTGCTTGAGCAAATAAGTCTTGAACCAAGGGTTTAAAAATTGAAGTCTCATGCTTAGGGAAGAGTAGGAAGTCTCTTTTTGGATAGATTGATCATTGAAGTCTCATGCTTGAGGGCAGAGCAAGAAATCTCTTTCAGGGTTTGATTGAGCCTGAAGTTTATTTTCGTGAGGTTAAGTAGGAAGTCCTGAAAAGGTTGTTTAGGCAATGAAGTCTCTTGCTTGAGGGCTTGAGTAGAAGTCTCTTTCTAGTTTTATTGAGAAAATTATAATATGATTGATTATAGTGAAAATCTCTTTTGTTTCATGGGGACTGGACTATTCTCAGTTTGAGAGGAACCATGAAAAATTATGTGTCTCTTTATTTATTTCTGCATTTATATTTCGTTATGCAAAAAGTATGAGGTCAGACTTTGATTTGATTCAGACTCTTACTTAGATCAGAATCTGAGCTTGACATCTCACGCCTTAAACAAGTTTAAGAAAAAGAAGTAAATTTCTCTATACACAATTCAACCCCCCTTCTTGTGTACATTTTTCTCACCTTCAGTTTTGACATTGCAACAAACTTGGATCTTTGATCCTTTGGAATATGCACAAAAGCCTTATAACCAAAGACTCTCAAATTATCATACTTGACATTCTTTCCAAACCAAATTTTGTCTGGAACTTCACTGTTCAAAGCAACAGTAGGAGTGAGATTAAGAACATGCACTGCCGTGTAAAGTGCCTCGCCCCAATAATTATTATAAACTTAGCTTCATAGAGAATACACCTTACTCTCTCAATTAGTGTTCGATTCATCCTCTCTACTAAACCATTCAATTGAGGAGTTTTAGGAGGAGACTTTTCTTGGGAAATACCATGCTGCTTGCAATAGGAATTAAATGGGCCACAATATTCTCCACCATTGTTTGAACGAACACATTTCAACTTCTCGCTTGTCTGCCTCTCAACCAAGCCATGGAATTCTTTGAACTTTTCCAACAGTTGGTCTGTTGTCTTCAAGGCATAAAGCCATAGTTTCAGGTAACAAAATAAAGTGCACCGCTAAAGGATTTTATCTTTAATGGACCACAAACATTAAAATGTACCAATTTTGAAGTAACTTTGACTTCCTTGAGGGAGGATGCCTCTTGAAAGATACTCTAGTTACCAACCATGCAATGAGAATAATTCTCCAAATATACATTCTTTAATCCAGTAAGAACAACCTTTTTGGCCAAAACATTCAGCCTTTTTTCACTAATATGACTAAGTCTTCTATGCCACAAAGATACTTCCATGTCGATAGCATTCACACTGTCCCAAGTAACCAAAGCTTTTGTCCAATACAATTTAGAAAGATTTTCCCCTCTAGCCACAACCAAGTTACCTTTGTTGAGTTTCCACGTTTCAAAACCAAAGTGATTATCATAACCACAATCATATAGCATATGCACATAGATCAAATTAAAGCGGATATCTAGAGCATGTTTGACACCTCTAAGTGATCACAAAAATATCAAGTGTACTATTTTGCCTTTTGTAGTGATAAAGGGGAAATTCCCCTAGTGTCAATCTCAAGGACTACGCGTTAATATCGAGTTCAATTAAACAAAAACTAGTGTTAGGGTTTTTAAACTCAAACTTATTAAAATAAGGGCAAATAAAATAAACACTGTAAAAAGAAGGGTTTCAAGAAAAAAGGAACATGCTAGGGAAGGTGTATAATTTTTCCATGTAACAACTCTGAGTCACTATTGCATCAACAAATACCAATTAACTACTACCAGTTATCAAGGGTATTTTCTCCCAAGGCCTTAGTGAGAAAACCTTTAATCATTCAACCCTAATCTCTATGCCCATAGAAAATTACCGGTGAAATTAAGCCTTATTTTATCAAGAATTATCCGGTTCATACAGGGTATCCCTAGCCCTAGGTAATATCTACTGCAGAGTAATCTTATGAAAATCTTATCAATGGCGGTCCAGCCTAATTGACAATCATACAACAATCTCAATTGGTCCGAAAGAGAAAGCATTAAACACATCAAAAGATTACTGTAATTATGAAAAATAATATTGTCAATGCAATTGCAAACTCAAAGTCATTACAAATATAAATTAGGGATCCCCTAGCATTGGGGGGTTTAGCTACTCATATTATTCAAAATAGATTTAAGATAAAAATTAGACATTACAAGTAATTGGATGACTTGGATCTTCAATCGCTTCCGCTCTCTGAATTCCTTGATCTTTGTAATTCTCAATCATTTGATAATTCCCTGTGTTCTATTTTCTCCTCGCCAAAAAGTGTCCTTCTTCTCTCGTAGAAACTCTTCTAAAATAGTGAAAATCCCTTGGCATTGGATGGAAATCCCCAGAACACCCTTACTGCTCAAGCCCTGATAAAAGCCCAAAAGTTGGAATTTTTGCGCTGGGGTAACACCGCCCGTGTCAGCTGAGGATGATACGGTGTGGTAATCTTATGCTTGACATTGTATTTCCTTAACATATTCTCCATCAATTTCTTTAGAAAATGAGTACCTTCATCACTGATTAGTGCTCTTGGCACCCAAAACCTAGAGAAAATGTAGTTTTTTTAGGAAATTGACCACCACTTTAGCATCATTTGTGGGTAATGCTACAACTTTTACCCACTTTGACACATAATCAACAACGACCAAAATGTAATGTTTTCTGAATAAAGGTGAAAAAGGTCCCATGAAGTCTGTTCCCCGTACATCGAGCAACTCTACCTCCAACATGGCATTTTGAGGCATCTAATTTCTCTTTGAAATATTACCCGTCCTCTGACATCTGTCACATTCTTTTACTATACTTTGAGCATCCTTGAACAGTGTAGGCAAGTACAACCCAAACTAAAGGACTTTTGCTGCTGCTCTATCGCCACTAAAGTGTCCTCCATATTCTGAGTCATGACAAGCTTTGAGGATGTCCCTTTGTTCTTCCTCTGGAACACACCTTCGAACCAACCCATATATTCCTTTTTTGTATAAGAGCGGATCGTCCCATAAATAAAACCTCCAATTATGCAAAAACTTTTTCTTTTTGTTAGAATCAAAATCACCAGGTATTAGTCCACCCACCAAATAATTTGCATAATCAGCGAACCATGGAACACCAGTAACAACCAGGATTCGTTTGTCGACGAACTTATCTTTGATTGGGTGTTTCTCCACTATTTCTTCTATCGGAGAAATTAGGGAAAATGATCAGAAACAACATTTTCACAATCCTTTTTGTCTCTGATTTCCATATCAAACTCTTGTAGGAGTAAAGTCCATCTCAGCAACATTGGTTTAGATTCCTGTTTAGCAAAAAGACATTTCAAAGCAGCATGGTCAGTATAAAGAATTATCTTCGATCTTAACAGGTAAGACCTGAATTTATCAAAAGCATATACAATCGCGAGCAACTCTTTTTCAGTGGTTGCATAATTCATTTGGGCAGGATTCAACATGTGACTTGCATAATAAATCACATGCAAGAGCTTTTCCTTTCTTTGTCCTAACACTGCCCCCATTGCATTATCCCTTGCATCACACATGATCTCAAAAGGGAGAGACCAATCAGGGGAAATCACTATAGGAGCAGACACCAACTCCTTCTTCAGGATTTCAAAAGCTTCGCTGCAATTTTGTCAAAAAGAAAAGGTGTGTCTTTCACAAGCAAGCTGGTCAATGGTATGGCAATCTTAGAAAAGTCTCAGATGAACCTGCGGTAAAAACTGCATGTCGAAAGAAGCATATTATACCTTTTTCATTCACCGGTGGTGGTAAATTAGCTATTACCTCCACTTTTGCTTTTTCTACTTCTATGCCTTTGTTGTAAATTTTGTGTCCTAACACGCTGCCTTAACGTACCATAAAATGGCACTTCTCCCAATTTAGGATCAAATTTTTTTGGTGGCATCTTTGTAGAACAAAAGACAAGTTAGTCAAACATTTATTAAAATAAGATCCAAAAATAGAAAAGTCATCCATAAACACTTCCATATGCTTTTCAAGCATGTCCGCGAATATGGATTTCATACACCTCTGAAACGTGGCAGGTGCATTGCACAACCCAAATGGTATTCTCCTGTATGCGAATATACCATAAGGACATGTGAAATCTGTCTTCTCTTGATCTTCAGGGTCCACTGCAATCTGATTGTACCCCGAGTACCCATCAAGGAAACAATAGTAATCATGACTGGCTAACCTTTACAACATTTGACCAATGAACGGCAAATGGAAGTGGTCCTTTCTTGTTGCAATATTCAACCTTCTGTAATCAATGCACACTCTCCAACCTGTAACAGTTCTTGTTGGAATCAACTTATTTTTCGCATTTTTGATCACATTAGTTCCCTTTTTTTGGACCACATGTACTGGACTAACCCATGAGCTATCGGATATGGGGTAAATCATCCCCGCATCCAAAAACTTTACCACCTCTTTGCACACTACTTCCCTCATAGCTGGATTAAGTCTTCGTTGTGGTTGAACCACCGACTTATGATCGTCTTCCATCAAAATCTTATGCATGCAAACGGTCGGGCGAATACCTTTCAAATCCTCAATCACCCATCCAATAACACTCTTGTATTTCTTGAGTACTTAGATGAGTTCTTCTTCTTGAAAACTTTTTAAACCAGAATTGATAATGGAAGGGCACTTCTTTTCAGCATTAAGAAACACATACTTCTGATTCTCATGTAGTTGTTTCAAATTTGTCCCCTTTTTCGGATCTTGGGTATTTTTTGATGATTGGGGTGATTTTAAATCTTCCCACCGGTGTGGTTTAGATCTAATCCACTGAGGTTGTGCTTCCATCATGGCTAGCACTTCTAACTCTCTCTCATCTTCAGCACTTTCAAAAGTTGACAAGCTCAAGACACGTTCTAACGGTAACTGAGGTGTTTTCATTTCAATTTCTTGAGAAATCACTTGATCTATTACATCTACAATGTGACTCATGCCAACATCATCTTTGTATTGCATAGTGTTTCGAACATCAATTTTCAATTCTTTATCATAGACTTTGAGGGTCATTGTTCCTTCCTCTATGTCTATCATACACCGTCCTGTTTCTAAAAAGGGTCTGCCCAATATGAGAGGTATCTCCTCAGCTTCAGGCATCTAAAGAATGACAAAGTCAACTAGAAACACAAATTTATCTATCTTTACCAGAACATCTTCCATAATTCCATATGGTCGCCTAACTGAGCGATCAGTAAACTGAAGGGTCATCATAGGGTCTTGAATAGTGCCAAGGTCCAATTTTTTATAAATGGACAATGACATAAAACTTACACAATAGTGCAAGATATAGTAACATAACCTCCACCTTTCTTTTTCACAGGAAATTTCATACCTTGGAGAATAACACTGCAGGTTTCAGTAAGGATGATTGGGTCCACATTTGTGGAGCGCTTTTTGGAGATGATATCTTTCATGAATTTGGCATATGTTGGCATCTGCTCTAGAGCTTCAGAAAATGGAATGTTTATCTCAAGTTTCTTAAACATTTCCAAAAACTTCTCAAAATTCTTTTCATGTTGGTCTTTCTTCTTTTGTCTCAGAGGATGAGGGAGTTTGATGATTGGCTTGGCAATTTTTTCCTTCTCCTTTACAAGCATTATCACAACCTCCTCCTCCTTTGTTTTCTTTGTTTCTTTGATTTCTAAATCGACTTCCAACAACCCATCTTCTTCTGCACTATTTTCTTCTGGTTCCTCGGTAGACTTACCACTTCTGGTCACCGCAGTGTTAACATCATTATGCTCATGAGGATTTGTCACTATACCACTTGGCAAGATACCTAGAGCTTGAGAATTTGAGGCTAACTGTTGTGTTATCTGACCCATCTGAACTTCAAGATTTTTTATCAAGGTAGTGGTGTTCTTATGATTGTTTCTAGTCTCCTCTTGGAACTGAATATTGTGAGCGGCCAATTTTTCAATGGCAATCTCCCAGTCTACCTTCTTAGGAGCTTGTTGTTGTTGTTGATATTGAGTTTGATATTGTCATTGACCCTGTTGTGGAACATTCCCTCTCTGATCTTTCCAGGATAATTTTGGATGATTCTTCCAACCTGGATTATAAGTGTCGGAGTAGGGATTATTCTGATTTAAGAATTTTATCTCTTCAATTTATGGAGGAGTTGCAAAGCAATACACAGTATGGTAAGGTCAATTACAGATTTCGCAAGTGATGGTTTGAGCAGGTTGAACTTAAGCTACCTGTTGAGTACCTATATTCATAACTTTCAATTTCTTTTCTACTTTAGAAGTGATTGTATCTTCCAAACGGATTTTATTAGCTTCCAATTTCAGATCAATGACTCCTTCAGGGTTTCTTGTACACATATCATATAACTCCAGATGCTCATTTGCAGCTACCGCTTTAATGATCTTTTTAATACCAGTGGTCGTTGAGAAATTTATTGAGCCACCAGATGCTGTATCAATCAACTGTTTTGTCTTTATTTTGAGCTCATTAACAAACATCTACATTTGTTCAGTCTAATCCATATTATGAGTTGGTCAAGCTACTAGGACCCTTTTGAATCTTTTGTAGGCATCTCCCAAGGACTCACCCTCCTTCTGTTTGAAGTTTAAGATTTCATACCTTTTTCTCAGAAATACTGTTGTTGGAAAATACTCATTTAAGAAAGCTATTTCCATCTCTTCCCATGATGTAATACTGCTTGGTGGGAGAGAGTAGAACCACTCTTTCTCCTCTTCAGCTAAAGTGAACAATAACATTCTTAACTTCTTTGCTTCATTAGTATGACCATCAATTTTCAAAGTAGTACTCATGGTCAGGAATCTCTGCAAGTGCTTGTTTGCATCTTCATTTACCTTTCCGGTGAAAGTTTTTCTTTCAAGTTGATTGATTGTGCTAGGATGCAGTTGAAAATTAGCCACATTCACTGGTTGGTTGACAATGGTCAATCCACCACCCAACGCATTTGCACCCCCATAATCACCCAGGAGTCTTTCCGGAGGTGGGGGAGGTGGAACTGGAGGAACTTCAGCCATAGTTTCTTTTTCTGAATCTGAATCTGAGTGATCAGAGGGAACTTCTTCTTTGGAATTTAGTCGAGCCACTTGAGCGTGTATGAGTCTCTAGTAAAGGGTTCTCTCGATTTCTGCGTCAAAAAGAAATTTAGCTGAGGGATCTCCTTGCATAAACAGATTAGACAAATTAGTGAATGAAATTATATAAATGACAGAAAAAAATTAATTTTATTGCAGAGCAACAAAAATTTAATTGAACTAAAATTCAAGTTTATATTTTGGCAGTCCTCGACAACGGTGCCAAAAACTTGATCGAAAAAATAGCAAGTGTACTATTTTGCCTTTTGTAGTAATAAAGGGGAAATTCCCCGAATGTCGATCTCAAGGACTGCGCGTTAATATCGAGTTCAAATAATCGTTCAATTAAACAAAAACTAGTGTTTGGGTTTTTAAACTCAAACTTATTAAAATAAGGGCAAATAAAATAAACACTGTAAAAAGAAGAGTTTCAAGGAAAAAGGAACATGCTAGGGAAGGTGTATAATTTGTCCATGTAACAACTATGAGTCACTATTGCTTCAACAAATATTAATTAACCACTACCGGTTCTCAAGGGTATTTTCTCCCAAGGCTTTGGTGAGAAAACCTTTAATCATTCAACCCTAATCTTTATGTCCATAGAAAATTACCGGTGAAATTAAACCTTATTATATCAAGAATTATCTGGTTCATACAGGGTATCCCTAGTCCTAGGTAATATCTACTGCAAAGTAATCTTATGAAAACCTTATCAATGGAGGTACAACCTAATTGACAATCATACAACAATCTCAATTGGTCCGAAAGAGAAAGCATTAAACACATCAAAAGGTTACCGTAGTTATGAAAAAAAATATTATCAATGCAATTTCAAACTCAAAGTCATTATAAATATAAATTAGGGACACCCCCTAGCATTGGGGGATTTAGCTACTCATATTGTTCAAAACAGATTCAAGATAAAAATTAAACATTACAAGTAATTGGATGACTTGGATCTTCAATCGCTTCCGCTCATGAAAATCTTCCGCTCTCCGAATTCCTTGATCTATGTAATTCTCGATCGTTTGAAAATTTCATGTGTTCTATTTTCTCCTTGCCAAAAAGTGTCCTTCTTCTCTTGTAGAAACTCTTTTAAAATAGTGAAAATCCCTTGGCATTGGTTGGAAATCCCCAAAACGCCCTTGCTGCTCAAGCCCGGATAAAAGCCCAAAAATTGGAATATTTTGCGCCTGGGCTGACACGGGTAGCCGTGTCAGGGCCCTGCCTTGGTCCTCATCTTCAGCTTCATTCCAGGTGGGCTGACATAGCCCGTGTCAGACCCCTATCTTAGCCTTCCTCTTCAACCTCATTGGGTCCTCATCCTGACACGGCCCATGTCAGGTGACACGGGTGGCCATGTCAGGCTTCCTAAAACTTCATACTTTCTTTCCTCGAACACCGAAACTCTCAAATTTCTTGCATTGAGCCCGTTGGATCTTTTACTTAGACCTAGAGGGAATAAAAACAGACAACCAACGCATAAAATCCCGAAAACGCGAAATAAAACTAAAAATTGATAAAACGCTTAAATAACTTACAAAAATGAAAACTAACTTAAAAAGTGACATAATGCGAACAAAGTATTCTAGAATCCTTGGTTTCTTGTCGAATAAGTGATGAAAACATAGTAAAAATGGTGACCGATCACTAAGCAACAATTGCATTCCCATGTTGGTTTGTAAGAAAACATCATCAACCCCAATTACCTTAGATACACCATAATTACCCATTTTCAACACTCCAAAATTACCAGAAGTATAAGATGTGAAGAAACCCTTCCTTGGTGTAACATGCAATGTAGCACCACTGTCAACCATCCACATGCTCTCGTCTAATACAAGATTAACAGACTAATAATTATAGAGAATAACAAGATCATCACTAGTAGAAGTAGTAACACGATCATCATCACGATCTCCGTGGTATCTTTGTTTAGAATTACCCTTCTTGCCTTTGTTATGTCTTTTCTACTGATAACAATACTTTTGTACGTGTCCTGTTCTGTGACAATAATGACACTCTAGATTCTTGTATCGCGACTTGGACTTGCTTATGCTATTCACTATACAACCCTTCGGTTCCTTTTTATTACTTCTTTCCCTATTTTTAGTGACAAGTACCTTAGGTTGAGATGAAAAAACATGTGCCTTACTTCTCATCTCCTCCTTAAGAATACCACCCTTAGCCGTTTCCAAAGAAACAACACCTTTAGGAGTAGAACTTGTGATAGAAACCCGAAACATCTCCCAAGACTGAAGGTGAGAAAAACAAGAAAGGGGGGTTTGAATTGTTTGGAAAATAAGCGCTTTTTCAAAATAAAGACCACACAAGGAATTTATACTGGTTCGCTTATAATACAAAGCTACTCCAGTCCACCCGGCCAAGGTGATTTCGCCTTCAACAAGGACTTAATCCACTAATCTTGAAAGATTGTTTACAACCAACGTCTAAGAGAAAGATCTCTTAGTCCTCTCAAGTATGCAGACTGCGCAGAGTCACTTGAGGAAATAAAGCAATAGATAAAAGACGATGTAATCTAGAGTGCTTCTAAGATAAGCAAATATTACAACAGTAAGAACAAAAGTGTTTCACGTTCTAAGCAAAAGCTTTGTGAAATATTGAGAGAGAGAGAATGTTTCAGTGTATGCTTGCGCGCCTCTCAATGTTGATTGCTGTCCTTTATATAGGAGTGAAAGGACCGTTGAAATTGATGGCAGATAATTTGTCTTGAATAGGAATTAATGCCATAACTTCTGTTGTTTCTTGCCAAAACCACTTTGTCTCCCCGAATAACTTCTTTCCAAATATAGTTCCTTTCCATTTAAATTTGAAGTTAACGTTACTCTTTCTGTATTAGGGAATCCATTATCAAAGTCTGCGTGACTCTGGGAATCTTGGAATCTTCCTGTGTTGATTCGGAGCTTCTGATGTTTATCTTAAGGAGTTCTGATGAAGTCTTCAGATAACGCTGAGAGCTTCTGGAATGGTATACCGTTGTTCAGAGTCAGAACTTCTAGAGTGCAATTCTTCTTCAGATGCTTCTGATATTCTGCTGTTTTGCTCAGAGTTAGAACTTCTTGAGCGTGTTTCTACTTCAGATGCTTCTGATCTTTTGATAATTTGTATCTGATATGATTCTGTATCTGATGAGGTCATCAGATATCTTCCTTCTTTTCTTAGAACCCTGCACACTTAGAAACTTTTCGTTAGGGTGCCATTTTTGGTTTCATCCTTTGTTATCATCAAAATCATGGAATCTGTTGTAGAACAATTTTTGTTCTTACAATCTCCCTCTTTTTGATGATGACAAAACAAACTTAAATAGCAGATGAAACAGGAAATGTCAGATCAGGAGCTCCCCCTGAGATGAGCTAGGGAGTTCAGAAGTTCTTACCAGAGTTTCCAAGAAATGAAGTTTCGATACTATCTGCAATTTCTTAAGTCCAATGTTAGATGAATTTATTTTTAAGAAAAGCATGTTGCAGAGTGCTTAGGGTATTAGGCAATTTTCATCAGAGCTATATTGATTTCTCCCTCTTTTTGTCAGAATCAAAAAGACATGAACAAAATAATCAGAAAGATATTATATTAATAGAGCAACAGAGACAACGGCAAGAAAACAAGCAAGCAAACATCAAAACAAGGAAAACAAGGCAACAAACAAACAGAATCCTAAGTGCTTAAGGGTTGGGAGGCGGGGGCATTCTCTGAAGCAGTTGAGGCAGCATGTTCTGAATATTGTCGTTGACGGTATCCTGTTTATCCATTCTGGCACGGAGTTCCTTCTGGTCTTTCTTAAGTTCTTCAAGTGTCTGGAGAACCATAGGGACAATAGTGGAGGACTCCCCCTGAGTCAGAGCACTCTGTGCTTCAGCAGCGGCCTTCGCTTCAGCTTCAGCAGCAGCTTGTGCTTCAGCTTCAGCGGCAGCAGCAGCATCGGCCAGAGCTTTGGCTTCAGCTTCCTTTGCCCTTTGGATTTTTGCTTGTCGAACTCTTTCTTCTTCTTGTCTTCTTGCTTCTTCTTCAGCTTCTCTGGCAAGTTTTTCCTGTAGTCTTGCCTCAGCATCTTTGATGAAGTCGTTTCTGACTTGCTCAGAGATGTGCTTCAGCTTGAAAGCTTCAGAAGTCATCCAGCCAATGACTCTGTTCCAGTGTGTCCTTACAGAGTCAGGATCATCACTGATGCCAGAGTTAATGGTCAGAGACTTGACCTTCTGTACTGAAGCCCCTGCGAACAACATTATGGCTTCCTCAAGGGTAGGCATGGAATGTTCAGGTTCAGATGTTTGGGGTGGAGAGTTTGGAGGGTTTAAGTTTAATGTTAGAGGTTCAGGTTCAGCGGAAGTGTTTTGGGGGGTGATATCAGAGGGTTGAGCTTCAGAAGGGTTGTTGGTTGTTTGTTCTGGGGGTGGTGAAGTGACTTCAGGTTCAGGTGGAGGTTGTTGTGGTTGTTGTGAGTTTCGGTTTAGAGAATAAAGGCGAGATAAAGTGGGAGAAACGGGGTCAGAAGGTTCTGGGTCAGAGGAGAGGATAAGGTAGGGGGTGATTCTGGGTTTGAAGATGAAGAGGTGGTTTGATTGAGTTCTTCAGCTTCGGATAGAGGTAGTGATGTATGGGCAAGATTAAATTTAGGTCGAGGTTGTGAGGTTCTGGTTGTAGAAGGTGGGGTTTCAGAGGTGGTGTAGATAGGTGCTGGGAGAGGATTAGAGGAAGCCACAGGAGGTTCAGAGGGAATAGAGGGAGCAGACTTACCAGTAGATACTTGCAGAGGCGCTGGAGATCTTGTTTAAGAAGTTTCTCCTAGCCTTGCTTTCTTTGCCCTTGAAGACTTCTTTTCAGAGGGACCTCTTTTGAACTTGACAAAGTCTTCTTCTGAATCTAGACAATCGTCCAGTCTGAAGTCAGAGATGTCAACTCCTTCATCCTTCAGACGCTGCATATAGTGAAGGATTGCTTCTCTGGGTTCATTCTTGTAGAACCTTGCAAGACCATGTGACAGTTTCCTCTGATCTTTCAAGGCGTCCCAGGAGGTGTCCAGCGTGGGTTTGAATTGAATCTTCTTCAGAATTCCCATGCTCTTCAGATTTCTGGAGTTCAGAGGCCTTCCAGTATCTATCGCCAGATCTTCCATAAGTTTGTTCTTCTCCAGATGATCTACAAGCCCATTTTCGATGAAAACATCAAACAGGAGTCTTCCCAGAGGGATGTAGGTTCTGGGTTTCATGTTGTTTCTGGTCTCCCGTACAGAATCTCTGAGATACTTGAAGAGAAGTGCTGGGAGGCAGAGCTTCAAACCCTTGTGAATGCAATACAAAATACACTTCTGATCTGTATTGATGTAGTCAGAGGAGTTTGATGTTGGGCGGTGATGAATGGTTCCCAGAATGATCTTGAGCCATACTCTGAGGTTCTGATGAAGTTCTTTGTTCTTTGATGGATTGCCTTCAGTGTTAGGTTTGAAGATGGTGGGATTGATTACTTGAGCAATGTACCTTGATCTAGGGTTGATGTCGTAGATTCTTCTTCCTCCAGTTTTCTCCATGTTTAGCAAAGAAGCAATTGACTTTTCAGTAATCACTATCTTGACCCCCAACACGTAGGAGACGATGAAATGATCATCAGCGTCAGCAAATCTCCAGAATTCTTTGATGAGGTTTGGGTAAACAGGGCCATAGAGCCGTTGAAAGTAGTTTTCCCAACCTTGTTGACGAAGTTCTTCAGTAAGATCTACTCCGTTTCTCTTCATGTTGTTGAAGTCTACCAGTGATTCACATAAAACTTCCAGTCCCTCAAAGGGAGTTGCCAGGTTAATATGAGGCTCACGATCAAGAACATAGGGTTCCTTATACACTGGAGTAATGGATACGCCTGTAATTGTTGGAGTGGAAGTGTTTGTGCATTGGGTTGTGGTGCTTGATTCCATTTGCTGAGAAAAGTTGAAAACTTGTTGTTGTTGAGCATCCATTGTTGATGAAGATGAGTTGAAGATGAACTGCTTGCAGAAATGCTTCAGAGAAGGTTTGAGAGTGAATGAGAGTGAAAAGTGTGTGAAGTGTGAGAGGAGTGTTTAAATACTTAAACAAAAACACATGCAAAACGACACACAATTCAGCGTTAGCACAAAAACCAAGTTAGCACGCTTGGGGGAAAAATGATTATGGCTCATTAATGAATGTCTAATCCCAACAGTATGCACACTGCTCGAGGAGATCTCAAACGTCTGGCCTTTGAATTTCTTCTGGACAGCTGTCTAGAAGTTCCAAGGTTAGACGCTAAGTGCTCCACGTGGTTTGATGTATCTGATCTTCAGGAATACCAAAGGATTGGTTCCTGGAGATTTCTAACTCAGATATCTTCTTAACTTGGTAGAAATATTAGAGTCAGAGACAGAAGCTCATTTGTTTATGTCAGAGTCTCATTTTACATCTTCAGAGGCACATTTTATTCAGGGCAATTTTGAATGTTCAGATTTTCTAAGATAAAAAGAAATCTATCTTCGGCTAAAGGCTTAGTAAATATATCTACCCATTGATGATCTGTATCAATGAACTTCAATGTTACTATCCCTTTCTGAACATAGTCTCTGATAAAATGATGTTTTATTTCAATGTGCTTAGCTCTGGAGTGTAAAATGGGATTCTTACTTAAACAAATAGCAGCAGTATTATCACAGAAGATAGGAATGTTACTCTCGAAGATTTACATATCTTCTAACTGATTCTTCATCCAGAGCATCTGAGTTGTGCACAGTGATGCTGAGATGTATTCTGCTTCTGCAGTAGATAGAGCGATGGTTGACTGTCTCTTGCTGGCCCAGGATATCAGATTGTTTCCTAGGAGCTGGCAATTTCCAGATGTGCTTTTTCGTTCCAGTCTATCTCCTGCATAATCTGCATCACAGTAACCCGAAAGTCTATACTCTGATGTTTTCTCATACATCAGGCCCAGGTTAGGAGTTCCTTTCAGATATTTGAGAATTCTCTTAACTGCTGTTAAGTGAGTTTCTCTAGGATCTGATTGGAATCTGGCACAGAGACAGACACTAAAGAGAATATCAGGTCGAGTAGCAGTTAGATAGAGAAGAGAGCCTATCATACCTCGATAGAGCTTCTGACAAATCTTTTTTCTTACTTCTTCCTTTTCAAGAATGCATGTTGGATGCATAGGAGTTTTTGCAGAGTTGCAGTCAGTCATGTCAAATTTCTTCAGAACATCTTTAATGTATTTACTTTGATGAACGTACGTGACTTCTGAAGTTTGATTAATTTGAATTCCCAGAAAGAACTTTAGTTCTTGCATTAAGCTCATTTCAAATTCTGCCTGCATTAACTCAGAGAATTCTTGACAAACAGAGGCGTTAGCTGAACCAAAAATGATATCATCAACGTATATCTGGCATATCATGAGATCATTGTTAAGGTTTTTACAGAAGAGTATGGAGTCAACTTTTCCTCTGATAAAATTGTGTTCCAGAAGAAAATTACTTAAACGTTCATACCAAGCCCTGGGATCTTGTTTAAGTCCATATAAAAAAATTTTAAGTTTAAAAACATGTTCTGGAAAGTTTGGATTTTCAAAACCTGGAGGTTGGTTGACATACACTTCTTCTGATATATAACCATTAAGGAATGCGCTCTTGACATCCATTTGATATAATTTGATAGAGTGGTTTATAGAAAAAGAGACAAGAAGACGAATAAATTCTAACCTTGCGACTGGAGCAAAGGTTTCATTGTAGTCAATACCTTCTTGTTGACTGTAACCTTGAGCTACCAGTCGAGCTTTGTTTCTGACGACTTCTCCTTTTTCATTCAGCTTATTTCTGAATACCCATCTGGTTCCAATAACGTGAGTGCCTCTGGGCTTTGGAACAAGATCCCAGACATCATTCTTTGTGAATTGATCTAATTCTTCTTGCATGGCTGAAACCCAGTCGTTATCTTGAAGTGCTTCATCACAGGATGTAGGCTCGATCAGAGACACTAGTCCCAGAGGAGTATCTTCAGAGGTCCTGAAGGTAGATCTGGTTCTGACAGGTTCGTCCTTGTTGCCCAGAATCAAATCTTCAGATACGTTGATACGACTTTTAACTTTCTTTGGGATTTCTGGGGATTTAATTTCCTCAGTGTTCTGAGTGACAGTTGCTTCTGGAGCTTTATCAGATCCTGCAAGAGTGATTTCTAAATCTGCAAAATTTTCAACTAGCTTTGACTTTTCAGGGTCAAGCTTATCGTCAAATCTGACATGAATTGATTCTTCCACAATTTTGGTTTCTGTGTTGTATACTCTGTAGCCTTTAGAGCGTTCTGAGTATCCTAACATAATACCTTTCTGTGCTTTGGAATCAAACTTGTTCAGATGTTCTTTAGTGTTTAAAATAAAGCAAGAGCATCCAAATGGATGAAAATATGAAATGTTTGGTTTCCTTCCTTTACACAGTTCATAGGGAGTCTTATCCAGAATAGGTCTTATTGAGATTCTATTCTGAATGTAACACGTTGTATTTACAGCTTCTGCCCAAAAGTGCTTTGCCACATTAGTTTCATTTATCATAGTTCTGGCCATCTCTTGGAGTGTCCTATTCTTCCTCTCTACAACTCCATTTTGTTGTGGAGTTCTAGGGCAGGAGAAATCATGGGATATTCCATTAGAGTCAAATAATTCCTCAAAGGATTTATTTTCAAATTCCTCACCATAATCACTTCTGACTCTGATAATCTTAGAGTCAAATTCTCTTTGCACTTTGGAACAGAAACTAGTGAATACAGAGTGAGACTCACTCTTGTGCTTTAGGAATTTTACCCATGTCCAGCGACTGTAATCATCAACAATGACTAGTCCATACTTCTTTCCATTGACTGATGCTGTTTTCACAGGACCAAATAAGTCAATGTGGAGAAGTTCCAGAGGCTTAGAGGTAGAAACAACATTTTTCTTTTTGAAAGACGTTTTTGAAAATTTTCCTTTCTGACATGCCTCACATAGAGCATCTGAAGAGAACTTCAGTTTAGGTAGGCCTCTGACTAACTCGAGTTTATTTAACTGAGATAGTTTTCTCATGCTAATATGGCCCAAGCGTCTATGCCATACCCATTGCTCTTCGTGAACAGACATCATACATTTAACATTTTGTTCTTTTAAATCAGACAGATTAATTTTATAAATATTGTTTTTCCTCTTGCCTGTGAATAGGACTGAACCATTGTTTTGATTTATGGCTTTACATGTTTTTTGATTAAAGATTACGTCATAACCGTTATCACTTAATTGACTTATGGATAACAAATTATGCATTAATCCTTCTACGTAAAGAACATCAGATATAGAGGGAAGAGTACCATTACCAATAGTTCCGGAGCCTCTGATCCTTCCTTTCTGATCTCCTCCGAAGCCTATGAATCCAGCGACTTTAAGTTCCAGGCTTTGGAACATAGACTTTCTTCCCGTCATGTGTCGCGAGCATCCAGAGTCTAGGTACCATGACTGGTGTCTGAACTTTGCTGCATAGGATATCTGCAACATAAACAATCTTATCTTTTGGTACCCAGAGTTTCTTGGGTCCTTTCTGATTAGTTTTCCCAGAGTTTCTTATAACTTTGGGTTTTCTAGCATTTTCAAATTTTTGTTCTTGTGTGTGCGTATAGTGATATGAAAATGGAGATTTAAGTTGGTCACCAGTAGAAGTTTTATCTTCCTTAGGATCATACCCAATTCCCTTTTTATTGTTCTGACTGACTCCATAAATCATGGATGCCATGACACTCCTACCTATCCCATTTTTCAGAAATTCTTGAAAGGCTTCTTCGTATTTATAAATTATTGTATTTGAAGTCTGTGGAGCTTGAGATAACGCTTCTTCCAATTCTAAACATTTTCTTTTTGCTCCATCTCTTTCTAATGTTAAAGATCTGATTTTATCTTCACGTGCTAGAATTGTCATCTCAAGTTTGCCACATTCTTCAAATTTTGCTACAAGACTGCCTTTTATATTTTTAAACTTTTGTTTTAATTTCTGATATGAGCTAAGAGTTTCTGACAAGCATGATTCTAGATCAGATCGAGAGAGTTCAGAAAATACCTCTTCAGATTCTTCATCTGAGCTGCTTCTGGACGTGGTAGCCATAAATGCCACATTGGCCTGTTCATCAGAGTCAGATTCTGATGAACCAGATTCACTATCATCCCAGGTAGCCATTAGTCCTTTCTTTGTCCTGAAGGTATTTTTCTTGAAACTTTCTTTTCTAGGATTGTCTTTCTTTAGCTTGGGGCATTCATTCATGTAGTGACCTGTTTCTTTACATTCATAACAAGTAATATCTTTGTTAGTTTTACCTTTTGAGGTTGATTCTGATCGATCCCCTCTGGGTCTTGGTCTTCTGAAGTTGTTGTTCCTCTTCTTCCAGAGTTGTTTAACTCTTCTGGTCAGGAGGGACAATTCTTCTTCATCATCAGAATCTTCTGGTTCAGAGTCATCATCATCTTTAGTTTCTGCCTGGAAAGCTTTGGTTCTGTCAGATTTGCGTCTTTCAGATCTGGACTTTAATGCTACAGACTTGTTCTTTTTCTGAGGCTCATCTTCCTCTAGTTCTATCTCATGGCTTCTGAGGGAACTGACAAGCTCTTCAAGACTGATATTGTTCAGATCCTTTGACAGCTTCAGGGCAGTGACCATGGGTCTCCACTTCTTTGGCAAACTTCTGACTATCTTTTTGACGTGGTCTGCAGTTGTGTATCCTTTGTCTAGAACCTTGAGACCTGCAATAAGAGTTTAGGATCTAGAGAACATTACCTCTATGGCTTCGTCATCTTCCATTTTGAAAGCTTCATATTTCTGGATAAGCGCCAGAGCCTTTGTCTCTTTGACTTGGGAGTTTCCTTCATGAGTCATCTTCAGAGAGTCAAGTATGTCTTTGGCTGTTTCTCTGTTGGTGATCTTTTCATACTCGTTGTAAGATATAGCATTGAGAAGTATGGTTCTGGCCTTGTGGTGATTTCTGAAGACACGCTTCTGATCTTCTGACATCTTACTTCTGGGAACTTCAACTCCATTTTCTGAGACTGGAGGTGTGTATCCATCTGTGACAATGTCCCAGAGGTCAGCATCATAACCCAGAAAGAAACTTTCAATTCTATCTTTCCAGTAGTCGAATTTCTCTCCATCAAAAACAGGAGGCTTAGCATTGTAACTGTCTCTTTCATTTGTGTGGGCCATAGTTTTTCTCGTTCTGGATCTCTCTACATTGTTAAGTGTTTGATTAGAAAATCAATAACAGAGCCGAAGCTCTGATACCAATTGAAGGTGAGAAAAACAAGAAAGGGGGGTTTGAATTGTTTGGAAAATAAGCGCTTTTTCAAAATAAAGACCACATAAGGAATTTATACTGGTTCGCTTATAATACAAAGCTACTCCAGTCCACCCGGCCAAGGTGATTTCGCCTTCAACAAGGACTTAATCCACTAATCTTGAAAGATTGTTTACAACCAACGTCTAAGAGAAAGATCTCTTAGTCCTCTCAAGTATGCAGACTGCGCAGAGTCACTTGAGGAAATAAAGCAATAGATAAAAGACGATGTAATCTAAAGTGCTTCTAAGATAAGCAAATATTACAACAGTAAGAACAAAAGTGTTTCACGTTCTAAGCAAAAGCTTTGTGAAATATTGAGAGAGAGAGAATGTTTCAGTGTATGCTTGCGCGCCTCTCAATGTTGATTGTTGTCCTTTATATAGGAGTGAAATGACCGTTGAAATTGATGGCAGATAATTTGTCTTGAATAGGAATTAATGCCATAACTTCTGTTGTTTCTTGCCAAAACCACTTTGTCTCCCCGAATAACTTCTTTCCAAATATAGTTCCTTTCCATTTAAATTTGAAGTTAACGTTACTCTTTCTGTATTAGGGAATCCATTATCAAAGTCTGCGTGACTCTGGGAATCTTGGAATCTTCCTGTGTTGATTCGGAGCTTCTGATGTTTATCTTAAGGAGTTCTGATGAAGTCTTCAGATAACGCTGAGAGCTTCTGGAATGGTATACCGTTGTTCAGAGTCAGAACTTCTAGAGTGCAATTCTTCTTCAGATGCTTCTGATATTCTGCTGTTTTGCTCAGAGTTAGAACTTCTTGAGCGTGTTTCTACTTCAGATGCTTCTGATCTTTTGATAATTTGTATCTGATATGATTCTGTATCTGATGAGGTCATCAGATATCTTCCTTCTTTTCTTAGAACCCTGCACACTTAGAAACTTTTCGTTAGGGTGCCATTTTTGGTTTCATCCTTTGTTATCATCAAAATCATGGAATCTGTTGTAGAACAATTTTTGTTCTTACAAAGACTCTAGTAAAGATAACAATAGAAATAGTCCAAAAAAGTCCCAAAAGGACATCTAGAGCCCTTGAAATCCACTCAAGTGATCTGAAATAGAAGTCCTCTCCTTATACTTCAAACTTATGAAGCTATTCAACAAGAACAATTTATTATTCCATGATTTAGAGTCATACAAGGACTCTATCTTCTCCCAAAGAGTTTTTGCATGTGTCTCATTAGCAATATGATTATAAACATTATATTCTACATATTTTTGAATAAAACCACATACATGTTGATGTTCAAACTCTCATTCTTCATCAGACACATAATCTAGCTTTGCGGAACTAAAAACCTATAAATGCAATTTCTTCACAAATAGTAAGTATTTCATCTTGCTCTTCCATATATGGTAATTAAAACCATTCAACAATACTATCTTCATCTTTGTATTTGACTCCATCATTCAAACAAGTAAAATCGCCCTTAGTCGAAAGCTCTAATGTCACTTTGATGGGAAACTAAGACACAATAGCAGATCAATATGCAACGAAAATAAAATTCCCCAGACTTGTAGGAACATAGAGGATCAACAACAAATATAAGACGATAAATTGAACAAATAAAGGCACAAAAGAACACCAATATTTTTAATGTGGAAAACCCCTCAATATGAGAGTAAAAACCACGAGTCATCCAGACTAAAGAAATAACTCCACTATAATCAATTAAGAGTATGAGAGATTCTTAAAGTGATTCACAAACTAGTGCTAACAACCTCAAATCACAAAGCAAACTAGCTTACAAATAAGAATCAAAAAGCTGAAAATATCTCAAATCTGAAGCTTCATTGAGAAACACATAACTCTCACCTCAAACGTTGTTTTGAAATTCTGAACTGTCAAAAGTTAGATACATGTGTTACAAACATGCCCTCCAATTTTTAGCTCGATTTGACGGTTAAAGAATCGGGGATCGTCGATTTATTGAGACTGATTGCAGAAAAACAGAAATGGATTTCTCTCCTCTTTTCTCTCTTTTGAATCCTTATTTTCTCTCTATCTATTTCTACCCTATATTGATCATCTCCAATTAAATAAGTGAGACAAATGAGCTAATCATATTTGGGTTTTCTCCACATAAGAAGGAAGCCTAAACCCAGCATCACTTATGCAGTTAATTTTAATAAATTACCTTTAAATGATGCATGTATAATAAATAAAAAGTATGAATCTTTGATATGGCAGAAGAGAATACTCATATTCTCGTGGACCATAAAAAAATTGGTCCATAAGAAATTAGTAACTGGTCTACCAAACTTACATTTTCAAAAGAATCAGTTATGTGATGTATGGAAAACGGGGAAACAAGTAAATGTCTCATTTATATCTAAAAAAAATATTTGTACAAATGGATATTTATAAATTTTACATATAGATCTTTTTGAACCGTCCAAAACTATGGGTTTAGTGGTATTTACTATGCACTTGTAGCAGTGGATGATTATTCTCATAAAAAGGACGCATTTGTTATATTTCAAAGATTATCTAAGCTGATCCAAAATGAAAAGGTTTAAACATTGCATTTATTGTAAGTGATCACAAAGATGAATTTCAAAATATTGAATTTAGAATTTTTTGTATTGAGAATGACATAGAGGATACTTTTTTACTCTATAAACTCCATAATAAAATTAGATATTGGAACAAAAAACTAGATCTCTTAAGAGCTAGCAAGGACGATGCTATATAAAACCAAAATGTCTAAATATCTATGGGCAGACTCATTAAGCACTGCTTGCTATGTAATGAATAGAGTTTTGATATGGTTAATTCTAAAGATTACTCCCTATGAAATATATAATGTAAGGAATCCAAATATTTTTCACCTCTATGTTTTCGGTTGCAAATAATTTATCCTTAATAATGGAAAATATAACTTTGGTATATTTGACAGTAAAGCTTATTAAGATCTTTTCTGGGATATTTCACTTATAGTAAAAATTTTCATATTTTTAACAAACGAATCTTGACTATAGAAGAATTTGTACACATACCTTTAATGAAACTAACCTGAAGTCTATAGTAGAGGTAAAAGTCTTTTATTGTGCATATATTTTGGAGAACATTCTCTTAGAAGACAATAATGCAAATGAAAACAAATATCCAAATAAAGACAAAGATTCAAATGAAGATAAATGCAATGATAAAAATAAAGAAATAAATAAAGACAAATAGATGAATGGAGATACTTATCAAAAACTAAATAAAGAATTGATAATGATAAGAAACCATCCATATCAAAATGTAATGGGAGACATATCAAAAGAGGTAATTGCTCGGTATAATCTAAATTAGGTATGAAACATTATGGATTTTGCTTTCTAAATTGAGCTAAGTGGTATTAATGAAGTTATTATATATGAAAATTGATCTATTATTATGTAATAATAGTTAAATTAATTTGAGAGAAACATTGTTTGTAAACATGTCCCAAAACATGAGACTAATCTAGCGATTGGAATCAAATGTGTCTTTCGAAACAAACTTGATGAAAATGACACTATTTTAAGAAATAAAGAAAGTATCATTGTGAAAGACTCCAATCAACAATAAGGCGTATATTTCAATGAGACATATGCCCCTATAGTTATATTAGAAGTCATAAGAATGCTTCTTGCTTTTTCTTACATCGTGAGTTTTAAACTCTTTCAAATGGATGTAAAGAGCGTGCTTCTAAATGGTTACATTCAAGAGGAAGTGTATGTTGATCAACATTCTTGTTTAAATATTTATCTTCTCCTAATCACGTCTTGAAGTTTAAAAAGGACTTTGTAGTTTAAAACAAATCCACCACACTTTGTATGGAAGTTTAAGCAAGTTTCACTATAAAATAATTTTCAAAAAGGAAATGTTGATATAACATTTTTCTTGCTAAAATTTATGTTATGATACTGTATTGGTGTTACTGAAAAATGTCTGTGTAAATAATTTTCTAATATGATAACAAATGAGTTTTAAAGGACAATAATAGGTGAACTTATGCATTTCCTTAGGCTACAAATACATTAAATAGAATAAGTGCCTTCATAAATCAAGCTAAATACTGCAAAAATTTAAAGAACTTATGTATTTCCTTATTCTCACCATTCAAAATCTCTAACTCCGTCCCTGACTCTAGATACATATTTCTAATACAAGCATTTAAGAATATAGTAATATAGCACATTCGTAAACCATTAAGTATAAATGATTCAACAAAAATGGTGAAATTTTTGGAGAAGATAATTTGTAAGATATGTTTGTGCAATACAACTAACCCCAAAACAATTTCTATTAATATGGGCAGTGGATAAAATGGAACTTTATAATACATGTTATATCAAGACTTAAACTTAGAGAAGTATGAGCCAACAAAGAACAAATTTTAAGCACGTGTCAACTTCTAAAATAAAATCAAGTGAGGATAGCTTGAAAAAGTAACTTCCACGATCATGACATGTGACTGAAGTGGAAATTATTTGTTACTCAAGTAACTTCCATGATCACCATCAATGAGAAATATGAGTTGGTTTTTTTCATACCAGCCATACAAGCCTTAACTTAAATACGCTTATCTATTGGTTTTTAAGAATGTTTCACGTACCACTAAAACTCTTTTTTTTTTCAAAATTTGTCTATTGTCATAACTTCTTTTAAAATCACATTGGCTTGGAAAAAAGTTTTTAAAACCAAAGTATAATCGATAATTTTTTTACTTAATTGATTATATAGTGAAACTAAAAGGATTATCAGTTATGGTATCTGTATAATCAATAAAGGGGAAAAATCCCTTAGTAATAAGTTAGGGAAACCTTATAATTTATTACGTTTGAGATCGAGCAAAATTTTCATATTTTGTAGGTCATAATCGATTATGGTCGAAACATAATCTATTATGAAGTGGATCTAACCCTAAAAATACTTCTTTTATTGGCCAAATATTTTACTATAAAAGGAGAATTTTTGATCATTTGAAAATGTATAAAAAATATGAATACTACCTTTCTTCTACTCTAATTCTTGCTCTTAGAATTTTTACATTCACTTAAAATAATTTTAGTGAAAAGAGAGAAAATACTTTATTCGAAAGATTGAAGTAAACGGAATTCCATATGGATTTGTGAAATCCTCTATGAACATAAGCTATCATGCATGGAGTATTTTTGAGGTCTATATTATGGAAATGTTCGTACAATCATTTGAGTCTGAAAACCATATCAACATAATCCACTTGCATGATTGAAATGACATTGACATCACACGTGTCTTGCAAATCATCAACAAACCATGTTTTGAAGTTATTAAAACTTATTTAAGCTCTTCATCTTTTTCTTAAAACTTCTTAAAACCATTCCTGAGAAGTAATTAATCTATTAATAAGAAATTCTAATCAACTAGGAAAGCAAAACTCGATTGTCTAATCGATTAGGACTTCCATCTAGTTTATTTGAGCAAGATTAACACCTCCTAATTGATTAGGTATCTTTGTAATTGATTAAGTGAAATTTCAAATTAGGGTTTCCTTTTCTAGGTAAATCTAATCGATTATGTTACTGATCTAATCGACTATGAAGCGACCAGGCCCATGGATTGTTGCCTTTTTGAGGAAAAATTTCTCCTATATAAAGGAGTGTTTTTCATAACTTCTAAACACGTGATTTTTCTAAATAGTCAACTCTCCTATCTCACTCGTTCTACTTCTTTAAGTTTTATTCACAAAAAATTGCCTTAGTGCTGAGAAAGTGAAAAACTTCATCTGGGAGTTGTGTTTTTCTGTTATGTACTTCATTTGTATATTCAAGAGCTAGGTAATCTTGATATATTGTAATAGATTTGAAAGTTGCAAACTGAACCTATACAAATCTTGGAGTAAGGTTGTGGGTTGAACGTTTGTAAAGGCTCAAGTTATTAGTGTAAGATTGTTGAGTTGAACTTGTGTAAAATCTCAAATTATTATTAGTCAAAATATCAATAGAAAATTCATGGGGACTAGAGTAGGTTGTTGTTACCTTGGATTTTCAACATGGGTATTAATGGTAAGCCAGACACGAATGCAAATCATGGTGTGAAGTCGAACATGGTCGATTGAGGCCATAAGTTGAATTGATGTTTTTTGGTTGATCAAAGGGTAGCTTAACAATCCTCAGTCGAATGCTAGCCAAAGATCAAGGGATGTGTGAAATCTGGACTTAGTAAAATTTCCAATATTTGGGTTGGTTATTTGGTCAGTCGAATGAATTAGATATGGATAAGACCAAGCGGTTATTTAGAAACACGTGGAAGTTCGTCGAAGATAACGACTACATGGAGATGAGATGTGGTGCAATATGTCTCGTCGACCGTTGTGAGTAGTTATTTTAGACTAGTATATAAGTAGACGTTTCTTATGTTTTAGGCTCCGCAAATGTACTAAAAATCTTGTAAACTCAAAGTATCTGCATATTGAGAAACGAGCAAGGAAATATGTACGTATGTTTTCCATGTTTATGAATTCAAAGCATTTTACTTTCAAGTTCTTACTCTATTCAAGTGACTTTCTTTAAATATTTGCACTTCGGTTACAACCAATTTATTTACAAAGCTTTTACATTTCGATTTTATTTAAGTTCGTGTCAATATTTTTCAAACAATACTCTTCGATTTCGACAATAACATGTTCAAAAACCATAAACATAAATATGTTCCGTGATATTTTTGAGTTTGATCCTTTAAGTATTAATAAAAACTTGTTTTTTATACCAAATTCACTAGTAAAAAATTTGGCACGCCGAATGGGACCCTTTTATGTGATGTTTTAGGTTTCATTCTACAAACTGTCATTTTTGTTAAGTTCTTCATTTCATTAACTTCTCTTTTTGTGAGTGTGCATGAGATTGAGGAGTAGTAGGATAACTAAGAGAGAAATTAGGAAACCTACAAGGAAATACGTCATAAGAATGGCTATTCCCAGAAACAACAATGGAGAAACACCCTTTAATAGCACTAGGGCAGGCACAATCACTACAACATCGATTGAGCCAATCCCTTTGATTGCTAGTACAATGGCCATACTGTCGATGACAAGTATGCCATCAATTGTGCAAGAAGGTACGGTTTTTTCCCCTTCAATAACCTAGAATCACCCAGTGACTCCTAGACCAATTATGGTGGCGAAATACAGGCCTTTCACCACAGGTTTTACAATGCCCATGTCGTGGCGTGGCTAACCTTATGGAATGCCAACATCAACGATGGCAAGCCTACATACTAATCTTGCAAATTTTGTAGATAATGCTGCAAATACATATCACCAATATTGGCATTTGGGTCAACCATAGGTAACCATGGTCGAACCATCCCACCTCAAATGGGAAAATGATTTGGTTCCTAAGCGATGCCAACATTTACGTCGAGTTCTGTAATGGCAATGCAACAACAGATGAATGAGAGTAACCATGATATGGTCAGTACTCTTACCCAAGAGATGGGTGAGATATTTAACCCATTGATTCAAAATACGAATCAAAGTTACTAACAGTTAGCAACTCAATTGAATCAAATTTATGAATTTTTAGGCGCTCCGCTAGCGAAAGTTTGACCCGTGGCGCAACCCCAAGTCGTTAGGAAAGTTCAAAATAAAGGGGTGGACTTAAAAGAAAACACAGTTAATTAAGGGAAGCAATTTGTGCCTCATATAGTCGAACAACGGTTGCCTAGGGAAGTCGAGCGTCGTCTTGTCAGAATGGTTAATCAAAACCAAGACGTTGATCAAGTTGTTCACCAAGTTAGATAAGGTAATATGTTGGGAGAAGACAACCTTACAACCATTGTCAAACGAATAATGGCTTAAAATGGTGTAAGCATAGGCCTGAAAAGGCCAAGTTATACATCTCATCTATTAGAATATATGTTACAAACTGAATTACCAAGGGGATGGAAAGTCCCTAAGTTTACAAAATTTATTGGTGATACAAATGAGTCTATCGTCGAGCATATCTCCCAATATTTGACCGAGTCGGGAGACCTAGCGAATAATGAGAACTTAAGAATGAGATGCTTCCCTAGTTCTCTCATAAAAAATGCCTTTACATGGTTTATAATGCTCCCTGCCATTTCCATCAATGATTGGAATCGATTGGAAAGGTTGTTCCATGAGCAGTTCTACATGGGGAAATCCAAAATTAGTTTGAAAGAGTTGTTGAGTGTGAAGCAAAAGTTTGCTAAATCAATCGATGACTGCCTAAATCGATTTTGATTATTAAAAACACGATGTTTTACTCAAGTACCTGAGCACGAGTTAGCGGAAATGGCCGCTGGAGGATTAGATTACTTTATTATGAAAAATTTAGATACACAATATCTGAGAGATATGACTCAGTTGGAAGATAGAGTTCGACAGGTCGAAAGACTAAAGGCTAAGTAAGCTAGTGTAAACAAAGGTAAGAAGGAACACGTGGCCTTTATCGACATGGAGGACAATGACTTGATGTAAGATGTCAATACAACCATGTTGAAGAAATTGACGTCGATGTGGTTCAATTAAAGCCAAGTCCCCCATATGTGTGTAAGTTACTTACGCCTGCAAATGGGAAGAATCCTTCCGAACCTGAGAAGAATGATAAGTTCCCTAAGAAAACTTACACCTTCGACGTGACCAAGTGTGATGAGATTTTTGACTTATTGGTCACAGATGGTCAAGTACTAGTGCCACCATACACGAAAGTACCACTATTAGAACAAAGAAAGAAACGAGGGTTTTGTAAATACCATAATTTCCTAGGGCATAAGACCTCACATTGCTTTCTTTTTAGGGATCTTGTTTAAAATGCATTGAATAAAGGAAGACTGAAGTTTGCCAATAGCAAGGCTCCAATGAAAATTAACTTTGACCCACTGCAAATGGGAGACGCCAGTTACTTAGAGCGTGTAACCATCAATATGGTCGAAATTTCTAAGGATTACAACATGGCTGAGTTTGAGAATGAGAATCAGATTGAGGTTGTTTACCCAAAGGCTGGAGAAGGGTTGTTGGAATTTCTCCATAGGTGCAAGCTTGAAGATTCAAAAGTGATATTGTGTCCTTGATGTAATGTTGTGTTCGATAAAAATATTACGAGGAAGGTTGAAAGCACCCAACAGGAAAAGAAGAATGAGAACTGGAGGAAAAATAGGCCTCGGTTTTATTTCGACAAAAGGGAGGTCCCTTAAAAGAAGGAACAACTCAGGTAAGCTTGGGACTTATGTACCAACATCCAATGCTCTCCAAGGGAGGTGGATGAAACCTGCTCGTAAAGGACAACATGCTAGGAATCAAAAGTGGAGGAATTTTGAAATGGGTCGAGGTTCATCGATTACTTATCGAGATAATTTTTCAGATGTAAAAAAGGTGTTCATATGGGCCTAGTAGTCATAAAGGAAAAAATCCAATGTCGAGAACTCAATGGAGGAGATTCCAGTAAAAGAAAAAAACTGAGAAGGAAGTTGCAGAGTCAAGTAATAATCAGGCATATCAGAATCAGGTGAAAAATCATGTGAAGAAACTAGTGGGAACAAAATTGTTCTCTTCTAAAATAAGCCAATCGAAAGGAAAAGCGAAAGAAAAGGTACCAACGAAGGAGGACGAGTTAGTGACTGATAATTTCAACTCCGGGTCAAAAGATGATTTTGATGTTTTGTGCAACATGGTGCCTGTCCTCCCTAAGGAGTACGATTGTGTAATAGAAGTGGCTGAACCTGAGGATTGTAAGGAGGAAGAGATGGCTAAGCAAAAAACAGTGTGCTATTTTGTGATGGGTAACGAGTGTATTGAAGAACAAAATGTATTTTTCGAAAGGCCTCATGAGAGGATGAAAAGACATCTGAAACCCTTGTTTATAAGATCAAAAGTAGAGAATACGACGGTGAACAAAACTCTGGTAGATGTAGGGGCAATTGTTAACTCAATGCCTCATTTCTTGTTGGGAACAACAGGAAAGTTCGACACAGACTTGAGGCCCCATAACATGGTGCTTTCAAATTATGAAAGGAAGACATGGAAAACTATGGGGGTCATACAGGTTGATGTAACAATGGGATCTATAACTCGACCATAATGTTTATGGTTATAGCGTCGAAGGCTAGCTACAATTTACTCTTGGGTCGAGAAGGGACCCATGGAGTGGGAGTGGTTCCATCTTCACTTCGTCAAAGAATAGAAATCTGGAGAAATTATGGGTAATGGAAAATGTCGAAGCAGACCAAGGATACTACATGGTAGATTTGAACCATGTAGATAAAATATTTTTTTATAAGAATCTAGCCAACATAACACCTTGCACACCAGTTGGGTTTACTTATATGCCTTTAGAAGAGGCATTTTACTCTTTGAGACTCCACCCAACCGATGGCTTTACATGTGATAGAGAAAAGGCATTTTACTCTTTGAGACTCCACCCAACCCTTGGCCTTACATGTGATAGAGAAATAATGGGCGAGAGGGATTATAATACAATCCAACCAACTGGCTCGGGCGACAAATTTGATGATGATGTCCGAATTCGACACATTGAAGCGAATATCGTATTACATGGCCAAAAATAGATTAAAAGAGGCCTTAGAGGCCTAAATACGACACATGGTTGTCGAAGCCAATGAGTTAGAAGTGTTCGACGTGAGTCAACGGATAAGCGTTGGACTGACACTAGTCGAGGAGCCGCAGTCGGCATGCCCAGGAAATGATGCTAAAGAAGATCAAAGGATCAACCCTATCTATGATGATGAGCCTTTGGGTTTTGAACAAGATCTTATCGCATCTACCACAAATATGCAACGTCAGAATCCAGTTGAAGAAATTGATTTGGGCGATGGAACCACCAAGATGCTGACTTACATCAGTGCCAACATCGACCCAAAATTGCGGTTAGAAATAATTAATATACTTCATGATTTTAAATATTGATTTTCTTGGGATTCTAATGGAAATTCCAGGTTTGAGCAGGGAATCGGTGGAGTTAAAACTACCAATAAAACTAGGGAAAAAGTCGATCAAGCAGATGCCTAGGCATTTTGTGCCAAAGGTCATGTTCAAGATAAATGGGGAGATCAAAACACTCCTGAAAGGAAAGTTCATAAGAACGGAAAGGTATGTCGAATGTATTACGAATACCTTTCTAGTAATTAAGAAAAATGGGACATTAAGGGTGTGCGTCAACTTCAGACATCTGAATGTTGCAACCCCAAAAGACGAATACCTAATGCATGTCACCAAGATATTAGTCAACTCAGCAAAGAGTTTCAAATATCTTAGTATGCTTGATGGTTATTATGGATATAATTCATTGTAGATGAAGATGTGCCGAAGAAGGCATTTCGATGCCCATGAGCTTTAGGCACCTACGAGTGGGTAGTGATGTCATTTGGCTTGAAGAACGTCGGGGCGACTTACTAGAGGAAGATGAATTCTATCTTTCATGATTATGTTGAAACTGTTGATACCTCAGGATTGGCATTAATTTTAGAAAACAAATAATGTATCCACCTCTGTTGTTTTAATATGTTGGGTTGAAGAAATTCAACATCTGGACCAACATGTCATGTACGATGTCACGACGTCAGGTCTGTGACATCGCACATGTGTAGAAGACTGAATTAATTAATTCAGTATATGTCAAGGGATCAGCAAGGATATCTGGTGAATATCCTAACTCCCTTGTGGAGGACTTGAAGACTAATTCAGAATATATATAGGCTCAAAATATGGAGATATATATGGAGAGAGATTAGGAACTTGAAGACCTTGTTTTTAGCAGAATTTTTCTGCTGAAGTTGTAACAGCAAAGAACAAGTTTGCTGCAGCTTTCTGAAGGCCCAAATCCAGTTGGGTGATTAGGTTATAAATAGCTGATTGTAATCTAGTTTTTGTAAGCCTCTTAGAATGAATTTTTAAGGGTGTGTGTAAGGTAAACCTCCCAATCTGTGGGAAGGTTACCATGTGTCTCTCAGTGGTAAACCTGAGAGTGTTTGTTACTTAAAGCCTGTAGGCAAGAGTAATTATGTTCTTGAATGAAGCTGTGAAGCAAGTTCAAGGTGTTTGCACATTACATTGTATTTGTAGTGATAGGAATGGAAACTGGAGGTTTCTATCTAGGAGTTCCTAGGTATAGATTGCATTGGGTAGGGATTAAGTGAGGAGTTGTAAACGGGGGAGTTTAACTCTGAATTGATACTACTAATAGTGGATCTTCTTCCTGGCTTGGTAGCCCCCAGATGTAGGTCATGTTGGACTGAACTGGGTTAACAATTTCCTGTGTTTGTTTACCTCTGCATGTTATAATCATGTCTGCCATAATTCAGGTTGTGTTACAGTCTGCCAATCAAGTTAATAACAAACCTGATACATAGCCTTCTGTTGGAATGTCAATCAGAATGTTTTGACATTCATCAACAACAGCACATACTGTTTAATAAGCTGGTGAATTCAGTTCAGTATGTAGTGAAGTCTGGTTTTCAAAAGCATATCAGACAAGGCCAAAAGAGCTGTGGGAAACTGTCAAACTGGATGTCTTGACAGTTCTTCCAGTAAGCTGATACTGAAGTAGAGACTGGTTGGTCTTTTACAGTACAGCAAATTTAGCAGTCTGTGTTCAGGAACTAAACAGACTGAGCATATGGTTCTGGGCTTGGATGTCAGACGGAATGTTGTGACATTCATTCCTGACAGCATATGCTATATTGTTGGATGGTTAGTTTTTCTGTTTCAGGATTTTTCTCAGGCTATTCTTCAGGAATCCACCAGCTGTTCTAAAATCTAGGAAACTAACAACTAAGCTACAATTAATGAACCTAACAAATAATCTATTTGTTAGCTCCTTAATAAGTGGAGATTAGTTTAACTTGTTACAACCTTTAATCTAGGAAATACAAGTACATGACCAACAAACTGGAACAATGTAACAGATGATGTTCAAAACAGGATTGAGACATCATGATGACAACTGTGCAGGAAAACAACAGTGGTGAATGTTATGGTGCACATAACTAGGTGTTCCTCCATTCTAGGATGACATAGAATGAGAGGATGTGACACTGAAAAAAAATAAAAAGGGTGTACATTAGTACAGGGTGTAATAACTGTCTTGCTGTATGTACAATGTTAGATCAGATGTCATGACTTGAGGTAGAACATCTGAATACTGACTACACCAGAATTTCAATTGGTATCAGAGCAGGCATCCTGTTCTGTCTCTGGATGAGATCCATGGGTGATACTTTCTGGTAGCTGGCAAGGAGTTATGTTAGTACTGAAGCTGGAACCTGGGTAAGGTTCTGAAATTCCCTGAATGGTCCCTTGAAGTAGGTGGATGGACTGTTCATAACAGGAAGGGTGTGTACCTGTCTCTGGAGATTGGCAATTGGGCTGAGTGTGAGACAGCTGTGCCAGTACTTAATCACATTCAAACCTGGTATGGTCTTGGAGGCCAATCTGGTGAAGTGTGTGTTCACAGGTTGAGTTGTATTATGATTTCCGCTGCATAATACCTGGCAGAACTCAAACTCTGATGTAGTTTCCCCTCATGTGGATGAAAGGTTGCTGTGTTCAAGATCTCATCATAATCTACTGAAGATGTCAAAGATACTTGAGTCTCCTCAAGTCCACTCATCATGACGTTCTCACTTCAGGATGGTAAGAGTCACTTAATTACTGATTCTCTTACTCTCTTGAGTAGTGTATATGAAGACCTTGAAGACCTTCAAGGAAGGTTTGTTCCAAGGAGGTGGAACCAATGTTCTATGTGATGTTAGAACATGTTGTTCAACAAGTATGCAGCTACTGGTTGAAGAGCAGATGTATTAGGGCTCAAACAAAGGGATAATTCTGTTTGGAACCTACTCCTGACCTGGAAGAGGAGACATCTGTGTGTGCTAAGTTGACAAGGGCAGAGTCAACTGAGTGTGAGCTCAAGAAGGTCATCCCTAGAAGTTGAGCTGGTTGAGATGTGACATTGTGCAATCTCCTGCTGTTAGGCATCTTCCTGCAATTTGATCAGGATTGGATAGTTGTTCCCTGAAGTACTATGATGTGTTGGAAGACAAGCCTCCTGGATGTTAGCAGTCAATAATGGGGTAACCTGATTGTGATATCATTTAAGGGGGTTGGAACCATGAATCTTGTTATTCAAACACCACGTTCAGAAGTGGCAGTTCTTACTAGGAGTGAGAATATGAAGATTCAGAGGTTGGTTGAGGTAATATGCTCTGGCAATGCATATCTACTATTGACTGGTGTGTGTCTCACAAGTACTTATGATCAGCTGAAGCCTGATTGGTGTGATTGGAGGAGTTAGTTGCCACTGGTAAGGGATGGTGGATGTCATGTTGAGACATTTGTGTACAATGCATGGATATTGGTGTGGAGTTTCCATGATTGTTGATTTGAGGGGGAGTTTTGGTCAACCCCCTCACGTTTGGTCAGCCTAGGGTCAGGTTGGCTGTTGACCTGTGTCACATGGGTTCTGGTTGATGTGTGACACATTTGCAAGGAAGGATTCATCTCTCTCATTCCTAAGGGTGAATCTAATCTGGAAAGAGTCTCAAGACTGTTGAGGTGCTTGCAAGCAGAAGATGTTGACACAAAAAGAGTACCTTCAAAGTATTCTTATGGTGGAAGTATCTGAAAGGATAATTGGGAAAGGATTTAAGATCAATGTCTACTTGTGTCAAGTACAAGTATTTAATTGATTATCCTTGGAGCTCAAGACAACTGATGTTCTTAAAGATGCTGGAACATCTCTTCTTCAAGACCCTGTGCAGAATCACAGGAAGGATAGTACATTGGCTGTGATCTGTCTCTTTGGTGGCAGCAAAAACGTATGATCTCTGAAAAGGTTTCCTGGCAAGAAACATGTTCAGGCCTGGTGTGTACAAGAAGAAGAAGACATCATAGTCTTGATGGAGGTTACTTGGATCAGTTTATTTCTGATCTAGGTAAGGAAGTGCATTGGCTAATGCACACTGTGGAGTCAAGAACTAGTGACAGCAGTCTTGACATCATGGAAACAGCCCTGCTTTAGGAAGAGGAATCCTTGGCATAGCTGAAGGGTTAGTTTCTAACTGGTCCTTCTGAAGACTCATACATCAGAGTGTCTGATGTCTTTGGAGAAGAAGCAGGGATTCATCAAGGTGTGATCTTGGATGACTTAACTGCAAGCCTGCAGGATGGAGGTTGTTTACTCAAACTTGGTTCCACAATCAAGTCTATGAGAACATTGAACTCTTGTTCTGTGAAGGGAGGAAGTTCTTTCAAAGTGGCAGAAGAAGGAGCTGAATTCAACAGCTAGATGTCAAAACACAATGTTGTGACATTTGGTTCAACATCAGACGCTTAGTTGGTGAAGTGGCACATCAACTTGAGATAGAAAGGTCTACAGGGTTGTAGATTGGATACTTCAAAAGCTTGAAGTTCTATTCTTACTTGGAAGGTCAGAATATCTTTGGGAGAAGTCTGATAAATTTGGGGAGGTCAAAAAGCAGCATTTGACCTTTTCATGTGAGGATTCATGAAGGAGGTAATCAACCAGTGGCATTTGGTCTATCTCAGAAGTGAGTTCTAAGAATCAAGATAATCAACATATGGCAGCAGATTATTCTTGAGTAAGGTCTGAGACTAATTACTTTCGAGTAGAAAAGTAGGAAGTTGAAGACAAAAGGAGGGGCTTCCATTCATCCCTTGGAGCTTGTGGTAGAAGTTCTGATCTATCTATGGAAGACTGTCTCTGGTAGTGGGATGAGAGTGTATATATCCCAAAGTATGTCTGGATTCCTCTGGCCCAAGATGAGGACTCAGTAATATCTGAAGTCTATCAGATAGTGCTCCCTGTGATGCCGTGAAGGAAGTCTCAGCTGATGTTCAAACATCTTGTGAAGTGATCTTCTGTTCTGGTTAGAAGAGAAATTGACACAGAGTGTGGATGTGTTCAGCCAAGAGGGTTGGACAGAGGGTGCGCTCTTGAAGACATGAAGATGCGTCTTATGTTTTCCTTTCATCAAGTGGTCTGGAATCTCTTTGAATCAGGAAGTATGTGAAGGTCCAACCTTGGGGTGTTGGATATGATCATGTGTGACCTCCAAGAGAGTAGGTTGTCTATGACAGGGGGAGTTGTGCCTTTGTGCTGCAAGCAATCACCAAGCTTGTGGTCTATGTGCTCTCAGATGACTAGGTAGTTATCAGGATGCTGTGATGTATGTCAAGGCTGAGTGAGCAGAAGAATGTCTGACCGGATGTCATGACATTGCCCTGGACATTGCTGTTGATTCCTTCTGATTTTTCAAGTCATTAGGAATTATGAGGGTGGTGTGGCTAAGTCTGATAAACCAGAATAAGACTAATGGCTACAGCTGTGTGGTACAGGGGGAGTAACCAGCAACTGAAGTGTGAAAAGTGAGCTGTAGCAGTGCTAGGTGTCAAGTCTCTACTGGAGGTATGACAGAGGTCTTGTTGAATGCTGGCTGAATGCAGGAATGTTAAGACATCGCGTGCAACGTGTCTGACTGCATATATGGAATGGTCTCCATGCACTGGAACGGCTGTTTTGGAAAAGAAACAGTCAAGAGCTATAAAAGGTATTCAAAGATAGTCTGAGATTTTGTTGGTGATTCTCTGACTGTTTCTCAGCAAAAATAAATGCATCTTGACCAAGCATTTATTTCTACCGGAAATTCCTAGGCACGGGCTGGACTATTTAAAGGATGCAAGAGCTCTCCTCTCCCCACAACAGAAACACTCCAATCTCAGAATCATGGGGTATGTTAAGGTCTGGGCAAGCTGCGCCTGGATCTGGTTTTGTGAAGGGTGCCTTTACAAATGTTTAGCTAAAAAGGGGGAGAGAAAGAAACATAGTCCTGGGGTCGAGAAGCAAACAGATCACTGTGGTAGCAAACAGAAAGTTGGGGTTGGGGTTAGACACAAAATTCACCAACTGAATTACCACTTGTGTCTTGTGATCTGAGTTAAGAGGACAGTTGTGCCTTGTAATCTGAGTTACATCATTCGTGTACTCAGCATTACATACTCTTCAGGAAGCTCTCCTGTTGAAGGGAAGGGTTCTGGTACAACTGACCCGTGTACCTCATCTTCCTCGTGTACACCAACATTGGTGTTCATGGTGGGGGGGAGATAATAACAGAGGCCTATTTGTTTTAGCTAAAATTTGCCAAAGGGGGAGATTGTTGATACCTCAGGATTGGCATTAATTTTAGAAAACAAATAATGTATCCACCTCTGTTGTTTTAATATGTTGGGTTGAAGAAATTCAACATCTGGACCAACATGTCATGTACGATGTCACGACGTCAGGTCTGTGACATCGCACATGTGTAGAAGACTGAATTAATTAATTCAGTATATGTCAAGGGATCAGCAAGGATATCTGGTGAATATCCTAACTCCCTTGTGGAGGACTTGAAGACTAATTCAGAATATATATAGGCTCAAAATATGGAGATATATATGGAGAGAGATTAGGAACTTGAAGACCTTGTTTTTAGCAGAATTTTTCTGCTGAAGTTGTAACAGCAAAGAACAAGTCTGCTGCAGCTTTCTGAAGGCCCAAATCCAGTTGGGTGATTAGGTTATAAATAGCTGATTGTAATCTAGTTTTTGTAAGCCTCTTAGAATGAATTTTTAAGGGTGTGTGTAAGGTAAACCTCCCAATCTGTGGGAAGGTTACCATGTGTCTCTCAGTGGTAAACCTGAGAGTGTTTGTTACTTAAAGCCTGTAGGCAAGAGTAATTATGTTCTTGAATGAAGCTGTGAAGCAAGTTCAAGGTGTTTGCACATTACATTGTATTTGTAGTGATAGGAATGGAAACTGGAGGTTTCTATCTAGGAGTTCCTAGGTATAGATTGCATTGGGTAGGGATTAAGTGAGGAGTTGTAAACGGGGGAGTTTAACTCTGAATTGATACTACTAATAGTGGATCTTCTTCCTGACTTGGTAGCCCCCAGATGTAGGTCATGTTGGACTGAACTGGGTTAACAATTTCCTGTGTTTGTTTACCTCTGCATGTTATAATCATGTCTGCCATAATTCAGGTTGTGTTACAGTCTGCCAATCAAGTTAATAACAAACCTGATACATAGCCTTCTGTTGGAATGTCAATCAGAATGTTTTGACATTCATCAACAACAGCACATACTGTTTAATAAGCTGATGAATTCAGTTCAGTATGTAGTGAAGTCTGGTTTTCAAAAGCATATCAGACAAGGCCAAAAGAGCTGTGGGAAACTGTCAAACTGGATGTCTTGACAGTTCTTCCAGTAAGCTGATACTGAAGTAGAGACTGGTTGGTCTTTTACAGTACAGCAAATTTAGCAGTCTGTGTTCAGGAACTAAACAGACTGAGCATATGGTTCTGGGCTTGGATGTCAGACGGAATGTTGTGACATTCATTCCTGACAGCATATGCTATATTGTTGGATGGTTAGTTTTTCTGTTTCAGGATTTTTCTCAGGCTATTCTTCAGGAATCCACCAGCTGTTCTAAAATCTAGGAAACTAACAACTAAGCTACAATTAATGAACCTAACAAATAATCTATTTGTTAGCTCCTTAATAAGTGGAGATTAGTTTAACTTGTTACAACCTTTAATCTAGGAAATACAAGTACATGACCAACAAACTGGAACAATGTAACAGATGATGTTCAAACCAGGATTGAGACATCATGATGACAACTGTGCAGGAAAACAACAGTGGTGAATGTTATGGTGCACATAACTAGGTGTTCCTCCATTCTAGGATGACATAGAATGAGAGGATGTGACACTGAAAAAAAATAAAAAGGGTGTACATTAGTACAGGGTGTAATAACTGTCTTGCTGTATGTACAATGTTAGATCAGATGTCATGACTTGAGGTAGAACATCTGAATACTGACTACACCAGAATTTCAGAAACTTTCATGCATGTGTATATCAATGATATAGTCATTAAGTCCGCATCGGGAACTGGTCATCTTGACTATCTTCGAGACTTATTCGAAAGGATGATAAAATACTTACTGAAAATGAATCCTCTTAAGTGTGCTTTCTGTGTGCAGGATGGAGACTTTCTTGGTTTAATTGTCCATAAGAAGGGAATTAAGATTAACTAGAAAAAAAATCCATAGGGGAAACTAAACCGCCTTCAACCAAGAAAGAGCTTTAATCTCTTTTAGGGAAATTAAATTTCCAAGGAGGTTCATTTCAAACGTAAGTGGCAAGATTTGAGCGTTCTCCCGTTACTCCTCCTAGAGAAGGAAGAGTTCATTTGGCAGCCAAAGCATCAAAGGGTTTTTGACGAAATAAAGGAGTACTTGATGAAGCCTCCAATTTTGTCTCCTCTAGTTAGAAATAGGTGCATGTGTTTGTATATTTCTGCCTTAGACTTGACTATAGGAAGTATGCTAGCTCAAGAGGATGATAATGGCGACGAAAGGGCCATATATTACCTCAGTCGAGTCTTGAATGACGCAGAACCTAGGTAGAGTCTTATAGAAAAGATGTATCTTTGTTTATATTTTTTATGTATGAAGTTTAAGCATTGTATAAAATCGGTCGATGTATATGTGTCTTCTGATTTCGACGTTATTTAGCATATGTTGTCTAAACCAAATTTGCATAGTCAAATTGGGAAATGGGATCTGGCCTTAACAGAGTAATCCTTAACATATGTTCCTTTAAAGACCGTGAAGGGGAAAGTGGTCGCCAACTTTATCATGGATCATTCGATAGTCGAGACACCTTTAAATTATTTAGAACTAGAACCAAGGAATTTATACTTCGATGGTTCTAGTCATAAGAATGGGACGGGCGTTGGAATCTTAATCATTTCTCCGAAGAACATTCCAACCAAGTTCAAATATAGGATTGACGTCACTTGTTATAATAACAAGGCCGAATATGAAGCTTTGATAGTTGGCCTTGAAATCTTGTTAGATTTGGGGGCAAGACGAATTAAAGTGACATGAGACTCTGAATAATTGGTGAAACAAGTTACAAAGGAGTATAGATGTATTAGGGAGAACTTGATCATGTGCTTCGTTATAATTAAGCAACTAATTAGGTGTTTCAACTTTGTGGACATTCAGTATGTTCCTCGGCTTGTGAGTCAAAAGGAAAATGAGTTGGCGCAAATTACTTCAGGATATAAGGTGTCCAAAGAAAAACTAGAAGATTTGATTGAAGTTCGAGGAAGAGTAAAGTCGACAAGATTATCTTCGTCAGATCTAGAAATGACTAAGTTAGGATTAGCAAATCTGAAAAATTTTGAAGTCTTTACTTTGGAAAATTTGTCTGATACTGATTGGAGAAAACCAATAGTTTAATATTTGGAAAATCCGACTAGGACAACTGATCGAAAGGTAAAATACAGATCCCTAATTTATGTGATTATATGGAATCAATTATTTAAGAAAACTCTTGAAGGTGTGTTGCTTAAATGCCTTAGTGAAAGTGAGTCATACTTGGTTGTGTCGAATGTCTATAGTGGTGCATATGGTGCCCATCAAGTGGGGCACAAGATGAGATGGTTGCTTTGTCTCCAATGTGTCTATTAGCCTACAATGTTGAAATATTGTATTGATTTTGCCAAGGGTTATCAAGTGTGCCAGGTAAACTCAGACATCCAACATGTCCCTACAAGTGAATTACATGCAATTGTGAAACCGCGCCCATTTAGAGGATGTGCTTTGGATTTGATTGGGGATATTCGACTAGCATCTTCCAAGAGACAAAAATATATTCTATTTGGAATCGATTACTTTACAAAATGGTTAGAAGTTGTTCCTTTAGTAAATTCTGACCAACAGGTGATAATAGAGTTTATTCAGAAACACATTGTGTATAAGTTTAGGATTCCTAAAACCATCACGACTAATTAGGGGTTGGTATTCACTATTCGAAAGATGCAAGAATTCGCATCTGAAATGGGGATTAAGCTACTAACTTTGACGCCTTATTATGCCTAGGGTAATGGCCAAGTCGAAGCGGCCACTAAGATTGTCATTGGTTTGATCAAGAAACATGTTAGGAAGAAACCAAAGAATTGGCATAACACTTTATACCAAGTCTTATGGGCGTGTCAAACATCTCTTAAATAAGCAACGAATACTACTCCATTTAGGTTAACTTATCGACATGAGGTTGTATTGACTATCGAGATTTATTTGCAATTAGTTCAAATTCAAAGGCAGAATGAGATTCCATTCGACCATTATTGGAGTATGATGTTGGATGAAATGGTCGATTTGGATGAGGAAAGGCTAGCAGCACTAGATGTTTTTATAAGACAAAAAGAGCGAGTTTCTAAATCCTATAATAAGAAGGTTAAAGTAAAAATATTCTCGATTGAGGATCTCATTTGTAAGGTAAAATTACCTATGGATCAAAGAGATAAAACTCTAGATGAATGGTCTTCTAATTGGGAATGCCTATTTCGGATTATCTAGTCATTTTTGAATAATGCTTATGAAATTGAAGAGTTAGCAGCTGACAAATGAATTCTAAGAGTAAACGGTAAATAACTGAAGTGGTATAAGTTTATGTTATAAGAAATTTGAACTGATAAAGAATAATATGAATTAAGTAACAGGTGCCAAAATGGTATTAAATAAAGTGTCAAAACGACATTGTCATTACAAACATCAAAAGCAAAGGAAATGAAGATGCAGCTTAAGCAGGAAATTTTGATTTGAAGTCTTCAAGCTTGGTCTTAGGGAAGTCGAGTATGGATGTCAGAAGGTCACAAATTTCCTCTAGGGAGTTGATTTCGAGCCCCCGATTAAGGGAAGCCTCAATGAGTTCGACACCTTTGGTGGCTTCTTAGTCAATCACTCCCTAGTAGGTAGTGACCTTTCGCAAGCAAGTTTAACTTTCTCTTTATCCAGGTTGTCGATCTCTTTTTTCAATTCTACAATCTTCGCTCGGAGTTATACAATTTTATCATCCAGTACAACTTTCTTATCAGTGTACTCCTGGAGTTTGGTTTCGAGCTTATCAACTTCTTGCTCAGACGCACTGCTTAAATCCCAGGCCATATTCATGGCATCCTTCACTTGTTAAAGCTAGACATTGTTAGCTCGTTTAAGAATAATGTCCTTTCATACTTGATTGAAGTAGGCTTCAAACTCAAAAAGGAATTGAACCATGTCATCAGACACTCGTTGCTTGTTGAGCTCAGTCAACAGTCGTCAAATATCAATGCCAAGTCGAGCATCCCCTTCGATGGCATTCAGAAGATCGGACTCAAAACTATTGGCTTTTAATTTCTGAATTAGGATATTCACTGAATCATTGCCTGTATCAGCCAAAGAAGTGTCAAAGGAATGGCTAGACTTAGAGCTTGTCGAAAGTTTATGCAGTTTTTGAAGGTGCTTCAGAGCTTCAATTAGGTTATTTATTTTAAGTGCCATAATTTCATCTTCACTCAAAGAGGTATTCAACACTAAATCTGAACAGTGGCTTGAGTTTGCTCGTTGTCATTGGTAGTAGTTGGTTCTTTCTCTATGGTCGGGGTAGCTTTGACATCAAAGATGGTATGTTCTTCATCGACCTTTTCTGGATTGTTGGGATTTGGGTCATCTAAAAGTATATTGTCATGGATGGAGGCGATGGTATCATCTAGTTCTTAGTTGCACTTTGGAGAAAGTTGTTCAACATTAACTTCAACTTCAGGTTGTGGGTATGGAGATACGTCTATTGTTTCGTTGACGGACTTGGCGGCTAGATTCACAGACGAAATGCTGGAACCCAAGAAATTCTGACAATGTATGTGAGAAAAGGTTTCAGAAGGAATCAAACAAGGGATCCCTGATGATTTTTCTACTTCTTTCTTGTTCGTTTCTTTTGTTTCCTGGAAAAAAGAAAAGATGGTGAGTTGAAGTCTATATTAAGAAGTACAAAAAGAATTACAAGTTGAGTTGAGAGCTACCTTAGGGTCGATATTGTCTGGTTCTTCAACCGTTTTGTTCTAAGGTTCATCTGGTTTTTGGTTATCAGGAGGGATTTCTTGATTCGTCTCTTGTATTTCTTCATTTCTTTCTTTTTGTTGTTCTTCTTCTTTCTCTAGTTCCTTCTCTTTTTATTGTTGGGAGGGACCAGCTGTCGAGACAACAATTTCTTTTTTGGATTTGGATTTTTGGGGAGTTCCTTTCTTCTTATGACTCACACTTGGCTTAGGAGAAGCTCTAGGTCCGATCTTCGAAAAAAATGAGAGTTCCCGTCATGTTCTCTGAGCTTTCATTATAAACCAAAGTTTCATGTGGTTTTGGAGTTGTAATTATGTGGAAATTTTAATCCAAATTAGATAGAGGAATTATCAAAGACCATAAAGGGATTCGAAGTGAATAAATATACCGGTGTCAAAATGGTCTTTGATTTTTTCTTCATTTGAGGTTTGGAAGTTATTGGAGAGTTGGGGTCACATTTTCAATTCTGAAAAACAAAACTATCAGCATTCTTTCGATGATTAGGATAGTTTGATGAGAAAAGACTTACCTTTTTCTTAGGCTCTTCTTTTTCTTAACTTCTCCAGTGTCAGAAGGTCCTTTGACATTGGTATCAGTTTGTGTTTCGGGTTCACCTGATATTGAAATGTGAGAAGATGAAAAATATATGAGAATTTGAAATTGATAGTAAAAAGTTTTACCTTTTTGTTCTGGAGGATCTGGAACGGTGGAAAAGGCAATTGTCAATCTTTTTTGGAATTTTTCTTTTGGAAAATGGCCTTCAAAGTATTGTGTCCACCAGTTATGGTATTCGACCATCATGTAAAACGAATGTTGAAATTGGAAAGTAGGGAGTTCGAAAACTTGGTTGCGGGCAAATATCGTGCAAGCTTTGTAGTCTTCGATATTGAATTTTCTCTCTGACCAGGAAATGTTAGTGTCTCGAGTGTAGAGGGAGCATGGTAGTAGTTGACTAAAGCCAAATTGTATGGCTACTAAGTTGGGTTGGTAGCCAACAAAGCCATAGCCAGGAGTCCTAGTTTCGATTCTCGTCAATAGAAGCATGGGAGTAAAAAAGGCTGCCCATACAGAATTCAACATAGAAACGACTGAGAGAGACACGCCATGAAATATGTTTCTAAACCAAGAGGGACCAATGCATCGGTCCATAAAAGGAGCCATAGTCGATACAAAAGTGGTTGATTCAACAAACAGTTATATGTACTTCATGAAGGTGATTCGTGAAGGGCTGTTGTAAGGAGTGGTTAAAGCGAGCCTTGTACCTTCGATGGCCCTGCAGTCAGTCTGTTCTATCAAAGCTTAGGACTCTGTTATTTGAAGTTTTGGCTCAAATGTGGCGTTCAACATGAGTTAGAGAAGCCATAAGGGACCAGAAAGCAAGAAAGACTTATTGGTTTCAGGGAGGTGTTTCAGCTTGTAGGAAGCTTCACCGAGCGATTAATAAAGGTTTGCTAAGATTAGTTTACTTAATGAGATATTTCGACCCTCATGAAGTTGAATTGCTAAGGGTACGGATTTCTTGGCTACTTGTAAAGAGCGGGGGCAAAAAACATAGTAGGAAAGCCAAAGGGTTAAAAAGGAAATGTGCTCTTGGTCGGAGACTTCAACATTTTTTATGTCATGATTGTTAATGATAAAATTCTTAAAACTAAAGTGTTTGATGGTGAATTCATTGGTTGTCTCCGAGGTCGGAGTAAAAATTTCACATAGGCGCCTTAGGCCTATGATAGCTGCTACATCGAACAAAGTTGGTGTTACCATGCCACAAGTGAATTGGAAAGTGTTGCTCGAACCTTCTAAGAAAAAGATCGACGCTACCAACATTTCTGGATTATATCTAGGTCCAGATCTAGAAATTTTGATCTTGTCGTAGATCCTTAATTCATGACATTGTTTTTTCCTTTGGGACTGAACTTTGTCGAGCCAAGAAATATACTATTTGCTTTGCGTCGGAGGGGAAGATAGAAAAACACGTGCATCTTTGTCCATGAAAGACAGATCAAGAGTGCATTCTTCGAACGTTTAAGGCATTATAACTAGGTAACCTGGTAAGAAGTTCTTAACTTTCTAAAAATGTGAATGCGAGGAGTTTACTATATAGAGAAAAAGGAACGAGTACATGGTTCTCCCAGTTGGAGATTTTCTCTTTTAATAATGGTGGTTCAGGTACGAAACTCCTCCCTTCATTGTTCTCTTTTGGAAAAATTGTGAATGCCAAGGGATTCTTTCCAGTATCAAGCTTTGAAGTTAGAGTTTTGGCTGCAATTGTTGAGATTAATAATTTTTGCAAAGAACAAGTAAAGGGTTTTTCTATGCAAGCAAGTTGAAGAAATGCGTGAACACGAAAGATGAAAGGAAGAAAAGGGATGAGTATTTATAATCTCAATTGCTATCCAGAATCGGACACATGGAATACGCGTGGAGGTAATGGAACAATTTCGTGTGTATGAAATATCATCATTAATATGAGTGGATGAGTTAGTGAAGATGTGCACATTCATGTTCTCCTAGAAACTAGGAGTAATGATGAGATTCTTAGGAAATCTCATGGAGAATGACAAAGCGCAGTAAAGTGGTAATAATGATGATGATGTCAGCAGTGAAGGTGAAACAATGTTGAAAATACACTAATAAATTCCATTTTTCTCTTTTCTGATTTCAATCAAAACATGATATTTTTGGAGGAAATTTATTACCTTGGATTTTCGACATGGATATTAATGGTAAGAAAGATAGGAAGGCATAACATGGTGATGTGTGAATTTGAACGTGGTCGATTGAGGCCATAAGTTGAATTGATGATTTTTGGTTGTTCGAAGGGAAGCTTAACAATCCCTAGTCGAAAGTTAGCCAAAGATCAGGGGATGTGTGAAATTTGGACTTAGTAAAATTTCCAATATCTAGGTTGGTTATTTGGTCAGTCGAATGAATCAAATATGGATAGAACCAGGGGGTTATCCAGAAACACGTGGAAGCCCGTCGAAGATAACGACTGCATATGGATGAGACGTGGCGCAATATGTCTAGTCGACCGTTGTAAGTAGTTATTTTAGACTAGTATATAAATAGACGTTTGCTTATGTTGTAGGGGTCCGCAAATATACTAAAAATCCTATAAACTCAAAGTATCTACGTATTGAGAAACGAGAGAGGAAATATATACGTATGCGTTCCATATTTATGAATTCAAAGCATTTTACTTTCAAGTTCTTGCCGCATTCAAGTTCCTTTCTTTAAATCTTTGCACTTAGATTACAACCAGTATTTACAACGCTTTTACATTTTGATTCCGTTTAAGTTCAGATAAGTATTTTCCAAATAATACTCTTCGATTTCGACAATAACATGTTCAAAAATCATAATTCACATAAATATGTTCCATGATATTTTTTAATTTTATCATTTAAGTATTAATAGAATTTTGTTTTGTTTACCAAATTCACCAGTATATAGTTGTGTGCTTTAAAGCTGAACCAAGATAATCTCTAGTTTGATATCTCTTACCCTATCTCTATATTTATGTGTCATTTATCTTTTCCGATGCTCATTCGCTACTTCCAATTCTATCTTAAAATTAACCTTCTAAAATTAACCTTTTTTCTAAAAGGTTTTTGAAATTCAATATTACAATTCACCCGCTCCTATTGCGTTTAGACTCGCTTGTTAAATATGAGAGAGACTTCACTTTCTCATGAATTGAGAGAGAGAGACAGAGAGAGAGAGGACATTCCCATCAAATCTAGAAAAGAATGTGGAGGGATAACATGCCCTAAAAGAAACATAGTCAAACATGACATAGCCTTATTATAATGAAACTTAATGAAAACCACATTGGTGGGTTAAGTAGGCTTCGCTCACTATGAGGACCGTATTGCAATTCAATTAAGAGGAAGCTAAGGGAGATGACACTGCAAAACTAGAAGCCATATAATAAACCACTTAAGAAGTGTCAACCACCAATATCATTTTATGACATGGAGTTAATCAATGGGGTACCCAATTCTCACATTCTATTACTATTGAGGTTCATAATGGACAATTACGACGTTCGAAGGGTCTTGATAAACAGCAGTGACTTCAAACATTTCTTTTAATGAGATTCTTTATGTGAACAAACCTCTACTGGATAATGGTGAAAGAAATACCATATGGAAAGCCCGAATAAAGTTTTTTTAGAAGCTATTGATTTTGATTTGTGTGAATATGTTTTAGATAGTTCTTTTGTTCTTAATAATTTCATAAATAATGAAGTAGTGAACAAACCAAATTATGGACCACATAAGAAAAATTAAAATTGCAAAAAGGTTTTAAAATTAAGTATTTAATGATAAATGCGTTAAGAATCAGATAATACAATTATGTCTCTAACTGTAGCACTACCTAAGAAGTGTGGAACACCATTAAAATGATATTTGAAGGTTCTAATGAAATCAAAAGAGAAAAGATGAACACAATATACCAAGAATTAGAGATACCAAATGTTAAAATTCATGAAATATTTTTAAAAATTTCATCTTTGAAAAGTATCTAAGATTTAAGGAATGAGGTTGGAAATCAAACCCAGTACTAAAATTCAAAGATACAAATTCAGTTAATATTAGATCCAAAATTTTTAAGCAAGTTAAAGATTACCGAAAATCTAACTCATACTAAAATTCAAAGGTACTAATTCATTTAATATTTTACAAGAAATGTTAAATGAGTTAAAAATTATCAAGAAACTGAAAGAAGAAGAATTGGTGCAAATACTTTAAAATGAAATAGAAAATGAAAAGAAAATCAGAAAGGAAAATCCAGACTCATGAATAATTAGGTGAAGTGATAAACCTTTATCTTATGACTAATTATGAAGATGGTGAAGAGGTAACCACTCTTTCCTATAAACAAATGTATAATCTTAGTATAAAATTATCAAATAAAATAATGTGATTGAAACATTATTATGACATATAAAAATCATGTTAAATATCTAGAGGATGAAAATGGAAAAAAAAAATATAGATGTAATGAATGGGCTTAGAAGGAGCACCTTGAAAATGATAATTTAAATTTTAAAGACTATAACTCCCTTGAAAGTGAATAGAAGATTTGTATGAAACCCTAAACAAAAAATGGTTCTAAGATCTCGGGAACAATCATGGACAACCGTAGAGAAACATCAGATCATGGAAAATTATCAAAAGAGGATCATCAGATGACATAACAAGAAATATTCTAACAATTGTCTCTTTGAAAAACTATTTTGTACAAGATACGTTCTAGGTCTTCAAAACCCTAAAATCTAACAATCAAATATGTTTTTGTTAGAGAAAATGAAGTGTAATACATCAAATCAAGGTGCACACTTTCTCTAACAAAAACATATCTCATTTTTGGATAGTCATTGACCAAAGCATTAAAGTGTTTGCAAGTACCATTTTTCCTCGACGCTGGATCAGACTTGTAGCACATAAAAAATTCTGAGATCACTTTGTTAGAATAGATCGTGTTGTTGCTAATTGACATTTGAATTTAATCCTTGGAAATATTGTCCACTTATCTGGGTACGTCCCACCATGAATGGCTATCTGCTTCTAAAGCACTTATATCCTTTGAACCATTTCTTTATTAGGACATTGCATGGGAAAATGTATGTTTTATTTCTCTATCAGGTAGGTAAGTCCTTGCATTCTTAGGAGTCCTATAGCTTATTCTTTGGAATTTCTTTTTATAATCTCTTGCATGTAATTTGTCACTTTTTTTTCTCAATATTTCATTCTTTTAGAACTCTCAAAAGTGTGAGCAGCACACTTATCGAACATTGAACTGTAACAAGGATACATTATCGAACTTTGTTTTAATTTTTTTCTTTCAAAATATTATATCGGCTAATTGTGATATATCTCTTAAATATTGACTAACCATCTATTTTTCAATGTCGAAGTCCAGATTTATTGCAACCTTTTATACTTTATCATATTATGGAGTTATGGTTGGTCACCTAGATTCATTTGTCTAAATCTCCTAATATAATCATCAATAGATTCAATTAATGTTTCTTTGGATTTTGGCATATCTATAACATTAAATTTAGTTCTCCCCTAAAGAATTGTTCATCTAATAAAGTTAGTGAATTTTCCGAGTTTAATATCGAATTTGGAAGCAAAGTGGTAGACAATGCAAATGCATCTTTAGTCAAAGAACTAAGAAAATGTTTTATTTTAAAAAAATCTTCATTAGCAATATCTACACATTCGATTTTATATTTAAGTATATGTTTGGATATTAACTCACTTTCTTCACCAATGATTTTGTGAACTTTGCAACTTTAGTTCCTAAGGGTAACTCGATTTGTATAATATTATTTGGAAATTCAAATTTAAAATCGAGTATATATTCATACCCTACATTGAAATCATGTCTATTTAAAATTCTTTCTATGAGATTTTCAATATTTTATCCCCCAATAGTATACCTAATTTACTAAAGAAACGTTTTTGAGTTATTAGAAGATATTTCAGAGATTATCCATATAAGTCAACTTAATATTTTCCCATACTCTGTCATAATTTGAGGGGTATCCTTTAATATTTTTATCCTATGATTTTCTTAATTTTTTTGTAAAATTGAAACAATTACTCAAAAAAATAACTATGTTGATTTGAAGAACAATTATAGCTAATTTTAATCACTACTACAAAATAGATCTTTCGAAACACCAATTTTAACGGTCATCGTTTTAACTGTGGTAATACTTTATTTTGGGTTTTTTTTTTTATTTACTAAAGGACATGTAACAACGATCATGTAGATCATCAGTGGTGAAATATACATGGAGTGAAATGGTTCGAATCTCAGCACCAATAATTTGGCCATTTATCGTGATAATAATGTGATTAGCCTTGTATATCACCACGGTTGTTGTTTTCAACCATGATGAAATGTACTACTTATTTATATATAAGCGAAATGATCTCTCGCTTCAGTAGATAACAATCGTCTCTCTCAAAACAAATCCATAACAACTCTTTCACTTGTCTCTCTCAAAACGAAACCCTAACAACTCTGACAGTCGCCTCTCTTATATGAAAATCACAAAACGAAACCATAACATCAAATCTTAACCAATAAGTATTTACAAGTTCATTTTTACTATAGTTTTTTTTCAAAATTTATTTCAATAACTTGTTTCACAATGTTTTGAAGGAAATTTTCTAGATCATATAGTTAGTACTACTAAACTCAACTGACTTAATAATCTAGTTCATGACCTAAAGTTGATATTCTCTTATAAAAGATCAAGTTGATATCCTCTAACATTTTTCTTTCTCAAAGAGTGATTTTCAAATAAAGACTTCTTGTAATAGTACAAAGTATAATAGTATAAATTATGTATGATAAGACCTACAAAATAGTATAAATTGTGGATAACATTCTTGATCGTTAATATAATTCACACAAAAAAAATAAAATCTTAAGATTATACTCTACAACACTCATATATATATATATATATATATATATATATATATATATATATATATATATATATATATATATATATATATATATATAAAAGTCAACCTTAAAATACTTACCTTACTAATTCACAAAGTTTTATTTGTAATATTGAAAAGAAAGGGATCTAAAGAGAAAATTCAAAGTCATAAGTGAACATCATATCAAACCCTTTGTTTTTTTAAATTAAACATTTATAGTGTTAAATTTATATCATCTCTACCTAGAGTAATTTTGTTAACTCTCAAATATCTTTTCATTTAAAGTTTTAATTCATTAAAGGGCTTAGTTAAACTTTGTATCTCTGAGAAGACATAGAGACTTAGTTAGGTTAGAATTATTTGTGTGATATTTTGAGAGGAGCATATTCCCAAGATCCAAACCTACATCATTAGACCAACTCTTGAGGATTTTAATATATTGTTAGTTAAACAAGAATATACTTTAGTGGTTATAATCATATTTTATTATAATAAAAAAGTGTTTAAGTGTGGAGTAACTGTAGCTATTAAGTTCTGGCGATGAGCACGATAAATATTGATGTCTCATTCTTTTCCCTATCTCTTCACTTTAGTTTATTTTACTTTGAGATATTTTATTTCAACCAAATTTTAAAGAGAAAGGGTTTTAAATAAACAATTATAACTTTTATTTTTTGACATATTATTATTGATTTGAGACTTATTAAAAGGTTCGACTTTAGTTAGACGATTTTTTCCCCTTAAAGTCGTGCAAACATTTAGTCAAAAACACAATTTAAAAATACATAAGTTATGTTATATTTGTTCCATCGGACATTACCATCTTCTTATAGGTATTTTTGGTAGAAGGAAAGTCAATAAAATCTAAAACATAAATCAATGTTTAAATAAGTGCGATTGTGGGAGTTTGAACAAACAGTTTGGTACAATCATGTGTTTGATGATTGGCATTAAAAATATCTCTAAGTTGAATTATTATTGTAAGGACTTAGGGTTGATTTGCATGGAAAGTAAATAATGTGTAGTAAAATAACATTTGAATTTAAATAACATGAAAGTGAAAGAATCGAAAAATAAAAAACTGAAATATAAATGACTTAAAATATAAAATAATGAAAAATTTAAGAAACTAAAATACAATCCTTTAAAAAGTAAGTTTATTGAAAATGTATGGTACTTTGAATTGAAATTGCAAGGGAGGTAAAGGAATTTAAAAGATTGTAGAGGTAAACATAAGTTATGTTAGATGTAATAAGAATTCAATAGAAAACAACTATTAGTATTGGGAATGATTTGTTTATTCATTGTGAAATGTTGTAAAATAAATAGGGAATAAAATAAGCGTGCAGTAACAAACTACAACCCACTTCTAGTTAGAAATAAGGAAACAAACTTGACTAAATCAATTCAACAAACTATCCTAAAAACTAGGACTCTTATTTGACTAAAGACTTATCATTCCCTCCCTTAAACTATACTGCATTTGCAGCTAGTTAACATATGGTAGTTCACACACTCCGAGCCTCCTTCTTAGCTCTCGAAATAGCTCCAATTTAAGCGGTTTGGTGAAAATGTCGGCTATTTGCTGCCTTGTACCACAAAACTGAAGTTGCACAACTCCATCATTCACTAGCTCTCGTAAGAAATGGTAGCGCACATCAATGTGCTTGCTCCTACCGTGCATCACCGGATTCCTCGTCAACTTAATTGTTGAGCTATTGTCACAAAAGATGACAGTACTCTCATTGTCCATGTAGCCAATCTTCTTTAGCACCCGTTGCATCCATATTGCTTGACAACTACTTCCTGCAGTTGTAATGAATTCTGCTTTGGTTGTGCTTAGTGTTACGATCGACTCCTATCGAGAAGACCAAGTCACAGCTGCTCCACTTAGCATAAAAACATAGCCTGAGGTGCTTCTTCTATCTTCCACTGATCCGGCATAATCGATGTCAGTAAAACCAAACAACTCGTGACTTCCTCCCCTTCTGTAAAGAATGTCAAATGTTATTATACCTTGCAAGTAACGTAGAATTCTCTTGGTTGCCGAATGATGAACTTATGTAGGTCTTGACATATACCTGCTTAATAAGCTTACTGCATACATTATATTCGGTCTTGTAGTGGTCAAGTACATCATGCTCCCAATCAACTGCTTGAAGAATGAACCATCCATCTCAATACCATTTTCATCTTTGGAGATTTCGAATCCTGGAACCATTGGATTTTCAACGGAATTGTTATGCTCCATTCCAAAACGCCTCAACACTTCCATCACGTACTTCGCCTGACTGATGAATATACCACCATCAAACTGAACTACCTCAATACCAAGAAAATACTTCATCTTACCCAAGTCCGTCATATCAAATTCCTTCATCATGGACTCTTTGAATTCAACCATCATATTCTCATCATCTCCGGTATATAATACACATCCCGTACAAGGTGATTCACTCCTTTTACGGTCAATCGAACATTTCCCTTTCCAACAACATTCATGCTTGCATAATTACCCAATCTTACCACCTTGTTGAACCCCTTTTCTAAATCGCAGAAGAGAGATGAATCACCACACATGTGATTGCTACCTCCAGAATCAATAAACCATACGTCGTCTCGATCACCTCCTAGCGTATCAGTATATGCCATTAGCATCATCTCTTCTGATTCATTCAAATTTGCACAATTTGTGTGGCACTCATACTGAAAGTGTCCAAACTTATGACATTTATAACACTCAACCGTATCTTTGCTCCAGTTTAGGCGACCCCTGCCTCTACCTTGTCCTCGGCCTCCTCTGAAAGCAGCTTTTCCTCTTCCTCTTCCACCATAGCCTTCATGAGTCACTTTCAAAGCATGTTCTTCTCCTCCTTCTCCTTTGAATTTTTGCTCATGAACGAGTAGAGAACTTTGCAAGGCATCCACAGAGAGTTGATCTATGTCCTTGGCTTCCTTAATGGAACAAACAATATAGTTCCATTTTATCAGTAAGTGTTCTCAAAATTTTCTCAACGGTCTTGACATCACTCACATCTTCCCCGTAATTCCTCATGTCATTTGCAACCGTCATTACTCGACCAAAGTAATCATTTATCGATTCTCCCTGCTTCATTTCCAGAACCTCAAAGTCCCGGCGTAGACGATTGAGCTGAGCTCTCTTCACTCAAACATTACCTTGACACTTCATCTTCATGGATCCCATAGCTGTTTGGATGTCTCCTTTTGCGTAATCGTCTTCAGAATTGACTTGTCAAATGACTGAAACAAGTAATTCTTAGCTTTCAAATCCTTCAGCTTCATCTCCTCTAGGTTCTATTTTTGCGTCAGTGTCATCCCATCCATACTCGTAGGCTGGCTGTAGCCCAATTCGACAACAACCCAGTACTCCTTGGATCGAAGAATATTCTCCATGACCATGCTTCAATGATCGTAGTCACCATCGAGCTTTGGAATGGACGCTGAAACATAGTTTGCTTCTGAACCCGTCTTTCTCAAGTCACGCTCTGATGCCAGATTGTTAGATGCAATAAGAATTTAATAGAAATTAACTAACAGTTCTGGGTATGACTTGTTTATTCCTTGTGAAATGCTATAAAATAAATAGGGAATAAAATGAACGTACAGTAACAAACTACAACTCACTTCTAGCTAGAAACAAGAAAACAAACTTGACTAAATCAATTCAATAAACTATCCTAAAAAGTAGGACTCTTATTTGACTAAAGACTTAAGTGTACTTTTATTAAAAGTAAACTTTAGAATTTAAATATAGATGAGAATTCTTATATACGGTGAAAATAAACAAAGGAATTAGTACCATTTTAATGATAAATCACAATAAGTTAGTTACTTTGCTAAATTATTCGCAATAAACCATGCATTATTAATCGACAAACGCTAAAACATTATTAATCGATTAATAGGCTCTCGAACTCTTGTTCTTTGATTAATATTCAAATTTAGATTGTGATGTAGCACATTTCAGAAAGATCCACTTTGTCAATTACCTATATTAATATAAGATGTATGTTGAAATATGTGGTTTTATACAACTATATTTTACAAGTTATGTTGTATGTTGATTTTATCATTGTCGTCAAATTCCTCTGCATTTTCTGAAGAATTTTAATTTTATGTTAAGTCACATTCATTCGACATAACTGAAATTTTGTTGACAACAATTAATATTTTAAAAACATAATAAAATAATAGATTTGAAGCAAAATATTAAATATAATATATTAAAAATTAATCATTAATGATTGATTATATTTAAAACATATAAAATACTATAAAAATAAATTAAATTATTATTAAATTAAAAATTAATAAAATATATGATACTAATGAAATAAATAAATTAAAATTGATGTATACAATTTAATTTGATTTTAGTAGATATATTTAGAATTGAAATATCTGCAAAAAAAATTACAAAAATCAGAAATCAAGTAATACTAAATTTCATATAATTTTTTATTTTTTAATTTGAATAAATTAAATTGATGCGAAAACCCTTTGCTAAAAAAAATTAATGTAAAAATATTTAATTTTGCAAAAGGTTATATAAAAATTATACTTAAATTCAAAGGTTATAAATTATATAAATTTAATTTTAAGATAAAATTAATTTAATTTTTAAAAAATAAACATTTTAAAATTAATTCTATATATCTGTAAAATCCTTTTGATTTTTTCAAAAAAAAAACCTAACACTGAGTCTCATTGGTAAATAAACAATGAATATGGTTGGGGCAACGGTCACCCTAATATCAATAAATTGTTGGACCCACCAACCTTTTTGCTTTCCACCTCGCTGGAGTCTTGTCGTGTTGCCAGATCTTCATTTACTCAACCACACACATTGTTTGACTTTTTTATTTAATGCTTCCTTTCCTATGGGACAAAATCAAGCCAAAAATAAAATCACACAAAAAAAAAACTCAAGAATTAGTAGAGCACATCATACTCTTATATTAAGAAAACATTTTCGTTAAATCAATGCAGTTGATAGTTATATAGAACATCACATACAGTAGATTTGAATACGTAATATGTCGTTTTATTCACTTTTGAAAAAAAGTGAAATTCACATAAAAAAGAATATTTAATTTTTAAAAAATAAAGTCTAAAAATATATATTAGTGTTGAAAAGAAATGTTTACTTTCTTTTAAGTAAATTGTATACAATAAGCCTATGTATATATAAAAAGAAAGAGACAATTTAAAGACAAATTTAATTTAATTATGCAGAAAGCAACCGGGGACCACTCCATCCATCACAAGTCCACCAAACCTAAGCTATGGTCCCATATCCTTTCACAAACTTCAATGAAAACCTTCCTATTTTATCTTCAACTTATTTTTATATAAAAAAATTACATGTTCATATTTTAACTTCAAGTTAGTAGTAATAAGATGAATATTTAAAAAGGAAGTGTTATATAAAAAGAAAAATGTATATTGAAGGTGTGTGCAAGATAAACATGATTGTAGTAAATGGTGTTTGGCGTTGCAGAGCCAGCTTGTGTGAGTCAGAGACAGAGTCATTAAATATAGGAAGCTAATTTGCAGGGAGAGAGCGTGTGCTTTCAATTGGGAAAGAAAGCCCCTTGCATTGCTATGCCTTAAGGTAGAGAGAGAGTGGGAATCTTGTAATCAATATGTGTGGCCCTATTGGTAGGAGGAACTTGCACTCCACTATTCTAATCTAAGGCTATGTTTAAAAAGGAAACTTATTGCTATGTTACTTTATAATTATATATACTCAAACAATTATATATTTTGTAAATATAGATGATTAATGAGACGATAAGGTAGTGTTATGCCGTAGGGGATTTGAACTTTTGGTGTGTTGAAAAGAATTCTGATTTGCAAAGTTAACACTTCAACATTTAAGATAGTGAGAGAATAATGAATAATTTGTGAATGAGGATTTGAATCATACATTTTTTTCTTATGTAAGCGAGTTGGTTAGGGTGCTCCAGATCTGGATGAGATGTGGATTTTTTTATTATTGAGCCTTTGGCCGGCTCACAATAGTTGTCTCAAAGGCTTCTTGTGATGTGGTAACAAGAAGCCTTTTAGAGAACTAGGTCAGGTTCCTTGCATTGGAGTCTTTGTTTAGAGAAGTGAAAGAGGTTTGGCAACCAGCGTGAATAACATAGGAGAATATGTGCATTAAATGTGAGTCTGATCGTTGAGACGTTTCAAAGGACTTCTTTGACACATGACCCTAGATTTCTAGACCATGAAATGACACATCTTCTTAGAATGCCAAGTGCACTTAATTGTCGTTGTATTCTCAAGACGAAATACAACTATTTCTTGTTTTCCTCTCCACTTCCTTTCATTTTGAGCCATTAATTGATTTGACTCACTTTTTTTATATAAGGGTCACTTGGAATTTCAAAATTCTTTTGGCCCTTTTACACAAATTGCAAGTTCCCATTCTTTTATGCATTTTGCTTTTCTTCTCTAAACTTTGACAACACCCATTTCATCAAAGATATTTTCACCTTTGGGTTATACATTTTCTGGTCCAGCGCATCTTCTGAGTCATCTTCTCTAACTATTACCTCTATTTTCGACTATTTTAGGTACCATCCACTTTTTTTTTACAGATCATTGTCCTTCTTTCACTATTCTAGTCATGTCCAACATAGGAAACATACATGCAAATGCAATAAAACTATTTGTTAATGATGATTCTTTTTCCGCTACTGGAATAATGAACCTAGAAATGCCAAATACTAACCTTCATGAGGTTATCCAGCCTATTGGGAACCTTATTATGCTTAGTTATAACTCTAGGTCTTGTGGGACTTTAGTTGAAGATGTTAGCAAACACTTTAGTCTTCGTTCTATCGGAGGTACAGACGATTCCTTTGCGGGAGATGAAGGGATGAACCATGATTTTCCTATTACTAAGGGTGTGGATGTTGGTCCCTTCCCTCCTCCACGATCTCCTATAGATTTGGAACTCACCGAGGTTACTTGAAACAAACAGACGACTCGTTGTTTCATTAAATCATTTAGGGAGGTAAATGATTGGGATCCTAGTGAAATAGAGCTTAGAGATCATGTGAACTTTCAAACCCATTCCCTGACTCGCGACCTACATTATCTTTTTCATGACAGTTGAGAAAATATGCTCTAAAAAGAGCGCCAGGGTATGGTGATGCCTGATGACGCTATTCATTATCATTTGGTGGATGTAGAACCGGTGGGGATAATCTCTTACTTTTATAATGATGACCATTTAAAGGAAACTTACAAACATGTAAGGCCATCCTTTAACTGGTCATCCTCCAATGCCGATAACTCCATGAGGATTTGTAGTTCATTGGATGGATATTCAATTCCATTATATGAATGCTTGTTCTCCAAATTAAAGTTCAAGCGACCTTTTAGTGATTTTGAGGAAGGGGTGCTAAAGCATTTCAAGATAGCTCCATCCCAACTGCATCTAGTAGTCTGGGCATTGGTCAAAGTATTCTAGGACTAGTGTGATTACTAGGAAATAAAACCTTATCTGAATCTGCTTTTTAACATCTTTACCATAAATTGAAGTTTTGCCGACGTGAATTAAGGATAAAGGATGTTCTCACTTTGCCAATCAATCAAAGTATTTGATGTTTACCTTGAAAGTTAGAATAATTTCAAGGATCATTATTTTTTTGGTGACCACTCTTACCCCATAGGCTCATTCTGTCTTCTGCAAGGCCCTAGAACGCAAAGCTTCCCTGCCCGGATCCTTAGGCTCTAACCTAGTGAAGTGAAAGGAAATAATCTTTAAATACTCACTACTACGAAAAACACATATGAGAATGGTTCGCAAATATATATAATGACGGTTAAACGTTCGTTGTTAGGTAGTGTGTCGTTGTAAGTGTGTTATTTACAACCACGGTCTATTGCTCGTTGTAGTAAATTGGAAAGTGTGCTACCTATAACCATAATTCTATTGAACAACTGTAGTGAAATATTTATAGGTCCTGGGTTCGATGTGCAACAACGACATTTTTGGTATTTTATTTTTCTGGATATCGTTATACCTATAACAACGGTTGTGTTAAATAACCGTGGTGAAATTATTTGTTTTTTTAAAATATACATTTTCTAATTTTACAGAATTTCCAATATTTTAACCTGAACGTTTTCTGAATCGTATCAGACCAGAAATAGCAACATGCCAAAAATTATATTACATCAAAGTCAAAATTGCATTAAGGACCAATAACCATATATTACATCAAAACCAAGAATGACACAAAACAACCTACAATTTACACATCATTACATCAAATAATAGTATCTTGGTGTCATAGTATCTTGTCTCTCGGTATCTTGTCTCTTGGTCTTTTGACTTTAAACACCTATAATTTCAAATAGTAATACTTGTTAGTAAATAACCTTAGAAATTATAACTTGCAATAAATTATGAATAAAGAATAATAACATAATTACTTGTTAATTTCTCATATGCCTTCTTGATGATCGTTACAAATAGCATGCACATCATCTATATCAACTTCTTCATATGAAGTAGGCACTTGTGTTACGTAAGAAAGAGTGGAAGGAATATCAAAATTGTATCACTATGAGGAATGTATTTTCCTTAGAAAACAATTTACCGTCTGCTCGATAAGTTTGAAGGGTATGTCACATAAAAAACTTATTTTGCTTGAGTAGCCATGATGAATGGTTCGGTCATGTAAGTTATCTTACCAAGGTCAATCTGTGTGAATCCTAACTCATCAGTTTGTACACCATTGTTATTGGGAACTCACTTACATTTAAATAAAGGCACTTTGAAAATAATATATTCAATCTCCAAAATCTCCTCAATGACACCATATAACTCTTTAGATACCAATATAGGATTCTTATCTTTCGAACTATACATGGATTCAACCTCAACCATAGCCCTATTATTTTGCATTGTACAATGATTATCTTTTTCTTTTGTATAAAAGAAAAAATTACTAATGTCATATGCAGTCCAAGTTATCACATTAAATTTTAGCATGTACGACAACCATTTAATTATATCGGATGCATTATCATCATTAGAAATCCTTTCATTAAACCAACTTATGAATTTCTTGCTATGTTTTGTCAACAACTACTTGTCACTCATTCGGGGATTTTTTTTCTTCATAACTCTTTTGCGAGTAGCTTGTAAGGTTGAACTTCGTCAAGATTATTCAATATATAGAAATTTGCTTGAAGAACTACATCCTGAACCATTGACTTAACATTAAAAGCTTGAGTACCTCTACCTCCATATCTGTCAACACGACGAGACCTTGGAATTCCTATAGACCCCTCTTCCGACAAATAGTTTGAACAAAACTCAACAGCTTTTTCTACAATGTACGTTTCAGCGATCGAAGCTTCCGATCAATGATTATCCTTCGTTTATCCTTTAAATATCTTCATGTATCTCTCTATTGGATACATCTTCCTTAAATAAACTGACCACAAAATATGATTTCTTTGACTAGATGAACGACTAAGTGAACCATAATGTCAAGGGTATTGCAACCTTATTTTCTAATTCATCTAATATTTTGAAATCAAGAAGTTAATTACATATAGAACTGAATAATGAGTACAATCTGATTATAATTACTCTTACATTTTTTAGAAGGATGCCACAGATAGCCACTAGTAGAAGTTGTTGCATCAAGACATGACAATCATAAGATTTTAAGCCAATTAACTTGATATCTTTCATTGATACAAGTTTATTGATGTTTGATGAGTAACCTTGTGAAACTTTGATACCATCCAAACACTCGCAAAAAAAAATTTCTTTACTTTTTAGATAGAGTGTGACATGCTGGAGGCAAATAAGTTATTTTTACTATATCTTCTAGAGCCATCTGTTGTCGTATACTCATCTCCACCATATCTAAACGAGAATTCTTACTATCTTTAGTCTTGTTTTGAATGTTTAGAAGTGTTCATATCAAGTTATCGTACACATTTTTCTCCACCTGCATCACATCAAGACAATGTCTTACATCGAGGCTAGACCAATATGGAAGATCAAAGAACACCAATCTCTTTTTCCAAATATTTCTCTAAATGGGACATTTTTTATTCTTTCCAAAGACAACCGTAAAATGTTCTTGTTATTGATAAACTTCCTCGTCCGTTAAAGGTTTAAGAGCGATTTCAAACTCCCACTTTTTGTTAAAAGACTTGCGCAATCTATGATAAGGATGATTGGGTTTAAGAAATTTCCGATGCCAAGGTAAACAGTCTTTTTTCCAAACTAAAGTTGGTGAAAATAGGCAACATCTTCCTCACACAAAAGTCTTAAATCTTCAAATTAATGGACTTAGATCAACATTTATGTTGTTTCTGGGTTCTTTTGGTCCAGAAATTGTCGCTGCACAAAAACTGACCAGACTGACACTGAGTCGCCACCGAATTTTATTTATTCCAAAAAGGAGGAAAGGTAAAATAATCGGTAAAACCCTATAAAGAAAATGGAAAAGATTGGTCTCGCAACCAAGTTAGGGTTCAGAAGTTAGTTATGCAAGGGGAATGTATTAACATCCTTCACATCCATCATACTCGATGTGAACCATCTAAGTTGTCTACATGAATAAGTGTCTATCTTATCTTAATGCTTATCTGCTACCGGGGGAAATGGGAAAAAGATTGAGTTTTTTATTATTATGATCGCCAAGGATTGGGGTCCTTGTGCCTACTGTCATACCCCAAAATTTTCCCTACTTTTTTTATTCAATTCACCTAGCTTATGATTTTGTTCATTTGTATACTTTGTTTCTATTTGATCATGCATTCATCGACATTTGCACATGGTAACAAATTTAGGCCAAAGGCTCGGTGATAATGGATTTAATCGGTTTAAGTGGATTTTCAAGGTAAATATTATTTGGTAATTATTTGTGGAGATCATCTCTTTATTTGAGATTCATGGTTATCACGAGGGATTGAAATGATCATCACTTAATTTGAAGGTTTGGTTGGATTCAGAAGAAAGGGCAAAGTTGAAATAAAAGGAAGATTTCATTAATTTATTGGAAAATATCACTTCTCAAAAGTACTAAAAGTCATGGATTAAGCCACTCAAAATTCAAGCTAAAAGTGGTAGAAAAATCAAGGCAAAGACATTAAAATCCAAGTTAATTACTAGTGACTCTTTGCCTTACACCCTAACTTGATACTTTTTTTAAACTCCAACACCATTGGTCTCTAACTATCCTTAACTACCCATTTCTCCACAAGTCATCCATTTACCTAATTATCCTTAACTATCATAATTTCTAAACTAACACAAAACTTTCAAACAAACACAAATCTCAACTTCCATTTTTTTCCCCTCAATCCTAACCACTCTTAACAATTAATCATATGGTTGAAATTGGTGATCCGCAACTTGAACTTAAATTAATTTCTAACTATTGATAAAACCAATTACTTGGATCACAATCCAAGGGTGATCATTCACTTACCAAGTCTATATAAACATGTTATTTCTCATAATTTTGGTCAGAGCTATCATAATTAACCTAACTTGAAAAATTCACAATTAATCATTATTTTTCTACTACTTTTTTTATCTCAATTTCTCTCCCAATATTCATCTTCTCCCTCACCCTCACTAAAGTTCATCTTCATCATCATTTAGAACTTCACATTTAAGTTCTAAAATGGTGGAACTTAGTTATCAACAACTTTTATATTATCATCAACAATTCAAGATTATCATAAAAAATCACCCATCAACAATTTCTACAACAATCATCATCTAAAATTTATCAAAATTTATCAGCAATCATCATCCAAGATTCATCAATTCAAGCTTATTCATCAATATTCTACATTCATGATTCATCTTCTACATTCATTCATCATCAAGAATAATTATCAAAGCTTGGAAGTTAATTAGATTAATGAAGCTTATTATTGAAGTATTCTGAGTTTCTTTTCGGGGCTCCATTTTTCAACGCTAACCTAAGCAAATCTCCGTTCCGTCGGTAATCCTTTATCTTTTCCATACCATTGCCATGAATTATTGGATGTTTGTTGGTTGATTGATTTAAGCTACTATTTTAGATTTTCTTATTATTAGATAATCAATTATTTTTGCATGGAACACATAACTTGAAACTAGTGATTCTTTAATTCTTAACTATTATTAACATGTGAATATACCATTTGAATCGATTTTTCGCACTGGTCGTGAATATATAATCAGTTTTATGTTCCAATACATACTTTAGCCAAACTGTCGTATTCTTTAATCGAATTTTTGCTTATTTTTATTATTTTTCGGTATAATTCGTAACTTGTTTCGCAATTTGCAGTACATATTTGATTTCCTTATAAAATTATGATTTCAATAATATATTAACTCGATGAATTTAATTCCGTCGCGGTTACCGGAAGCTTGTTCAAAGCCGGTATTTTCTTTTCTTCCAATACTGCTATGCTGTTTGTTTTCTAATTATTATTCCCTCCGTTTTTTATTATAAGTCGTTTTTGACTTTTCACACGTATTAAGAAATGTAATAATTATGGTATGAAAAAGATAAATTATGAATGATTTTACAAAATTATCCTTCATTAATTGTATTGGAAAGACAAATTGATATAATTGAAAGGAGAGAGAATAATAAATATTTAAGGGTAAAATAGAAAAAATAACATTAATGATTCATTGATATTATAAAACGACTTATATTGTGGTACAAAATAATTTTCCAAAGCGACATATAATAAAAAACAAAGGTAGTATTGCTTTAGTGTTTTTTTCATTTTATTATTTTTTAATTATCACATATTATACCAATTTTATGTTATCTAATAATATGATAACATAGAACAAAATATAAAATGCAGTTTCCGAATAAAACAAAGAAGAGGAAAATTAGTAACCTTATCACTTGTCATCTTTGAATTTACAGAACCTACTTCTTCTACTAGAGTAATTTTTTTATGACACACAATTGAATCTTACTTCACCTCATATCTATAATCGTGTATAATATATTAGGTAAAAAGAGTGAAAGACAAAAGCTTAGAAAGTTGATGCATGTGTTTCTCATCCTGCTAGTTACTACTGTGTCTATTGAATGATAGTTACTATTATGTCACTTTTTTTTGTTCTGCTAGTTACTATATGGATTTTTTTTAATACTAATGCATTGCTTTTGTTTTCTTAAATTCACTATTTAATGAAGCTTTTTTTTAGTTATCCCATATTAATTACTAATATATCCATATACTAATATATAATCACTACTACTAATATATTAATATTTTAATTTATCTAGTCTAACATATAGTCATTACATTTCTAACATATTCATATATTAGTTTACGTAGAAAATAATACATTTAACATATAAATAATATTTAGTCTTAGCTTAGAAAATACACATTAACAATTTTTTTTTATAGATTAGATTTAATTAGGATTAGTTTTAATTGAGTTTATTTAATAAATTCTTTCAAATTGATTCTTGATCAATTAATTACACCTGATATTGGACTTAGTTTTTTGACTTTGTCATGAAAAATTTCCCGATCCCCTTAGGACTCATATTCAATTGAGTGATCATAAGTCTCTTAATCAGTTGATTGAATTGGGACCTTTACACTTGCACCTGATTCTTCAAGTCATAGTCAAGTCAAATTTCACATTCAAGACTCTGAAGACTCTGGACATGGAGGTTAGAGCACTGTTCAAGCACGACAAAGGTCAACACTTGTCAATCCTGATTCAAGTTTTGTGCCATGAGCCTTAAGCAATAGATAATGGAGAATTTCTATCCTCATTGTGGACATCTTTGGGCATGAGACGAATGACCCAGTTGCTCATCGTATTCACCTCTATTCATAGACTTTAGCATAATTCAAATCAAATGATTGTCAAATCTTCTTCTACAACAAGTAACATTGCATCATCAGGATCAACACTCGTGATCTTCTATCAGTAACTTGTTAATTCTTATTCATGTGTTATGCCATGAGCTGTAAGTAACAAAGAATGATGAGAGTGGATCATTCTTATCCTTATCTAGAATATCTTTAGGTACTGGATGAATGACCCAGTTGCTCAAGGTATTTGCCTTTGTTCATAGAATTTAGTGCAATTTGAATCATACAATTGACAAGTCTTCTTCAAGAAAGCATCAATCATTCAACACTTCAACAGTGAACCATCATTGCACATCAATCCTCCTTCAACAGTGAAACACCATTACTCTCCTCTTGGATTCAGTACCAGACTTTTATCCTTGGTGTCCATACATCTTTTGGGATCATTATTTTAGGGTCACATACGTATTTCTTAATTAATGACCTCTTTTATTGTCTATACAGTTACAGACTTTGGAATTCTTATTTCCTGCCCATAAAGTACAGACCTTGGCAGCTTCTTCTTGCCCATGGAGTACAGATTTTGGTAACCCTTGATTCTGCCTATAAAGTTCAAACTTTGGAATCCTTTATTCCTTTCCTATAAGGTACAGACCTTGGCATCTTGCCCATGGAGTACAAACTCTGGAAACCATTGAGTGTGCCTCTAAAGTTCAAACTTTGGCATCCTTTATTCCTTGCCTATAAGGTACATACCTTGGCATCTTACCCATGGAGTACAAACTCTAGAAACCCTTGATTGTGCCTATAAAGTTCAAACTTTGGCATCCTTTATTCCTTGCCTATAAGGTACAGACCTTGGCATCTTGCCCGTGGAGTACAGACTCTGGCAACCTTTGATTGTGCCTATAAAGTTCAAACTTTTGCATCTTTTATTCCTTGCCTATAAGGTACAGAACTTGGCATCTTGCCCATGGAGTACAAACTCTAGAAAGCCTTGATTATGCCTATAAAGTTCAAACTTTGGCATAGTTTGTTCCTTTCCTATAAAGTAAAAAATTTGGTAACTTCTTTTGCCCATGAAGTACATACTCTGGCAACCCTTTGATTTCTCCTATAAGGTACAAAGCTTGGCATCTTGTATATACAGTTCAGATTGTAGCATACTTTTTTATTTTCCTATAAGGTACAGACCATGGCATCTTGCCTATATAGTTCAGACTATGACATACTTTGTTTCTTGACCATAAGGTGCAGAGCTTGGCATTCAGCCTTTAGAGTATATACCCTGGCTTTGTTTTTTGCCTCTAAGGTACATACCTTGGAATCTTGCCTATACAGTTCAAACTTTGGTATCCTTTATTCTTTTCCTACAAGGTACAAACCTTGGCATTCAGCCCATGGAGTACAAACTCTGGCTTTATTCTTTTCCTATAAGGTGCATACCTTGGCATCATGCTATAAAGTTCAGACTTTGACATACTTTATTTCTTGCCCATAAGGTACAAACCTTGGCATTCATCCCTTGGAGTATAGACTCTGGCTTTATTCTTTGCCTATAAGGTACAAACCTTGGCATTCTTGCTCCATTGAGTTCAGACGCTGGCCATATTGATTGTGCCTATGTAGTTGCAGCCTTTGACATTTCATTCTTCCTTACAGTTCAGACTTTGGCATTGGTTCATTTTTTCCCATGGAGTGCAAACTCTGGCTACCTCTTTCATTTCCTTATAGTTCAGACTTTGGCATCATACTCTTTTTCCCTTATTGAGTTCAGACTCTGGCATTCCGATAATTTCCTTTTCCTTATATAGTTCAGACTATGGCACACTTATACATTTTGCCCATGGAGTACAAACTCTGGAAACCTTTGATATTATTCTGAAGTTCATACTTTGGCATCTTATTCCATTACCCTTATTGAGTTTCAGACTCTGAAAATCTGTTTCTTGCCCTTGTATTTAGTTCATACTATGGCACATCTTTATACTCATGCCCCGTGGAATTCATCTATCTTGCTCTATAGAGTTGTACACTTTGGTTATCTCTCATTCTGCCTTGTGGGGTGTAGACCCTGGCAATATCCTTTCCTACCTTGTAGAGTCATAAACTCTGGTAGGATCCCTGGTTCATACCATGCTTTCGCAAATGCATTGTGGTTGATTACCATCACTGGTTAGTGCCACACTCTTTCTTTTTAATCAATTTTCTTTGCCTCTTGGCAACCCAATCAATATATCTCTTTCTTTGTTTTCATGGTTCCATGAACTACGGAGCTCTAACTTTCTCATTGCACGATGAGAATACACAGGCTTGAGGGTTCGAATCCTCCGCCTGAGAATACTAGGGTTTCCAAGGCAAATCACCCTCAAACTCTTGAAGAAATTTTGATCAATATAACATGTAGGAGTCAATGGAACTCATATATGATGCTCATAACCATTCTTGAATCAATTCATGGTTGTGCTCTTTGTCATGAGGGTCTCAAACCCTAGATATGAACTTGGTAGATCAACGGAGATCATGCCCTACCTACAAAAGAGGTAGGCAAATGCAAAAGACATATTTTTGGTATTTTGGTTAGTAAAAATGATGATATACAAGTATGATACAGTCATATAGTGCTTAGTGATCTCTCCCAAAACAAACCCAATGAAAGAGGGGTAAGGAGGATGCCAATGTATGATCCCAATGCTAATGCTTATGATAAAATTGCATGAGGGATCTTAGGGTCAAAATTGGGGTCTTACAAGTAACAAATGAATTATCTAAAGCAATATTAATATTGCTTGGTATTATCTCTCCTAAGTCACACTCTTTAACTTTATCCATGGGTATCACATTTATACTCGAACCCAAATCACACAAGGCATGTGAGATCTCCAATATTACAATCTATATAGAACTTACATGGATCCTTTAACTTTGGTAACAATGCTTTAGGCACGTGATTGTCATCTTTTTCAATCATGTTGACTTATGCCTTGTACACTTTTTTCTTTGTACCCTTTAATAGTTCCTTCATGAATTTAGAAAATTTAGGCATAAGTTCCAAAACCTCATGGAAAGAAATGCTTACCTGGAGTGTCTTCAACATCTCCTTAAACTTGGCAAACATCCCGCTTCATCTTCATGACGGGGTTTTTTATTTATTATAGGATGCGGTGCCTTAATGTAATTAGGAAGTGGTGGATTAGGGTCATTAAGGATTCTCTTCTTTGTTCTTCTCCACAAAGGGTTTTTCTCTACTAATTGATCAACGGTGACTCATCTTTATTCTTGGTCACCTTGAAATTCACTCACCTATCTTTCCTTCCTTAGTTCTCCCTTTTCCATTATCCTTTCTCAAACTATTCCATCATTCTCTTTCTTAGAAATCACTCCAACAATTGTTTCAACAACCTTGCAAGACTCATTCTTCAGATTATCTACCGCATTACCTGAGAATCCTCCACTCGACCTCGGTAAAGCAACTATCTACCTAGACAATTGACCAATTTGTGTCTCCAAATTTTTGATGGACGTGTCATGGTTTCTATTCGTCATCTCATGATTCTTATTTATCTGCTCCAAACCACTCTGAGTGGCCTTGATGAAATTTTGTAAAGTCTCTTCCAATTGTGAAGGCTTCCTTTGGAAGTTGGAAGCTTGTTGGTTTTGTTGCATAGTTTGGTTACCAATTTGGTTTTGGTTGTTTCTCCAACGAAAATTTGGATGATCCTTCTATCCCAGATTATAGGTATTGGAATAGGGGTTACTCTTCTGAAAATTTGCAAATTGGGCCTCTTCACTTAATCCGTCCAAAGAACACATTTTGTTTTCATGTCCTCCTCCACAAAAGTCACACTTAAGTGACTGTACCTGGCTCACGTTAGCTTTGTTTAAGCAACCTTCAGCTAGCTGCTTATTTAAATATTCAATTTGAGCCAATAATGCAGTTTGAGTATCAATAGTTAACATGCCTTTGGGTGTCCCCACTGTTTCAACTTTCAATGATCTGTCGCTATTAGAACGATACTCATTCATGCATATATTTTCAATTAGATCCTTGACTTATGGTTTAGTCATTTGTCTAATCGTTCCTCCCGCAGAAGCATCTACTAACATACATGTCTAACTCTTAAGGCCTTTAATGAAATTTTGCATCTGCTCCACATTGTTCATATTATGATTAGGGCATATGTGTAGTAGTAACTTGAATCTCTCCCAAGAATCATACAGTGACTCCGTGCCTTATTGCTTGAAATTGGAAATCTCATCTTTCCTCTTAGTAAAATGGCAGTGGTGAAAAATATTTCTAAGAACTTATCCTCTAGATCCTTCCATGTTCGAATGGTTCCATTTTGAAGGCATAATAACCAATCTTTTTCCCTTCCAATGAGTGAGAAACCAAACAATCACAATTTTACTTGGTCCTTTGTGACATCATCAGGTTTGCACATTGAAGCAGTTTCGTAGAAGCATGCAAGATGAGCCCATGGATCTCTGATAGCTTTCCCATTGAACAGATTGTCTCGTAGGCCTGAAAGCACAAAATTATTAATATCAAAGTTAGCAGGGTCTGCTGGTAAAACCCCCCTAGAAACATATGCTTCATCAGTTCATTTACAATAGTCCCCCATAGTGAGGGGTTGTGCAGCTGCCGTGATAACTTCTTCTTCAGAGTCAGAAGAACTTGATAGTTGATCTTTTTCTGATATTATATTGTCCAAATCTGCTTCTTTAACTGCTTTTCTAAAGGCACATACGATTCTTTCAGTTTCTGGATCAAATAGAATTAATGTTGATCCTGAACTGCGCATACACAAATAGAAAATACCTCAGTAGCACTATGATAAACATGAAAATTAAAAAAAAAATTAACAATACTAAATAAAAATTGCACAAACATCGCCTTGTTGAAATATCAACAGTCCCCGGCAACGACACCAAAAAGTTGATGACTTCTCGGCAAGTGTACAAATAGTGTCGTAGTAATAAAAGATCGAATCCATAGGGATTGTGTTCGAATAAGCGAACAATTGTGCAATGTAAAGGAAAACAGTAAATTGGGGGGGGGGGGGGGGGGGGGGATTGAATGATCTTATCCTTATAATCTCACGGAGAATTAATAAAATTGTTATAACCGATCTCTCACGAAATAACTCACTAATCACTACTCGGAGCTTCTTATTCGTAGTCCACCAGTGTAAGTAGGATTATGAGATGTGCGTAACGTCAATTACCTATACCACAATTCGGGGTCTCTTATCCCTATTCAACCAGCGTAAGTAGAACAGTTTCCCTAGGTCCAACATATAGGCTAAGGGTCATTAATCCCTATGTGTTCAGTATCAAATTAATAGAGCATCTTAAGTAAAAAACATTAAGATTAAGAAACAACTGAATAAGATTATAATTCAAAGGATTCGTACAAAGTCAAACCAACATATAATTCAAACAAGATTGAATAAGGTTCATCATAACACAAGCTAACCTAGAGGAGCTTAGCTACTCATTATTTAGAAAATAATACTATAATTGATAGATGAAAATAACATAATAAGTCCCTTCAAGATATGGTCTCCAATGACTTCAAATGCTCTAAAAATCACCACTTGTGCTCTTCAAATCATGCTTCAGTCTCCAAAATTTGTAACCCTTATCAAATTGCTGAAAATCCCCTTAAAAAGAGCTCAGGACGGGTCTGAACGCGTTAGGAAAAGCCCAGAAAAGTGCTCATTACGCGCATTAGACATGTATCGCGCGCGCGTTGTAGCTCATACATCTCTATCGCGCATGCGATGCCGCACGATGGTGCGCGTGATTATTCCAGTAGCTGCGTTAAAAAATACTCTTTTTCACCAAAATTTTCACTAAGTCCTATTCTTTCATACTTGGCTATTTTTCACTCATTCTTGAGTCTTTCTTCTTCCTTTTGGCTCATCTTTCTCTTATTCTTCACAGATTCTTCGTCTAATTATATGCAATGAGAAACTGTCCATAATTTGATACTAAATTGTGCATCATTTGTGAAAAATCACTATCCCTACGAGAAGTTGAACCTTATAATGGATGAAAAAATAATTATCATGCTCTTTTCTTTCTTTTTAGTTACTCTAGAACTTGACTTAATTCTGCTTGAAACCTTTTGTTTTCATGTGCACATTGACATGATCAAGACATTTTGATTTTGATTTTGATTTTGATTTTGATTTAACCACTAGCTAAATAAACAAACCTTGAGCTTGTTTGTCCAATATTTTGTTTATAGCTCATTGCAAGTCTGAAGTGAAAAACAATGGTATACCCTATTTAGGAGGATAAATGAGTTTTGTTTTGGAAATTGTGTGAGTTTGAATAGATATATGTTGATTATATTTCCAGAGTTGACAGGAAAAAAAATGTAAAAGAAGAAAAGAAAAATATTATATTTTTCTTCCTAGCTATATATATATATATATATATATATATATATATATATATATATATATATATATATATATATATAAGGAAAAAATTATAAAAGTTTAAATTCAATAAATTGTGGTAGAGTTTAACCTCTCTTTTATTCTCTTAGATTCTTAACCTAGTAATCTTAAAAAAATTCAAAAAATGTAAAAAAAACTTCAAGAATTAGTAAATAAATCTAATAACATGTATCTTGAGTTAAAAGACACATGCTTATATGTGAGTTTTCTCGATCAAAACAAGAGACCACACGATCATGATAATGACAATATGAGTGAGAAGTAATGTGAGGTAGATGACGAGACATTATCCATGAAGAAAAATAAATAGGATTAGTAACTCTTTATATTAAAATTTGGTCAAAGAAATAAAGATGAACTCACTAAATACCTCTGACCCTGATCATAGTGCATTTTGCCACTTTTTTTTCCTAACTTTGTACTTTGACATTTTAATAGCTTCTTAATTTAATTTTCGTGTTTTATAATGTTTTGAAACTTCAGACATAAATAAGTTTTAATTTTAGTGTTTTACTATCTTATGTATATCATAACTTGAGTTACGATTGTGAGATTGACATGTGTGAATAGACGATGAAAAAGTAAGAGAAACAAACTAAAAAATTTATGTTCATGGAAGAAGATAATTCGAAGTGTTAATCAATCATTTATTCCTTTCTTTGTACAAGACTCGAAGCAATGTTATAAAATTATATTTTATGCCACTTTATGTATTTAGGTTTGGTGCTCTTAAAACCCAGAGTCTTTGTCTATTTATTTTCTCTTTTAAAATATAAAAAATGCAATCACAAATTGCATAATTATATTTACGAAATTTGCAAGAAAAACACAACCGTACTCTCATGGCCAACTAAACTTTTCCTTTGATTAACTATTTCGTCAATTCATCAAGACATGATAATCTTATTATATTTGTTTAATTTCATCATTGTTATTCATATTTAATATATGATTAAATATGTATTTTAATATCGATAGAATTGTTAGGATTTAGTTCGATAGAATTTGATTTCTTAGAGCATAATTTATAGGTTGTAAATTTATGATGCTTGATTGTCCAACGATAGACTCTTAAGTGTGATACTTTATCCGATAATATAAACTTAAATTCACATAGGATTGTTTGTTACTTATTTAATTTACTCTATATTCAATAACGAATAGGGTTGAAATTAGAGTTTCATCTCTAAAAACGATAGGTCCGAATTGTTGATTATGTGAATCGATCAATTTTTATTTGTACATATTTTATATCAACATTCCTAAAAGTCTTTCAAACTCAAAAAAACTTCCTTATAATTTTATTGATTCTAAATTTAAATAATTGAACTAAAAATTTCTATAATATGTTTAGAATGTCACTCTAAACTATATTTTTAATAACTCGTGTTTGACATTTGTTAGACAAAAAAAAAATATAGTATCTCAATATTAAAATAGATCTTAGTCTTTAACAATAATTTATATTGTACTTAAGGATACACCAAGTAACTATATTCTCAACAACCATCATCATTTTACTTTCTTTTTTATCATTGTTTTTAGTGTGGGTGAAATAGTCAAAAACGACAAATATTAATGGAACAAAGAGAATCATTAAGTTTAATAGTTTTAAAAACGGAATATTATTTTTCTTTATATTTGTATCTATAGCAAAGTTATGCTAGCTCTGGTGTTCCTATTCCGACCAATGTTGTCTCCTCTTATATTAACTTATATTGAAACCTTATTCACTTATAATAAATGCAATATCCATAGGTACGTGTTAGCAATTAAGTAAGTGCTAAATACACCCTTCAAATACGTCTCATCTTCTTTATAATCGACAACGATATTGCATCTTGACAGATATGTAATTTAATAAAATCATTATTAATGATCAAAATCAAACACTGTTAGGTTCATTTATTTCGCCAAATATTTTGGTTTTAATGCACATTCTGTGTGCTAAAATAAATACACTCTACATATGAAACAAAAGTATACTGTACTTTTAAGTTCTAATGATCAGATTCCATTAAGATCATTAGTTGCAATTATTTATTACTCCTACATGAGAACAATGATAGCAATAAATTAAGTGCAAGAACGTATGTATATTTACTACATTGAAAATTACAATTTTTGTCTCAATTTTGCATTTAGAATTGGGACTCTAAAAAATAATAGTACAAATATCAATTTTGATGATGATCAAAACAAGAAAAAAAATCCATTTTCTTTATATCTTGAAATTAGGGAATAAGTTTTACAATTGAAGATAGAAAGGAAAAGAAACACCTAAATGTTGTGTCCGAAACAAAATTTAATGTTAGAGAGAAGCTCCGACCTATGCCTAACTTTTGGCTGATTTTCTCTTTAGTCAACCTTTAAGCATTACCCTAAATATGAAAAGGTAGAGCCAGCATAGTCAACAGTGAAAAGTGGGAGCAGTTTTAAAATCACAAGAGAAGATGCCAATGAAATTATACTAGTATTAGAACTTGGAACTATAAAATTAGGGAATAATAGAAAAATTAGAGTGTGGAGATAGAAAGTATTAATACAAGTGATTGGGATCCAAAACAACAAGTCAAATAATAGAAAAGTCAAAAGTTTGAACCTGTAATCGATTACACAAAAGTTGTAACCGGTTATAGCTACTAAATAATAACAAATAACAAACAATGGTAACCGGTTACTACGAATGCGTAATCGGTTACACCAACTCCATAAGCACTTTTTTCAACTTATTTGATTTATTTTGACATCTGTAACTGGTTACACACCTGTGTTAACCGGTTACAACACGTGAATACCTTAATTCAAGTGCTCTAAGTCTTTCATACCCATGTTTATCTTCAACCTCTTGAGCATTTCAATTGTGACTCCCTTGGTCAACAAATCAGCAACTTGTTCTTCACTTCGACAATATCTCAATCTTAATCTTCCTTCACTAACAAGTTCCCTCAACTAGTGAAATCTCATCTCAATGTGTTTGCTCCTTTGTAAGACCCCAATTTTGATCCTAAGATCCCTCATGTTATCTCATCATATGCATTAGCATTGAGATCACAACTTGACATCCTCTTTACCCCTCATTCATTGGGTTTGCATTGGGAGAGATCACCAAGCACATTTGATTGTATCATACTTCATTTTTCTTTGTTTACTAATCAAAATATCAAAAATATGTCATTGTATAGTTTAACTCCTTTGTAGGCAGTGTGTATGCTCACTTATGCTCTACCAAGCTCATATCTAGGGTTTAGGACCCTCATTGCAAGGAGCTCAATCAAGAATTGGTATATATTGGCTCTAATTATCATATATGGATCCCCATGATCTTCACATGTTATTTTGATCAAGAAATCATCAAGAGTTTGGAGTTGGTTTGCCTTAGAAACCCTAATTCATCTAGGTATCTTATGTGACTTCTTCAACAAGTTTCTTTAGAAATTATTCAAATATTTAAAGGGATATTTCAAATTTCATCATCTTATACATGCATGGACCTCCATGAGTCCCAAAAGTCAAGAGAAGGTCAAGGTAGCAAGATGGTTCATGGTGGTTGATCAGAGGAAATCAACTTGTCAAAACTGGGGTTCCCTAGACCCTACCTCCTACAATTTTTGTCATATGAAAATTATTCCAAGAGAAAAGTTACTCTAAGTGACATTCCAAACAACTTTCATGTTGACTTCAAGATATATTTTTGCTTGGAAAGTCATTTTTTATGGTGAAAGATTATAGGTCATTTTGTCTAAACCCTAATTTGGAGGTCAACTTCCCAAGGCCATAACTTGCACATTTTTTATGATATGAAATCTATTCAAATTGCATGATCAAATTCAAGATGTCTAATTCAACTTTGATGTTTGGAGTAAGTGAAAATTCAAATTGAAAATGCATGTGCCAAGAGGAAACATTATAGGTCATTTTGGACCAATACCATTGAACAAGTGATTTTCCTCAACTTCTAAAATGCATATCTCCTTCATGCCAAATCCAAATGAGATCAAATTGATGACCAAATTGAATAGGTTTTAAATATATACAACTTTGATGAAGGAGCGTTTCTCATTTTAAGTCCATAGAAAACGTTATTCAAGGTGGAAGAAGTGAACATTTGACTTGGGACTTGGAAAATTTTCAAATATGTTTGATTTCCCAAACTTCCACCTCAAATGTCATCATGTTCCAAGCTTCAAATGAAAACGTGTTCAAAATGAAAGTTGTTCCCCTTGATCTCACCTTTCCAAAACATCCAAGATCATATCATTTGGACTAAAATTGAAAGACTTGTGCATGGTTTCATCATGGGAGGTGTTTTGAAAAGATTGAACTTCACATGATCATTTCCATTTCCATGCTTGCACACAATGATTTTAGCAGACCTTGTACACGATTTAGAGTTGGATTACATCACTCTTGAGGCCCAAATGATTGCCCATGCACCTATGCAAGTGGATTACTATTTTTGTCCAATTTTCAAGTGGTGCAAATATCAAACACATTGCCTATTTAAACAAGCTTAAGACTTCAGGTTCATCATCAACACCTTGCCCAAGCTTTGCTAGACCTCTTCAAACCCTCACTGCCATAGAATTTTCTGAGATTTCTCTTGAAATCGAGCTTGAACTTCACCTCCTATTTGGAAGTTCAAACTTCAGAAATTCACTTTCATTTTCAGTTCATTTGGTTTTTGCAAGCAAGAGGAGGAGAAAGCAATCAAATCCAGATCAAGATCAAGTCAAATTGGATCAACTCGAAGGTGAATTTTTAGAAACTTCCACTCTTCGATTCTCTCTTATTTCTCTACTATTCTTATTGATTTTTGGTTGTCTGAAGTCATATCAATGTAGGCAAGAAGATTGAGTTGCTTTGAGGTCAAATCAAAGTACCTCAGTTCATGATCCTCAAAATTCAACTCCCTGTATCTTCTCATATACTTGGAGTTAGACAAAATTGAGGTCAGATTCGAGCTCCTGAGCATTTTTTATTTAAATCCATGTCTTTCTTTTTTATTTTGGTAATGGTTAAAGGTGGACCAGTCCGGTGAGGTCCACCGGAGAAGAAGACCGGAGCTCTGACTCCGGCGATGTGTTGGCAAGCCTCTCAACCACATGATCCATTCAAAATGTTTTAATCTTGGGTGTTGGTTGTGATTACCACGTGTGTTGTTCATTTGACTTAGGACCATGTGGAACGCGCGCTTTGGACCATCTGATCTGCCACCTCAATTAATGAGGGAGATCAAATGGTCCACGTATTTTTGAATTACTGAATTTCAATTTTAATTGCTTTATTTTCATTAATTTATATTAATTTCATTATTGATCCAAAAAATATGGGACTTTCACCAAAAAACGTCAAATATTTTCCTCTTTCATTTTATGAATTAAAATTATTTTTTGGATCAATATTGATATTTTTCATGATTTAATTTTTTTTGTGTATATTTTAAATTGTTTAAAAATACTTCCGACTTTTCAAGAATAGTGAAATTTTTTCTCCAAGGTCCTTTGACCTTGTTTGACCTATGATAAATCTCTTGGCCATTTATTTGGTGTTTTGAAGAGGTTTTAGGTTTTTGATAAAACATAATTTAATTTAATGCATTTTTAATTGATTTTTAATTTATTTAATTGGAAATAAATTGTGTTGAGCCATTTTTATTGACTTGTGAGGTTCGACTATTGTGTTTGGGCCTTGGTCAAGGTTGATTTGACTTTTGTTGGATTAAAATCATTGGATTTAGGGGATTGATGAAATGTATATTTCATCTCCCAAAATGAATGAATGATTTTAATTTGATAAAATTCCACCCATGACCAATTTGTGTTTGTCTCATTTCCCCTCCTTCTTCATCTTCAATCCCTTTCTATCCCACTCCTCTCATTGGCCAATGACATCTCAATATCCTAAGGCTAATTGGTTCATGAACTAATACAAGTATGGATGAGATTAGGTCCACCCTTTGATCATTTTCTTTTTTTGTGTGTGGTATGTTTTAAGAGTATGGTTCATTATAACCTATCTCTAACATGCATTAACACCAGATTTTTTATTGCCCGACCTCATGTAGTTATGACTTCTACACAAAAGCATAGCATTCTAGTAAGTGAGATTGTAAGTCTCCCCACTTTCATGGTATTATGTGGAAACTTGGCCTTTTTCCCTTCCTTTGGAAGATGTCTAGGTTCAAGGATCCATACTTGTGAATAGAGGGTTGAGTGTTCATCAAAGAATGACTTAAACAATTGAAAAGCAAAACTCCACTAACTTCTGATCAACTAACATTTGACTAACTTTTAGTTTCAAGTAATTTATTTTATGCACTTTAAATTCAAGTCATTTATCATTTGTCATTATACATATCATTTAACTTGTTTATTTTAATGCCATTTTCACTTTGCTCACTTGAGCCATATATTGTGATTGTATATGCTTATTTTGTATTTTGTTTGTGTTTATGGTCTTAGGGTCTTAAAGTACATAATAAACAACAAAAACCCTAAAAAATATTTGTGTGGACTGTTGGATTTGATCTGAGACTTGGATTTAGAAGTAGGAAACATTCCCTATGCAAAAGGACTTGGCCAATGTCAAATTTTTCTGAAACCAAGTCATTGTGAATTGAACTTTCATCTGATGCAAGTATTGGGATCCACTTGAAGTCATATGATACATGGGGAAGATTATGAAGAAGATTATGATGTTGCTAGCTTGGATGTGGATATCTTTATTTGATGCCTTACTCTTCATCTTGCTATTTGTGTATTGATATTGCTTGATCCTAAAGTCCAAAGGAAAACGTGGGTTTTTATATGACACTCTTGTCTATTGGATTGTATCCCATTGTTCAGATCTTTTCAACTCTTAACTTTTAAAATTTTGCTTAGGATTAGTCTTTTCATCTCCTCCCATTTCTAAAATTTCAAATATCTCCCCCCTTTCAAAAATCTTCTTTGCTTGTGATTTCTAAACTTAGACTCTTTATTGCAAATTAGAAACTTTGGCCTTATGCCATTGCATTTTTTTAAAATCTTTTCTTAAATCAAACTTGTAAATGAACTTAATCATATTGACTTAAACTTTCGAAAGACAAAAAGAACTAATACTCATTCAAACTCTTTTAGGCATTTTGTGCCTCTTTTAAACTTAAATTTTTGTTAAAAGCAATTCACTCACTTTGAAATTGATACCACGAACTACGAGGTTTTGATCCCTCATTTTTATGTTGGTACGTAGGCACAAGCCCGAAGGTCTTGTCAAACACAAAAATATAATTAATGAATTCTTTTCTCACCTCCACACTTTATTTATTGCAAACATCTTTTATGCCAAAAAACACATACACACATAAAAAAGGGCTCCCTAGGAGTACCTAAGACACTTTGGGTGCTAACACCTTCCCTCTATGTAACCAACCCCCTTACCTGTAATCTCTAACATTTTATTAGTTTTGATTTGAAAACTTCTTATATTTGGGTTTTGTTCGTACTTTTCCCTTCTCCTTTGGAAATAATAAAAGCGCGGTGGCGACTCTGGTTTTATTGATATTAATTTTATCCATAGCTTAATGATCATGAATTTACCGCTACAGAAATTAAGTGGCGACTCTACTGGAGAGTAGTCCTCAGTGGGTTTAGCCTACTTTTTTATGTGTATATAATTGTATATTTTATGGTTGTATATTTGTATGTGTGATATAATCTACTTGTTGTGCTTGGTGATCTCTGAGTGGTGAGATAAGTTCTAACCCGAACTTGAGTGCAATTAAGATAGGAGGATGGTATAGTCATGTTCGACTTGTGTGGAGTAGTCCTTAACAAGTTGGCTTAAGATCCATCTACTAAGTGGAGACCCTTTTGGAGCTATGAATGGAACACAAGTTATTTGTGGTTAGCTATTACTTTCTCTGATTTGGGGTCCGAGAAGATGAGAACCATAGAACATTTAACTCAACTTAGCCTATTTAAGACGTAGTGCGGAGACTGTTCAGGTGTAGACTTGATAACAGTTATTACGTGATACTACACTCAGACGAGTTTCTCTTGAGAATATTATGGGTTGATGAGTCAGTCATCCTAATCTATAATATCCGATAGATGGAATTAAGACTCTGGGAACTTTTTAGAACATGATCTACAGGTTTTTATCCTTAGTACACTCCTTTGGGATGGTTCTTAACCTGACTCCATGCTCGTGACTCACAACAAACCCTTGATTCTTGGTTGATCCAATCAAGTCTTGTCAATATCAATGGAACTTGGGTGTTGATAAGGTGAAAACCATAATCCACCGAAATGGATGATTGATCTTGACAATGACTTGATTCATCCCTTGACCTTTGTTTTCCTTGTGTGTGATCCCTTATTTGTGATTGTTCCGTTCATGCATTCATGCGCATCATGACATTCATCACACGAAAATGACTTCAAGGAACTGAGGTTTTATTTGCAAATATTTTTAGACTATGGATTGTAGACGAAGGAACACTAAGAAGTACAGTTTCAAATGTCCCTATTTGAAAGAGTTAAGGAAGATAATATCTTTTGTATTAGATCCCTTGGGCTTCAAGCAACGTCATGGGAAGTTTATATCTGTATTATATGCTGATGTGGTGGAATGAATCTTGAGTGTGTTGGTTCAGTTTTATGATCCTCTCTACCGTTGCTTCACTTTTCCCGATTATCAGCTTATGACTATGTTAGAGGAGTATGCCCATCTGTTGGGAATACTTGTTTCTAATAAAGTGCCTTTTAGTGGATTTGAGAAGATTCCCAGATCTCATCTTATAGCTGAAGCTCTTCATCTGAAGAAGTCCGAGATTGAGGCTCATTGGGTGAAGAAAGGAGGAACATTTGGGTTAACTTCTGAGTTCCTTATTGGGAAAGCTACTCTCTTTGCTCAAGCTGGTAGTGTGGATGCTTTCGAAGCCATCTTAGTGTTGCTCATCTATGGTTTAGCTTTATTCCCTAACATTGACGGTTTTGTTAATGTTAACACCATTAGAACCTTCTTGATTGGGAATCATGTGCCTACTTTGTTGAGTGATATGTACTTCTCTTTGAATTTAAGGAATTCTAAAGGTGGTGAGACTATTGTGTGATGTGTTCCTCTTCTGTACAAGTGGTTTATTTCGCACTTGCCTCAGACGCCTGCTCTTGTGGAGAACAAACGATGTCTACGGTGGTCTTAGAGACTTATGTCCCTCACTAATGATGATATAGTTTGGTATGACTCTGCATTGGGTAGCTTGGAGATTATTGATAGTTATGGAGAATTCTCTAATGTGCCTCTCATTGGTACACAAGGAGGAATCAACTACAACCCCGCTTTGGCTCATCGTCAACTTGGGTTACCCTTGAGAGACAAACCTAATAACACTCAGTTAGAAGGTCTTTTATATCAAGAGGATAAAGATCCCCAACATTTTAAGTAGAGGATGATACATGCTTGGCATAATGTGCATATGAAAGGAGGTCCCGAGCTTGGTCTGTGCAACTGTGTAGCTTTGGAAGCTTACACTCTTTGGGTGAAGAAGAGAGCTTTGGAGTTGAAGATGCCGTATACTTACGAAAGACCTATGTCTATGGTTGTGGTTGAGCCATTAACTCTTGATCGGTCACCATTTGCACTTAGTTTTCATCATCCATCCAGCATGAATCTTCAAGAATCGGTAACATTTTGTTCTTTATTTTAGTTGATTTCTTAAGTTTATCGCATTTTATAAATTTCTGCTTGTTTTATGTTGCATTAGTAGCTCATCTCTTTTTATCGCATTTTATGCGTTTTTGTGTAGTACTGTTTGGTTTCCAGGTCCAACAATAAGCCCGAAAGATGCATACCGGAAGAATGGAAGTCAAGGACATCATGCAAAGCGAAAAAAGACAAGAACAGGGGGCTGACACGGGTGCCCGTGTCAGCTGACATGACCCGTGTCAGCATGTGCAGAAGAGAGATGTTGGAATCAAGAATCCATGGGGCTGAGTTTTTGTTGGTTTCCCCAGCTGAGTTTTTGTTGGTTTCCCCAACTGAGTTAATGAATGCGTCCCTTGAGTTGTGGCACATTGTCTCAGTAGGTTCTTGTTTCCCCACAAGGCTCCGACAGATTTCATTCAACACTGACCCTGGAGCAGTTTTCTGGTCCTCTGTAAGGTTGTCTCCCATTCAATATGGTGTTGACCTAAAATTCCCCGCAGAGTTGACAATTCAGATTCGTAGAAAATCCTACATCTCTCCCCAGCCATGGTTAAGCCCTTGAAGATGGATAGTTTGTGTTTACCCTTCACCTCTCTTTCTTCAATTGATTCCCTCCTGTTGAGATTGGCTGATTTTTGTATTGATGATTCAGATCGGTGACGTTTGTATCCTTTATGATCGTTTTGTCAGCATAATCATCACGCACACACACACACACACACACACACACACACACACACACACACACACACATATATATATATATATATATATATATATATATATATATATATATATATTTCATTATTACATTATTGCACTTTGTGATTTGTTATTTCTCTGATCCTCTGCTATGATGGTATCCTTTCCCATGCAGATTTGGTGTGTTTGTCCTCTTTCAATCATAGGGTGTGAGCCCCTTAAGCAGGAAGAATTTAACCTTTCTCATTCCCCACTGAGTTATTTCCTCGCGGATGATCATTATTTCAGTTTCCTCCCCAGTTGGTTGTCTGGATGGAACCACTCCCCCTGAGCTATCTCCTCATTGGGTCGAGTCTTTGATTGACCATTTCTTTCTAAATCTTACCTAGACAGATGCTTTTGGTCCCCTGAGAGTCTATTACCCGGTAATTGGTAATATTCTCCTCAATTTGCGAGTGTTTCACTTTTGCCCCAATAACCAGCAAAAGTAACCAATTTTCCTCAGCGGATTCGTTTTCACGTTTCCCCAGGAAGTCTATCCTTAATGTGTTCATCCTAACCAATGACGAATATTTTCTTCCCCTTCTTTGAGTCTATCCCTTATATGTTCATCTTAACCGGTGACAGATATTCTCTTTTTTGGTATTCTACCCAGTAAAAGGTAGTTGTAATCCCTATTTCCTTCCCTAGAGGGTTAATCCTTGATATGTTCATCCTAACCGATGACAAGTTTCCTTCTCTTTGTGGTTGTAACTCCTGCTTCCCCCTCGGAGTCTATCCTTGATATGTTCATCTTAACCGATGACGAATATTCTATTTTCGGTATTCTATCCAGTAACCGATAGATATAATTCTTATTTCTCCCCTATGAGTCTATCCTTGATATGTTCATCTTAACCGGTGACTGATACTCTCTTTTTGGTATTCTATCCAGTAACTGATTGATGTAATCCCCACTTCTTCCAGCAGTCTATCCTTGATATGTTCATCTTAACCGATGATAGATATTCTTCCCTTTGAGTCTATCCTTGATATGTTCACTTTAACTAGTGACAAATATTCTCTCATTTTGGTCTTCTGCCCAGTAACCGGTAGTTGTAAACCCTATTTTGGATTTTTCCCGACAGGTCATTCTTACCCAGTAACTGGTAATGAATACACCTCCCGTTTGCCCTCAGCGAGTCATCCTTGATATGTTTACCCTAACTGGTAATGGATGTCCTCCCTTTCAGATTTTTTATTACCTTATCCAGTAACCGATAGTGGATAATACATTTCTGTTACTCCTGTGTTGCAGATCATTTCTTCCCCAGTTGAGTTTGAGTGCGTATTTCCTCAGTAAGATCGATATTTCCTGCTTGGGTCGAGTATTTCGGCTTTGTTCTGATTTACCCGTTTCCCCTGCAGGTGTCCCTTTTATTCCCCGACTGAGTCTTTCCATTGATTTATTTCCATGGAATCCCTCGTGCCCCCAACAGTTTGAATCCGTAGCCTAGCCTACGCATAAACCTTTTATCCCCCCATAGTCTCTGTCTCCCCAGTGAGTTTTCCTTGTGGAATGCATTATAATCCTACGGACTTTCAGTCTCTTTGGATTCTTTCCTCTTGTGGCAAATTTTTCCCCATAGACGTAATGTTTAGCATTCATATCATATGCATCATGAGATCTCTTAGGGACCAAAATTTGTTTTGATGTTGTTATTTAAGCCCATTCTACTGAGTCGATACGAAGATTTTAACCTTCATCTCCTCAGCTAGAACTTCCTTAAATAGGGGTAGCTGTAAGACCCCAATTTTGACCCTAAGATCCCTCATGTTATCTCATCATATGCATTAGCATTGAGATCACAACTTGGCATCCTCCTTACCTCTCATTCATTGTGTTTGCATTGGGAGAGATCACCAAGCACCTTTGACTGTATCATACTTCATTTTTCTTTGTTTTCTAATGTAAAACCCTAATTTTGACCCTAAGATCCCTTCAGGCATCATATCATTGCCTAGTGCATTGCCTCAAGGATCATAGCATGTTTGGCTCCTTAACCCTAGGGTTGGGATTATGTGAGTGGTTTGAGACCACCAAGCATGCTTGCATTGTATGTTATTGCTTCTCTTATTTTGATTACTAACCAAAAGCACAAAAATATGTCACTAACTCTTTTTGTTTTGAAGCTCAAGTGATCATGTGCTCCAATGCTCCTAGGAGGCTCCTAAGCTCAATGCAATGGCTAGATGAAGATGAGAAAAAACATGACAATGGTCCACAAAGTTCCTAATCATCATATATGTCTCCCAAGTATCTCAATTTGCCAATTTGATCAAGATATCCAAAGGGATTGAAGATTGTTTCCCAAGGAAACCCTAATTCAATTGTGCCTCAACTGTGCCTTGCTCATGAAGCAACCTCAACCTATGATCAAATTTAATCAAGGGAAGTTATTTAATTCATTATTTTATGCATATATGAGCATATTTGAGGATCCTCAATCATTAATTCATCAAGATTGGAAGTTTGGCCTTGAAAAGTTGACCAATTAAGTCATCTGACTAAACTGAAGTCCACTGAGATACAACTTATTATGTGTTTGTCAAATGAAGATGACCCCAAGAGAAAATATGTTCTTAAGAACCATATGAACAACTTTTATGTTCATCAAAAGTCCATTTGAAACGTGGAAGGTCATCATTCATTTCAAAACATTATAGGTCATTTTGACTGAAACCCTAATTTTGGGTCAACTTCCCAAGGACATAACTTCCTTAATTTTTATGATTTTTATATGCGACCAAATGCATTGAAAATCTAGAGATGTATACTTCAATTGGTATGTTGGACAAAATTTCATAATCCTAAAAGAAATACATGTGATAATACAAAACATTATAGGTCACTTTGGACCTAAGTCATTGAATTTGAAAAAGTACCCAACTTCAAATGCCCATAACATTTTCATGAAAAATCCAAATGATGTAAAATGTGAGTCTAAATTGATCATCTTGAAACGATATACAACTTTAATGTTGGAGGTTTTTTCATTTGCTGCTTTCATCATGCAAACAGAGGGGCTTGAAGAGGCTTGCTTTTGGTGAAAATTTTCAAAGGGTGACTTAGACATGTTTTGTGCTCAAACTTTCACAGCCAGTTTTCATTAGTTTCCAAATGCCAAATGAATTTTTGCCCAACATGACTTTTGTTCCTTATTTTAAGGGCTCTCCAACCATTACTCACATTACTTTTTTGGACTTTTCATGTGTGAGTTTTGAAGAGCTTTCTCTTTATGTTCATTTTTGCATTTCATGTTGAAACTTCATGTGCAAGCCAATTCCACTTCAATTACACGTCCAATTCAATTCCAGTTGATCTCATCATGGTTTATCACCCATCATTGGGCCTTACATGCGTCGGTACAGGCCCATGCAAGGAAGATTCAAATCCCATGCACACGAGGGAACCATGCTTTACAACCCTCTTCAGCTATAAATAAGAGCTCAATCTTATTCATTTCACAACCAAGTGGAGACCTGAAGTGCTGCAGAATTGAAATCCCAACCCTTACCAAAGGAATTTTCAGATTTCTCTCTCTTTTTCAAGCTTGAAATTCAACATCATTAGTTGATTTTCAAAGCTCAATTCCTTAGCCTATCATCTCCATCACACTTCCAGAGCAAAAGCAGATCAAGATCTTGAAGAAATCGTGGCCTTAGAAGCTCCATTTCAGAGGTAGAACCTCAAACTTTTTGGATCTAGATCTTGCAATTAAATGTGATTTTCTGAAGTCCTAACACTTGAGGCATGCCAGTGGTGGTCTCAATTGTTCATTTCTTACATTTCCAATTGACATACCCTGATCTTCCATTTCACATTTCTCTCTAAATAGGAAGAGTGAGGATGATCCATGGATACAGTGGTGATGTACATCACCTGAGCTTCATTTTGATGTCCTTATTTTTTATTTTCATTATAAACTTTTTCCCTGCGTGTGGTGGCCGAAATCTGGTATTCCACCGGAGAAGATGGTGGTTTCCACCACCATCCCCACGTGTTTGCATCCCAGCCCTTGGATCGTGTCTAAATGTTATAATCTTGACCATCCGATGTGTTTACTTATTTTAAGGCAACATGTTGCACGCTTGACTTATGTCCACCATGCATCCGCACCTCAGAGCCTTTAATCCATGCCACGTCAATTAATGAATTTGATCTGGTGGCTGCGCTTTTTTCTATTTATCCTATTTTCTTTTAATTTCAGTTAATTCCATTTATTTTCAAAAATTCATATAAATTTTATTTGAAGTCACAAAAATATGAGACCAATGCCAAAAATTTTCTTGAAAAATCTAGTTTCATATTTTGATTTTTAATTATTTTTGTGACTTCATTTAATATTTGTGGTGAATTATTTGACTTTTAATAGGTTTAATTCATTTTTAATTACTTTATGATATTTGAAAAATCCAAAAATATTTTTCCTAACATCTATGGATCATGATAAGTCAATGAAAAATAGTCTCATCAATTTCTTATTTTATTTGAGATTTTAATTCATATTGTGTTATTTTTCATTGTTTTTAATTGTTTTTAAATAGTTTCTGATTTTCAAAATTTGTTGAGAAAATTTGTCAAAGTTTGTTTGACCATGTTAAACCTATGAGAACTTAATTGGACTTGTTGAAGTTGATTTGAATTAAATTTGAGGTTTGACCATATTTTGTTTATTTTATTTTGCATGTATTTTTAATTCAAAAAAATAACAAAAAATTATGGTTAACTTGTTGACTTGTAATCTTCATTTCTTTTATGTTTGACATTGTTTATGATGACTTGGTGCACATTTGATCAATTGAGTTTGATACTTGAATTCTCTTTCCATCCATTTCACCTTCATCCCTTTCTTTTCATAATTTGGCCAATGAGTTAATGTCTTATGGTTGATCTTGACAAATGAGAGGTTTAACCTTCTTTGATCCAAACCAAACTCAACTTGATCCAAGATCAAGTGAGTTGTTTTGTGTCCAAGATAGGTTGCTTCTTGGTCAAGCAAAAAACCTAAAGTCCATACGAGGCCCTTCCCCTTTTGTTTTGGCATGGCAAGTTTATGGAGCTTGGCTTACTAGTCATGATCTCAAACTTGTGTTTATTTTCCTATAGTTTTATAGACCGACCTCAGATAGGTGTGAATACTACATTAGTCCACTTACGATTGCTTAACATAGCGCTACATTATCTTATGACAAACTAACATAACTTCACTAATTACTAACTTTAATTTGAGCATTTAATTTCTTGCAATTTACTTTAATGTCATTTATTTCTTGCTCATTTATTCATATTGCTTTTCATTTTGCTCACTTGAGCACATATTTTATGTTTATGCCATTTTCCTTTTGCTCATTTGAGCTCATTATTGTATATAAATATATTGTTGTCTTGTGATTGCTTGGTCTTTGTTTTGTGTGAACTTAATGCAAAAAGGAGAAAGGACTTAGAATTAGGACATACCCATGCTTAAAGGAGTTCAAGAGCAACTAGGCCTCATGCCTTTATAATGCTAAACTTGTTGAAGAGCAACTAGGCCTCATGCCTTTAGAATGCTAAATTTCAAAGTTGAGTTTAAAGGACTTCTCATCTAAACTTATTCCTTGTCCATTCCCTTTATTGTATTGGGAGCTTTTTGATATTTGCTTTTGTGTGATAGGGATTCCATCTTAAGATTGTGAAAAGAGGACCATTGTCATGAGTAGCCAAGTTAAGAGCCAAGCCAAATGGAGATCCTAGGAGCTTGAATTCAAGTTATTGATTGCTTGTTTGTGTGCTAAGTCCAAAGGAAAGGAGCATCTTGAGTCATCTCTATGACTCCAAGAAAAGGAACTCCAAGGGTTATCTTTCCCCTCTTATCTTTGTTTGCTTTAGGACTAGCCCTTCTCTTCTTCTCTTCACTCTAACCCAAGCCAAAATCTTTTCTTTCAAACTTTGACTTTGTTTCAAACTAGAAACCTAGACCTTATGCCTTTAACTTTTCAAAATCTTTTCATAAATACTCATTGTGAATAAATCTTAACCCAACTTTGACCTTATTTTGTAAATAAATCTAACTTGTAAGTACAACTCACTTCAAGTTGTTGTTTTTGTGGTTCCAATGGCCACCTGTTGTTAAAGCCTTTTTCATAAACATTAGTCATAGGTTTGAGTTATCATAGTGGTTGATGTAAATCTCATCTCATCCTTAGTGATTGGATTATAAGTCTTCCATACTTATTATAGGGTTAACCCCTCACTAGTATGTTGAAGCCTTCCTCACATGGTGGATTTTTGGTTTTGGTTGAGTTTTCTCCCTTTGATAACAAAAGACCTTAAAGCTTTTGATTAAAATCAATTCACCAATCTTTGAGACTTCTACCCCGAACTACGAGGCTTTGATCTTACCTTTGTGATGGTACGTAGGCAATGGGTTCATCCATTCAAACAACAAACTTGTAAATATAATTTATTCTCTTCTCATCCCTCAAATCTTTTGCACATATTTTCACAGATACCAACCTACAATACATATTTGCAAAAAGGGTTCCCTTAGAGTACTAAGGATGTTTTGGGTGCGTAAAACCTTCCCATTTCATAACCAACCCCCTTACCTAGATCTCTGACATTTTTTATTAGTTTTTGATTTGATAAAACTTCTTACTTGGCTTTTGTTCGCTTTTTAGCCTTTCCTTTGGACAAATAAAAGTGCGGTGGCGACTCGAATTGTATGTTGACTTTTGGTTTAGTCAATAAACCTAAAAGTAACGTAAACCCCGCTACAGAAAAGTGGCGACTCTGCTAGGGACAAAACTCTCTAGTGGGTTTAGCCTACTTTTTGCTTATGTGTGTTGTATGTTTATGTTTATTGGTGACATATTTTTATGCAAATTTGGGATGAATGTATTGTTTGTAATGTATGAATTGCTTGATATATTAATTGTTTGTATGCTTGGTGGTTTCTTGTGAGATGAGTTCTATACCCGAACTCAAATGCACTTATCATAGGAGAATGGTATAGTCTTGTTGACTTATGTGGAGTTATTCCTTAGCAAGTTGCTTGCAAGTTCATTCACTTGGTGGAGGTCTTATTGGGATCAATAATGTCACACGAGTAGTCGTGGTTAGGCATTACTCTTTCCAATATAAACCTTAGAAGCCAAGGACCTTAGATACCTAACCCATCTTGGCCTATTTTAGGACATAGTGCGAAGGTCGTTCAAGTGTAAGACTTGAGGCGATTGTTACGCGACCCTACACTCATAAGAGTCCCTCTTGAGAATATTTTTGGAGAACGAGTAGTCGTTTTATCCGATAATATCCGAAAGATGAGACGATGACTATGGGGATCTTTTTAGAACATGATTGTCAGGTTTAACCATAATACACTCCCTTTGGGTGGTTCTTAACCGAGACTCCATGCTCGTGACTTACAACAAACCCTTGATTCGCGGTTGATCGATTCTCATATATCCTCAATATCAATGGAACTTAGGTGTTGATAAGGTGTAAACCATAATCCACCAAAATGGATGATTGATATTGATGATGACGTGAGCCATCCCGTGACCTTTGTGTGGTGTGACTTGCTTGATCCTTGAGTGTGATTATTGCATCCATGCATTCATTCATTCATTCTCATCTATATCATCAACAATAAAGGGTTTTCAAGGAACTTAAGAGGTCTATTTGCAAATTTTCAGACATGGATAAGCAAAGAAGGAATACGAAGAAGTACAGTTTCCGACAACCCGACTTGAAAGAGTTAAGGAGTTTGACATATTATGTATTAGAGCCCTTGGAATTCAAAGCTCGCCATGGGAAGCTCCTGTCTATTCTTTCTACTAAGGTGGATGAAGGTCTAATGAGTGTGTTGGTGTAGTTCTACGATCCTTTGTATCGGTGCTTCACTTTTCCAGATTTCTAGCTTTTGCCTACACTTGAGGAGTATGCCTATCATGTGGGTATACCTATTCTTGATCAGTTGCCGTTCAGTGGTTTAGAGAAGATTTCGTCTTCTCAAGAGATTGCTGACATGCTTCATGTGGATGTATCTGACATTGTTTCTAATATGACTACCAAAGGTGGAATTCAAGGTCTCCCATCTGATTTTCTGATTGCCAAAGCTACTTTGTTTGGGAAGGCCATGAGTGAGGACGCTTTTGAAGCCATATTTGTACTCCTCATCTATGGGCTAGTGTTATTCCCCAACATCGACAACTTTGTGGACGTGAACGCTATTAGGATTTTCTCTTCTCTTAGTCCCGTTCCTACTCTGTTGGGTGAAACTTATTTCTCTTTGCATGTGAGGAATGCAAAGGGTGGTGGTTCCATTGTGTGCTGTCTGCCTCTATTGTACAAGTGGTTTATTTCGCACTTGCCTCAGACGCTTGCCTTCAAGGAGAACAAGGGATGTCTACGGTGGTCCACGAGACTTATGTCTCTCACTAATGATGATATCTCTTGGTATAACCGTGTTTATGATGGCGTTCAGATTATTGATTCTTGTGGTGAATTCTCCAATGTACCTCTTCTTGGTACGTGTGGTGGAAGCTGTCAGCTTGGGTTTCCCTTAAAGAATAAACCTAATAACATTTTGTTGGAAGGTGTGTTCTTTCAAGAGGGTAAAGATCCCCAGAACTTGAAGGATAGGATGGTCCGCGCCTGGCGCAAAGTTCATAAGAAAGGGAGGAATGAACTGGGTCCGAAGAATTGCATTGCTTTGGAACCCTACACCTCTTGGGTGAGGAAGAGAGCTCTTGAGTACCGCATGCCGTACGATTACCTGAGACCTACCCCTATGGTTATGGTTGGGCCTTTAACCCTCCCTAACCAAGGAGTAGAGAAGTTGAGAGATGAAGACCGTTCGCGTGCATGGGTTCGTGAGTATGAGGAACTTCTTCAGCAGCTCAAAGATAAGAATGCAGTGATAGAGTTTCTAGAGCATCAGGTTATTAATGAGCCTGATGATATGGTTACTTCTCTTCTTCCTCACTTATCTAGGTTCTGGAAGAGGAAGTATGATCAGCTCGCCAAGGAGAAGGCCGATATGGAAGCAGCTTATGAGAGGGGGGTAAAGAGGCTTCGTGCAACTTATCTTCCGATCTCGAAGGCTTTGGACGATTGTTTCTAGGGCTCAATAGGATGTTCATTCTCCTTTTCTCTTGTATTGTATTTGGATACCAAAACTGTATTACTTCTTTGGTGTAAAAATTTTCCAAATATTATTGCTATGAGTATTCTATATATGTCTTAAAAGTTAAATATTTTCAAACATTTGCAAATAGATCTTTATAAAGTTCCTCTAATAAAAAAAACCATATGCACAAACATTGCATGCATCATATGCATAGCAGGTTTTGTTCCAAGCTCTTGATCAGTGGTCTAACTCTTTGCTCTTCATTTATTTTGAAGACAAGCTGACGCACCGGTATAATACCAGAGCCAATCATCCGAAGATAATGGAACATCTCGAGCAAGAGAATAGGGACTTGAAGGAAGAGATTGCTAGGCTGACTGCCATGATGGAGTCAGTTCTGGCCGCACAAAGTCAAGCTTCACCAACTCCTGCAACTCCTCCTGCGAGGACGATCACATCTGAGATAACTACTTCAACAGTGCCCGCTACAATAGCCCACTTCGCTCCGACTATGCCAGCCGGGTTCCTTGGGGAATGCCTTCTAATTTCGTGCCAGAGGGCTTCGCTCCTACTCTCGCTTCTATGCCGGCATCTAGCCTGGTCCTGTCTGTGCCACCTCCCGTTGTGCTCACCCTTCCCTGCGTTGAAGACACCATTTATCATTCCGAGCCATCTAAGGGCCCAGATGTATATGAAAAAATGGATTAAATGAAAGATCAATTCCTTGAGTTGCGCAAGGAACTGAACACTTTGAGGGGTAAGGACCTCTTTGGGAAAAGTGTTGCTGAGTTGTGCCTAGTGCCCAACGTGAAAATCCCTGTTAAATTCAAAGTGCCCGACTTTGAGAAGTATAAGGGAAATACGTGCCCGCTCAGCCATCTTGTGATGTATGCTCGCAAGATGTCAACACAAAATGACAAATGTCAACACAAAATGACAACGACCAACTGCTGATTCACTACTTTCAGGATAGCCTGACACGTGCTGCGCTCCGGTGGTATATGGGGCTGGAAAGTGCAAGCATCCTCTCCTTCAACAATCTAGGCGAGGCCTTTGTAAAGCAGTACAAATATAATATGGATATGGCTCCAGACAAGGACCAGCTAAGGGCGATGTCGCAGAAGGATAAGGAGACCTTCAAGGAGTACGCCCAGAGATGGCGAGAACTGGCAACTCAGATAGTGCCACCCCTGGAAGAGAAGGAGATGACAAATATCTTTTTAAAGACTTTGAGCTCTTTATATTATGAGAGAATGATCTCCAGTGCTCCCTCACACTTCACCGAAATGGTGAATATGGGTATGAGATTAGAGGAAGGGGTCCGTGAAGGACGTTTATCTCGAGATGACGGTTCCTCAGCAAAGAAGTATGGAGGCTTTGCTAGGAAGAAGGAGGGAGAGACTCATGATGTGTACTCTCATGTTAAAAGAAGGCCCTCTGTAAGGAGGAAGGATGTGCGTCCAACTGTCAACCAACACTAGGTTGCTCATATAGCACCTACTTTCAGAGAAGTTCATCATCAACAACAACATTGTCAACAACAACAGGCCTACCAGCCTCGCAACAATAATAACACCAGCACCAACAACTACGAGAGGAAAAGGGTAACTTTTGACCCAATTCCAATGACATATGTTAAGCTTTATCCTTCCTTGATCAATAGGAAGCTGATAACTCCACGAGATCCTCCCGTTGTACCAACCAATCCTCGGTGGTGGTATAAGCCCGAGCTTCATTGTGTGTATCATTCCGGTGCTCCCGGACATGATGTGGAGAACTGTTACCCATTGAAGACCAAGGTGCAAGACCTTGTGAGAAGTGGAATACTGTTTTTTGAGGATGTAGGTCCAAATGTAAAGAAGAACCCATTGCCCGAGCATGGGAAGGCAACTGTTAATATGGTCCAGGGATGCCCTGGAAAATACAAAGTCCTTTATGTGAATGGCATAAGGCAATTGTTGGTCGAGATGCATAAGCTGTTGTGTGAACACAACCACTACGAGCATGACCATGATAGGTGCCAAGTGTGCACTATCAATGAGAGAGGATGCCGTCAAGTGAGAAGGGACATCCAAGAGATGATAGATCAAGGGATGATTGAAATACTTCAGAATCGTAATAAGGACGAAGTTGATGTTATCACCCCCGTGTTTAAAATTCTTGATCCTGTTGTTATCAAGTACGATGGGAGCAAGAAGAAGGTATCACCAGCTCTTGTGATTGAGCCATCGGGCCCTATCCAGTATGTATCAGACAAAGTTGTTCCTTAACGATATAACACAATCATGCTAGAGGATGGAAAAGAGGTGATGTTTTCCTCAACTTCTGTGGTGAGCATTTCAGATGTCAGTGGTGTGACCCGTAATGGTCGTGTTTTCTCGGCTCAGCCGAAATCCCATGAAGATGTCATGAAGAGAACTGTTGTTAATCCTGCCGTTCTCGTGGGGATTTCTTCTCCAAATAATTCGGTTCCTGCTGTTAAGGATGTTGACCCTGTTGCTGTTAAGAATAATAGTACTCCTATTCTGGTTGGCAAGTCTGGCATTTTGAAAGAGGATGGTGATGAGATGCTGAGGCTCATCAAAAGGAGTGAATATAATGTTGTTGGTTAACTGCTACAAACTCCATCAAAGATATATGTCTTATATTTGTTGATGAATTCAGAGCCACACCGGGAAGCTTTGCAAAAGGTGTTGGACGTGGCATACATGGATCACAATGTCACAATCGAGCAGTTTGATAGCATTGTTGCAAATATAACCGCTTGCAACAACTTGAGCTTTTGTGATACCGATCTTCCCGAGGAGGGAAAAGACCATAATTTGGATTTACACATATCTATGAACTATAAAGACGATGCCTTGTCCAATGTGTTGGTGGACCTAGGGTCATCCCTTAATGTGTTGCCAAAATCTACTCTTGCTAAACTTTCATATCAGGGGCCTCCCATGAGGCAGGGTGGAGTGGTTGTAAAGGCGTTTGATGTATCGCGTAAAACTGTGATCGGAGAATTAGAACTCCCGATCAAGATTGGACATAGTGATTTCCAGATCACTTTCTAGGTCATGGATATTCATCCGTCTTACAGCTGTTTGCTCGATAGACCATGGATTCACGAGGCAGACGCCATGACATCCACCCTACACCAAAAGTTGAAGTTCGTGAAGAATAAGAAATTGGTGGTGATAGGGGGAGAGAAGGCTCTCTTGGTCAGTCATTTATCTTCCTTCTCCTATATTGATGCTGAGGATGAGGTTGGAACGTCGTTCCAAGCTTTGTCTATTGCTGAGCCTTCGAGGAAAGGACTTTATTCATTTGTCTCCTATAATGATGCAAAGTTGCCCATTGAGCATGGTGCAACTACTGGTTTGGGGAAAATGATCAAGTTGGAAGATAACAAGTCCAGAGCTGGCATAGGGTATTCTTCTGGTGTTTTCAATGATCTTGGGCTGTTCTAGAGTGGAGGTTTCATCTACACCGTTGAAGATCAGGAAGCTGCTGCCATTGTGGAAGATGATGAAGAGGAAGATCTTGGCAACTTTGTCATACCCAGAGGAATCTGCAATAATTGGGTCATTGTTGATGTTCCAACAGTTATCCATAAGTCAACGTAATGTGTTCATTTTGTTCAAAAACCTTTCTCCCATGCCAAAAGGAGAAGTGAAGACATTGTTGGCATAATTTGATTAATACAATGATATTCATTCAATAATCACATGTTAAATGTTTGTTTTCCGAAATTATTTTTCCTTTTCGCTTTTTGCATGAAATTGGTGATCACTACAAAACCCTAAAAAGAGAATAAAATCAATCTTTTCATCTACATAATGATTTGCCTTGTTTGAATTCTGAAATCTCTTTTATACTCAAAATAATTATGCAGGTTAATCAAACCCATTGAACATAATGATCCAACACAATCTCCAAACTTTGAGTTCCCTGTATTTGAGGCAGAAGATGATGATGTTGAAGAGATTCCTGATGAGATTACCTGTCTGCTTGAGCACGAAGAGAAGATCATTCAGTCGCATCTTGAGAATCTGGAAACAATCAACATGGGGTCTGAATACTGCATTCGTGAAGTAAAGATTGGGGCACTCCTTGAAGAGTCCGTTAAGAAGGGGTTGATTGAGTTGCTACGAGAATATGTCGACGTCTTTTCCTAGTCGTATGAAGATATGCCTGGTCTAGATATTGATATCGTGCAACATTTCTTGCCGTTGAAGCCTGAGTGTGTACCTGTTAAGCAAAAGCTCAGAAGAACTCATCCTGATATGGCAGTGAAGATTAAAGAAGAAGTTCAGAAGCAAATTGATGCGGGGTTTCTGGTGAATTCTACATATCCTCAATGGGTGGCCAATATTGTGTCTGTGCCTAAGAAAGATGGAAAAGTACGAATGTGTATGGATTACTGTGACTTGAATAAAGCTAGTCCAAAAGATGATTTTCCTCTACCACACATTGATATGTTGGTAGACAATACGACTAAAATCAATGTCTTTTCGTTTATGGACGGATTTTCCGGTTATAATCAGATTAAAATGGCACCCGAGGATATGGAGAAGGCAACATTCATCACACCTTGGGGAACATTCTGTTATCGAGTGATGCCCTTCGGTTTGAAGAACGTCGGAGCCACATATCAACGCGCTATGACTACCTTGTTTCATGATATGATGCACAAGGAGATTGAGGTGTATGTCAATGATATGATTGCAAAGTCAAAAACAGAAGTTGAACACGTAGAACACTTGTGAAGCTTTTCCAGCGCTTGAGGAAGTACAAACTCCGCTTGAATCCAAACAAGTGTACATTTGGAGTCTGTTCCGACAAGTTATTGGGTTTTATTGTCAGCGAAAGAGGTATTAAAGTTGATCCTGCCAAGGTCAAAGCAATACAAGAGATGCCTGCGCCCAAAACTGAGAAGCAAGTCCGAGGTTTTCTTGGCCTCTTGAATTACATTTCGAGATTTATATCCCACTGTAATACCCCAAAATTTACCCTTCATTTTTCTTGGAAGCATGGGATTGTGTTTCACATTGCATTAGCATCATACTAGGTCATACTCATTGCATACTGCATCAGTGACTTGGAAATCAGGGTTTGATTGACCACTCCTTAACCAGAAGGAGCCCACGCTAAGCAAGACTGAGAATTGGACCTCATTCTACAAATATACAAGTCTCAAGGTGGTCCAGGTATCTTATGGTGGTCTACAGTTCATCAGTCGAAGATTCAGAGCTCTCAGAGTGTGCATCTGCACTTAATCAGAAATTAGGGTTTCATGGCTATTTGCAACAAGCAATGTTTGGTGGGAAGTAAATGGGGCTCATTCATGTCATGATTATATAGACATCTTGGCCTAAGAAGATCCACAATTATCTCAGAAAGATCCATTGGCAGTCAGTGCAATCAGTTCTTGAGCATTTTTGCCCTAAACTAGGGTTTTGCATAAAATCGGTTTATTTCTGATTCCTTGGGTGAAACTCATTTCCATGGCCCTCCATATGTCCACAAGGGTCTACATACAAAAAATCAGCTCTTTATTTGAGCCAGAGGTGCTTCAATTGATCAATGGAATCGGGAATCAAACAGTTTGGGAAAAGTCAACTGTAGGGCTAGAAAAGTCAACTCCTGACATTTTGAAAGTGGAATCTCAAAATTCATGCCTAAGGGAGACTACATGTGAAATTTGATCAAGGTTGAATCATGGATTCATCATTTAATCAGGAGTTGGAAAAGTTACCAAATTTGGAAATAGTTGACTTTCCATTTAAGGCAAGTTTTTATGGTTTTTGCACCCACTTTAAGCATATTTTCCACCAAGATGCAAGTTCCATTTGAAAATTTCTCCAACATGAAAGTTGTTCCTCTTGTTCTAAGATTTTTAGAGATATAAAGTTTGTTTCATTTGGATTAAAATTGAGAAAGTTATGCTTGGTCAAAGTAAGACAATATTTTAGAACACTTAGAAAATTCTCTAAGTCCAAAATTTGCAAAATTTGTCAAGAATTATGGGCCAGTTTTCTTGGACTTCAAGGCATCTTTTGAAAATACTTTCTTCATGACAGTTGTAACTTGCTATGTCCTCTTTCACATCCTTTTGGAATCATCTCATTTGGATCATTGGTTTGAAAGATACACTCATCTAAAGTTGGCCTCATGGACTGGATTTTTTGACAGCATTTAGGCCAAACTGGCCCAACCATTTTGCAGTTATGGAAACTGAACTTTATGGCCATTTTCCACCTCTTTCCACTCATCATTTCAATTTGTGTTCAACATGAAATATGTTAAGCTCCATGCCCTATTTCTACTATTTGCATTGCCTTGCCATTTGGTTACATACTCATCAAGATACAAGGTCTTAAAGTCACCCTGTTGGACTATTTTTTGTGTTGCACAAGCCAAACCAAATCAGACCACAAAACCAACCAACACACCTGTTACCTCATTTGGCCATCTGCTTTTTGCCACATTTAGCCATTACTTTTCACACCTCACTTTTGCACTTTTTGCATCATTTTGTCATGAACCAAACCAAGCCTTTCAAACCAAGCCCATTTTAAACTTAAACTTTGCTTTTTACATCATCACATTTGGAGCACCATAGCTTTTGTTATCTCGTGTGGAAGATGAGGTAAATTTCCTGCGTTTTCACGCATCTCATGCATGGCTGTCATGTTTTTTATGTTTGCATGGAGAGACGCTTACGTGTCACGCTCCAGGCCATGGGATCGCGCTCGCCATGCTTAATCTCATCCGTCCAAGCCTTTTTGTCCTGTAGTGCTTTAGTAATCCACATGACCAATTGATGAGAGAGTTACATGATTTAATTAAATGAACTTTTTATTTATGCTGTCACGCTGGAATAACCGCTGGGCCGGACTTCCCTTGCATCGCTGCTGTTCGCACCTCCCCCATGGCCCATTACCAATTCATTCATTTTATTTCCATTACTTTTTCTAAATTCATTTTATTTTTCTGTTTTCATTTTAAATTAATAAAAATACTTTATTTATTTATAAAAATACCAAAAAATACTTTTCACATTTCTTAATGTTTTATTTAATTTATTTAATTTTTATTTTCATATTTTATTTAATGTTAATATTTTATTTTAACTATTTATTTCGAGTGGTTCTTTTAAGCATACTTTTTTTCATTTATTTTATTTTCATGACATAGAATTATTTTTAACTTCTGATTTTTGGGATGAGGGTTGACCAATATCTCATGGTCAACATGACCTTTTCTTGGAATTTTATTCCCTATTTTTAATTTATTTTGGATTTATTTTTGACCTAGTTTGCTTGGTTGACTTTTCATTTGGCTTCTGTTTTATTTCAATTAATTTATACACTAATTTTCATTATTTTTGAAATATTTTTGAGGGATGATGATGTCCTGACCCCACCTTAGTTAGTTTAATTTTTCATAATTTTCTTGGTTAATTTACTATTTATTTGACATTTTCTAAATTGACTTGACTTTTCGGTTGACTTTTTTATGATTGATGTTTGATTTAGGGATTGCTTATGGCAATTGAAGAGATCTTTTGATCCTCCCTTGTTCATCTCATAGGCCATGTATTAGAGGCCCCTCATCTTGATTTTATTTGATCCTTGCATCATTTCCCGATTAAATTATTCATTGATCCTTTGTGTGCATAGTTTCATTTGTCTGATTCATCTAATATTTTTTATACTCGTTTCTTTCATCCATGCTTCTATTGTTTGATTGCTTAACATGTCTATACTTCTCATGCATTGTCTAACGCTCATTCATTTCATTCTTTGATTATTTGATTTGATCATATACTTGTTTATATGTTATCTGTCTAATTAAACTGTTGCCTACTTGTATGGTGTATGAGGCATATATTATTATTGTTTGATTGCCATGAACAATCCCTACTCATAACAAATGTACCCCTCTCCCATGAATTGCATAATGTTTATTTCTTTCATTCTTTATTCATCTGTTAATACAAGAATTAAAATGAACATCCGATAACCATTTCAAAACAAGATCAAAACCTCGATCCAACGTCGAGTAATCATTTTCAAAACTTAACAGAACCAACACGTATTCATCCATTCCTTTTGTAAGTCGATTCCTTCATGCATCGCCATTTCTCTTGTAAGTCGATTGCTTCAAGCATCGCCATCTACCACCTGTAAGTCGATTGCTTCATGCATCGCCGTCTACCCTTATCCTCTCTCCATTCGTCGATTCTTGTTCCGTTTAGGTAGCACCCATTAGGTAGAACCATTTGTATGATAACATAGGTAGCATTCCCTCATTCTTTGTATGATAACATAGGTAGGATTCCCTCATTCTTTTGTATGATAACATAGGTAGGATTCCCTCATTCTTTGTATGATAACATAGGTAGAATTCCCTTATTCTTTGCATGCTAACATTAGGTAGATGTTCCCATTTGTAAATCCTAACACATAGGTCCTAATTGCATGACAACTCTAGGGCAGAGCTTCCCCACTCTATTAGACCTTCCGTGCGCCTCCGATCTTGTGACATGTCATTCCGTTCTATTGCAAAGAGGTAACTGCCTAAGACTCGATTCAGCGAGCTGCGACACCTGCTGCTAGGACGTGAATACATTGCCCACTCTCCTTTGACACAACTGGTGTCCTCCTTTGTAAGTCCATGTTCAGATGGCAATCCCTATGTATCCGAACTACGACAACTCTGATTCTCATGTTCAGATGAGATATATAGGCACAAGATGCGATGTCTTGCCGAGTTCCTTTTTGACTGACAACTAACAATTAATCCTTGTTTGCTTTCGCCCTCGTTGTGATTCTTTTCTCTCGCCCTCGTTGCGATTGAGACCTTCCCTTTCTCTTGCCCTAGTTGCAATCGAGACCCTTGTTCCTGTAGTTAGCTGAACTATGTTTTGCTCTGATTCTCATTCCAGATGAGATACGTAGGCATAAGATGCGGTGTCTTAGCGAGCACACTTCTCTTTAACCCATAGGTAGCCGAGCTACGAAGACTCTGATTCTCATATTCAGATGAGATACGTATGCAGTGGATGCGACATCCGTGCGAGTCATTTTCCTTTGACCCCCTCTTTTAGTAAATAGTACATTAGATAAACACACACCCTTTAGACAAGAACAACAAGAGTGGATTCCATAGAGTACTACGGATGCGTAGGGGTGCTAATACCTTCCCTTCGCATAATCGACTCCCGAACCCAAGATTTGGTTGCGAGATCTTGTCTTTTCCTTTCCTTTCTCCAGGTTTACTTCGAGCATTTCCTTTCCCTCCTTTGGGATAAATAACGCACAGTGGCGACTCTTCTGTCATTTCTTTCTCGCCGGTTGTTTTTTCGCACTATATTTTTTTAGGCTGCGACAGCTGGCGACTCTGCTGAGGACCCGGTTTCCCTAAGCGAGTCCCTTCTAGCATTTTGTATGTTTCTTGTTTGTTGGGAGTTTATTCTTTTGTATAGTTATTTATTTGTCAGCATTTACCTGCTTTACCTTATTGCATTATGTACATATGATGTATCTGCTGTTAGGTTGGTTGTTTGTTGGGATGGGTTATTCTATGAGAGATAAGCCCACTACCTAGGCTTGAGCGTACACACAGGTTATAGAGTGGATAGTCATGAGGCTTGCGTGGCATGTTGCTACGTTAAGTCGTTCATGAGACCCACATCCAGACGAGGTTTCTTTTGGATATATTTTGTCTTATGGGTGTTCCATAACGACAGATGTTCCTTTAGGAATCGTCAACTCTGGTGACCATTTCCCGAGAACTCAGCCGAGGCCTCTCCTCCGAGACGCGTTTATGTTAGCTTTGGTGGGCACATTCTCGCTGCTCAATCCGAGGACCCTGAGGCTGAGAACTTGCTTTAAGATGTCCTGTTGAGGGGAGTCAGTGAAGGTCTTTTATCCCGTAATAATGCCAAACCTTCAGTGGTAAACGTATCATTCTCGACTGAAGGGCTGAAGCTGACAAACTTCTGTTCTTAGAGCCTACCAGTGAGGGGCGGGCTAAATTCAGGAAACCTTAACCTTCAACCAACCCGGTTTTCTGGAGCAGAGCTATGATCTATTATATATTCCTCAGTGGGTTTCTCTTCAGACAGTGCAACCAGACAGTTGGTCAAGCAGATACAACAGTCATGATTTCCATGTCACTGCATTGCATCACATCATTTTGCATTCATATCATTTAACACATGTTTATCTATCCCAGGGGTTCATATCTTCTTCTTGATTCTAGTCAGGGTTTTCTTCTTACACTGTTTATCAAATGTGAGACTGGAATCAAGGGGGTAGAATGCCCTTTGGAATTGATAAACATGTCAGTGCATTTGCATATCCCATAACATGTCACAAGGCTGGGGCAGTCTCTTCAACTTTACATCAGAAGATCAAATTCCCAGTCAATGGAAGAATTATCACCGTCTGTGGTGAGGAGGACATTCTGGTCAGTAACCTGTCTACATTCAAGTATGTAGAGGTAGAAGGTGAAATTCATGAGACCCTGTGCCAGGCCTTTGAGGCAGTTCAGATCAAGGATGCAGCTCCGGTGGAAGAGGTTAAAGCAGGTGCCTCTATCTCATCCTTCAAGCAGGCACAAGCCTTGGTAGATTCAGGTGTTGCTCTCGGTTAGGGACGTCTGTTGGAGTTACCGATGAAAGAAGACAAGTTCGGGATTGGGTATCAACCAGCTCTGACTTCTACAACTTCAGCGCCTCAGACTCGTCAGGGGCCAATTACCTTCTCCAGCGCTGGCATCATTCAGTATGGCCAGATCTCTACAATCAACGAAGAATATGGGGATAGTGATTCCGACATGGACAACTGGGTGCGTCCGAGGATCCCGGCTGAAGTCATCAACAATTGGTCTTCTGAAGAGATTGTCCAAGTCACTCTTCTTGAGGAGTAATTTTTTGTTTGTTTGTTCATGCATGTCCAAGTCTTATATTCCGCCCAGGGCGTAGTGACTCATTGTAGGGCTCATCTATGTGAATACCTGCATTGTTTATCATAAATGAAGGACGTTTTTTTGCATTCAAATATTTTGTTCACTGTCTTTCTATTTTTGCAGTTTTCAAAAACCAAAAATCAAAAAATATTTGGCAATGTTTTGTTTAGTTTTCACTCACTGTTCACACTCATAAGCACATAACATCACTCATGCAGATGCATGTCACCGGATCCTATCGATAATAGTTCTGCTATGGCTCGCTTCGACTTTGAAAATCCAATCTTTCAAGCTGAAGAAGAGGGTGATGGAGACTGTGAACTCCCTGAAGAACTCACCAGGCTGTTAAAACAGGAGGAAAGGGTTATTTAGCCGCATCAAGAATCTACTGAAGTGATTAATCTCGGCACCGAGGACGCCAAGAGAGAAATCAAGATAGGGGCTGCTTTGGAAGATGATGTGAAGAAGGGGTTGATTGAATTGCTGCAAGAGTATGTTGGCGTCTTCGCTTGGTTTTATCAGGACATGCCAGGGCTCGACATAGACATTGTGGTACACCGTTTGCCTCTCAAAGAGGGTTGTCCTCCGGTCAAGCAGAAGCTTAGAAGAACAAGACCAGAGATGGCTGTCAAGATAAAGGAAGAGGTGCAAAAGCAGTTGGATGCAGGATTTCTAGCAGTTACCAATTATCCGCCATGGGTCGCAAATATCGTTCCAGTACCTAAGAAGGATGGAAAGGTACAAATGTGTGTTGACTACCAGGATCTGAACAGAGCTAGTCCTAAAGATGATTTCCCATTACCTCACATCGATGTTTTGGTGGATAACACGGCTCAGTTCTTGGTATACTCCTTCATGGATGGCTTTTCTGGCTATAATCAAATTAAGATGGCACCAGAAGACATGGAGAAGACAACTTTCATAACCCCATGAGGCACCTTCTGCTACAAGGTGATGCCGTTTGGTCTAAAAAACGTTGGGGCAACATATCAACGTGCTTTGGTAACTCTTTTCCATGATATGATTCATCATGAAATCGAGGTTTACATTGATGATATGATTGCCAAATCTCAGACAGAAGAAGAGCATTTGGTGAATCTGCGGAAACTGTTTGAACGGTTGAGGAAATTCAAGCTGAGGCTTAATCTGAACAAGTGTACTTTCGGGGTGAGATTTGGAAAATTGCTGGGTTTTATTGTTAGTGGAAAAGGGTTTAAGGTGGATCCTGACAAAGTGAAAGATATACAAGAAATGCCTGAGCCAAGAACAGAGAAACAAGTCTGTGGTTTCTTAGGGAGGTTGAACTACATTGCAAGGTTCATCTCTCACCTAACAGCCACGTGTGAGCCAATATTCAAGTTGTTGAGAAAAGATCAGGCTATCAGGTGGAATGATGACTGCCAAAGGGCTTTCGAAAAGATAAAAGAGTATTTGCAGAATCCTCCTATCCTTATGCCTCCAGTCCCAGGGAGACCGCTGATTATGTACTTGACAGTACTCGATAATTCCATGGGTTGTGTTCTCGGTCAACACGACGAGACAGGTAGGAAAGAGCATGCCATCTACTACCTGAGTAAGAAATTCACAGACTGCGAGTCAAGATACTCAATGCTTGAAAAGACATGTTGTGCACTTACATGGGCTGCTAAGCGATTGAGACAATACATGCTGACTCACACAACCTTACTAATCTCCAAGATGGATCCAATCAAGTACATATTTGAGAAGCCAGCTCTTACCGGAAGGGTTGCTCGTTGGCAAATGGTACTGACAGAGTACGACATCCAGTATACATCGCAGAAAGCCATCAAGGGGAGTATTCTATCAGACTATCTTGCTCAGCAGCCGATTGATGATTACGAGCCAATGAAGTTTGATTTTCCAGATGAAGACATCATGTTCCTCAAGATGAAAGACTGTGAAGAGCCAGTTGTTGAGGAGGGACCTGATCCAGATGAAAAGTGGACTTTAACGTTTGATGGGGCCGTCAATGCCAAAGGAAGTGGAATTGGTACTGTCATCACTACTCCGAAAGGTGCCCACATGCCTTTCACCGCTCGCCTGACTTTCGAGTGCACCATTAGTGAAGCTGAGTATGAAGCGTGCATCTTGGGTATTGAGCAAGCCATTGATTTGAGAATCAAGACTCTGGACATCTACGGAGATTCAGCTCTAGTGATCAATCAAGTGGATGGTGATTAGAATACTCTCCAGCCTACTCTGGTCCCCTACAGAGACTACACGAGAAGACTATTGACTTTCTTCACAACAGTAAAGCTGTATCATATACCTCGTGATGAGAACCAGATGGCAGATGCTCTTGCCACTCTATCCTCCATGATCAAGGTGATTTAGTGGAACCATGCTCCTAGGATCGATGTTATGCGCCTTGATAGGTCCGCGTATGTGTTTGCTGCTGAACTGGTAGTCGATGACAAGCCCTGGTACCACGACATCAAGTGCTTTTTGAAGAATCAAGAATACCCTGCAGGGGCATCCAACAATGACAGAAAGACTTTGAGAAGATTGGCAGGCAATTTCTTCTTGAACAAGGACGATGTGCTGTATAAGAGGAACTTCGACATGGTCTTGCTCATATGCGTGGATAGACACGAAGCGGACATGTTAATGCAGGAAGTTCATGAAGGCTCCTTCGGTACTCATGTCGGCGGATATGCAATGGCTAAGAAATTGTTGAGAGCAGGTTATTATTGGATGACCATGGAATATGATTGTTTCAAATATGCTCGGAAGTGTCAAAAATGCCAGATTTATGCTGATAAGGTGCATGTGCCGCCGAATGTCTTTGCCGTGGCCGTTTGTTATATGGGGCATTTATATGATTGGAAAGATTGAGCCGACTGCTTCCAATGGGCATCACTTCATCCTTGTTGCCATCGACTATTTCACCAAGTGGGTTGAAGCAACATCATTTGCAAAGGTCACTAGACATGTGGTTGCCCGATTCATCAAGAAAGAAATCATTTGTCGTTATGAGATTCCCGAAAGAATCATTACTGATAATGGTTCTAATCTCAATAACAAAATGATGATGGAGTTGTGCAAGAACTTCAACATTCAACATCACAATTCTTCCCTTTATCGTCCCAAGATGAACGGTGTTGTTGAGGCATCAAATAAGAACATAAAGAAGATTGTGCAGAAGATGGTCGTTACGTACAGAGATTGGCATGAGATAGATGCTACCCTTCGCCTTGCATGGGTACCGTACTTCAGTACGCACATCGACCGAGGCAACCCCTTACTCCCTTGTGTACGGTATGGAAGCAGTCCTACCTGTTGAAGTGGAGATTCCTTCTCTAAGAGTCCTGTTGGATGTCAAGCTAGACGAAGCTGAATGGATTCGGACAAGGTTCAATGAGTTGAGTCTTATCGAAGAGAAGCGAATGGCAGCCATTTGTCATGGGCAGTTGTATCAGATTCGGATGAAGAGAGCCTTTGATCAGAAAGTGCGTCCTCGGTGTTTCCAAGTCAGAGATTTAGTGTTGAAAAGGATCATTCCTCCTCAGACAGATCACAGGGGCAAGTGGACTCCTAACTATGAGGGACCATATATTGTCACTAAGATTTTTGATGGTTGAGCCTTAATGCTTGCAACTATGGATGGTGAAGACTTCACTTCCCCTGTGAACTCAGACGCAGTTAAAAAATACTTCGCATAAAATAGACCCGCTGGACAATAAAAAGAATAGTCCAGGCAAAAATGGGCATCTCGGCGAACCAAGAAAATGAAAAAAGGTTCGGGAAAAAGTTAGGGATTAAAAATGAAAAGATTGTACACCCGGTAAGTTGAAAACCTGAAAAGGCAACTTAGGCAAAAATGGGTATCCCGGCGGATTGAAAACCCGAAAGGGCGATCCAGGAAAAATTTAGGGATTAAGCGAATAACTGCGTTCTGAGTAGTTCTGGATCTCATCTCATGTTGATAACTGGAAACTTTCGAAGGATAGGAAACAGTCTAATTAATTCTTTCAGAAAGCTGATCATCTGGGGATCTTAAAGACGAGCGAGTCATAGCAGAATTGGAACCCGATAGAAATCCATTTCACATTGCCATTAGATTAATTTCTGTTTTTATCTTTTGTGCGATTACCTCTTTCCAGGGATTGCTTCCTGATGTAAATGCCTATTTAGAGGCCATTCAATCAATAAAATCATGTTATTCAGTATATCTCTGTTTTGATTTTCATTTTACTGTTTTGTTTGCAAAAATGACGTCCGAATTTTTGATAAACATTGCAGCAAATAAGAACATAAAGAAGATTGTGCAGAAGATGGTCGTTACGTACAGAGATTGGCATGAGATAGATGCTACCCTTCGCCTTGCATGGGTACCGTACTTCAGTACACACATTGTCGCATCACGCGAAAAACCGGCGGGAAAAGAAGAACAACAGAGCCGCCACCGTGCGTTATTTATCCCAAAAGAGGGAAAGGAAACGCTCAGAGTAAACCTGGGAAAAGACATGGTCTCGCGACCAAAGAGGATGGGTTCGGGAGTCGGTTATGCGAAGGGAAGGTATTAGCACCCCTACGCATCCGTCGTACTCGACGGGATCCACGCACAAAAGGAAGGAAAATGGTTGCTATAACACTGCTCACACACACACACACTGGCTGAAAGAGACACAAGAAACTGACTGAAACTGACTCGGCAGGATGTCGCATCCTGGGCCTACTTAGTCTATCAGGCATAGACATCAGAGTCGAAGTAGTTCGGACTGGGGAGACGACACATGCTCGCTAGGATATCGCATCCTATGCATACGTATCTTCTCGGACGAGAGAAGAATCAGAGCATTCGTAGCTCGGCTGACACGCACACAAACAAACACAAGCAAAGGCAAACGTGGAGCCTGAATGCCAATCACTGGACTTACATCAGCATCCGAACCAAAACACACGCACACTGGAACCCAAATGCCACTCGATGGACTTATATCGGCTTCCAAGCACACAACAACATAACAAGTTAATAGGGAGTCGGGGACTCGAGCCTATAACTGTCAAGCACACACTCAGAACACACAGACAACAAATTGCTAAGGAGTCAGGCACTCGAGCCTAGCAACTGTCAAACAACACACACAAAAAAGAAAAAGGGCGCCCGGAGAGATCAGCTCAATCTCCTGCCTACATACTTCATCTGGTATGAAGATCAGGGCGATGTAGTTCCCCTACGGAGGGAAAAAGGACTAGCCTAACCAGATAACAGAGGGAGACACAACTAGGGAGACTACGACTCGAGCCTAGATGTTATCATGCAAAATCATCCCTAAGTTAAGGTTTCTAGCTAACTGGCACAGGGAGCCGGCCTATCCTAATCATGACTTGCACAGGAAGCAAGCCACACACACACTTAACTTGCACAGGAAGCAAGCCAAGCAAAACCCTACTTGCACAGGCAGCAAGTCAAACAAACATACAAGCACAGATAGCACACACTATACACAAGCAAGTGGCTCAAACAAGGGTTGGGTTTTAGTCGAGGGGTCATATCAACCTCAACAAACAAACCTCTGGAACTGGGTGAATGTGCTCTTAACCTTGCCATTGAGGGGCTAAGGTGAAGCAGATGAAAGGTGAGTGAAGATAAGACTTCACAGCTCTTATCCCTGGCCTGGGAGAGCTTAAGACAAGAATGTGTGGGTTCAGAAAGTGGGAACCCTTCTACACATTTAAAACTGACTCAACTGTACAATTGTACAAGATCTTGGGTTTTTATCTGTAATGCATCAACACAGTGGTGTGAGCAAAACAGAAGACACACTGAATAGCAGGGGATAGGTTGCTTATCCCTTGGGTTCTGCCAATTGCCTCTTCGCTTAGGAGGACTTTGACTCTATGCAAGGACAAAATTAAACATCCACAAACATTGCCTCTTAAGGAGGACTTCAGACAGTTGCCTGGCCAAGTAACAGGCCAGGTCTTCCAGACTACATGAAGATTAGAAGTATACCTCAATGCAAATTGCTTATACAAGCAAAGCAAAGCAAAAGTTCACAAGGAACTGAGCAACTAAAAGCACCTGAAACAGTCAAGCAGATGTTAGTATGCAACTTCAAAGCAAAGCAAAAAGAAACAGACATCAACAGTTAACCAGAAGCAAATGGATGTGCAAGGCATAAAGCTTAAGGCATGTGAGCCAAGCCACCTACAAAACAAACAAGTTAGACAATGATATTTAAGCAAGCTCAATCAAAAAGAATTGGTCTCATTGGTCATTTGTTGGTCGACCTGAAAACATGAGCTCAAAGGTGAGTAACAGGACCACTAGGGCAAGCCTAGGGTCAAAAGAGAATGAAAAAGTCAAAACAGCAAAGGGCAAGTATCCAAAATCATGTTCAAACAATCAAGAAACAAAACCAATTGGGTTCACATTCATATCAATCATCATCATCATTTCATGATCAAATTAGGTCAAGGTATAGCAAACAGAAGCTCATAGAAGTCAACAGCAAGACTTGCATCAAAACCAAACTTAAACATTTTCAAAAATCACCAAATAAATCATGACCAATCACAACCCACAGCATGGTAAGCATGTCAAATTTCATCTCATTTGGACAAGTGGAAGGCAGTCAATGAAAATCAGAAAGTCAAAGCAATCTTGAACATGCTCAAAGAAGTCAACCAAACATGCATCAACTTAGAAAAATCATAAGTCAGAGATGGTGTATGATAAATGAATGGGACTAAAACCATGGCAAAGATGAGGATGTCTAGTTATCTCATGTAAAATTTCATGTCCATCCAATGAAGTATGAGAATTTCACAAATGAAATGGGAACATGTGTCACATGAGGTCAACATATGACCAAGCAGGGGAGAAAATCTCAAACAATTAGGAAATGCCACAAATAAATCCAAGAAAATTCACATGTAAACTAGACATACAAGAGTAGGTTCATGCAAAAAATCAGATCAATTGGAGGTCAAGAAGCATGGTAATGAAAATCATGAAGTTGGACATCAATGGTGTGACACAAATTGTCACACCCTAATTCAAAAAATCACAACTCTCAGACCACATAAGATAAATTCACAAACTCTACACCAAAATCACCATGAGTGTGTCTAGTTTGAGCACAAAAAATTTGGGAGCCATTGGATAAAGCATCATCATTTCACAATTGTTTTGGCAAAGTGTACAAAATATGGTCACATGTCACAAACCCTAATACCAATTAAAATCCATTGGTCACAAAATTCTGGAAAAATTATGATAAAAAAGTAGAGATCATGATGAACAAAACACAAAAAATCCCATTAAATTTGGATTAAAATTGGATGAATTATGATTTTTCAAAGTTGAGTAATTAAATGAAATAAATATTGAAATGAAAAATGAATTAATTTAGATTTTAAAGGACCGGATGGCAAAGCTGTAAATACCAGCATCACTAATCCAAACGGTGCGTTTAGGGCACGGCCAGGGAAATGTTTTCATTGGTTGAGGGCAATGAACAGTAAACAGCATCATGCAAAACACGTTTAAAATGCAGAAAATCTGGGTTTCTAGGGTTTGTTCATGCTACAGCCACTGTTCATCATCAATGATGAACAAAAATCCCAGAAATGGGAATTAAACATAGCATCATGATCAGCACACAACATACAGTCCAAATCCATCCATGGTTTTCACTAAAACAAGCTGGACAATAAGAAACAAGCAAAACAAGTTTGAACCATCCATCTTCATTTCAACATAACTCAACCATTACTCAACCATTTTTAAAACCACAACCACTGTTAATCTCAGCATGAAAAGACCTAACTAAAACATGTAATAGTTTAGAAAAATGAGGAGGTCGAATCCTTACCAGTTCTGAGGAACAGTCGTGATTCAGTTGTTTTTTGATGTTGTTGGCCTAAAACAGATGCTCAATAAACCTCCAAATGATGAATGAATGAAGGAGTTTGGCTCAGGAATGTTGGAAAATGCTCAAATCATGGACTGTCATGGATGATGTGTGAAGAAAAACAGTTGGATAAAAGCTGTTACAGATGGAGAATGATGATTGAAATGTGTCCACAATGATACTTGGATGGTGGAACAACAATGGCCAGGCTCAGTTCTTTGAGAGTTTTGGACAGGTTTTGGAAAAATGCCAAAATGTAGTTTTTTTTTGAATGAATGAGTTCTGTTGGTTTTTGCAGCTTCTAATGTTCTCAATTGACAGAAAAATGATGTCTTGATCTTCTGTCTTTGGTACAAAGCATGGTCCATGGATATGTGGGATATAGTTGGTGAAAATTGTACTTTCTTTCCAAATTTCAAGCAAGCTAGCATGGGCTGTATGTACTGCATAAAAATGACTTTGCAACATGTCTCAAATGCATTTTCAGACCAATTCCCAATGGCCAAAATGATGGAAAAGGTTTATTTTGAAAAGTCAAAATTTCACTCACTTGAAATTAATTAAGGCAAGTCCAAAAATGCCATTTTGATTGGTGAAGTTTTGGTACATGAAAGTTACATTTTTGGAAAGAGGGGATCAAATGTGACTTGTAGGAAAAAACCCCACCCAAATTGGCCAAATGGTTTGAGAGATATGGCCTTTTGAAGTTCAAGAATTTTTGAAAATGATTTGATCATAACTTGCCAACCATACATGGGAATTGAGAGTTCTTGGACTTTTTGGAAATGGGAGAACAAGATCTTCAACTTTCATGTTGGGCAAAAATTCATTTGAAGCTTGTATCATGATGTAAGTTTGAGGATCAAGACTTTCCATTTTTGGTAAGTTTCAGTTACAGGTCCAGTTTCCATTTTTGGAAATTTCTGATCTGGCTTCAAATTCTTCCATGATGGTGTTTGACATGATATATGAGGACTATATGGACATGAATGAGACCTCTCAAACCAATTTCCATCATCAAATCACTGATTAAATGGACAGTTGACCAACAGTTGACTTTTAGGGTTTCTGACTGACTGTGCATTGACTGATGACTTCTGAACATCCAATCCTTGACCAAAACACTTCAAATGGATCCTCAAGTAATGTGAACATGTTGGACCAACCCTAAGGCCTTGGCTCAATGGAATTTGTGCTTGCTTGCTTGACTGACTGATCTCCTGACCAGTTTGGCCTAATTTCTTGATTGGCTTGCACTTGAGGCAACTGGGACAATGCAATGCTATGCAGTGGACCATGTTATGCTATGACCTAATATGAGAATGTATGTACAATGATGGGTGCAAATTTGAGGTGCTACAGCTGCCCCTATTCAATCAGCTGGGAACCCGAATGGATGAGAGCAACGGCTGTCAGACTTTCAGGGTAAACAGGGATTGAATACCAAGAACCGTAGAATTTGCACAATACAGGGATCCACCAATGGAAACGTCCACTGGGATTTGATATTTATTGCTGGGTATGTATTTTTTGGTTTTGTTTTCAAAGGGTACGGCCACATCCAGACATCACAACGATGGTGAACGGGAACAACAATCACAACTAGATGCCAACGGACAACTAGGAAAAACTCAACGTTTATCGGGACCAACGGAGAGGTAACCAGACGTTATTGAATGACTGGAAGGGATACAACCATACGTCAACGGACGAAATGGGAAAAACTCAACGTTTACCAAGACCAACGGAGAGGTAAATCCACATGGGGACAGGTACAACTAGACGTCATAGGACGAATAGGAAAAACTCGACGTTTATCGACACCAACGGAGAGGAGGAAACTCTACTGGGGAGAGTGAACACAACCAAATCATCAACGGATGATTGGGAAAAACTCGACGTTTATCGACACCAACGGAGAGGAGGAATACTTCTTCGATCTGAGAATCGGAAATTGGCCTGAACGCCACTTCGGTCTGAATACCGGAAAATTGGCCTGAGTGCCATGAGTACATCGACCTGATCGTCGGAAACTCCTTCGGTCTGAATACCGGAAAATTGGCCTGAGTGCCATGAGTACATCGACCTGATCGTCGGAAACTCCTTCGGTCTGAATACCGGAAAGACATAAGTACATTGACCTGATCGTCGGAAACTTCTTCGGTCTGAATACCGGAAAGACATAAGTACATCGACCTGATCGTCGGAAACTTCTTCGGTCTGAATATCGGAAAGACATAAGTACATCGACCTGATCGTCGGAAACTTCTTCGGTCTGAATACCGGAAAAACATAAGTACATCGACCTGATCGTCGGAAACTTCTTCGGTCTGAATACCGGAAAAACATAAGTACATATTATCTATAGCCGTCAAAGCGTAGATAATACACTCGCATGGAAAATTATCCATAACCGGGTTGTAGGTTGTTAAATGAATAATCGACCGAAAAGAAAGGCATCTGGGTACCAGACTAGGTATGCAAAAGATGACCAATCAAAAGAGGATAAAGTTGCTTATTCGGAGCAAGTATCCAAAAAAAGAAGGGGAAGACCCAATGGGGACAATACTGCTTGATCAAGGCAAGTATCCAGAGGGGAAAGAATATCAATATCACAAACCGGATACTGATAACTGCAAAGAGGGGATTACATCTACCGGTTAGTAGGCAGAAAACCACGGAAACGTAACCAGTCATGCATAGGATGAACACACAGGGTTAACTCCACCAAGAGGATGAAAGTGGGATTTTACAACTACCAGCTAGTAGGTAGAAAACCACAAAGATAGGACTTACAACTACCGGGTTGTAGGTAGAGGCCAACAAACGATCTGCTGAGAGACAGAGTGAGAAAAAGGATTTACAACCACCGGGTAGTGGGTAGAAGACCGTAAAGAAAGGACTTACAGCTACCGGTTCGTAGGTAGGAGCCAACAAATTCCGCTGAGGATGAAATGAATGAGCGCCGGTTAGTGAGCGACTATTCATTTATGCCCCAGGGCAGCACAAGAGATAGTCAACAAGAAGCCAATTTAGGATCGATCCAAAAAGGCAGACTGAATCAAGACTCATCCTAATGAGGAAAGAACTCAATAGGGAAAACCCATCCCATTAGGGAGGGAACGGAAGCAACCGTCATCCACGAGGATGTATCTCAGTGGGGAAATGGCAGGAAAAGATTGACACTTTCTGCTTAAGGGGTTGGCTCTATATGGAGAGACCAGACACACCCACCTCCGCTAGGGAAACAGACCCAAGCTGGCAAGACGCTAACAATTGGGGATTAACACTGCTGGGGATACCCACTCGACTGAGGAATCACTTGTTGGGAAAACACCAACCTCTCAATCATGCTGATGAACCCAATTCTGAAACCGATCCAATGGCGCGATGCTAAACTCTTTCCAACAACCCAAACTCGGCTGATCACCACGGCCTAGGGCTAATGGATATGTTTGCTATGTTGATGCATGAGTTTTTTCTTGCTTTACACAATGCCCCATGATCATGGAAATGCTATGCCCTAATGATGCGATATGCTATGCTTATCTAAATGATGAATGCATAAACACACGTCTCCTTCAGAGACAATACCGGGGAACTCCAGGAACTGTGCTGGGGATCCTATAACCATGTCAACTTCCATTCTGCTGGGGAAAGACAAACCTTGCTGGGGAAAAAAAACCATCAACACAACCCCTGCTGGGAAGACAGCTTCAGACTTGGAAAACAGTCACAACTCCGCTGGGGATACGGCCACCTTTAGGCTTGTTGAGGAGACACTGATCTCGAATCTGTTATGGAGGTAACACTCTCACACCTACTGGGGAAATACAACTTGTTTGACAGGGATGTCGGTCGACTCGTCGAACACTGGTATCCATCATCCACCCATAGTGTTGACTTTCCACTTTTAAGAACTCCCAGACTCTTCTGGACTTTTCTGCTCCATCATCTTGTATTCCTAACTCGTCCGTACTTCACGGAGGTTGAACTCTTGGGATTTATACATACTTTCCAATCATCAGACTTTGAAGAGTCTTCTTGATTAACTTTCCAGGATCGTTGTCGTAATCCTTCACCGTCTTTTCACCGTTCAACTATCCCTTGCCCCTGATTTGGCTCTGCAGGGATCTCTTGTCATAAAGGCTTCACATCACCACCGACAAGTGAATGAATATATCCAACAGTACTTGCACAAGAGATCGTTATATAAAAACGTGCCCCAGGTATGCCCCAGGCGTTCTGATATTTCAACGCTTAGGTTACTCAAACTTCCGAGTAATATTTCCAGATTTCAAACTCATAAGCATGCATTGAAGGGACCTCTATGTTTTAAAATGCAAATATTCTTATCAAAACGAATGGATGTTTTCGTAATCAAAGCGGTAATGAAAACAAAAACAAAACTATTTGACTGAACACACACTTTATTGACTGAAACAAAAGATGGCTCAGAATTGAGCAGCACACAAGAAGCAAACCCTGGAAAGAGGTGATTGCACATAACAGAAAAAATCTATCCTAATGGCAATGCGGAACCGTGATCTCATCGGGTTCCACCTCGGTTACACCTCATATGTCCTCAAGACTTTCTGCACTTTCTGTCTTCCGAACGAAACGCTTCTGATCGGTCTCTGTCGGAGATTAGCCAAGTCATCAAGAGCACAAACGATCATGCTGGACGCAGTTGTTCGTTTCATTCCCTCTTTTGCCTGGACCGCCCTTTCGGGTTTCAGTCCACCGGGATGCCCTTTTTTGCCCAAGTCGCCCTTGCGGGTTTTCAACTTGCCGGGTGTACAGTTCTTTTCTTTTATATCCCTAAATTTTGCCCGAACCTTTCTCTTTTTTCTTGGTTCGCCGGGATGCCCATTTTTGCCTGGACTCTTTACTCTTTTTTTTTTGTCCAGCGGGTTTCTTTCACGAAGTATTTTCTAACTGCGTCCGCACTCACAGTGGATGGAAAATCGTCGTCATCCGTGGTCGTAAACAACAAGGTTCTGTCAGATGGGACCCTCTTGACCACGAATGGACATTCATAACTGTTTGTCCATTTGCCCCACGATCGTCTTGAGAAGGAAGGATCCTTTTCAACCAATTCTTCCACGTGGTACGCTCGAGGTCACACTTCTCAGTCAACAATGCGCTTCATTCACTGGGTACAACGCCCCACGACAAGTAACTGTCAGCCCTCTCTCCTCAGTTGGGCCAAACGTGCCATACCGAGTCCTTATTCATTTGGCCTTCTCTGATTCCTCATACATCTGTGAGGAAGACACTGCCCCTAGGTAGATGCACATCCCAAGGTTTGGTACCCAGGATACAGACTTTATGTTCAGCCACCATTGTTGGTGCAACCAACTGTGATTCGGGAAGCACTATCTCATTCATTTTAACTTCCCCATCAGACATCGGAATCCGTTCGGATTCAGGGCCAGGCCCCTCCTCCAGGATCGGTCGCTCTCAATCTTTCGATTTGAGTACCTCGAGATGTCCTCATCAGGGACCTCAAACTTCCTTGGTTGATAACCTTCCATGGGTTGCTACTAGCTTTTCAAACACACCTAGCCAAATCCATTTTGGATACCCACGAAGTGGTAGGAATCAGCATACACTGTCTCAGTCGGCGAGCAGCCTATGCCAAAGTACATCAAGTTTTTTCGAACAGTGAGTGTATTGTTTCACCGTCGATAAACTTTTTGCTCAGGTAAATTGCATACTCTTTTCGACAAGACTAGTCATGCTGACTCAGTACGCACCTCATAGACCCCTCGAGGGCTGCCGAGTACCAGATTAACAATCATCCCCTTGGGAAGCATCGGAATCAGAAGTTCCTGCAATTTATCCCCTTTTTTTTTTTTTTTTTAGCAGGATCGACCTCGATTCCTCTGATTCGCTCGCAACAAGCCTCGGTAGCTTGATGAACAGCACCCCCTAAGTGTATTGACTCGGGCTCAATAGTGTGAGTTATCTCAACCAATCAACCAACTTGCCCCAAGTCTACCGGATGCCCCTGTTCTGCTTGGGACTTTGCCATCATGTCATCAACATGGCATTTGCTTTCACGATGAATCATATCATGAAACAAAGTCACCGTAGACCTCTGATACGTGGCACCGGCCTCATGTGACAGAACGACGTCAACTTAGAACAAGAAGGTGCCCCTTGTGTGATGGACCTGGTTTACTTCATATCATATGGCAACAATTCAATCTGGTTTTGGCCAAGAAGCCATCCATGAAGATAAACACTGAGACCTGAGCCATATAATCAACCAATACCTCATTGTGAAGTACCGGGAATTCATCCCTCAGATTAGCTCTGTTCACATCTTGGTGGTCCATACACCTTCTCATCTTTCAGCACCAGTTTCCGCTTCACTGGAGGACAGTCTTCTCTTAAGGGTAGCTCGTGCCCCAGGACATTGGTATTCCGCCCTGGTGTATCTAAATACAATCAGGCATACGTATCAACCTGCTCTTCTAACAGGGCTACCATTCTGTTCTCGACTTGCCTCTGAAGCGGCCTCAACTTTCACTTTCCCTTCTGACCTCGGCGGTACCTGGGATGACAAACTTGACTCGCTTCTCGTGCGGTTGAATCACCTTCTCCTCTTGTTTCAACAACCTGACTAATTCCAGCTGATCACCATCTTCTGCGCCTTCTTCTTCGGCATGATAGCTTGGATTGTCGAAGTCATATAGAGGTGTAACCAAATCGTTATCGATGAGCTCAGGAGAATCACTTTTAAGGTCGGAACCAAATGAATCAAAAGGAAAGAGAATAAAAACATTGCCATTTTTATTTTTATTTTTATTTTTAAAACTGCAAAATAAGTGAAAGACAGGGAACACTGCTTTTAATTACAAAAACATCCATTTATTAATGATGCTGAAATGTTGCAAAATGAAACATGAGGTGGCCCTTACAATGGACCAGTACGCTTCGGGCAAAACGTATGGCTTTTATGCAAATAAGATTAAAACACAGAAATACTACACTCCTGGATGAGTGACAGTGATGCTTTTGGAGGCCTTCCAGTTGCCTGGTACGCACGACTTTATCCACGCCTCAAGCTCGCGGTTGCTGTCAACATCTTCACCCACTGAACGGGCATGACCAGGATCCAACATCCCTGCACTGACGAAGGTGTATGGTGGGCGACATCCTCTATTTGGTCTAGACGACTCTTGACCCGGCTGATAACCGACCCCAAACATGTCTGCTTTTATCACGATGTCAATGATCCTTCCCCAGCCTTGCGCCTCTTTGTTTTTCACCACTTCCAGAGCTTGTTTATAAGAAGGAATGGATAGCTTCTTCTCTTTCTCAGCAACAAGGGCATTCTCTACCTGGATGGTTTCAACTGCCAGACTGGGTGCTTTGCATTTTACACTATCCATTTCTACCTTCTTCATCTTCTGGGTCGGGTCCTCCATCAATACACACCCTTCTGTAGTGACAGTCGCACAAGCATTATCAACAGCAGGGAAGGCTCCATCCCGTAGCAGAAGTTTTGGAACCATAGCCATTGGACCTTTTAGCTGACCCTCTTCAATCACTTCTATTCCTTTCTTGACCTTTCTCAACATCTTTACCTTTACTGGTCCCTGCCTGAGTACGGGGTTGACATCCTCATTCATTATCTGGGCCAAGCTAATGGTCTCGGAGTCCACCATGTCCTGGACGACATGCTTAAAAGCTCTACAGCCCTCAATGTTGTGTCCGGGTGCCCCAGAGTGAAACTCGCACTTGGCATTCTCATCATAGTTTGGTGGCCTCTTCTGCCGTTCTATGGGAATCGATATCCTTGGCCGTACTAAAGCAAGATCCATCAACCTTTGGAACAGATGGGCGTAAGTCACGGGTGGTTCCTCAAACTGACGATCCTCTTTCTTCTTCTTTACCTGGCTTTCAGCTCTCGGTGTCTTCTGTTGAGGTGGCAGTTGTTGCTGTTGAGCAGGCGGATTGTTGACAGGAGTGGTTACAGTGGCAGCATAAGGATGATAACGATCCTTACTACGTTCTTTCTTTGCAGGCACACCAACTGGCTCAACTTCCCTCTTGAATGGACCACTGTCGGAGGATTTCCTTGCTACAGTACCAGAAGGTTTGTTCACTTCGGAGGACGGAGCCTTCCCCTGAACCTTCTCTACTATCAGCCATTTCTCAATCTTTTCCAATCTCTCAGACATGGCTTTCTGTCCCAAGGCAAGCCCTTGCACAACACTGAACAACTCCCTCATCATCCCTTTCAGTTCAAGGATATCGGCGTTGAGAAGATCCATCAGCTTGAATTTGTTGACCCCCAGCAGGTTATCTGAACAGACAAGCTATGCGCACCGGTTGAATTGCTGGAACCTACAAAACAGCAAATGGGTTAGTATGACTCACACATGCAATGTCTGTCCGTACTAGGAATATTCAGTCCTCTTTTTTTCTGGTTTCATTGAGACAGATAGAATTTCATCAACAAATTTTTTAACATCCGGATGTCTCTCAACCTGAGTCTTAGTTAAAAAATAATAGACCCTGAGTACGGACAGACATGAGTTGAATGCAGATGAATGCGAGATGATATGATGCAAATGCATGAATGCAGGCCCTTGTGCCACCAAGTCATCTGAAAGCCCAACACTTCTCTGAACCAGTCATATCTGTGGGATCAAGTCACCATAAATCCAACTTGGGGGGTTCCGAAATAAACGGAACCGGAGATTATATTACTGTCTTCGCAGGAACAATCACTGAACGGGTGACAAACGGATCCTCTGAACAAGTACTCTCAACTCAGCCCGGGGATCCGAAATAAACGGAACCCGCTGATAAACCACGGACAGAACTCTGGCGTCCCAGAAATAAATGCCCCATAATTCACAGTCACCATCAGTACCAGGAGTCACCAACACATCACCAACCAATCAGCAACTGTACCTGTAATGATCAAACCCTCCCCCACTCACGGGTGTTATCTAGGCCAGGGTAAAGTCGAAGAGAAACGCAGCATAAATAACCTTTCGCAGAATACCATCATATACACACCTGAAGTATGTAACGACAATATCCCACCAGGGTCTGAACTGCTCGTGATATCAATGTTCCGCTAAGTGGCGCAATACCACCCGCTTCCCATGAATCACTCTATTCCTAAGTATCCTAGATCTCACTCATAGCCTGGGTATTGGGCCTTTTACCTCAAGTAACTCCCACCCCCAAACAGAGAAACACAGACAGCACAGCAGATGAATATGAATGAAATGCAAACATTAATGCAAATAATAAATGCAAACAGTAAATGCAAATATATACAAATGAATGCAATAAATAACAGCAAACAGTAACCAAAACCCCAACCTAGAGAGCGCTAGGAGAGACTCGCTCAGGGAAGATGGACCAGCGTAGGTCAACTTCTGATCTCCCCAGCAGAGTCGCCAGCTGTCGCATCACGCGAAAAACCGGCGGGAAAAGAAGAACAACAGAGCCGCCACCGTGCGTTATTTATCCCAAAAGAGGGAAAGGAAACGCTCAGAGTAAACCTGGGAAAAGACATGGTCTCGCGACCAAAGAGGATGGGTTCGGGAGTCGGTTATGCGAAGGGAAGGTATTAGCACCCCTACGCATCCGTCGTACTCGACGGGATCCACGCACAAAAGGAAGGAAAATGGTTGCTATAACACTGCTCACACACACACACACTGGCTGAAAGAGACACAAGAAACTGACTGAAACTGACTCGGCAGGATGTCGCATCCTGGGCCTACTTAGTCTATCAGGCATAGACATCAGAGTCGAAGTAGTTCGGACTGGGGAGACGACACATGCTCGCTAGGATATCGCATCCTATGCATACGTATCTTCTCGGACGAGAGAAGAATCAGAGCATTCGTAGCTCGGCTGACACGCACACAAACAAACACAAGCAAAGGCAAACGTGGAGCCTGAATGCCAATCACTGGACTTACATCAGCATCCGAACCAAAACACACGCACACTGGAACCCAAATGCCACTCGATGGACTTATATCGGCTTCCAAGCACACAACAACATAACAAGTTAATAGGGAGTCGGGGACTCGAGCCTATAACTGTCAAGCACACACTCAGAACACACAGACAACAAATTGCTAAGGAGTCAGGCACTCGAGCCTAGCAACTGTCAAACAACACACACAAAAAAGAAAAAGGGCGCCCGGAGAGATCAGCTCAATCTCCTGCCTACATACTTCATCTGGTATGAAGATCAGGGCGATGTAGTTCCCCTACGGAGGGAAAAAGGACTAGCCTAACCAGATAACAGAGGGAGACACAACTAGGGAGACTACGACTCGAGCCTAGATGTTATCATGCAAAATCATCCCTAAGTTAAGGTTTCTAGCTAACTGGCACAGGGAGCCGGCCTATCCTAATCATGACTTGCACAGGAAGCAAGCCACACACACACTTAACTTGCACAGGAAGCAAGCCAAGCAAAACCCTACTTGCACAGGCAGCAAGTCAAACAAACATACAAGCACAGATAGCACACACTATACACAAGCAAGTGGCTCAAACAAGGGTTGGGTTTTAGTCGAGGGGTCATATCAACCTCAACAAACAAACCTCTGGAACTGGGTGAATGTGCTCTTAACCTTGCCATTGAGGGGCTAAGGTGAAGCAGATGAAAGGTGAGTGAAGATAAGACTTCACAGCTCTTATCCCTGGCCTGGGAGAGCTTAAGACAAGAATGTGTGGGTTCAGAAAGTGGGAACCCTTCTACACATTTAAAACTGACTCAACTGTACAATTGTACAAGATCTTGGGTTTTTATCTGTAATGCATCAACACAGTGGTGTGAGCAAAACAGAAGACACACTGAATAGCAGGGGATAGGTTGCTTATCCCTTGGGTTCTGCCAATTGCCTCTTCGCTTAGGAGGACTTTGACTCTATGCAAGGACAAAATTAAACATCCACAAACATTGCCTCTTAAGGAGGACTTCAGACAGTTGCCTGGCCAAGTAACAGGCCAGGTCTTCCAGACTACATGAAGATTAGAAGTATACCTCAATGCAAATTGCTTATACAAGCAAAGCAAAGCAAAAGTTCACAAGGAACTGAGCAACTAAAAGCACCTGAAACAGTCAAGCAGATGTTAGTATGCAACTTCAAAGCAAAGCAAAAAGAAACAGACATCAACAGTTAACCAGAAGCAAATGGATGTGCAAGGCATAAAGCTTAAGGCATGTGAGCCAAGCCACCTACAAAACAAACAAGTTAGACAATGATATTTAAGCAAGCTCAATCAAAAAGAATTGGTCTCATTGGTCATTTGTTGGTCGACCTGAAAACATGAGCTCAAAGGTGAGTAACAGGACCACTAGGGCAAGCCTAGGGTCAAAAGAGAATGAAAAAGTCAAAACAGCAAAGGGCAAGTATCCAAAATCATGTTCAAACAATCAAGAAACAAAACCAATTGGGTTCACATTCATATCAATCATCATCATCATTTCATGATCAAATTAGGTCAAGGTATAGCAAACAGAAGCTCATAGAAGTCAACAGCAAGACTTGCATCAAAACCAAACTTAAACATTTTCAAAAATCACCAAATAAATCATGACCAATCACAACCCACAGCATGGTAAGCATGTCAAATTTCATCTCATTTGGACAAGTGGAAGGCAGTCAATGAAAATCAGAAAGTCAAAGCAATCTTGAACATGCTCAAAGAAGTCAACCAAACATGCATCAACTTAGAAAAATCATAAGTCAGAGATGGTGTATGATAAATGAATGGGACTAAAACCATGGCAAAGATGAGGATGTCTAGTTATCTCATGTAAAATTTCATGTCCATCCAATGAAGTATGAGAATTTCACAAATGAAATGGGAACATGTGTCACATGAGGTCAACATATGACCAAGCAGGGGAGAAAATCTCAAACAATTAGGAAATGCCACAAATAAATCCAAGAAAATTCACATGTAAACTAGACATACAAGAGTAGGTTCATGCAAAAAATCAGATCAATTGGAGGTCAAGAAGCATGGTAATGAAAATCATGAAGTTGGACATCAATGGTGTGACACAAATTGTCACACCCTAATTCAAAAAATCACAACTCTCAGACCACATAAGATAAATTCACAAACTCTACACCAAAATCACCATGAGTGTGTCTAGTTTGAGCACAAAAAATTTGGGAGCCATTGGATAAAGCATCATCATTTCACAATTGTTTTGGCAAAGTGTACAAAATATGGTCACATGTCACAAACCCTAATACCAATTAAAATCCATTGGTCACAAAATTCTGGAAAAATTATGATAAAAAAGTAGAGATCATGATGAACAAAACACAAAAAATCCCATTAAATTTGGATTAAAATTGGATGAATTATGATTTTTCAAAGTTGAGTAATTAAATGAAATAAATATTGAAATGAAAAATGAATTAATTTAGATTTTAAAGGACCGGATGGCAAAGCTGTAAATACCAGCATCACTAATCCAAACGGTGCGTTTAGGGCACGGCCAGGGAAATGTTTTCATTGGTTGAGGGCAATGAACAGTAAACAGCATCATGCAAAACACGTTTAAAATGCAGAAAATCTGGGTTTCTAGGGTTTGTTCATGCTACAGCCACTGTTCATCATCAATGATGAACAAAAATCCCAGAAATGGGAATTAAACATAGCATCATGATCAGCACACAACATACAGTCCAAATCCATCCATGGTTTTCACTAAAACAAGCTGGACAACAAGAAACAAGCAAAACAAGTTTGAACCATCCATCTTCATTTCAACATAACTCAACCATTACTCAACCATTTTTAAAACCACAACCACTGTTAATCTCAGCATGAAAAGACCTAACTAAAACATGTAATAGTTTAGAAAAATGAGGAGGTCGAATCCTTACCAGTTCTGAGGAACAGTCGTGATTCAGTTGTTTTTTGATGTTGTTGGCCTAAAACAGATGCTCAATAAGCCTCCAAATGATGAATGAATGAAGGAGTTTGGCTCAGGAATGTTGGAAAATGCTCAAATCATGGACTGTCATGGATGATGTGTGAAGAAAAACAGTTGGATAAAAGCTGTTACAGATGGAGAATGATGATTGAAATGTGTCCACAATGATACTTGGATGGTGGAACAACAATGGCCAGGCTCAGTTCTTTGAGAGTTTTGGACAGGTTTTGGAAAAATGCCAAAATGTAGTTTTTTTTTGAATGAATGAGTTCTGTTGGTTTTTGCAGCTTCTAATGTTCTCAATTGACAGAAAAATGATGTCTTGATCTTCTGTCTTTGGTACAAAGCATGGTCCATGGATATGTGGGATATAGTTGGTGAAAATTGTACTTTCTTTCCAAATTTCAAGCAAGCTAGCATGGGCTGTATGTACTGCATAAAAATGACTTTGCAACATGTCTCAAATGCATTTTCAGACCAATTCCCAATGGCCAAAATGATGGAAAAGGTTTATTTTGAAAAGTCAAAATTTCACTCACTTGAAATTAATTAAGGCAAGTCCAAAAATGCCATTTTGATTGGTGAAGTTTTGGTACATGAAAGTTACATTTTTGGAAAGAGGGGATCAAATGTGACTTGTAGGAAAAAACCCCACCCAAATTGGCCAAATGGTTTGAGAGATATGGCCTTTTGAAGTTCAAGAATTTTTGAAAATGATTTGATCATAACTTGCCAACCATACATGGGAATTGAGAGTTCTTGGACTTTTTGGAAATGGGAGAACAAGATCTTCAACTTTCATGTTGGGCAAAAATTCATTTGAAGCTTGTATCATGATGTAAGTTTGAGGATCAAGACTTTCCATTTTTGGTAAGTTTCAGTTACAGGTCCAGTTTCCATTTTTGGAAATTTCTGATCTGGCTTCAAATTCTTCCATGATGGTGTTTGACATGATATATGAGGACTATATGGACATGAATGAGACCTCTCAAACCAATTTCCATCATCAAATCACTGATTAAATGGACAGTTGACCAACAGTTGACTTTTAGGGTTTCTGACTGACTGTGCATTGACTGATGACTTCTGAACATCCAATCCTTGACCAAAACACTTCAAATGGATCCTCAAGTCATGTGAACATGTTGGACCAACCCTAAGGCCTTGGCTCAATGGAATTTGTGCTTGCTTGCTTGACTGACTGATCTCCTGACCAGTTTGGCCTAATTTCTTGATTGGCTTGCACTTGAGGCAACTGGGACAATGCAATGCTATGCAGTGGACCATGTTATGCTATGACCTAATATGAGAATGTATGTACAATGATGGGTGCAAATTTGAGGTGCTACACACATCGACCGGGGCAACCCCTTACTCCCTTGTGTACGGTATGGAAGCAGTCCTACCTGTTGAAGTGGAGATTCCTTCTCTAAGAGTCCTGTTGGATGTCAAGCTAGACGAAGCTGAATGGATTCGGACAAGGTTCAATGAGTTGAGTCTTATCGAAGAGAAGCGAATGGCAGCCATTTGTCATGGGCAGTTGTATCAGAGTCGGATGAAGAGAGCCTTTGATCAGAAAGTGCGTCCTCGGTGTTTCCAAGTCAGAGATTTAGTGTTGAAAAGGATCATTCCTCCTCAGACAGATCACAGGGGCAAGTGGACTCCTAACTATGAGGGACCATATATTGTCACTAAGATTTTTGATGGTGGAGCCTTAATGCTTGCAACTATGGATGGTGAAGACTTCACTTCCCCTGTGAACTCAGACGCAGTTAAAAAATACTTCGCATAAAATAGACCCGCTGGACAATAAAAAGAATAGTCCAGGCAAAAATGGGCATCTCGGCGAACCAAGAAAATGAAAAAAGGTTCGGGCAAAAGTTATGGATTAAAAATGAAAAGATTGTACACCCGGTAAGTTGAAAACCTGAAAAGGCAACTTAGGCAAAAATGGGTATCCCGGTGGATTGAAAACCCGAAAGGGCGATCCAGGCAAAAGTTAGGGATTAAGCGAATAACTGCGTTCTGAATCTCATCTCATGTTGATAACTGGAAACTTTCGAAGGATAGGAAACAATCCAATTAATTCTTTCAGAAAGCTGATCATCTGGGGGATCTTAAAGACGAGCGAGTCATAGCAGAATTGGAACCCGATAGAAATCCATTTCACATTGCCATTAGATTAATTTCTGTTTTTATCTTTTGTGCGATTACCTCTTTCCAAGGATTGCTTCCTGATGTAAATGCCTATTTAGAGGCCATTCAATCAATAAAATCATGTTATTCAGTATATCTCTGTTTTGATTTTCATTTTACTGTTTTGTTTGCAAAAATGACGTCCGAATTTTTGATAAACATTGCATCATGAAACATAAGAGCTTTACAGGCATATGCTTAATAAACATTTAAAATTCCCGTAAATATCAAGTGCTTTGGATCGTCTATTCAGAACAGGTACACTCGGGGCATTCCCTTAAGGTTCCCAGCAGATGATCGTGGATGTTTTTCCCAACAGTCGGAATTTGGTATCTTATCCCTGCAAAGCTGGTCCAAGCATTGGATTCTTCAATCCCCAGCAGTTCCTCACTACTATACTTCCCCAAGCATGTGCTTCAGATTATACACTCCCCAGTAGAGTTGATAGTGCCAGACTGTATATCCCCAGCGGAGTTCACAGTGCCAGACTGTATCTTCCCAGCAGAAGCAGCTGCTCCTCAGAGTTCGATGCCAGATCCATGATCTCTTTTCTTGAAGCAGAATCTCAGTATTGCATCGGTGTTTGCTTCCCCTGCTGAGTCATCTCTTTAAAAGATTTTGGTTTCCAGAACCACCGTCGCTTTCCTCAGCAGTAGGCTTTTCAGTGTCATTCTCTCCCCAATCAGAGTCTCGGTATTTTGTTATTGTCAGAACACCGCATGGCCGGTCATTTCCCCACAGAGTTCATTGTGCTGTGCATATCCAACAGCAGTGCCTGGGTCCAGAAGATTGTGATCATTCCCCAGCAGATTTCCTTGCCTCGGCTTGGCATTCTCCCCAGCATTTCGCATCCTTGCATGTAGAATCATATTGCATTGCATCCTCCCAAATCACGTAGCATTTCCATTTTCATGGAGCATTACGCCATTGAAAAATTCAAACATACGCATGTGAAGCATAAAACATTCTCGGTATCCCAAGTGTTAAACCAGAAGCTTGTTTCCAGTACTCAGACTGAAGGTTGTTCATGACTTATTACCCCCATCATAGGTCGTTGGCCCATATGCCACCTCAATTATCATTTTCCTTATTTCTGTCGATGCTGACAGGCATGAAAAGTTTCCGGTACCCAGACCGAAGTGGCATTCAGGCCAATTTTCCGATATTCAGATCGAAGAAGTTTCCGACGTTCAGGTCGATGCAACTTGTGGCATTCAGGCCAAGTTTCCGGTATTCAGACCGAAGTGGGATTCATGCCAATTTTCTGATATTCAGATCGAAGAAGTTTCCGACGTTCAGGTCGATGCAACTTGTGGCATTCAGGCCAATTTTCCGGTATTCAGACCGAAGTGGCATTCAGGCCAGTTTTTCCGGTATTCAGACCGAAGTGGCATTCAGGCCAGTTTTTCCGGTATTCAGACCGAAGTGGCGTTCAGGCCAATTTCCTGATATTCAGATCAAAGAATTTTCCGACGTTCAGGTCGACGCAACTTGTGACATTCAGGCCAGTTTTTCGGGTATTCAGACCGAAGTGGTGTTCAGGCCAGTTTCCCGGTATTCAGACCGATGTTAATAATCTCATATCTTCTGATGCTCAGATTGAAGTCATTTCCAGTATTCAGACTGATGAGCGACATTCAGGCCGTGTTTATTTTTGTGTTACCATTTATTTTGGTAATTCAGGCTAACATTCTTTTTCGGTGTTCAGACCGACTCTCATTGTACCCGACTGATTCCTTTTTTTCAAGACCACCTCTTTGCCGATTCTGACAGGCATTGTTACTTCACTTCACTTCAGTGTAAATTTCCGGGTTTTTATTGTATTTAATAACTTGATACCTCGAAAGTGCGAAAGCCGTTGCTATCTCCCTTTCAGGTCTCCAGTTGATTGAATAGGGGCAGCTGTAATACCCCAAAATTTACCCTTCATTTTTCTTGGAAGCATGGGATTATGTTTCACATTGCATTAGCATCATACTAGGTCATACTCATTGCATACTACATCAGTGACTTTGGAAATCAGGGTTTGATTAACCACTCCTTAACCAGAAGGAGCCCACACAAAGCAAGACTGAGAATTGGACCTCATTCTACAAATATACAAGTCTCAAGGTGGTCCAGGTATCTTATGGTGGTCTACAGTTCATCAGTCGAAGATTCAGAGCTCTCAGAGTGTGCATCTGCACTTAATCAGAAATTAGGGTTTCATGGCTATCTGCAACAGGCAATGTTTGGTGGGAAGTAAAAGGGTCTCATTCATGTCATGATTATAGAGACATCTTGGCCTAAGAAGATCCACAGTTATCTCAGAAAGATCCATTGGCAGTCAGTGCAATCAGTTCTTGAGCATTTTTGCCCTAAACTAGGGTTTTGCATAAAATCGGTTTATTTCTGATTCCTTGGGTGAAACTCATTTCCATGGCTCTCCATATGTCCACAAGGGTCTACATACAAAAAATCAGCTCTTTATTTGAGCCAGAGGTGCTTTAATTGATCAATGGAATCGGGAATCAGACAGTTTGGAAAAAGTCAACTGTAGGGCCAGAAAAGTCAACTCCTAACATTTTGAAAGTGGAATCTAAAAATTCATGCCTAAGGGAGACTACATGTGAAATTTGATCAAGGTTGGATCATGGATTCATCATTTAATCAGGAGTTGGAAAAGTTACCAAATTTGGAAATAGTTGACTTTCCATTTAGGGCAAGTTTTTATGGTTTTTGTACCCACTTTAAGCCCATTTTCCACCAAGATGCAAGTTCCGTTTGAAACTTTCTCCAACATGAAAGTTGTTCCTCTTGTTCCAAGATTTTTAGAGATATAAAGTTTGTTTCATTTGGATTAAAATTGAGAAATTTATGCTTGGTCAAAGTAAGACATTATTTTAGAACACTTGGAAAATTTTCTAAGTCCAAAATTTGCAAAATTTGTCAAGACTTATGGGCCAGTTTTGTTGCACTTCAAGGCATCTTTTGAAAATACTTTCTTCATGACAGTTGTACCTTACTATGTCCTCTTTTACATCCTTTTTGAATAATCACATTTGAATCATTGGTTTGAAAGATACACTCATCTAAAGTTGGCCTCATGGACTGAATTTTTAGACAGCATTTAGGCCAAACTGGCCCAACCATTTTGCAGTTATGGAAACTGAACTTTATGGTCATTTTCCACCTCTTTCCACTCATCATTTCAATTTGTGTTCAACATGAAAGATGTTAAGCTCCATGCCCTCTTTCTACTTTTTGCACTTCCTTGCCATTTGGTTACATACTCATCAAGATACAAGGTCTTAAAGTCACCCTGTTGGACTATTTTTTGTGTTGCACAAGCTAAACCAAATCAGACCACAAAACCAGCCAACACACCTTTTACCTCATTTGGCCATCTGCTTTTTGCCACATTTAGCCATTTCTTTTCACACCTCACTTTTGCACTTTTTGCATCATTTTGTCATGAACCAAACCAAGCCTTTCAAGCCCATTTTAAACACTTTGAATCCAACATATATAAGCTTAAAAACCCTAATCTGAAAAGGACAGTGGCTGTATTTTTGAGAAAGAGGCAAGGGAGTGCATTCAAGATCCATTCTTTATTTTCCATTTCTCAAGCACAAGCATCAAAAGAACATCTTCCCTCTCTTTCCTTTCCTCCATCTTCAAGGGGCAGTGGACCTTGCATCCACTAGGTAAACCTTTACTCACTCTCTTCCATGGTTTTGTTCATTTCATTTCATGCTTGTTCACAACTATTTGTCATGCCTACCATGCTTGTTTCATGTTATTTTTCATTTATGCCATGCTTGTTCCATGATTATTTTCCATGTAAATAATATGCTATGCATGCTTAGAAAAGCCCTCAACATGAGGCATTGCTTTTAACTTTAATTTTGTAACATTGAATTTTCGTTGTATACATGTTCATGAAGCCCCCTTGTTGTTCACTTTTCTACATGCTAGAGCCATTATTTTCAATGACACAAGATACCATTGTGTTTTACTCATTTCAAACTTAAACTTTGCTTTTTACATCATCACATTTGGAGCACCATAGCTTTTGTTATCTCGTGTGGAAGATGAGGGAAATTTCCTGTGTTTTCACGCATCTCATGCATGGCTGTCATGTTTTTTATGTTTGCATGGAGAGACACTTACGTGTCATGCTCTAGGCCATGGGATCGCGCGCGCCATGCTTAATCTCATCCGTCCAAGCCTTTTTGTCCTGTAGTGCTTTAGTAATCCACATGACCAATTGATGAGAGAGTTACATGATTTAATTAAATGAACTTTTTATTTATGCTATCACGCTGGAATAACCGTCGGGTCGGGCCTCCCTTGCATCGCTGCTGTTCGCACCTCCCCCATGGCCCATTACCAATTCATTCATTTTATTTTTCTGTTTTCATTTTAAACTAATAAAAATACTTTATTTATTCATAAAAATACCAAAAAATACTTTTCACATTTCTTAATGTTTTATTTAATTTATTTAATTTTTATTTTCATATTTTATTTAATGTTAATATTTTATTTTAATTATTTATTTCAAGTGGTTCTTTTAAGCATACTTTTTTTCATTTATTTTATTTTCATGACTTAGAATTATTTTTAACTTCTAATTTTTGGGATGAGGATTGACCAATGTCTCATGGTCAACCTGACCTTTTCTTGGAATTTTCTTTCCCATTTTTAATTTATTTTGGATTTATTTTTGACCTAGTTTGCTTGGTTGACTTTTCATTTGACTTCTATTTTATTTTAATTAATTTATACACTAATTTTCATTAGTTTTGAAATCTTTTTGGGGGATGATGATATCCTGACCCCACCTTAGTTAGTTTAGTTTTTCATAATTTTCTTGATTAATTTACTATTTATTTCACATTTTTTAAGTTGACTTGACTTTTCGGTTGACTTTTCTATGATTGATGTTTGACTTAGGGATTGCTTATGGCAATTGAAGAGATCTTTTGATCCTCCCTTGTTCATCTCATAGGCCATGTATTAGAGGGCCCTCATCTTGATTTTATTTGATCCTCGCATCATTTCCCTATTAAATTATTCATTGATCCTTTGTGTGCATAGTTTCATTTGTCTGATTCATCTAATATTTTTTATACTCGTTTCTTTCATCCATGCTTCTATTGTTTGATTTCTTAACATGTCTATACTTCTCATGCATTGTCTAATGCTCATTCATTTCATTCTTTGATTATTTGATTTGATCATATACTTGTTTATATCTTATCTGTCTGATTAAACTGTTGCCTACTTGTATGGTGTATGAGGCATATATTATTATTGTTCGATTGCCATGAACAATCCCTATTCATAACAAATGTACCCCTCTCCCATGAATTGTATAATGTTTATTTCTTTCATTCTTTATTCATCCGTTAATACAAGAATTAAAATGAACATCCGATAACCATTTCAAAACAAGATCAAAACCTCGATCCAACGTCGAGTAATCATTTTCAAAACTTAATAGAACCAACACGTATTCATCCATTCCTTTTGTAAGTCGATTGCTTCATGCATCGCCATTTCTCTTGTAAGTCGATTGCTTCAGGCATCGCCATTTACCACATGTAAGTCGATTGCTTCATGCATCGCCGTCTACCCTTATCCTCTCCTTGCTCCATTCGTCGATTCTTGTTCCGTTTAGGTAGCACCCATTAGGTAGAACCCTTTGTATGATAACATAGGTAGCATTCCCTCATTCTTTGTATGATAACATAGGTAGGATTCCCTCATTCTTTTGTATGATAACATAGGTAGGATTCCCTCATTCTTTGTATGATAACATAGGTAGAATTCCCTTATTCTTTGCATGCTAACATTAGGTAGATTTTCCCATTTGTAAATCCTAACACATAGGTCCCATTGCATGACAACTCTAGGGCAGAGCTTCCCCACTCTCTTAGACCTTCCGTGCGTCTCCGATCTTGTGGCATGTCATTCCGTTCTATTGCAAAGAGCTAACTGCCTAAGACTCGATTCAGCGAGCTGTAACACCTGCTGCTAGGACGTGAATACATTGCCCACTCTCCTTTGACACAACTGGTGTCCTCCTTTGTAAGTCCATGTTTAGATGGCAATCCCTATGTAGCCGAACTACGGTAACTCTGATTCTCATATTCAGATGAGATACGTAGGCACAAGATGCGATGTCTTGCCGAGTTCCGTTTTGACTGACAACTAACAACTAATCCTTGTTTGCTTTCGCCCTCGTTGCAATTCTTTTCTCTCGCCCTCGTTGCGATCGAAACCTTCCCTTTCTCTTGCCCTAGTTGCAATCGAGACCCTTGTTCCCGTAGTTAGCTGAAGTACGTTTTGCTCTGATTCTCATTCCAGATGAGATACGTAGGCATAAGACGCGATGTCTTAGCGAGCACACTTCTCTTTAACCCATAGGTAGCCGAGCTACGAAGACTCTGATTCTCATATTCAGATGAGATACATATGCAGTGGATGCGACATCCGTGCGAGTCATTTTCCTTTGACCCCCTCTTTTAGTAAATAGTACATTAGGTAAACACACACCCTTTAGACAAGAGCAACAAGAGTGGATCCCGTAGAGTACTACCGATGCGTAGGGGTGCTAATACCTTCCCTTCGTATAATCGACTCCCGAACCCAAGATTTGGTTGCGAGACCTTGTTTTTTCCTTTCCTTTCTCCAGGTTTACTTCGAGCGTTTCCTTTCCCTCCTTTGGGATAAATAACGCACGGTGGCGACTCTTCTGTCATTTCTTTCTCGCCGATTGTTTTTTCGCACTATATTTTTTTAGGTTGCGACACCCACATGACTGCCACATGTGCGCCTATATTCAAGCTCCTTCAGAAAGATCAACGTCATGATTGGACCGAGGATTGCCAAAAGGCCTTTGATAGTATCAAATAATATTTGTCTGAGCCTCTGATTCTGTCTCCGCCTGTTGAAGGGAGACCTTTGATTATGTACTTAACCGTGCTTGATGACTCCATGGGTTGTGTATTGGGTCAGCAAGATGAATCAGGAAAGAAATAATACGCAATATACTACTTGAGTAAGAAGTTTACTGACTGTGAGTCTCGATACTCAATGCTTGAGAAGACATGTTATTCTTTGGCTTGGGCTGCTAAGCGTTTACGCCAGTATATGTTGAATCATACGACTTGGTTGATATCCAAAATGGATCCAATTAATTATGTCTTTGAGAAGCTTGCCTTAACAGGGAGAATTGCCCGTTGGCAGATGTTGTTATCTGAGTATGATATTGAGTATCGAGCTCAAAAAGCTATTAAAGGTAGTATCTTGGCTGACCATTTTGTGCATCAACCAATTGAAGATTATCAGTCTGTGCAGTATGACTTCCCGGATGAGGAGATTTTGTATTTGAAGATGAAAGATTGTGATGAGCCCACGCTCGATAAAGGGCCAGAGCCTGGTTCCCGATGGAGTATGGTGTTCGATGGTGCTGTCAATCAGTACGGAAATGGAATTGGGGCAGTGATTATTACTCCTCAAGGCACACATTTTCCTTTTACAGAAAGGCTAACATTCAAATGCACGAATAATATGGCGGAGTATGAGGCTTGTATTATGGGTTTAGAAGAATGTATTGATCTTAGGATCAAACATCTTGATGTTTATGGTGATCCGGCCCTTATTGTTAATCAAATTAAGGGTGAATGGGAGACGAATCAGTCTGGCCTCATCCCATACAGAGATTACGCGAGGAGGATTTCAACTTTCTTTACTAAGGTTGATTTCCATCATATTCCTCGAGATGAGAATCGGATGGCGGATGCTCTTGCTACGCTTGCTTCAATGATTGTAGTGAAGTATTGGAATGAAGTCCCCAATATTACTGTGATGCGCTTGGATAGACCGACTCATGTGTTTGCAGTTGAGGAAGTGAAAGATGATAAGCCATGGTATTATGATATCAAGTGTTTTCTCCAGAGTCAGACTTACCCGCCTGGGGCATCTGTTAAAGATAATAAGACTTTAAGGAGATTATCTGGAAGTTTCTACCTTAATGGTGATGTGCTTTACAAGAGGAATTTTGACATGGTTCTGCTCAGATGCGTGGATATGCACGAAGCAGACCTGTTGATGACTGAAGTCCATGAGGGATCATTTGGTACTCATTCCAATGGACATGCTATGCCAAAGAAGATGTTGAGAGCAGGCTACTATTGGTTGACAATGGAGTCTGACTGCTGCAAATATGTGAAGAAATTCCATAAGTGTCAGATTTATATGGACAAGATTCATATTCCCCCTACACTTCTGAATGTTATTTCCTCACCATGGCCTTTCTCCATGTGGGGAATTGACATGATTGGCATGATTGAACCTAAGGCATCGAATGGTCACCATTTTATTCTCATAGCCATTGATTACTTCACCAAGTGGTTTGAAGCGGCATTGTATGCAAGTGTGACCAGGCAGGTGGTCGTGAAGTTTATCAAGAACCAACTCATATGCCGATATGGTGTTTCAGACAAGATCATTACTGATAATGGATCTAACTTGAACAACAAGATGATGAAAGAGCTGTGTAGCAAGTTCAAGATTGCACATCATAATTCTTCTCCCTTTAGACCCAAGATGAATGGGGCTGTTGAGGATGCTAACAAGAACACCAAGAAAACTATTCAGAAGATGGTTGTTACGTGCAAATATTGGCATGAGATGTTGCCATTTGCTTTTCATGGTTATCGTACATCTGTTCGCACTTCAACAGGGGAAACCCCTTTCTCTCTTGTATATGGCATGGAGGTTGTGCTCCACGTGGAGGTTGAGATCCCATCAATGAGAGTCTTGATGGAAGCCAAGTTGACTGAGGCTGAATGGGTTCACAGTTGTTATGATCAGTTGAACTTGATAGAAGAGAAGAGATTGACTGCCATGTGCCATGGTCAGTTATATCAGCAAAGGATGAAGAAAGCCTTTGATAAGAAGGTCAAGCCTCGTGTGTTCCGAGAAGGTGACCTCGTGCTCAAGAAAGTCTTGTCTTTCGCGCCCGATTCCAGGGGCAAGTGGACTCCAAACTATGAAGGCCCATATGTTGTTAAGAGAGCCTTTTCAGGCAGTGCTTTGTTGCTTACAACTATGGATGGGGAGGATTTCACTCGCCCTGTGAATTCAGATGCAGTCAAGAAATACTTCGCCTAAAAATAAAAACAGAATAGCTCGCTAAGTTGAAAACCCGAAAGGGCGGCTTAGGCAAAAATGAGTGTCTCGGTGGATTGAAAACCCGAAAGGGCGGTCTAGGAAAAAGTTAGAGACATGAAAAAAATGAATATACATATCCCGCTAGATTGAGTACCTCACCCTGGGGAAATCTAGGCAAAAATGAGGGATTTGGCAAGTAACTGCATCCTGAAAAGACTTCGTTCTACAAATGTCATCCGTTAGGGATTCTCGCTCAATCGTCGTCAACCGAAGCGTCAAATACAGTGAATTCAGAGTCGGTGGAGAAACGGTCATTATGTTCAATGTAGCCATTTTTCCATATATATCACCAACTTCAAATTTGTAAAGATCCATGGAGTCTCGCCATTTGCGGACTACCATTCCATTAAATAAATTTGAGCCTTTATCCAATTCTTGGCACTCTTACTTGTTTCTGTTTAACAAATGTTTGCATGTTTTAATTGATAAATATCATTGTTTTAAACAAATAAAGTTTTCGTAAACTGTTTTAAACAAAATGAACATTCACAAAGACTGAAAGGATAAATGGAATGTCCTCAGTGCTTTCCCAAGGATAGTACGATTTCCAAAAGGTAAGATATTTGTTCATATTCTGGCATGTTTATATCCTCTTGTCTCCTCAGCAAGAAGTTGTTTAGAGCAGTTGGTGAAGGGTCTGTTTCCCTTTTTCATCCCCAGCATGTCACGTGTTGACAAAGGATTCATTTTCGATTCCCTCAGTAGAGGAAGTTTCCTTTGAGGGTTGCCTACAGTTTATCCCTTGCAGGGTTTCCTGACCCGAGTTTTATAATTTGTTTCCCCTCCGTGTTTGAAGATTTCTTCTAGGTATTGAGAGATGATGAGGAAGATGTGTTGCTTCCTTCCCCAACGGAGCAAATTGTTCTTTCTCCCCTTAGCAGAGATGCCTTTCCAACAGTTAGAAGGAGTATTTTGATTGATGGGTATCTGTTTGGAATTTGTTTCCCCATGGAATTTCACATCATTCCTTGATAAGTTCCCCAGTAGAGTTTCTTCTACGATGGATCTTATTGATATTCAGCCACCTGTTCCCGAGAATTGATGAATTCCCGACGGTTGGCAACTGTGACTTTGCCTGTCCCCAGCTGTGATCAGTGTCTTCCAGTATTTGATGCATCCTCACCAGAACTGAGCTCTCCTGTAGGCCTTGCCTTTCTTTTTGAGGTGTTGTGCCGGATGTCCGTTCGCGGCTCTTGAGCCTGTGTGTGTTAGATATGTCTGTCTGTCAGCATTAATCATACACAAACCATGCATATACATGCATAATCATAGCATTCAGATATTCATTATTACATTCTTTGCCATATATCTTTGCTTGTTATATCCTGCTATTGGTGAAATGTTCTTCCCCAAGCAGATGCTCGTGTCTGATCTCTCCATATAGAGTCAGCCCCATAGGTAGAAAGTGTTTATCTTTCCTTCTTTATTCCCCATTGAGTTATGTCCTCGTGGATGATTATTGTTTCAGTCTCCACCCCAATTATGTATTATGATGGAATTACTCCCCTGAGTTATGTCCTCATCGGGTTGAGTTTTGTTTGATTATGTCTCTCTAGTTTGTTCCTGGATTGACTTTCCTTTCTTGTTGTACCTTGCAGTTCCCTGTGGTTCAGTTGTTCAATTGCTTAGTAACCAGTAATTGTTCATCTTCTTCCCCAACGGATTTCTGTGGTTTTCTACCCAGTAGCCGGTAGATGTAATCCCCTATTTGTTAGTTATCCTTACCCAGTAACCGGTATTGATATTCCTTCGTTTTTGAGTATACCACCCAGTAACTGGTGATATATCTCCTGGATAATTGCTTTTGTCAGGTAATTTATCCCTAGCGAGTCATCTTTCATTTACCCTTGTTTGGTAATGATTGTTTCTCCTTCTGATTGGTCATCATTTTATACCCAGTAACTGGTATCCCGATGTCCTTTCTTTTCGGTTGATTTATTTTTATTAACCCAGTAACCGGTTGTGGATAATCTTCCATGCGAGTATGTTATCTACGTTATGACGGTAATAGATAATATGTCTCATGCGCTCTTCGGTTGAAGTCTTTTTCCTCCCCGGTTGAGTAAGGTCCGTATTTCCTTGTGGAATCGAATGCCCATCCTGTAAGTTGAGTTTGCTTTTCCAGCCCTCTTTTCGGATGATGAGTGTCTTGGATATGCTCCCAATTCACGCCTGGTTGGTCACCTATTATATACCCAGTAACCGGTATCCCTGGTGTTCCTTCCCTCTGCTCCCTATTATGACTTTTTGTCCCCTATGGAGTCAGATTTTCTTGAGTTGAGATGTGCCTTTTGGGTCCTCCTCATATGTTTCGGATGATTGATATCTTTCACCCTTATACCGGTCTTAGATATTCTTTCTCCCTGAGCATGTTGTTCTCTCACCCAGTAACCGGTGTTTTGATAACATGTCTCTCTTTGAGTTTATTACCTAGTAACCGGTAATATCTCGTGGTTTCTTCCTTAGCTGAGTCCTTTGTGGATGTCCCCATCTGAGTCCGGATTTTTTTATCTGATGTATCCTTTGTGGATAATTGCGCTGTATTGGCATATTCCCCAATACATGCATCTTTGCGCCAGCTCGAGTCTTTCCATCGATTTATTTTCGTGGAATCCCTTCGTGTCTCCCAACAAATTTTCAAGTCGTGACCTGCTCACGCATTTTTACCCTATTTTCCCTCCAGAGTCTCTATGTCCATAGTGAATGAGCTACTACTATGGATTTTTTTTAGTTTCTCCTGATTTCTTTTTCTTTGTGGTAATCATTCACCATGAAGATTTTACTTTCTGCATGCATACATTTGCATCATGAGGTCTCTTAGGGACCAAAATTTGTGTCTTTGTTATTATTTAAGCCCATTCTACCTTGTCGAGACAAAGATTTTAACCTTCATATCTCCGACTAGAATGACCTTAAATAGGGGCATCTGTAAGACCCTAATTTTGACCCTAAGATCCCTCATGGCATCATATCATTGCTCAGTGCATTGCCTCAAGGATCATAGCATGTTTGGCTCCTTAACCCTAGGGTTGGGACTTGTGTGAGTGGTTTGAGACCACCAAGAATGCTTTCATTGTATATTATTGCTTCTCTTATTTTGAGGCTCCTAAGCTCCAATGCTCCTAGGAGGCTCCTAAGCTCAATGCAATGGCTAGATGAAGATGAGAAAGAGCATGACAATGGTACAAAAAGTTCCTAATCATCATATATGTCTCCCAAGTATCTCAATTTGCAATTTGATCAAGATAGCCTAAAGGGATTGAAGATTGTTTCCTAAGGAAACCCTAATTCAATTGTGCCTCAACTGTGCCTTGCTCACGAAATAACCTCAACCTATGATCAAATTTAATCAAGGGAAGTTATTTCATTCATTATTTTATGCATATATGAGCCTATTTGAGGATCCTCAATCATTAATTCATCAAGATTGGAAGTTTGGCCTTGAAAAGTTGACCAGTTAAGTCAGCTGACTAAACTGAAGTCCACTGAGATACAACTTATGATGTGTTTGTCAAATGAATATGACGCCAAGAGAAACAATGTTATTAAGAACCATATGAACAACTTTCATGTTCATAAAAAATCCATTTGAAACTTTTAAGGTCATCATTCATTTCAAAACATTATAGGTCATTTTGACTAAAACCCTAATATTGGGTCAACTTCCCAAGGACATAACTTCCTTAATATTTATGATTTTGAGATGAGACCAAATGAATTGGAAATCTAGAGATGTCTACTTCAAATGTTATGTTGGACAAAATTTCATAATCCTAAAATAAATACATGTGATAATACAAAACATTATAGGTCACTTTGGACCTAAGTCATTGAATTTGAAAAAGTACCCAACTTCAAATGCCTATAACATTTTCATGAAAAATCAAAATGATTCTAAATTTGAGTCTAAATTGATCATCTTGAAAATATCTACAACTTTGATGTTGGAGGGTTTTTCATTTGAAGCTTGCATCATGCAGACAAATGGGCTTGAAGAGGCTTTCTTTTGGTGAAAATTTTCAAAGGGTGACTTAGACATGTTTTGCGCTCAAACTTTCACAACCAGTTTTAATTAATTTCCAGATGCCAAATGAATTTTTTCCCAACATGACTTTTGTTCCTTATTTCAAGGGCTTTCCAACCATTACTCACATTACTTTTTTGGACTTTCCATGTGTGAGTTTCGAAGAGCTTTCTCTTTATGTTCATTTTTGCATTTCATGTTGAAACTTCATGTGCAAGCCAATTCCACTTCAATTACATGTCCAATTCAATTCCAGTTGATCTCAGCATGGCTTATCATCCATCATTAGGCCTTACATGCGCCTGTACAGCCCATGCAAGGAAGATTCAAATCCCATGCACACGAGGGAACCATGCTTTACAACCCTCTTCAGCTATAAATAAGAGCTCAATCTCATTCATTTCACAACCAAGTGGAGACCTGAAGTGCTGCAGAATTAAAATCCCAACCCTTGCCAAAGGAATTTTCAGATTTCTCTCTCTTTTTCAAGCTTGAAATTCAACATCATTAGTTGATTTTCAAAGCTCAATTCCTTAGCCTATCATCTCCATCACACTTCCAGAGCAAAAGCAAATCAAGATCTTGAAGAATTCGTGGCCTTAGAAGCTCCATTTCAGAGGTAGAACCTCAAACTTTTTGGATCTAGATCTTGCAATTCAATGTGATTTTCTTTGGTTTATGTGGTTTTTTGAAGTCCTCACACTTGAGGCAGGCCAGTGGTGGTCTTAATTGTTCATTTCGTGCATTTCCAGTTGACATACCATGATCTTCCATCTCACATTTATCTCTAAATAGGAAGAGTGAAGATGATCCATGGATACAGTGGTGATGTACATCACCTGAGCTTCATTTTGATGTCCTTATTTTTTATTTTCACTACAATTTTTTTCCCTGCGCGTGGTGGCCGGAATCTGGTATTTCTCTGGAGAAGATGGTGGTTTCCACCACCATCCCCACGTGTTTGCATCCCAGCCCTTGGATCGTGTCTAAATATTATAATATTGACCATCCAATGTGTTTACTTATTTTAATGCAACATGTTGCGCGCTTGACTTATGTCCACCATGCATCTGCGCCTCAGAGCCATTGATCCATGCCACGTCAATTAATGAATTTGATCTGTTGGTTGCGCTTTTTTCTATTTATCCTATTTTCTTTTAATTTTAGTTAATTCCATTTATTTTCAAAAATTCATATAAATTTTATTTGAAGTCACAAAAATATGAGACCAATGCCAAAAAATTTCTTGAAAAATCTAGTTTCATATTTTGATTTTTAATTATTTTTGTGACTTCATTTAATATTTTTGGTGAATTATTTGACTTTTAATAGTTTTAATTCATTTTTAATTACTTTCTCATATTTGAAAAATCCAAAAATATTTTCCCTAACATCTATGGATCATGATAAGTCAATGAAAAATAGTCTCATCAATTTCTTATTTGATTTAAGATTTATTTGAGATTTTAATTCATATTGTGTTATTTTTCATTATTTTTAATTATTTTTAAATAGTTTCTGATTTTCAAAATTGTTGAGAAAACTTGTCAAAGTTTGTTTGACCATGTTAGACCTATGAGAATTTAATTGGACTTGTTGAAATTGATTTGAATTAAATTTGAGGTTTGACCATATTTTGTTTATTTTATTTTGCATGTATTTTTATTTCAAAAAATACCAAAAAATTATGGTTGACTTGTTGACTTGTAATCTTCATTTCTTTTCTGTTTGGCATTGATTGATGATGACTTGGTGCACATTTGATTAATTGAGTTTGATACTTGAATTCTCTTTCCATTCATTTCATCTTCATCCCTTTCTTTTCATAATTTGGCCAATGAGTTAATGTCTTATGGTTGGTCTTGACAAATGAGAGGTTTAACCTTTTTTGATCCAAACCAAACTCAACTTGATCCAAGATCAAGTGAGTTGTTTTGTGTCCAAGATAGGTTGCTTCTTGGTCAAGAAAAAAACCTAAAGTCCATACAAGGCCCTTCCCCTTTTGTTTTGGCATGGCAAGTTTATGGAGCTTGGCTTACTAGTCATGATCTCTAACTTATGTTTATTTGCCTATAGTTTTATTGACCGGTCTCAGATAGGTGTGACTACTACATTAGTCCACTTACGATTGCTTAACATAGCGCTACATTGTCTTATGACAAACTAACATAACTTCACTAATTATTAACTTTAATTTGAGCATTTAATTTCTTGCAATTTACTTTAATGTCATTTATTTCTTGCTCATTTATTCATATTACTTTTCATTTTGCTCACTTGAGCACATATTTTATGTTTATGCCATTTTTCTTTTGCTCATTTGAGCTTATTATTGTATATAAATATATTGTTGTCTTGTGATTGCTTGGTCTTTGTTTTGTGTGAACCTAATGCAAAAAGGAGAAAGGACTTAGAATTAGGACATACCCATGCTTAAAGGAGTTCAAGAGCAACTAGGTCTCATGCCTTTAGAATGCTAAATTTCAAAGTTGACTTTAAAGGACTTCTCATCTAAACTTATTCCTTGTCCATTCCCTTTATTGTATTGTGAGCTTTTAGATGTTTGCTTTTGTGTGTTAGGGATTCCATCTTAAGATTGTGAAAAGAGGACCATTGTCATGAGTAGCCAAGTTAAGAGCCAAGCCAAATGGAGATCCTAGGAGCTTAAATTCAAGTTATTGATTGCTTGTTTATGTGCTAAGTCCAAAGGAAAGGATCATCTTGAGTCATCTCTATGACTCCAAGAAAAGAAACTCCAAGGGTTATCTTTCCCCTCTTATCTTTGTTTGATTTAGGACTAGCCCTTCTCTTCTTCTCTTCACTCTAACCCAAGCCAAAATCTTTTCTTTCAAACTTTGACTTTGTTTTAAACTAGAAACCTATGCCTTATGCCTTTGACTTTTCAAAATCTTTTCATAAATACTCATTGTGAATAAATCTTAACCCAACTTTGACCTTATTTTGTAAATAAATCTAACTTGTAAATACAACTCACTTCAAGTATTTTGTGTGTGGTTCCAATGGCCACCTTTTGTTAAAGCCTTTTTCATAAACATTAGTCATATGTTTGAGTTATCATAGTGGTTGATGTAAATCTCATCTCATCCTTAGTAATTGGATTATAAGTCTTCCATACTTATTATAGGGTTAACCTCTCACTAGTATGTTGAAGCCTTCCTCACATGGTGTATTGTTGGTTTTGGTTGAGTTTTCTCTCTTTGATAACAATAGACCTTAAAGCTTTTGATTAAAATCAATTCACCAATCTTTGAGACTTCTACCCCGAACTACGAGGTTTTGATCCTACCTTTGTGATGGTACATAGGCAATGGGTTCATCCATTAAAATAACAAACTTGTAAATATAATTTATTCTCTTCTCATCCCTCCAATCTTTTGCACATATTTTCATAAATATCAACCTACAATACATATTTTCAAAAAGGGTTCCCTTAGAGTACTAAGGATGTTTTGGGTGCATAAAACCTTCCCATTTCATAACCAACCCCCTTACCTAGATCTCTGACATTTTTTATTAGTTTTTGATTTGATAAAACTTCTTACTTGGCTTTTGTTCGCTTTTTAGCCTTTCATTTGGACAAATAACGTGCGGTGGCGATTCGAATTGTATGTTGACTTTTGGTTTAGTCAATAAACCTAAAAGTAACGAAAACCCCGTTACAGCTAACCAAAATATCAAAAATATGGCATTGTATAGTTTAACTCTTTTGTAGGTAGTCTGTATGCTCACCTATGCTCTATCAAGCTCATATCTAGGGTTTAAGACCCTCATCGCAAGGAGCTCAATCAAGAATTGGTATACATTGGCTCTAATTATCATATATGGATCCCCATGATCTTCACGTGTTATTTTGATAAAGAAATCATCAAGAGTTTGGAGTTGGTTTGCCTTGGAAACCCTAATTCATCTAGGTATCTCATGTGACTTCTTCAACGAGTTTCTTTAGCAATTGATCAAATATTTCAAGGGATATTATAAATTTCATCAACTTATGCATGCATGACCCTCCGTGAGTCCCAAAAATCAAGAGAATGTCAAGCTAGCAAGATGGTTCATTGTGGTTGATCAGAGGAAATCAACTAGTCAAAACCGGGGTTCCCTAGACCCTACCTCCTACAATTTTTATCATATGAAAATGATTCCAAGAGAAACGTTACTCTAAATGACATTCAAAACAACTTTCATGTTTAGGTCAAGAGATATTTTTTCTTGGAAAGTTATTTTGTATGGTGAAAGATATAGGTCATTTTGTTTAAACCCTAATTTGAAGGTCAACTTCCCAAGGCCATAACTTGCTCATTTTTTATGAGATGAAAGCTATTCAAATTGCATGATCAAATTAAATATGTCTACTTTAACTTTTATGTTTGGAGGAAGTGCAAATTCAACTTGCAAACTCATGTGCCAAGAGGAAACATTATAGGTCATTTTGGACCAATACCATTGAACAAGTAATTTTCCTCAACTTCTAAAATGCATAACTCCTTCATGCCAAATCCAAATTAGGTAAATTGGTGACCAAGTTGAATAGTTTTGAAAGAGATACAACTTTTATAAAGGAACATTTCACATTTGAATTCCATAGAAAACGTTATTCAAGGTGGAAGAAGTGAACATTTAGACTCAAGAAATTCACTTCCATTTTCAGTTCATTTAGTTTCTACAAGCAAAATGAGGAGAAAGCAATGAAATCCAGATCAAGATCAAGTCAAATAGGATCAAATTGAAGGTGAATTTTTAGAAACTTTCACTCTTCGATTCTCTCTTATTTCTCCACTATTATTGTTGATTTTTGGTTGTCTGAAGTCCTACAAATGTAGGCAAGAAGATTGAATTGCTTTGAGGTCAAATTGAAACAACTCAATTCATGATCCTCAAAATTCAACTCCCTGTATCTTCTCATATACTTGGAGTTAGACAAAATTGAGGCCAGATTCGAGCTCCTGAGCATTTTTTCTTTAAATCCATGTCTTGATTTTTTATTTTGGTGATGGTTGAAGGTGGACCAGTCTGGTGAGGTCCACCGGAGAAGAAGACCAGAGCTCTGACTCCGGCGATGTGTTGGCAAGCTTCTCAACCACATGATCCATTCAAAATGTTTTAATCTTGGGTGTTGGTTGTGATTACCACGTGTGTTGTTCATTTGACTCAGGACCATGCGGAACTCGCGCTTTGGACCATCTGATCTGCCACCTCACTTAATGAGGGAGATCAGATGGTCCCCGTATTTTTGAATTACTGAATTTCAATTTTAATTACTTTATTTTGATTAATTCATATTAATTTCATTATTGATCCAAAAAATATGGGACTTTTGCCAAAAAAATTCGAAAATTTTCGTCTTTCATTTTCTGAATTAAAATTATTTTTTGGATCAATATTGATATTTTTCATGATTTAATTGTTTTTGGGTATATTTTAAATTGTTTAAAAATACTTCTGAGTTTTCAAAAATCGTGAAATTTTTTCTCCAAGGTCTTTTGACCTTGTTTGACCTATGATAAATCTCTTGGCCATTTATTTGGTGTTTTGAAGAGGTTTTAGGTTTTTGATAAAACATAATTTAATTTAATGCATTTTTAATTGAATTTTAATTTGTTTAATTGAAAATAAATTGTGTTGAGCCATTTTTATTGACTTGTGAGGTTTGACTATTGTGTTTGGGCCTTGGTCAAGGTTGATTTGACTTTTGTTGGATTAAAATCATTGGATTTGGGTGATTGATGAAATGTATATTTCATCTCCCAAAATGAATGAATGATTTTAATTTGATAAAATTGCTCCCATGACTAATTTGTGTTTGTCTCATTTCCCCTCCCTCTTCTTATTCAATCCCTTTCTATCCCACTCCTCTCATTGGCCAATGACATCTCAATATCCTAAGGGTAATTGGTTCATGAACTAATACAAGTATGGATGAGATTAGGTCCACCCTTTGATCATTTCCTTTTTTTGTGTATGGTATGTTTTAGGAGTATGGTTCATTATACCCTATCTCTAACATGCATTAACACCAAAAAATTTATTGCCCGACCTCAGATAGTTGTGACTTCTACATAAGTCCAATTACGATTGCTTAACATAGCGCTAAATTTTAACCCAAAAGCATATCATTCTAGTAAGTGAGATTGTAAGTCTCCCCCTTTCATGGTATTGTGTGGAAACTCGGCATTTTTCCCTTCCTTTATAAGATGTCTTGATTCAAGGATCCATGCTTGTGAATAGAGGGTTGAGTGTTCTCCAAAGAATGACTTAAACAATTGAAAAGCAAAACTCCACTAACTTCTAATCAACTAACATTTGACTAAATTTTAATTTCAAGTCATTTATTTTGTGCACTTTAAATTCAAGTCATTTATCATTTGCCATTATACATATCATTTAACTTGTTTATTTTAATGTCATTTTCACTTTTCTCACTTGAGCCATATATTGTGATTGTATATACCTGTTTTGTATTTTGTTTGTGTTTGTGGTCTTAGGACCTTAAAGTACATAATAAAAAACAAAAACCCTAAAAAATATTTGTGTGGACTGTTGAATTTGATCTGAGACTTGGACATAGAAGTAGGCAACATTCCATATGCAAAAGGACTTGGCCAATGTCAACTTTTTCTGAAACCAAGTCATTGTGAATTGAACTTTCATCTGATGCAAGTATTGGGATCCACTTGAAGTCATCTGATACATGGGGAAGATTATGAAGAAGATTATGAAATTGCTAGCTTGGATGTGGCAATCTTTATTTGATTCTTTGCTCTTCATCTCGCTATTTGTGTATTGATATTGCTTGATCCAAAAGTCCAAAGGGAAAAGTTGATTTCTATATGACACTCTTGTCTATTGGATCGCGTCCCATTTGTCAGATCTTTTCAACTCTTAACTTTTAAATTTTTGCTTAGGATTACTCTCTTCATCTCCTCTCATTTCTTAAATTTCAAATCTCTCCCCCCTTTCAAAAATCTTCTTTGCTTGTGATTTCTAAACTTAGACTCTTTATTGCAAATTAGAAACTTTGGCCTTATGCCATTGCATTTTTTTAAAATCTTTTCTTAAATCAAACTTGTAAATGAACTTAATCATATTGACTTAAACTTTCGAAAGACAAAAAGAACTAACACTCATTCAAACTCTTTTAGGCCTTTTGTGCCTCCTTTAAACATAAATTTTTGTTAAAAGCAATTCACTCACTTAGAAATTGATACCACGAACTATGAGGTTTTGATCCCTCATTTTTATGTTGGTACGTAGGCACAAGTCCGAAGATCTTGTCAAACATAAAAATATAATTAATGAATTATTTTCTCACCTCCACACTCTATTTATTACAAATATCTCTTATGCCAAAAAACACATACACACATAAAAAAGGGCTCCCTAGGAGTACCTAGGACACTTTGGGTGCTAACACCTTCCCTCTGTGTATCCAACCCCCTTACCTGTAATCTCTGGTCTTTTATATGTTTTAATTTGAAAGCTTCTTATCTTTGGGTTTTGTTCGTACTTTTCCCTTTTCCTTTGGAAACAATAAAAGCACGGTGGCGACTATGGTTTTATTGACGTTAAGTTTATCCATAACTTAATGGTCTTGAATTTACCGCTACGTCCTCCCATGCGCAATTGGGTTCTTAGAAAGATTAATCATGAAAACATTATCAACCCAGAGTGTAACAATATCACCTTCATTAATGTCCATCTCCTTCACTAGATTCATTAGCCACATGGCTTGACACACACATAACGAAGTAGCAATGTACTCGGTCTCACAAGACGAAAGTGAAACTACTGATTCCTTCTTCAAACACCATGAAATTTGTGTTCGGCCAAACATAAAGATGTGCTCAGTGTGGGAAAGAGAATTCTGTAGTCAATCGATCAGTTAATGTATCTTAGGATCCTCTTGACAGCTGTCAAGTGAGGCACATTCGATCTTGTAATACCCCAATTTTGACCCTAAGATCCCTCATGATATTCTCATCATATGCACTAGCATTGGGATCACATATTGGCATCCTCCTTACCCCTCATTCATTGGGTTTGCATTGGGAGAGATCACCAAGCACTTTTGATTATATCATACTTCATTTTTCTTTGTTTACTAACCAAAATACCAAAAATATGTCATTGTATAGCTTAACTCTTTTGTAGGTAGTGCACATGCTCATTTATGCTTTATCAAGCTCACATCTAGGGTTTAAGACCCTCATTGCAAGGAGCTCAGTCAAGAAATGGTTTACTATGGCGCTAAGTATCATATATGGATCTCCATTATCTTCACATGTTATTTTTATCAAGAAATCATCAAGAATTTGGAATTGGTTTGCCTTGGAAACCCTAATTCATCTGGGTATCTTATGTAACTTCTTCAACAAGTTTCTTCAACAATTGATCAAATATTTCAAGGGATACTTCACATTACATCATATTATGCATATATGATCCTCCATGGTTCCCAAAATTCAAGAGAATATCAAGCTAGCAAGTTGGTTCATGGTGGTTGACCAAAGGAATTCAACTGGTCAAAACTGGGGTTCCCTAGACCCTATCTCCTACAATTTTGTCATATGGAAATCATTCCAAGAGAAAAGTTACTCTAAATGACATTCCAAACAACTTTCATGTCGATTTCAAGAGCTAGTTTTGCTTGGAAAGTCATTTTTTATGGTGAAATATTATAGGTCATTTTGTCTAAACCCTAATTTGGAGGTCAACTTCCCAAGACCATAACTTGCTCAATTTTTATGATATGAAAGCTACTCAAGTTTCATGATCAAATTAAATACGTCTACTTCAACTTTTATGTTTGGAGGAAGTGTAAATTCAACTTTTAAATGCATGTGATATGAGGAAACATTATAGGTCATTTTGGGCCAATACCATTGAACAAGTGATTTTCCTCAACTCCTAAAATGCATAACTCCTTCATGTTAAATCCAAATGAGGTCAAATTTGTGACCAATTTAAAGGACATTGAGAGATCTACAACTTTTATGAAGGAACATTTCTCATTTGAAGTCCATAAAAAAAGTTACTCAAGGTGGAAGAAGTGAACATATGGCTTGGTACTTAGATTTTTTTTTGATATGTTTGATTTTCCAAACTTCCACCTCAAAATTCATCATGATCCAAGCTTCAAATGAAAAAGTGTTCAACATGAAAGTTGTCCCTCTTGATCTAACATTTCTAAAAATTCAAAATTCATCACATTTGGACAAAGAATGAATGACTTGTGCATGGCTTAAAGTTGAAGGGTCATTTGGAAGATTTGAAGTTCCAGTTTCCATACACTAATGAATGGCCTTTCCACATGACTTTAGCATTGCTTACACTCATTTTTGGACCTAAATGCATCATTACATGGGCCTATCACATGCTATGCATCCATGCAAAGGATATTGCTATTTTTTGGACTTTTGAAAGAAGTGTGCAATTATCAATCACTTGGCCTATAAATAGAGCCCCTCTTGCTCAGAATTATGGACCCTGCCACGTAAGCTTTGAATCAGTAACCCTAAACCCTCACATCCAAAGGATAAGCTTGGTGATTTCCATTGAAAATCGAGTTTGAATCTCTCAACTGTTTTGAGATTGAAACTCCAACAGTCCATCACTTTTCTTGATCCATTTCCACTCCATCAAGCATTTGAAGCAAGGCCAAGCACAATTGAGAGCAAGATCGTGCCAATCTGAATCTGCAGTGAAGGTGAATTTCTGAATTTTTCATCTCTTCGATTCTCACTCAATTCTCCACTATTCTTGTTGATTTTCGGTTGTCTGAAGTCCTACCAATGTAGGCAACAAGATTGAGTTTCTTAGAAGTCAAATCAAAGCAACTCAGATCATGATCCTCAAAATTCAATTCCCTGTATCTTTCTATATACTTGGAGTTAGGTAAAATTGAGACCAGATTCGAGCTCCTGAGCATTTTTACTTTAAATTCATGTCCTCCTTTTTTATTTTGGTGATGGTTGAAGGTGGGCCAGTCCGGTGAGGTCCACCGGAGAAGAAGACCGAAGCTCTGGCTTCGGCGATGTGTTGTCGTGTCTCTGAACCACATGATCCATTCATTTTGTTTGAATCTCATGCGTTGGTTTTGATTACCATCCCTGCAGCGCTGTTGACTAATGACCATGTGGAACGCGCGCTTGGATCCGCTTGATTTGTCACCTCAATTAATGAGGGAGATCAAGTGGGCCACGTTTTTTTTGTATTTTCTGATTTTTATTTTAATTGCTATATTTTCATTAATTCATATTAATTTTAATATTGATCCAATATGGGATTTTCACCAAAAAATTTCAAATATTTTTCTCTTTCATTTTCTGAATTAAAATTATTTTTTGGATCAACATTAATATTTTTCATTAATATTCCAAAAATAATGAATTTTTTCCCCAAGGTCCTTTGACCTTATTTGACGTATGATAAATCTCTTGGCCATTTATTTGGTGTTTTGAAGAGGTTTTAGGATTTTGATCAACCATATTTTAATTTAATGCAATTTTTAATTAATTTTTAATTGTTTAATTGTAAAATAATTGTGTTGAGAAATTTTTGTTGACTTGTTGAGTTTGACTATTGTTATTGGGCCTTGGTCAAGGTTGATTTAACTTTTTCGGATTAAAATCGTTGGATTTAGGGGATTGATGAAATGTACATTTCATCTCCCAAAATGAATGAATGATTTTAATATGATAAAAGTCCTCCCATGACCAATTTGAGTTTATTTCTTTTCCCCTCCCTCTTCATCTTCAATCCTGTTCTATTCCATCCATTTCATTAACCTATGATATCTATACATCCTAAGGCTAATTGATTCATAAACCAATATAAGTATGAATGAGATTAGGTCCACCCTTTTGACATTTTCTTTTAAGTGTGGTATGTTTTAGGAGTATGGTTCATAATACAATATCTCTAACATGCATTAACACAAAAATTTCTATTGTCCGACCTCAAGTAGTTGTGACTTCTACATAAGTCCAATTACGATTGCTTAACATAGTGCTAAATTTTGACCCAAAAGCATAGCATTCTAGTAAGTGAGATTGTAAGTCTCCCCCCTTTCATGGTATTGTGTGGAAATTTGGCCTTTTTTTCCTTCCTTTGGAAGATGTCTTGGTTCAAGAATCCATGCTTGTGAATAGAGGGTTGAGTGTTGTCCAAAGAATAACTTAAATAATTGAAAAGCAAAAGCAAATACTAACTTCTAATCAACTAACATTTGAATAACTTTAATTTCAAGTCATTTACTTTATGCACTTTAAATTCAAGTCTTTATCATTTGCCGTTATTCATACCATTTAACTTGTTTACTATAATGCCGTTTTCACTTTGCTCACTTGAGCCATATCTTGTGATTATATTTTGATTGTATATACTTGTTTGTGAATTTTGCTTGTGTTTGTGGTCTTTTGACCTTAATGTACATAATAACAACAAAAACCCTAAAAAAATATTTGTGTGGACTATTGGATTTGATCTGAGACATTGGACTTAGAATTAGGCAACATTCCTTATGCAAAAAGGACTTGGCCAATGCCAACTTTTCTGAAGCCAGTCATTATGAATTGAACTTTCATCTGAAGCAAGTATTGAGATCCCTTTTGAGTTCATCTGCAACATGGCCTTGAGGCAATTGTTATTTTGAACCTATGTCTAATGCCTTATTCTGAGCAATTTAAGGAGTATGTCATCTGATGCATGGAAGCTTAAGAAGAAGACTATGAAGTTGATAGCTTGGATGTGGCTATCTTTATTTGATGCCTTGCTCTTCACCTTTCTATTTGTGTATTGATATTGGTTGATTCTAAAGTCCAAGGAAAAATTGGGTTTCTATATGACATTCTTGTCCATTGGATTGCATCCCATTGGTCAGATCTTTTCAACTCTTAACTTTTAAATTTTTGCTTAGGATAACCTCTTCATCTTCTCCCACTTCTTAAATTTCAAAATCTCTCCCCCTTTTCAAAAACTTTCTTTGCTTGTGATTTCAAACTTAGACATTATTGCAAATTAGAAACTTTGACCTTATGCCATTGCATTTTCAAACTTTTTTTTCTTAATCAAACTTGTAAACGAACTTAACTATACTTGACTTAAATTTTCAAAAGACAAAAAGAACTAACACTCATTCAAACTCTTTTAGGCCTTTTGTGCCTCTTTTTTAAACTTAAAATTTTGTTAAAAGCAACTCATTCACTTTGAAATTGTTACCACGAACTACGAGGTTTTGATCCCTCATTTTTATGTTGGTACGTAGGCATAAGTCTGAAGGTCTTGTCAAACACAAAAATATAATTAAGGAATTTTTTTCTCATCCCCACACTCTATTTATTGCAAACATCATTTTATACCAAAACATATGTACACACAAAAAAGGACTCCCTAGGAGTACCTAGGACACTTTGGGTGCTAACACCTTTACTCTGTGTAACCAACCCCCTTACCTGTAATCTCTGGCAATTTACTAGTTTTGATTTGAAAACTTATTATCTTTGGATTTTGTTCGTACTTTCCCATTTTCCTGTGGAAACAATAAAAATGTGATGACGAATCTACTTTTATTGACGTTAAGTTTATCTATAGCTTAATGGTCATGAATTTACCGCTACATCAATTAAGTGGTGACTCTACTTGGGAGTAGTCTCCAGTGGGTTTAGCCTACTTTTTGTGTGTATATAATTGTATATTTGATGTATGTATATTTGTATGTATGATATAATCTGCTTGTTGTGCTTGGTGATCTCTGAGTCGTGAGATATGTTCTAACCCGAACTTGAGTGCAATTAAGATATGAGGATGGTATAGTAATGTTCGACTTGTATGGAGTAGTTCTTAACAAGTTGACTTGAGACCCATCTACTTAGTGGAGACCCTTTTGGAGTTATTGATGTCACACAAGTTATTTGTGGTTAGACATTACTTTCTCTGATTTGGGGTCCGAGAAGCTGAGGACCGCAGAACACTTAACCCATCTTGGCCTCTTTAGGATGTAGTGCAGAGACTGTTAAGGTGTAGACTTGATAATAGTTGTTACACGATACTAGACTCAGACGAGTTTCTCTTGAGAATATTATGGGTTGATGAGTTAGTCATCCTAACCTGTAATATCTGGTAGGTGGAATTAAGACTTTGGGAACTTTTTAGAACATGATCTATAGGTTTTTATCCTTAGTACACTCCTTTGGGGATGGTTCTTAACCCGACTTCATGCTCGTGACTCACAACAAACCCTTGATTTTTGGTTGATCCAATCAAGTCTTGTCAATATCAATAGAACTTGGGTGTTGATAAGGTGAAAACTATAATCCACCAAAATGGATGATTGATCTTAACAAAGACCTAATTCATCCCTTGACCTTTGTTTGTTTTCCTTGTGTGTGATCCCTTATTTGTGATTGTTGCATTCACGCATTCATGCGCATCATAAAATTCATCACAACAAGGAAGCTATCATCTTTTGTATTAGATCCCTTGGACTTCACGCAACGCCATGGGAAGATTCTATTTGTGTTATCTGCTGATATGGTCGAAGGACTATTGAGTGTATTGGTTCAGTTTTATGAACCTCTCTAACATTACTTCACTTTTCCGGATTATCAGCTCGTGTCTACGTTAGAGGAGTATGCCCATCTCTTGGGAATATCTGTTTCTAACAAAGTTCCCTTTAGTGGATTGGAGAAGATTCTCATATCTCATATTATAGCTGAAGCGCTTCATCTGAAGAAGTCTGAGATTGAGGCTCATTAGGTGAAGAAAGGAGGAATGTTTGGGTTGACTTCTGAGTTCCTCATCAAGGAAGCTACTGCCTTTTCTCAAGCCGATAGTGTGGATGCTTTCGAAGCTATCTTTGTGTTGCTCATCTATGGGTTGGCTTTGTTCCCTAACATTGACGGGTTTTGTTGATGTTAACGCCATTAGAATTTTCTTAATTGGGAATCCTGTGCCTACTTTGTTGGGTGATATGTATTTCTCTTTGCATCTAAGGAATTCCAAAGGTGGTGGAACTATTATATGATGTGTTCCTCTTCTGTACAAATGGTTTATTTTGCACTTGTCTCAGACACCACTTTTATGGAGAACAAACAATGTCTAAGGTGGTCCCAGAGACTTATATCTCTCACTAATGATGATATAGTTTGGCATGATTCTTCCTTGGGTAGCTTGGAGATTATTGATAGTTGTGGTGAATTCTCTAATGTGCCTCTCATTGGTACACAAGGAGGGATTAACTACAACCCTGCTTTGGCTCGTTGTCAACTTGGGTTCCCCTTGAGAGACAAACCTAATAACACTCAGTTAGAAGGTCTTTTCTATCAAGAGGGTAAAGATCCCAAACTTTTGAAGCAGAAGATGATACACGCTTGGCATAATGTGCATAAGAAAGGAAGACCGAGCTTGGTCCGTGCAACTGTGTAGCTTTGGAAGCTTACACTTCTTGGGTGAAGAAGAGACCTTTGGAATTGAAGATGCCTTATGTTTATGAGACACCTATGTCTATGGTTGTGGATGAGCTATCAACTCTCCCTAACCAAGATGTAGAGGAGTTGGAAGACGCACTCGCCAAGGTGAAGCAAGAGAAGGATATGTGGGAAGAGCGGTTCCATGCTTTGAGCAGAAAGCACGAGGAGTTACGACTTGAGTCTAAGGACAAGGATGCACTTATTGAACTTCTTGAAGACCAAGTAGTGAAGAGACAGAGAGAGCCAGAGGGTCCATCTTCCTCTAGTATGCCTCAACCTTCCGTTGCTTGGAAGAAGATTATTGATCAACTTGTCCTCGAGAAGGCTCAGATGAAGACTTCTTTTGAGTCTGAGATTCGACGCCTCCGAAGGAAGTACACGCCTGCAGCCAGATCATCGGACACCTTTGTTAGGGGATCCTTAGGATGACTAGTTTCCTTTTCTCTTGTATTTGTATTTTGGTTTTTGAAATTGTACTTGTCGTACCCCTAATTTTGACCACTTTCTCAGCTAACTCAGAGTTTAGATTACTGACATGTCCAAAACTCCTTACAGGCTATCTGGTCAACCCAAGGACTTAAAAAGTTAAAGGGGGACCCTTTTGACTTTTTATTCTCCCCTAAGGAGTTTGATCTTACATTAGGGTATAATTATGGATAGAAATTTGGGATAAAAAAAATTAGGGATAAGGGATAATACTTGAGTTTGTATAATTATAAATAATTAATTTGGATAATTTTAGGGATAATATGAGATAATTTTATGGGATAAAACCTCAGGGTCTTAAGGGATAAAAATTTATGGGATAATTTAGGGATAATTTTTGGGATAATAAATAGGGATAAATTTTTAGGGTTTTAGGGATAAATAATTAGGGATAAGGGATATAACACTTTGGTTAAGGTTATGAGATAAAACCCTAGGATTTTAAGGGATAAAAAATTTATGGGATAACTATGAGATAATTTTGGCATAATTTTTGAGATAATAAATACGGATAAATTTTTAGGGTTTTAGGGATATAAAAAATTAGGGATAAGGGACATAACACTTACGTTTATATAATTAGCCTTTTAATTTATTTTCTTAAATAAAATAATTGAAAATAATTAATTTGGATAATTTTATAGGTAATGTGGGATAAGGTTATGGGACAAAATCATATGATTTTAAGGAATAAAAATTTATGGGATAACTATGGGATAACTTTGGGATAATTTTTGGGACAATAAATAGGGATAAATTTTTAGATTTTTATGGATAAATAATTAGGGATAAGGGATATAACCCTTGGATTTATATTATTACCCTTTTAATTTATTTTCTTAAATAAATTAATAATTATATTTCTACAAATAATTAAATGGGATAAAATTCTATAACAAAAATAAGGGATAAAACACAAGGGATAAAAAGAAGGGACAAAAACAAGGGATACATCAAGGGACGAACATATAAATATCTAATATGGGTTTACTTTCTTAAATATCACGATATATATAATATGGGTTTACTTTCTTAAATAAAAATAGTTAGGTTTTTTTTATCAATCAAAAGGGGTATGTCATATAAATATATAATATTTAAGTATTATAGTTTTTTGTTTATAATTAATGGGGTAATCATTGAATAACTTAGGGATAATATGGGATAAAATTTATAACAATTGTTAGGGATAAAATCATGGATTAAAGTCAGGGATAAGGGATACAATATTTGAGTTTCTAAATCAAACTTTTAATATTAGAATGATGATATAATATCACTAGGGGTCATTTTCATCAATCAAAGTAATGAGATTTTTTTGCAATCAATCAAAGAGGGATAAAATCAAATTCAACACACTTCAAATTGTAAGACCTTTACCCTATTGTATTGAGGCATTTTCTCCAAATCAATTACTTCTCCACCCCCGATGCGTGAGAATTTTCAAGGGATAAAAACAATAAACCAACCAACATTTTTTAAGACGAACTACGGTGCTCCGATCCTTCAATAAATTTGAGGGTACGTAGACATAGAGTTGTAAGACTCTAGCGAGTACAATAATCAAAAAACTTTTTTTTCTCAATTAATCAATTTTCTTTTAAATAATAAAATAATTTTCAATAAATAGATAAATAATTAACCAATACTAATTAATAAAGCAAATGTTCCTTAGGAACACACTAACCCTAGAATTAGAGGAGGATCCCATTGAGTACAATGGAGGTAAGGGGTGCCTAGCACCTTCCTCTTACTTAAACGACTCCCGAACCTAGCATTTTACCCTTAGTTAATAGGTTTTATCATTATTTCCATGTTCCTTAGGAACGAATAAAGAATGGTGGCGACTCTGTCATTTTTCCAGCCGCGACAATACTCAGTGTAATCCTTCCAAATTATATGAATGAAAGAGATTTGTATGGTCAATCAAATTGTTACAATTGTTATTATATATTTGCAAACAAAATATTATGTTCCTTGAAAATAAAAACAATCAAAGCATTGCATTTCATGCATCATTTGCATAATAGGTTTTTCTTTTGCCAGGTGTCTTATTGGTTATTCTTCTATGCTTCTGACAAGCTGACTCATCAATACAATTCTCGCGCCAATCATCCAAGAAACATGGAACACTTAGAATAAGAGAACCAAGAGTTGAAGGACGAGATTGCCCGCTTGAATTCCATGTTGGAGTCAGTTCTAGTTGCTCAAAGTCAATCTTGTCCAACGCATGTAACTCCTCCTCCTTAAAGGACTGTCATTTCAGAGGTTGTGACTTCAACCGTGCCTGCCACTCAATTTGCTCATGCCATGCCTGTCGGATTCTCGTGGGGAATGCCGCCCAACTTTGTGCCTGAAGGTTTTACGCCTACTTTTGCTTCCATGTCGGCATCTCGCTCGATCATGTCTGTTCCTTCTCCAGTTGTTCACACCCTGCCTCGTGTTGAGGACACCATCTACCATTCTGAGCCGTCTGAGGGTCTGGATGTTTATGAGAAGATGGACGAGATGAAAGACTAATTCCTTGAGCTGTGAAAGGAGTTGAAGACCTTGAGGGGAAAAAATTCTTTTGGTAAGAGTGTTGCGGAACTTTGCTTGGTTCCCAGTGTCAAGATCCCGATGAAGTTCAAAGTCCCTGACTTTGAAAAGTATAAGGGAAACACGTTCCACTTAGCCATCTTGTCATGTATGCCAGGAAAATGTCAACGCAAACTGATAATGATCAGCTATTGATTCATTACTTTCAAGATAGTCTGACTGGTGCCGCTCTGAGGTGGTACATGGGTTTGGATAGTGCAAGTGTCCGCACGTTCAATGATTTGGGTGAAGCATTTGTGAAACAGTACAAATACAACATGGATATGGCGCCAGATAGGGACCAGCTCCGGTCGATGTCTCCGAAGGATAAAGAGACATATAAAGAGTACGCCCAGAGATGGAGAGAGTTAGTTGCTCAGATCAACCCTCTGTTGGAAGAAAAGGAGATGACCAAGATCTTCCTCAAGACCCTGAGCTCGTTTTACTATGAGCGAATGATTGCTAGTGCCCCCAGTGACTTTACTGAAATGGTAAACATGGGGATGAGATTAGAAGAAGGTGCCCGTGAGGGATGTTTATCTAAGGAAGAAGCATCATCAAGCAAGAGGTATGGTAACAATTTCTCTAAGAAGAAGGAAGCTTAAACCAATGCAGTATCAAATGGGAGGCAAAGGAGGCCTCATGTCAGAAGAAGTCCGCAACCCCGTCAACACCATTATCAAGTATCATCTGTTATTCCAGTATTTTCCAATAATCAATCAGTATCAGTTCAACAACAATGTCAACAACATCCACAACAAAGAAAAAACAACTACAACAACACCAACACCAATAATAATCAACAACAACAGAACTTTGAGAGGAAGAAGGTCTCTTTCGACCCGATTCCTATGTCTTATGCTGAGTTATACCCATCTTTGGTTCTCAAGAACCTTCTCCAACCAAGAAATTTCCCGCAAATTCCAGAACGACTTCCATGGTGGTATAAGCCAGAGCTTCGTTGTGCCTTTCACCAAGGGGATCCCGACCATGATATAGAGAATTGCTACCCGCTAAAATATGAGGTTCAGAAGCTCGTGAAGAGTGGGATGGTGTCCTTTGAGGACCGTGCGCCGAATGTGAAAGCAAACCTATTGCCTGCTCATGGTCATTCCTCTGTAAATATGGTAGATGGTTGTCCAAGAAGTTTCCGAGTATTTAATGTGGGATGTATTCGTCGATCTTTGGTTGAGATGCATAAGACCTTGTATATTATTAGTGATTGCGAGCATGATCATAACAGTTGTGTAATCTGCAGTGTAAATCCCCGTGGGTGTTCAGTTGTCAAAAGAAATATCCAGAAGTTGATGGATGAGAATGTAATCCAGATTCAACAGTCGAGGGATATAGATGATGTCAACGTCATAGTACCAGTGTTCAAAACTCATGAGAGGGTGGTAATTCAGTTCGATAGCAGCAGCAGTAACAACAACAATAGATCGGTATCGCTGTTAGTGATACGGTTAGGGGGCCCTGTCCCATATGCATCCGATAGAGCTGTTCCGTATCAGTATAACGCTACTATGTTAGAGAATGGTCAAGAGGTTCCGTTTCCTATGACCAGTTATGTTGTGAGTATTGATGATGTTACAAAGGTGACCCCTAGCGGTAGTGTTTTTGGGCTTGTGTTCCCAAAGGGTGTAGAGGATGTTAGTAAGAAGGTGGGGGTGTCTGTAGTAGATCTAGTTAGTGCTCCAAAGTGTCAGTCTGGTGAACCCAGCAGTTTGAAGCCTAATGATGATGATGAGGTGCTTCGTTTGATTAAGAAAAGTCAATTTAATGTGATGGGGCAGCTTCTCAGAACTCCTTCCAAGATTTCAGTGTTGTCTCTGCTCATGAATTATGAAGCACACAGAGAAGCATTACAAAGGGTATTGGAGCAAGCTTATATGGAACATGATGTAATAATAGACCGGTTCGATCATATTGTGGCTAAAATTACTTTCTACAACAATCTGAGCTTTTGTGATGAAGAACTTCCCGAGGAAGGCAGAAATGACAACTTAGCGTTGCACATATCGATGAACTGCAAGGAGGATGCGTTGTAAAATGTGTTGGTTGATACCGGCTCTTCTTTGAATGTACTCCCGAAGTCAACTCTTTCCAAATTGTCGTATCAAGGAGCTCTAATGAGATACAGTGGTGTGATCGTTAAAGCTTTTGATGCTTCTCACAAAACTGTTATAGTAGAAGTGGACCTTCCAAGATAGGTCCGAGTGATTTCCAAATTACTTTCCAAGTAATGGATATCCATCCAGCCTATATCTGCTTGTTAGGAAGGACGTGGATACATGAGGCGGGAGCTGTGACGTCAACTCTGCATCAAAAGTTAAAGTTTGTAAAGAATGGTAAGCTCATTATCGTTGGAGGAGAGAAAGATTTGTTAGTAAGCCACCTGTCGTCTTTCTCGTATGTTGAAGCTGAGGATGAGATTGGAACTCCGTTCCAAGATCTATCTATTGCTGAAGAAAAGAGAGTTGGGGCACCCATGTCCTCCTTTAAAGACACGCAGAAGATTGTTGAAGACGGTAATTCTGATCAGTGGGGCCGGATGGTAGAGGTCGTCAAGAACAAGAGCAGAGCTGGTTTGGGATTCCAACAAGGGTCGTCAGTTGAAGATGTGCAACCCAGTTTCCGTAGCGGAGGGTTCATTCATGGTAATGGATAACACTCACCTGCCGTGATCGTGGGGGATGAAGATGAAGACTGCACCAATTTTGTGACACATGGAAAAGCTTGCAACAATTGGACCGTTGTCGATGTTCATATTATTTTTCATTATTCTAAGTAATTGCTTTATTGTTTTTGAAAATCCTTCTCCTATGCCTAAGGGAGAAGTGAACATTGTTTGACATCTTTTAATTTGATCATTTATAAAATGCAAATCTATTCATGCACGTCTATGATGTTTTATTTTTACTTTTGCTTTTCTGAAAATGGTAATCACAAAAAAAAAACAATAATTGTCCATCTGCATAATATTTGGTCACAATCCACTTCTATAAAATCAAAATATCAAATCATTATGTAGGTTGGTTCCTAAACCCATTGAATACAATGATCCTACTCCTACTCCAAACTTTGAATTCTCTGTGTTTGAGGCTGAGGAAGAAAGTGATGAATAAGTGTCTGATGAATTGTCTCGTCTACTTGAGCACGAGGAAAAATCCATTCAGCCATTTTAAGAGCAGATTGAGTTGGTCAACTTAGGTTCCGAAGATGATGTGAAGGAAGTCAGGATTGGGTCTCAACTGTGTCTAGAGGCTAAGAAAGGGTTGGTTGATCTTCTCCGAGAGTATTCAGATGTGTTTGCTTGGTCTTATCAAGACATGCCTGGTTTGGATTCTGAGATTGTGGAGCATAGATTGCTGTTGAATCCAGAATGCCCGCCAGTCAAGCAAAAGTTGAGAAGGACTCATCCTGATATGGCAGTGAAGATCAAAGAAGAAGTGCAAAAGCAGATTGATGCTGATTTTCTTGTTACTGCTGAGTATCCACAGTGGGTGGCCAATATTGTGCATGTTCCTAAGAAAGATGGAAAAGTCCGCATGTGTGTTGATTATAGAGATTTGAACAAAGCTAGTCCTAAAAGATGATTTTCCTCTGCCACACATTGATATGTTGGTAGACAATACAACTAAATTCAAAGTCTTTTCATTTATCGACGGATTTTCCGGTTATAATCAGATCAAAATGGCACCCGAAGATATGGAGAAGACCACATTCTTTACACCTTGGGGAACATTCTATTATAGAGTGATGCCTTTCGGTTAAAAGAATGCTGGTGCAACTTACCAGAGAGCAATGACCACTTTTTTTCATGATATGATGCATAAAGAGATCAAAGTCTATGTTGATGATATGATTGCTAAATCCAATGATGTGTGAAGTCATGGCTTCTTGATGATTTTGATGATTACAACATCTCTCAACAATTCTCATGTGAAAAGATCAAAAAGCTAAAAGACTTGAAGTGAATTGAAGTGGAGTAAAGATTCAAGTGAAGTATATCATTTCAAAGGATCAAGTATCATCATTGGTATATCTAAAACTTTGACTAATATGATATACAAGTGTTCAAATATTTATTCCATGATATCTTGGTTCATATAGAAAATTAGGATGTATTGCATTTCATTTTTCACATTCTGCCAAATTCTATTTTTCAAAACTGGGCTTCAGTAACCGGTTACCCACCGAGCAGTAACCGGTTACCCACTGAGCAGTAACCGGTTACCACTGTTGTTTTTCAAATATTTTTTGGACGTTGGAAGCAAGTAACCGGTTACCACTGACGAATTTTGGCAGATTGGTGCATTTCTTCATTCAAATGTTTTCTTTGCATTCCTTTGAATCATGGCATCCTTTCATTCATCATACTCTTTCAAAAAGGTGTTCGTAGCAATATATAAACATCATTACTCATTTTTTATATACCCACCTCCTTTCTTGTAAACACTTTCAATTAATCATTCTTATAAAAACTCTGATTTTTATCAAGTGTCCAAAAACTTTCTTAAAAAAGTATTCTTTGCATTAAACCTTCATATACCTTGCTAAGAATACATATCATTTGGTTTGAACACTTGTATACTATATTGAGTGATTGATATCCAAAGGGGAAGATTAATCCAAGTGATTAATATATTCAAGATTCATCATCAACTTTTTAATTTAGTTCAGATTTTTGTATCATACCTTGTTGTCCAGGATTGTTGGAAACAAGTGAAGTGTTGAAGAGGATTGTTCTTCATACACTTGATTACCTATAGGTTAGATAGTAAGCATCACCATTGGTGTGAGTAGGCTGTACAATAATTCTAACTATAGTGAAATCTCTTTCGAGTCGAAAGGGGAGTGGAGTACCTTCGGAGTGTGAAGGGAACCACTATAATTTCCGGTGTCCTTTTACTTTCCGCAATTTATTTTTCAGCACTTAAACGAAAAATAACCAAGAACCAGAAACAAGATCGAAGAAATTTTTACCACCTAATTCACCCCCCTCTTAGGCGCATTTACAACTTACATGATGAAGAAGAACATGTTGAGCATTTGTTGAAACTATTCCAGCGTTTGAGGAAATATAAGCTCCGCTTGAATCCCAATAAGTGTACGTTTGGTGTTCGTTCTGGTAAGTTGTTGGGCTTTATTGTCAGCGAGAAAGGTATTCAAGTCGATCCTGCCAAGGTTAAAGCCATACAAGAGATGACTGCGCTCAAAACTGAGAAGAAAGTCAAAGGTTTTCTCGGTCGCTTGAATTATATCTCAAGACTCATTTCGCATATGACTGCCACATGTGCACCTATATTCAAGCTTCTTCGGAAAGATCAGTCTTGTGATTGGACCGAGGATTTCCAGAAAGCTTTTGACAGTATCAAAGAGTATCTGCTTGAGCCTTCGATTCTGTCTCCACCTGTTGAAGGAAGACCATTGATTATGTATTTGACTGTTCTTGAAGAAAGTATAGGCTGTGTTCTAGGTCAGTAAGACGAAACTGGAAAGAAATAATATGCTATTTACTATCTCAATAAGAAGTTCACCGACTATGAGACTCAGTATTCTATGATAGAGAAAACTTGTTGCGCATTGGCTTGGGCTGCTAAGCGTCTGCGTTAGTATATGTTAAATCATACCACTTGGTTGATATCCAAAATGGATCCAATCAAGTATATTTTTGAGAAGCCTGCTTTAACTGGGAGGATTGCCCATTGGCAAATGTTGTTATCCGAGTATGATATTGAATATCAATCTCAAAAAGTGATCAAAGGTAGTATCTTGGCTGACCGTTTGGGTCACCAACCGATTGAAGATTACCAGTTAGTGCAATATGACTTTCCTAATAAAGAGATCTTATACTTGAAAATGAAAGATTGTGATGAACCATTTCTTGAAGAAGGGCTAGAACCTGGTTCCTGTTGGGGCATGGTATTTGATGGAGCTGTTAATCAGTATGGTAATGACATTGGGGCAGTGATTATTACTCCTCAAGGCACTCATTTTCCGTTTACAGCAAGATTGACTTTCAAGTGTACGAATAATATGGTTGAGTATGAAGCTTGCATTATGGGGCTTGAAGAGGCCATTGATCTCAGAATCAAATATTTTGATGCCTATGGAGATTCAACTTTGGTTGTGAATCAAATCAAAGGTGAATGGGAGAAGAATTAACCCGGTTTAATACCATATAAAGATTATGCGAGGAGGATTTCAACTTTTTTTACAAAGGTTAAGTTTCATCATATCCCTCGAGATGAAAACCGGATGGAAGATGCTCTTGCAACGGTTGCTTCAATGATTATGGTGAAGTATTGGAATGAGGTTCCCAATCTGGCTGTGATGCGTCTTGATAGGCCAGCTTGTGTATTTGTTGTTGAAGAGATCAAAGATGAGAAACCGTGGTACTTTGATATCAAATGTTTTCTCCAAAGTCAGATTTACCCGCATGGGACATCTTTGAAAGATAAGAAGACTTTAAGGAGATTATCTGGCAATTTCTACCTGAATGGTGATGTACTTTACAAGAGAAACTTCGATATGGTTCTGCTCAGATACTTGGATAGACACGAAGCAAACTTATTGATGACTGAAGTCCATGAAGGTTCCTTTGGTACTCATTCCAAAGGACATGCTATGGCTAAGAAGATGTTGAAAGCAGGTTATTATTTACTGACAATGGAATCTGACTATTGTAAGTTTGTGAAGAAATGCCACAAGTGTCAAATATATGCAAATAAGATTCAGGTTCCTCCGACACTTTTAAACGCCATTTCGTCCCCATGGCCCTTCTCCATGTGGGGAATTGACATGATTGACATGATTGAGCCCAAATCTTCTAACGGACATCGTTTCATTTTGGTGGCTATTGACTACTTCACAAAGTGGGTTGAAGCGGCATCATACGCCAATGTAACCAAGCAAGTTGTTGTGTGGTTTATCAAGAATCAGATATATGCCGTTATGGTGTGCCAAGTAAGATCATTACTGACAATGGATCGAACTTGAACAACAATATGGTGGAAGTTCTTTGCAAAGACTTCAAGATTGCTTACCATAATTCTTCTCCTTACAGACCCAAGATGAATGAGGCTGTTGAAGCTGCGAACAAGAACATAAAGAAGATCATTCAGAAAATGGTTATGGCGTACTAGGATTGGCATGAGATGCTCCCATTTGCTTTGCACGGGTATCGTACATCCATCCGCACTTCAACAGGGGCAACCCCTTTCTCACTTGTTTATGGCATGGAAGTTGTGCTCCCAGTAGAGGTTGAGATCCCATCATTGTGTGTCTTGATGGAAGCCAAGTTGACTGAAGCTGGATGGTGCTATATCAGGTATGACCAGCTGAATTTGATTGAAGAGAAGAGGTTAACTGCCATGTGTCCTGGTCAGCTATATCAGCAGAGAATGGAGAAAGCTTTTGATAAGAAGGTCAGACCTCATGCATTCAGAGAAGGTGATCTTGTGCTTAAGAAAATTCTATCTTTCAAACCAGATTCTAGGGGAAAATGGACTCTTAATTATGAAGGCCCATATGTTGTTAAGAGAGAATTTTCAGGCAGTGCTTTGATTCTTGCAACTATGGATGGTGAAGAGTTCACTCGTCCTGTGAATGCTGATGCAGTCAAGAAATACTTCGCCTAAAAAGAAAAGAACAGCTCACTAAGTTGAAAATCCGAAAGGGCGGCTTAGGAAAAAATGACCACCTCGGTGGATTGAAAACCTGAAAGGACGATCCAGGCAAAAGTTAGAGACATAAAACATAAAATTTATCCTGATAAATTAAGTACCCCACCTTGGGGAAATTTATGCAAAAATTAGGGATCATGGCAAGTAACTGCATCCTGTTGATCTTTAGTCTTGAAGACTTTCTTGAGCACAATGTTTGGTTCTGATTCATATTCAGCCAAAGCCAAGAGCGCAATGGATATTAAAGGCGGTATGAGGATTAGTGATCATTGTATTCAATGTATCTGTTTTCCATGTAAATTACCATTTTTAAACTTTTGTAAAGATCTATGGAGTCTTGTCATTTACAGACTACCATTCTATCAGATAAAGTTAAGCTTTTTATCCAATTGTTTCCACCAAATAGAATTAAATTGTATCATGATCATTTTAAAATTAAAGTTTTAAAATAAAAAGCATGTTTTCTTAAATAATAAAAGCAGATACTTTTAAAAAGCAATTAAAGGAATATCAACAGCGGTTTAAAAACAGTAAGCCCTAAATGCGAAGCATTATTGGTTTTCCCCAAGCAGTATTTCAACATCTCCAACCGGGTTTCGTTGGTTTCCCCAACTGAGTTTGTGATTGCCTCCCTCGAGTTGTAGGCGCGTCATTACAACAGTTTGCATAGATTCAAAAAATTTTGTTCCCCCATAGGTCTCCATCAGAGTTATCCCTAACTCTTGAGTAGTATTTTTGACCCTCTACAAGGTTGTCTCCTAGTTGATATGGTGTTGACCTAAATATCCCTACAGAATTGATAATGCAGTTTCCTCAGCAGACCCGCTCCTCTTTTCCCCAGCCAGGGTTGAGCCTTTGAGGTGGCCGATTCTCTCCAGCAGTTGTTTCCCTCCTGTGAGGATTGGCGGAGTACTGTATTGATGATGCAGTCCAGTGACATTTGTATCCTTTGTGATCATTTTGTCAGCATAATCATCATATACATATACATATACACATACATTCGTTTCATTATTCCATTAATAATACACTTTGAGATTCATTGTTTCTCTGATCCTCTGCTACAGTGGTATACTTTTTACCCATGCTGATTTGGTTTGTATGTCCTCTTTCAACTATAGAGTGTCAGTCCACTAAGCAGAAAGAATTTAACCTTTTGTCATTCCCCACTGAGTTACTTCCTCGTGGATGATTATTATTTCAGCTTCCTCCCCATTTGATAGTCTGGATGGGACCACTCCCCTTGAGTTATATTCTCATTGGGTTGAGTCTTTGATTGACCGTTTCTTTCTAGACCTTACCTAGATAGACGCTTTTGGTCCCCTGAGAGTTTACTACCCAGTGACTGGTAATATTCTTCTCAATTTGCAAGTATTTCACTTTTTTTTCCCAATACCTAGAAAAAGTACCCTTTTTCTCCCAAGCGGATTCGTTTCTCACGTTTCCCTAGGAAGTTTATCCTTGATATGTTCATCCTAACCAGTGACAGATATTTTCTTCCCTACTTTGAGTTTATCCTAGATATGTGAAGGAGAAGTGCGATCCAAAATGCAGCGGAATTTAAAATTTCTCCTTTAGTGATCCTTACGAATGGGCATGATCAGTGATAGAATCGTTACCTCTTTTGGCGATTGTAACCTTTGATGCAGATCTACGGAGCGATCACGAACGTTGAATAATGACAACGCCTCTACTCAGTCCACACGAATGGATTCCTTCAATATTAGTGCTAGCTGCTACAAATGAAGGCTTTGAGTGAGAGAGAGAGAAACGAAATTGCAACTGCACTAATGCTTCTGCACAAGGGGTCTATTTATAGAACCACTTGTGTGGGCTGCAAGCTAAAAATCCCACTTAAGTGTATGTGGCTCATATCTTATAATATGCCAAAATCACTTAAGCGTGTGGTGCCTTACCATATTTCGTATTCTACTTAAGTACACAGTACCTTACGATGTTCTACAATTCACTTAAGTGCATCGTACCTTATGGTGTTCCTTAGTTACTCTATCTCTCATCAATCCGTCCTTTTGTGTGTGACCCTATAGGTTTTCGCGGCATTGGCAATTATATTAAATCACATATTTAACATAATAAACAGTGAGCGGTATCTAGCAACACATCACTGCTACCTAAGACACAAAAAATGTCATGTGATCTGACAAATCCTTTTGTGATAATACTTATGTGTACAATTAACCTTTTTCCCTTACGTCTATATTGAACACAAGGCATAGACCTTGTCATCCTTGTCCAGTTCAATATTGGGCCCATAGACATTTATCCTATTACGCAGGATGGGCAAATTCCATCTAGGTCACTCATGTCCCTTAGCATGCTTCGTGGAGTACCCATCAACTGTCTTTATGGTCATCCAGTTACGGACAATGTTTGATCAACAATAAGGCACTCGACTCTACATCTAGGGTCCATAGTGGTTTCAGGTCGAAGGGTGCTATACACCATTATCACCATGAGAATAACTTATGACACTTTGCATAACATTCTATCTAGTATTCTCATACTGGGTCAATCCAGTATAAATATTACTCTTAATATTCATACCTATGTTTAAGACTTGATAACTCCTTATCCATGATCCATGAGATGTGATCATCAGTCTATATACATAATAGTCTTAATGCTTTAATGTTATCCCACTTCATAATAAAGCTCGACTACGGATACTTTAAGAATAATGTCCTTATGTTTAATGTGGTCTCATGATTAAGTCACACTTGATACATTAAATGGACTAGCTATTCTAGGGACTTTATTAGACAAACATAATAAAGAAAAAGCCTTTTATTATTAATAAATAATTCGATACAAGTACCAAAAGTATTGGCCTCTAGGGCTTACACCAACAATATGTTCATCCTGTAGCGGTAAATTCATGATCATCAAGCTATGGATAAGCTAGATGTCAATAAAACCAGAGTCGCCACCGCGCTTTTATTGTTTCCAAGGGAAAAGGGAAAAGTACGAACAAAACCCAAAAGATAAGAAGTTTTTAGATCAAAACTAATAAAATGCCAGAGATTATAGGTAAGGGGGTTGGTTACACAAAGGGAAGGTGTTAGCACCCAAAGTGTTCTAGGTACTCCTAGGGAGACCTTTTTTGTGTGCATATGTATTTTTGTACAAAATGATGTTTGCAATAAAATAGAGTGGAGGGATGAGAAAAGAACTCATTAATTATATTTTTTCATTTAACAAGACCTTAGTACTTCTACCTACGTATCAAAATAAAAATGAGGGATCGAAACCTCGTAGTTCGTGGTATCAATTTCAAAGTGAGTGAGTTGCTTTTAACAAAAATTTAAATTTAACAAAGACACAAAAGGCCTAAAATGGTTTGAATGAGTGATAGTTCTTTTTGGCTTTTGAAATTTTAAGTCAACTATAGTTAAGTTTATTTACAAGTTTGATTAAGAAAAGAGTTTAAAAAAAGCAATGGCATAAGGCCAGAGTTTCTAATTTGTAAACATGGTCTAAGTTTATAAAAACAAACACAAGTAAAGAAGATTTTAAAAGGAGGGAGATATTTGAAATTTAAGAAGTGGGAGGAGATGGAGAGACTAATCCTAAGCAAAAATTTAAAAGTTGAGAGTTGAAAAGATCTTACCAATGGGCTGCAATCCAATAGACAAGAATGTCATATAGAAACCAATTTTTCCTTTGGACTTTAAGTCACGCAATATCAATAAGCAAGTAGCAAAATGAAGAGCAAGGCATCAAATAAAGATAGCCACATCCAAGCTTAACAACTCCATGATCTTCTTCAAAATTTCCCATGCATCAGATGACTTCAAAGATGGCATTATGCACAGGTTCAAAATAACAACTTCATTATGATCATGTAGTAGATGAACTCAAATGGATCTTTAATATTGTATCAGATGAATGTTCACTTCACAAGCACTTGGTTTCATGAAAGTTGGCATTGGCCAAGTCCTTTGCATAGGGAGTGTTTCCTAAATTCTAAGTCCAATAGTCTCAGATCAAACCAACATTCCACAAAAGATGTTTTTTTAGGGTTTTTGTTCTTATTATGTACATTAAGGTCAAAAGACCACCCAAGCAAACAAATATATACAAGCACAATATATCACAAAATATGGCCCAAGTGGGCAAAGTGAAAATGGCATTAAAGTAAACAAATTGAATGGTATGAATAATGGCAAATGAATAAAGCTTAAAAATTAAAGTGCATAAAAGTAAATGACTTGAAATTAAAGGTTAGTTGTTAGTTGATTAGAAGTTAGTATTGCTTTTGCTTTGTTTTGTTTAAGTCATTCTTTGGAGATCACTCAACCCACTTATCACAAGCATGGATCCTTGAATCAAGACATCTTCCAAAGGAAGGAAAAAAGGCCAAGTTTCCATACAATACCATGAAAGAGGGGAAACTTACAATCTCACTTACTAGAATACTATGCCTTTTGTGTCACAAATTTAGTGCTATGTTAAGCAATCGTAATTGGACTTATGTAGAAGTCACAACTATTTAAGGTCGGGTGATAGAGTTTTGGTGTTAATGCATGTTAGAGATATGGTATAATGGATTATGTGCATGAAACATACCACACACAAAATGAATATGTAAAGAGGTGGACCTAATCTCATCCATACTCATGCTGATTTTTGCAATCAACTAGCCTTAGTATATAGAGATATCATAGGTCCATGATATGAATGAATGAAGAAGAGGAATGAAATTAAGAGGGAGGTGGAATGGATCAAGCACAAATTGGTCAAATGAGGACTTTTACCAAATTAAAATCATCCATTCATTTTGGGAGATGGAATGTACATTCTCTCAATCCCCTAAATCCAATGATCTTAACCTAACAAAGTCAAATCAACCTTGACAAAGGCCCAACAATACAAGTCAAACTCAACAAGTCAATTAAAATGGCTCTACACAATTTATTTGGCATTTAAACAATTAAAAATAATAAAAATATGCATTAAATTAAATAATGGTTGGTCAATTTCCTAAAACCACATCAAAACACAAAAGAAATGACCATGAGATTTATCATAGGTCAAACAATGTCAAAGGGTCTTGGAGAAAAATTTAATAATTTTTGGAAACTTAAAAGTATTTTTAAACAATTAAAAAGATTCACAAAATCAATTAAATCATGAAAAATATTAATAATGATCCAAAAAATAATTTTAATTCAGAAAATGAAAGAGGAACTTATTTAATTTTTTTTGGTGAAACTCTCATATTTTTTGGATCAATATTAAAATTAATATGAATTAATGGAAATAACACAAATAAAATGAAAATTGGAAAAACAGAAAAAACGTGGACCACTTGATCTCCCTCATTAATTGAGGTGGCAGATCAAGTGGATCCAAACGCGCGTTCCACCATGGACTTGAGTCAGCGCGCCACATACAAGATATTCAAAACCAATGCTCGTGATTAGATTAATTTAAAAAGATCATACGGCTCTAGACCATGCCAACTGACTACCGGAGTAAAACTCCGGTCACCTTCTCAAGCGAGCCTCCCCGGACTGGTCCACTCATCCCCATTACTAAAATAAAAAAGAAGGACATGATTTTAAAGTAAAAATGGCACTGATCACGAATCTGGCCTCAATTCATCCTAACTCCAAGTATATTGAGAGATACATGGAGTTAAAATTTGAGGCACATGATCTGAGTTGCTTCAATTTGACCTCAAAACAACTTAATCTTCTTGTCTACAGTGGTAGGACTTCAGACAACTAAGGAACCAAGAGAATTATGGAGAATTGAGTGAGAATCGAAGAGATGAAAAATTCTAGAAAATACCTTCAATGCAACGCAAAATTCGACTGCTCTTGCTTTGATTCTTGCTTGATCTCACTCAGGAAGCTTGCAGAAGTAGATTAGACTCAACAAAAGGCTTTGTATCCCTAGAGTTTTGAGTCTCAAAACAGTGAGATTCAAACTCAATTTTCAAAGAAAATTCTCAGGTTTCTCCGTTCAAATGGAAGGGTTTGGGGTATTGGAGCAAAGCTGGCGTGAGGGGATCTTTAATTCTGAGCATAGGGACCTCTATTTATAGTTTTAGATCATGTTATTTGCACCTTCAAATTAAACTTCCAAATTTGGCAATGGATGATGCATGCTTGCATGGGCATTTACAAGCCCATGAAGTCACTCTCTTATGTCCATAATCAAGTGTGATTGAGTCTGAAAGCAACTTGGAATGCAAGGCAATTGTGTATGGCTGTTTGAAGTTTTGATTTTTCCAAATGATGATGCCATGTTCAAGCCATGCGCATCCCATTCAAATCTTGTCCAAAATGGATGAAATTGGACTTTTTGGAAAGGTTAGAACAAGAGGAACAACTTTCATGTTGGACACGTTTACATTTGAAGCTTGTATCATGATTAATCTTGAGGTGGAAGTTTGTAAATTTTAACATATCAAACATTTTTCTTAGTGTCAAGCCATATGTTCACTTATTCCACCTTGGCTAACTTTTTATGTGAGCTTCAAATGAGAAAAGTTCCTTCATCAAAGTTGTATCTCTTTCAAATTAATTCATAATGGTAACAAATTTGACCTCATTTGAATTTAAGATGAAGGAGTTATGTATTTTTGAAGTTGAGGAAAATCACATGTTCAATGGTATTGGTCCAAAATGACCTATAATGTATCCTCATATCACATGCTCATAAAAGTTGAATTAGCTCTTCCTACAAACATAAACATTAAAGTAGACACCTTGAATTGGATTTTGCAACTTGGAAATATTTCATATCATAAATATTGAGCAAGTTATGTCCTTGGGAAGTTGACCTCCAAATTAGGGTTTACACAAAATGACCTATAATCGTTCACCATAAAAAATGACTTTCCAAGCAAAACTAGCTCTAGACCTCAACATGAAAGTTGTTTGTAATGTCATTTAGAGTAATGTTTCTCTTCAAATCATTACCATATGGTAAAAATTGTAGGAGATAAGGTCTAGGGGACCCCAGTTTTGATCAGATGAATTCCTCTAGTCAACCACCATTAACCAACTTGCTAGCTTGCAGATCTCTTGACCTTTAGGACTCATGGGAGATCATATATGCATAAGATGATGAAATTTGAGGTTTCCCTTGAAATATTAAACCATTTGTTGAAGAATCTTGGTGAAGAAGTTACACAAGATACCCAGATGAACTAGGGTTTCCAAGGCAAACCAATTCCAAACTTTTGATGATTTGATGATCAAAATAACATATGAAGCTCATGGGGACTCATATATGATGTCTAAAGCCATTGTGGACCATTCCTTGATTGTGCTCTTGGTAGAGAGGGTCTTAAACCCTAGATGTGAGCTTGATAGATCAGAAGTGATCATGTGCTTTACCTACAAAATAGTTAGACAAATGGAAAGACATATTTTTGGTACTTTGGTTAGTAAAGATGATAAAATATAGTCACATGGTGCTTGGTGATATCTCCCAATACAAACCCAATGAATAAGGGGTGGGGAGGATGCCTAGGTATGATCTCAATGCTAATGCATATGATGATATAACATGAGGGATCTTAGGGTCAAAATTGGGGTATTACAGCTGCCCCTATTTAAGGACGTTCTAACTGAGGAGATGAAGGTTAAAATCTTCGTATCGACTCAATAGAATGAATTTAAGTAAAAACATATAGAAACAAATTTTGATCCCTGAGAGACCTCATGATGCATATGTATGAAATGTTAAAATAAATCTTTATGGGGAAATGTTGCCATAAAGGAAAAGAAATCCAGGGAGACTGGAAGTCTGCAGGAGCATAATGCATTCCATAGGGAAAACTCACTAGGGAAACAGGGACTCTGAGGGGAGTAAATGGTTATGCGTAGGTCAGGCTACGACTTAAAACTGCTGGGGGACACGAGGGATTTCCATGAAGAATGGAAAGAATCAGCCGGGGGGACAAAAGGAACATCTGCAGGGGAAACAGGTAGATCAGAATAAAATTGAAATACTCAAACCAAGTAGGAACTGTAGCACCTCAAATTTGCACCTACCATTGTACATACATTCTCATACTAGGTCATAACATAACATGGTCCACTGCATAGCGTTGCATTGTCCCAGTTGCCTCAAGTGCAAGCCAATCAAGAAATTAGGTCAAACTGATCAGGAGATCAGTCAATCAAGCAAGCAAGTGAGTTTTTCATTGAGCCAAGGCCCTAGGGTTGGTCCAACATGTTCACATGACTTGGGGATCCATTTGAAGTGTTTTGGTCAAGGATTGGATGTTCAGAAGTCATCAGTCAATGCACAATCAATCAGAAACCCTAAAAGTCAACTGTTGGTCAACTGTCCATTTAATCAGTGATTTGATGATGGAAATTGGTTTGAGAGGTCTCATTCATGTCCATATAGTCCTCATATATCATGTCAAACACCATCATGGAAGAATTTGAAGCCAGATCAGAAATTTCCAAAAATGGAAACTGGACCTATAACTGAAACTTACCAAAAGTGGAAAGTCTTGATCCTCAAACTTACATCATGATACAAGCTTCAAATGAATTTTTGCCCAACATGAAAGTTGAAGATCTTGTTCTCCCATTTCCAAAAAGTCCAAGAACACTCAATTCCCATGTATGGTTGGCAAGTTATGATCGAATCATTTTCAGAAAATCTTGAACTTCAAAAGGCCATATCTCTCAAACCATTTGGCCAATTTGGGTGGGGTTTTTTCCTACAAGTCACATTTGACCTCCTCTTTCCAAATATGTCACCCTCATGCACCAAAACTTCACCAATCAAAATGGCATTTTTGAACTTGCCTTGATTAATTTCAAGTGAGTTGAATTTTGACTTTTCAAAATAATCGTTTCTAACCAATTCTACCAATCAAACATGTTCTGAAAATGCATTTAAAACTTGTTGGAGGCCCATTCTTGTGCAGTACATACACACATTACCTACTTGCTTGAAAATTGGAAAGAAAGTACATGTTTCAACAACTACATCCCACATTTTCATGGACCATGATTTGTACCACAAAAACAGCAGATTTTATCATGATTTTCTGTCAAATGAAACCCCTAGTTGCAGCCTCCAAAAACACAGAACTTCACTCATTCTCTAAAACCTCATTTTGCATTTTTTCCAAAATCTGTCAAAAACTCTCAAAGAACTGAACATTACCTTGCCTAAAACAACATCCATACAACATTGTGGACCTGTTTCAACCATCATTCTCCAACTGTAAGGTTGTTTTGCTGGACTGTTTTTCTTCACACATCATCCATGGCAGGACTCGGTTTAAGCATTTCCAAGGGCTGTTGAGCTACAAGCCACTCACCATTCATCATTTCAAACCACAAGCTTCATCTGTTTGAGCTCATAACACACAAACAACACTGTTTCGTGGATTTCTTCAAAATCAAGTAAATTTTCGAATCTCTCTTTTCTCTAAATCATGCCATGCTTTGTGTAGAGCTTGTTGTGCTGATCATTCTGAAGTTTAAATCACATGAAATGGCTATGTATTTATGGAGTTATGCTGAAATAAAGTTTGACGCTTGAATATGTTTTTGCTTGGTTTTCTCTTAATAGCTCGAATCAATGTTAATGGTTGTGGGATTATTAATGTACATGCTTAGAGGAACACATTGATACATGCTTTTCTGATTTTGGTCACGATTTGTTTCTGCTGGTTTTTTGTTAAAAATGATGAACACGGGGTACTGTAGCGCTGCCCAGAACTTCTGTTTTAATTTTCCTGTAGCATATTAGGGTTTTAAGTTACATGAAGAGGGTGATTCGTGATTGGCCATCCAAAGTGGGCCATGCAGCGCGTGATAGGTCCATGCCATCGTTGACCGAGCGCTGACTTTCCCATTTAAATGAAACGCTGAGTTTCATACTCAGCGAGGGGCGTTTTAGTCTTTTTGTTTTTTTTTCTTTTAATGCTTATTTAAATCATATTATTTTGTAATGTTTAATTCATTTTGATGCTCCAACTTATAAAATCCATGGCTCATCCATTTTTAATCCAATTTTCATGGGGTTTTTTGCATCATGTTCATCATAATCTCTAGTTTTTTATCACATTTTTTCCAGATTTTTTTGATGAGTGGATTTTAATTGGTATTAGGGTTTGTGACATGTATGCATATTTTGTACACTTTGCCAAAACATTTGTGAAATGATGATACTTTATCCAATGGCTCCCAAATTTTTTGTGCTTAAACTAGACACACTCATGGTGATTTTGGTGTAGAGTTTGTGAATTTATCATTGCTGGTTTGTGAGTTATGATTTTTTGAATTAGGGTGTGACAATTTGTGTCACACCATTGATGTCCAACTTCATGATTTTCATTACCATGCTTCTTGACCTCCAATTGATCTGATTTTTTGCATGAACCTACTCTTGTATGTCTAGTTTACATGTGAATTTTCTTGGAATTATTTGTGGCATTTCTTAATTGTTTGAGATTTTCTCCCCTGCTTGGTCAAATGTTGACCTCATGTGACACTTGTTCCCATTTCATTTGTGAAATTCTCATACTTTATTAGATGGACATGAAATTTTACATGAGATAACTAGACATCCTCATCTTTGCCATGGTTTTAGTCCCATTCATTTATCATACACCATCTCTGACTTATGATTTTTCTAAGATGATGCATGTTTGGTTGACTTCTTGGAGCATGTTCAAAATTGCCTTGCCTTTCTGATTTTCATTGACTGCCTTCCAATTGTCCAAATGAGATGAAATTTGACATGCTTACCGTGCTGTGGGTTGTGATTAGTCATGATTTATTTGGTGATTTTTTGGAAATGTTTAAGATTGCTTTTGAGTTAAGTCTTGCTGTTGACTTCTATGAGCTTCTGTTTGCTATACCTTGACCTAATTTGTTCATGAAATGATGATGATGATTGATATGAACATGAAACCAATTGGGTTTGCTTCCTAAATGTTTGAATTTGATTTTGATTGGACATTGCTTGCTGTTTTGGCTTTCTCATTCATTTTTGACCCTGGGCTTGTCCTAGTGGTCCTGTGGCTTATGTTTGAGTTCATGTTTTCAGGTTAAGCTGCAAATGCTTCAAAGAGATCACTACAATTTGATTGAGTTCATTTGATTATCATGAGCTAACCTCTTTGTTTTGTAGGTGGCTTGGCTCACATGCCTTAAGCCTTGTGCCTTGCACATTCACTTGCTTGTGTTGACTGTTAACCTTTGTTTTATTCTGATTTAACTTTGACTTGTATACTAACTGTGCTTGACTGATTTCAGGTACTTTAGTTGCTTTTAGTTCCTTGTGAACTTTTGCTTTGCTTTGCTTTAAATAGCAACTTGCTTGAGGTATAATTCCTTTACTTCATGTAGTCTGGAAGACCTGGCCTGTTACTTGGCCAGGCAACTGTCTGAAGTCCTCCTTAAGAGGCAATGTTTGTGGATGTTTAATTTTGTCCTTGCATAGAGTCAAAGACCTCCTAAGTGAAGAGGCAATTGGCAGAACCCAAGGGATAAGCAACCTATCCCCTGCTATTCTGTGTGTCATCTGCTTTGCTCACACCACTGTGTTGATGCATTACAGATAAAAACCCAAGATCTTGTGCAATTGCACAGTGGAGTCAGTTTCAAATGTGTAGAAGGGTTCCCACTTTTTGAACCCACACATTCTTGTCTTAAGCTCTCCCAGGCCAGGGATAAGAGCTGTGAAGTCTTATCTTCACTCACCTTTCATCTGCTTCACCTTAGCCCCTCAATGGCAAGGTTAAGAGCACATTCACCCATTTCCAGAGGTTTGTTTGTTGAGGTTGATATGACCCCTCGACTAAAACCTAACCCTTGTTTGAGCCACTTGCTTGTGTATAGTGTGTGCTACTTGTGCTTGTATGTTTGTTTGACTTGCTTCCTGTGCAAGTTAGGGTTAGTTTAGACTTGCTTCCTGTGCAAGTTAGGTTTTGCTTGGCTTGCTTCCTGTGCAAGTTAAGTGTGTGTGTGACTTGCTTCCTGTGCGAGTCATGTTTAGGATAGGCTGGCTCCCTGTGCCAGTTAGCTAGAAACCTTAACTTAGGGATGATTTTGCATGATAACATCTAGGCTCGAGTCGTAGTCTCCCTAGTTGTGTCTCCCTCTGTTATCTGGTTAGGCTAGTCCTTTTTCCCTGCGTAGGGGAACTACGTCGCCCTGATCCTCATACCAGATGAGGTACGTAGGCAGGAGATGAGCAGATCTCTCCGGGCGCCTGTGTCTTTGTTTTGTCTAGTTGTGTGCTTGGAAGCTGATGTAAGTCCATCGAGTGGCATTTGGGTTCCAGTGTGGGTGTGTTTGGTTCGGATGCTGATGTAAGTCCAGTGATTGGCATTTGGGCTCCATGTTTGCCTTCTTGAGTGCGTTTTGGTTCGGATGCTGATGTAAGTCCAGTGATTGGCATTCAGGCTCCACGTTTGCCTTTGCCTGTGTTTGTTTGTGTGCGTGTCAGCCGAGCTACGAATGCTCTGATTCTTCTCTCGTCCGAGGAGATACGTATGCATAGGATGCGATATCCTAGCGAGCATGTTTTCCCCCAGTCCGAACTACTTCGACTCTGATGTCTATGCCTGATAGACTAAGTAGGCCCAGGATGCGATATCCTGCCGAGTCAGTTTCAGTCAGTCTCTTTTGTCTCTTTCAGCCAGTGTGTGTGTGAGTTTGAGCAGTGTTTTAGCAACCATTTTCCTTCCTATTGTGCGTGGATCCCGTAGAGTACTACGGATGCGTAGGGGTGCTAATACCTTCCCTTCGCATAACCGACTCCCGAACCCATTCTCTTTGGTCGCGAGACCATGTCTTTTCCCAGGTTTACTCTGAGCGTTTCCTTTCCCTCTTTTGGGATAAATAACGCATGGTGGCGGCTCTGTTGTTCTTGTTTTCCCGCCGGTTTTTCGCGTGATGCGACAGCTGGCGACTCTGCTGGGGAGAATAGAGAAGTTGACCTGTGCTGGTCCGTCTTCCCTAAGCGAGTCTCTCCTAGCGCTCTCTAGGTTAGGGTTTTGGTTGCTGTTTGCTGTTGTATTTATTGCATTCATTTGTATATATTTGCATTTACTGTTTGCATTTATTGTTTGCATTAATGTTTGCATTCATATTCATCTGTTCATCTGGCTGGTTGTCTATTTCTCTCTGTTGGGGTGGGAGTTACATGAGGTAAAAGGCCCAATACCCAGGCCATGAGTGAAATCTAGGATACTTAGGAATAGAGTGATTCATGGGAAGCGGGTGGTATTGCGCCACTTAGCGGAACATTGATATCACGAGCAGTTCAGACCCTGGTGGGATATTATCGTTACATACTTCGGGTGTGTATATGATGATGTTCTGCGAAAGGTTATTTATGCTACGTTTCTCTCGACCTTACCCTGGCCTAGATGACACCCGTGAGTGGGGAGGGAATGATCATTATTACAGGTACAGTTGGTGACTTGTTGGTGACTTGTTGGTGACTTGTGATCCTGTTGGTGACTATTGGTTCAGAATTTTGGGGTCTCAGATGACTTTGGGTTTCAGATGAATTTGTGGTTCCGAGTTCAAGCCGAAGCTTTGATCCTGTGTTCTGAGAGACACAGCCAACCAGTCGTGTCTGCATCATTTGCATCATAACATGTTTATTTTCAAAAAAAATACGCAAAAAAAAACAAAAAAAAAAGAGAAGGAAAAAAAAGAAAAAAAGAAAAAAAAAACTAATCCCTGCATGCATATCATTTCTCAGGTACATTCCAGAGCTTGTTCACTGATAGAGATGGCAACAGTCCCAGAGTTAAAGCGGAAGACTTGTTCCTACAGCTTTCACCGTGAACCTTTGACGTCTCTGATTGAGTTGAGCAACCTTATGACCAGTGGTAACCAGAAGGGGTTTGTTGACCAGTATGGAGATATTCTGACCCTGTTGAAGATGGTAGTCGATCCGGTGCCGTTGCAGACTCTTCTACAGTTCTACGACCCAGAGCTTCATTGTTTCACCTTTCAAGATTATCAGTTGGCGCCTACTCTTGAGGAGTACTCCATTCTGCTGAGTGTCCCGGTCCGGTATCAGGTTCCTTTCTTGGATGTGCCCAAGGAGGTTGATTTCGGAGTTGTTGCCAGAGCTCTCCATTTGGGTATCAAGGAAGTCAGTGATAGTTGGAAGTCCAGTGGGGATGTTGTAGGATTGCCTTTGAAGTTTCTGTTGAGGGTAGCTAGAGAAGAAGCAGAGAAGGGAAGTTGGGAAGCCTTTCATGCTCAGTTGGCCGTCATGATCTATGGGATCGTCCTGTTTCCGAGTATGCCAAATTTTGTTGACTATGCTGCAGTCAGTATTTTCATTGGAGGAAATCCAGTTCCTACCCTATTGGCTGACACTTACTATGCTATTCACAGTAGGCATGGTAAGGGTGGGGCTATCAGGTGTTGTCTCCCGCTTTTGCTCAGATGGTTCTTGTCTCTCCTGCCAGTCAGTGGACCTTTTGTGGATGCTCAGAGCACGCGTAAGTGGACTCAGAGGGTTATGTCTCTTACCTCCTATGATATCAGATGGCAATCTTACCGGATGGATGTGCGTAACGTCATTATGAGCTGTGGAGGATTCCGTAATGTGCCACTCATATGGACTAGGGGTTGCATCAATTACAACCCGGTTCTTTCTCTTCGCCAGTTGGGGTTTGTGATGAGAGGGAGACCACTTGAGGCTGAGTTAGCTGAAAGTGTGTATTTTGAGAAGCAGAGTGACCCGGCTAGATTGGAGCAGATAGGGAGAGCTTGGAAGTCTATTGGTGTGAAGGATGGATCTGTCTTAGGGAAGAAGTTTGCCGTTGCTATGCCCGATTACACTGATTGGGTCAAGGAGAGAGTAGAAACTTTGTTGTTACCCTACGATAGGATGGAGCCGTTGCACGAGCAACCACCTTTGATCCTTGCTGAGAGTGTGCCTGCAGAGCACTACAAGCAAGCCCTGATGGAGAATCGCCGGATGAGAGAGAAGGAGCAAGATACCCAGATGGAGTTGTACAAAGCCAAAGCTGATAGTTTGAACTTGGCTCATCAACTCAGAGGAGTGCGAGAAGAAGATGCTAGCAGACTGAGAAACAAGAAGAGATCCTACGAGGAGATGGAGAGCATGTTAGATGCAGAACACCGGGAGTGCTTGAGGCTGCAGAGGGTTGAGGCCAGCTATCAGAAGAAGATCAGAGACTTGGAGAAGCAACTCAGAGATAAAGACATCCAGTTGAAGAAGGAAGTAGACTTGAGACAGGCATCAGAGAACCACCTTGGAGGAGAAGTGGTAGAGCTTAGACGACAACTGAAGGAGAAGATCACTCTTTTGCCAGAATGTTCAGAATGTGACCTGTTGATAGACCAGTGTCAGTACTTGAAGACTCTCATTCCGGGAGGCCGTTTGTCTTAGCTTGTATCTTTGATATGTATGTTGAGAATCACCTCCAGGCTTGTTGGATGGGATTCATTGTTGTACTCCATTTGTTTGGATTTTCTTGGTCGACTTTGTTGTATGATCCTGTTACTCATATAAATGAAGTTGTTGGTTTCACCTTGCACTCATCACTCTTGTGTATGTTGTTTCTGTGCTTCTATGTTGTTCTTGCTGCAGGTTGCCATCTTTTGAGGAGGACTCAGGCTCTTTGAATGCCTGAGGAATGAACATATCATGTGCATCATACGCATCATTAGCACCATACTCATATCATTTTGCATAACAGGTGTTCTTGGTCGTGACTTCTCACTCTTGGTTCCTGTTCAGGCAGGATAGCTGATCAACGTCCGCACCGCTACTCAACAAGACTGAATCAACAGAGAGGTATGGATCAAGTTCAAGCTGAGTTGGCTGAGATGAAGGCTAACATGGCCCAGTTTATGAATATGATGCAAGGGGTTGCACAAGGTCAAGAAGAACTTCGAGCTATGGTTCAGAGACAAGAGGCTGCAATTCCGCCGGTCAACCATGCTCCGCCAGAGGGAGGCCCGGTCAATGATAATAATGTTGCTGCTGCTGTACCCATCAACAACTATGCTGTAGGTGATGAGTTGGGGGGTATTCGAATCAACGGTCAACCTATTGCTCCAGATGCCGCTAATGCTAGAGCAGTCCGTGCCCCGGCCCGTAATCCTGTTCCGATTGTTGACAGACAAGAGGATATGTTCACTCTGCTCAGTGAAGACGAAGATGTGCTGGGAAGGGTTGATGAGAGGGATCGTAAAGTTGATGCCCTTGCTGAGAAAATTAGAGCTATGGAATGTCAGAATTCTCTCGGTTTTGATGTTACCAATATGGGGTTGGTGGAAGGTTTGAGAATCCCTTACAAGTTCAAAGCACCGTCCTTCGATAAATACAACGGTACTTCTTGCCCTCGCACCCATGTGCAGGCTTATTATCGAAAAATCTCTGCGTATACCGATGATGAAAAAATGTGGATGTATTTTTTCCAAGATAGTCTATCTGGGGCTTCTTTGGACTGGTACATGGAATTGAAGAGAGATTCTATCCGCTGTTGGAGGGATCTGGGTGAGGCCTTTTTGAGGCAATACAAACACAACATGGACATGGCGCCTAGCCGGACTCAGCTGCAGAGTCTTTGTCAGAAATCCAATGAGAGCTTCAAGGAGTACGCCCAGAGGTGGCGTGAACTGGCTGCTAGAGTTCAACCCCCTATGCTGGAGAGGGAGTTGACAGATATGTTCATCGGCACTCTTCAGGGTGTGTTTATGGACCGGATGGGGAGCTGCCCATTCGGTAGTTTTTCTGATGTTGTCATTTGTGGAGAGAGGACTGAGAGCTTGATTAAAACTGGGAAGATCCAAGATGCTGGTTCCTCTTCTTCTAAGAAGCCGTTTGCTGGGGCACCTCGTCGAAGAGAGGGTGAAACTAATGCTGTTCAACACCGCAGAGATCAGAACAGAATTGAATACCGTCAAGCTGCTGCAGTAACCATTCCGGCACCTCAACCTCGTCAACAACAACAACAAAGAGTTTAACAACCGCAACAACAACAGCAACGTCCGTATCAGCCCAGACAAAGGATGCCTGATCGACGTTTTGATTCGCTACCCATGTCGTACGCCGAACTGCTGCCCGAACTACTTAGGTTGGGGATGGTTGAGCTGCGTACAATGGCTCCTCCTACAGTATTGCCTCCTGGGTACGACGCCAACGTCCGTTGTGACTTTCACTCTGGGGCACCAGGGCATCATACTGAGAAGTGTCGGGCTCTCCAGCACAAGGTCCAAGATTTGATCGATGCCAAAGCAATCAACTTCGCTCCAGTGCCTAACGTCGTAAACAACCCTATGCCTCAGCATGGTGGGCATAGAGTGAACAATATTGAGGGGAAAGAAGCTGAAGATCTGGTTGTTAGTGTTGATGATGTTCAGACTTCTCTGCTAGTTGTGAAGGGTCGTCTGCTGAATGGGGGTGTCTACTCGGGCTGTGATGAGGATTGTTTGGGCTGTGCAGAATCTGAGAATGGTTGCGACCAGTTAAGGGCCGGTATCCAGGGTATGATGGATGAGGGTTGTTTGCAATTCAGTAGGGCTGTAAAAGATCGTGGAACAGTGTCAACTATCACCATTTACTTTAAACCAACTGAAGGACGTGGACAAAGGGTCGTTAGTGCACCTGCAACAAATGGTACCCCAGTTACCATTTCCGTGCCTGTAACCATCAGTGCTCCAACTACTATCGCCGCGTCTGGAAGAAGGGCTGTTGAGAATAGTAGAGCCGTGCCGTGGAAGTATGATAATGCTCACCGCAGTTACAGAAGGGCTGAAAGTCAGACGAGACCAGTGAATCAAACTCCAGTGACAATTGGTTTACCGAATAGAGTTCCTGCAACTGTTGGTCCGGCTGTGGATAATGTAGGGGGTCCAGGAGGTTTTACCAGAAGCGGTCGTCTGTTCGCACCGCAGCCTTTGAGGGACAATAATGCTGAGGCTCTCGCCAAAGCAAAGGGTAAGCAAGTTGTGGTTGAGGAAGAACCTGTCCAGAAGGAAGCGCCCGAGGGGTCATTTGAGAAGGACGTGGAGGAGTTTATGAAGATAATCAAGAAGAGTGACTACAAGATTGTAGATCAGTTGAATCAAACTCCGTCCAAGATTTCTATACTTTCACTGTTGTTGTGCTCTGAGGCACACCGTAATGCCTTGCTGAAGATGTTGAATCTGGCTTACGTGCCTCAGGAGATTTCTGTCAATCAACTGGAGGGTGTGATGGCCAATGTGAGCACCAGGCATGGTGTAGGTTTCACCAACCTGGACTTACCGCCTGAAGGGCGGAACCATAACAAAGCCTTGCACATCACCAGGGAGTGCAAGGGGGCAGTGTTGTCTCACGTATTGGTAGACACCGGGTCGTCGCTGAATGTGTTGCCTAAGCAGATTCTGAAGAAGATTGATGTGGAAGGGTTTGTGCTTACTCCCAGTGACCTGATCGTTCGTGCTTTCGACGGATCCAAACGTTCTGTGTGTGGGGAAGTTACCTTGCCTGTGAAGATAGGTCCTGAGGTATTCGATATCATCTTCTATGTTATGGACATCCAGCCCGCCTATAGTTGTTTATTGGGGCGTCCATGGATTCATGCAGCAGGGGCAGTCTCGTCGACTCTCCATCAAAAGCTCAAGTATGTCTGGAACGGTCAGATTGTGACTGTGTGCGGTGAAGAAGAGATTCTGGTGAGTCATCTTTCCTCGTTCAAATATGTTGAGGTGGATGGCGAGATCCACGAAACCTTATGCCAGGCGTTTGAGACTGTGGCTCTTGAGAAAGTGGCGTACGCTGAGCAGAGGAAGCCGGGTGCTTCAATTACTTCTTACAAGCAGGCTAAGGAGGTTGTTGATTCTGGCAAAGCTGAAGGCTGGGGCAAGATGGTGGACTTGCCTGTTAAAGAAGACAAATTTGGCGTTGGTTATGAACCTCTCCAAGCAGAGCAGAATGGTCAAGCGGGTCCGAGTACCTTTACCAGCGCTGGGCTGATGAATCATGGCGACGTCTCTGCAACCGGTAGTGAAGACTGTGACAGTGATTGTGATCTGGACAACTGGGTTCGCCCGTGTGCACCAGGGGGGTCTATCAACAACTGGACGGCTGAAGAAGTGGTTCAAGTTACTCTTCTGACAGAGTAATTTTCTGTTGTTTTGTCATTTTGCATGAAAATCCTACGATCTGCCCAAGGCGTAGTGATTCATTGTAGGGCCTCATCATGTTTTAATGATTATCATTAATGAAGGACATTTTTTGAAATCAAACTTTGTGATCCCTGTCTTTCTATTTTTTGTTTTCATCCTTTTTCAAAAACAATAAAAATGGCAATGTTTTTTGTTTTTTGTGACTTTATTGAACTCTTTTTCTAAAACAAAGCATTAAACATGCAGAAGCGATCTTATGGCATTCACTATGAACAGTTCTGTTATGGCTCAGTATGATTTCGACAATCCCATCTACCAAGCTGAAGAGGAGAGTGAGGAAGACTGTGAACTTCCTGCAGAATTGGTCAGATTGCTGAAGCAGGAGGAAAGGGTCATCCAACCTCATCAGGAGGAGTTGGAGGTTGTTAATTTGGGTACTGAGGACGCCAAAAGAGAAATCAAGATTGGGGCTGCTTTAGAGGACTCTGTCAAGAGGAGGCTGATTGAGATGCTGAGAGAATATGTGGAGATATTCGCCTGGTCATATCAAGATATGCCTGGGTTGGATACAGACATTGTGGTGCATCGATTACCTCTTAGAGAAGGATGTCCTTCGGTCAAGCAGAAGCTTCGTAGAACGAGTCCTGATATGGCAACTAAGATCAAGGAAGAGGTTCAGAAGCAGTGGGATGCGGGTTTTTTGGCTGTTACAAGTTATCCCCCATGGGTGGCCAACATCGTTCCTGTGCCGAAGAAGGATGGTAAAGTCAGAATGTGTGTCGATTACCGGGATTTGAATAGAGCGAGTCCGAAAGATGATTTCCCATTACCTCACATTGATGTATTGGTTGATAATACGGCTCAATCCTCGGTATTCTCTTTCATGGATGGTTTCTCTGGATATAATCAGATCAAGATGGCGCCAGAGGACATGGAAAAGACGACATTCATTACACCTTGGGGCACGTTCTGCTATAAGGTGATGCCATTTGGGCTAAAGAATGCTGGTGCTACCTATCAGAGGGCAATGACGACTCTCTTTCATGACATGATGCACAAAGAAATTGAAGTGTACGTAGATGATATGATCGCGAAGTCGCAGACAGAAGAGGAGCACCTGGTTAATCTGCAGAAGTTGTTTGATCGGTTGAGAAAGTTCAAGCTAAGGTTGAATCCGAACAAGTGTACGTTTGGAGTGAGATCAGGGAAGCTTTTAGGCTTCATTGTCAGCGAGAAAGGGATTGAGGTTGATCCAGCGAAAGTCAAAGCTATTCAAGAGATGCCTGAACCGAAAATGGAGAAGCAGGTCCGTGGGTTTTTAGGGAGATTGAACTACATTGCAAGGTTCATATCTCATCTAACTGCCACGTGTGAACCAATTTTCAAACTGCTTAGAAAGAATCAAGCAATCAGGTGGAATGATGAATGTCAGAAAGCTTTTGAAAAGATAAAGGAGTATTTACAGAAACCTCCAATCCTTATACCTCCAGTTCCAGGGAGACCTCTGATAATGTACCTGTCAGTGACTGAGAACTCGATGGGGTGTGTATTGGGACAGCATGACGAGTCTGGTCGAAAAGAGCATGCCATATACTACCTTAGCAAAAAGTTTACCGACTGTGAAACAAGATATTCACTGCTCGAGAAAACTTGCTGTGCTTTGGCCTGGGCTGCTCGCCGACTGAGGCAGTATATGTTGAACCATACTACCTTATTGATTTCTAAGATGGATCCAGTAAAGTACATCTTTGAGAAACCGGCTCTCACCGGGCGTGTTGCCCGTTGGCAGATGATTTTAACAGAATATGACATTCAGTACACGTCACAGAAGGCCATCAAAGGTAGTATTCTGTCAGACTACCTCGCCGAGCAACCGATTGAAGATTATCAGCCTATGATGTTTGAATTCCCTGATGAAGACATCATGTATCTTAAGATGAAAGATTGCGAAGAGCCTCTTGTCGAGGAAGGACCGGATCCTGATGACAAATGGACACTGATGTTTGATGGGGCTGTGAATATGAATGGTAACGGTGTTGGGGCAGTATTGATCAATCCTAAAGGTGCTCATATACCTTTTTCTGCCAGATTGACGTTTGACGTCACCAACAACGAAGCTGAGTATGAGGCTTGTATCATGGGGATAGAAGAAGCCATTGATCTGAGGATCAAAACTCTTGATATATTTGGAGATTCAGCTCTAGTGGTCAATCAAGTCAATGGAGATTGGAATACGAATCAGCCGCATTTGATTCCGTATAGAGATTACACCAGAAGAATACTGACGTTCTTCAAGAAGGTGAAGTTGTATCATGTCCCCCGGGATGAGAATCAAATGGCTGATGCCTTGGCTACTTTGTCGTCTATGATCAAAGTTCATTGGTGGAATCATGTGCCACATGTTGCGGTGAATCGACTTGAGAGGCCTGCGTATGTGTTTGCAGCCGAGTCTGTTGTGATTGATGAGAAGCCGTGGTATTATGACATCAAGAACTTCCTCAAGACTCAGGAGTATCCTGAAGGTGCGTCGAAGAATGACAAGAAAACCCTGAGAAGGCTAGCTGGAAGCTTCTATTTGAATCAGGATGATGTGCTGTATAAGAGAAACTTTGACATGGTCTTGCTCAGATGCGTGGACAGACCCGAGGCGGACATGTTAATGCAAGAAGTTCATGAAGGTTCCTTCGGTACTCATGCCGGCGGACATGCAATGGCTAAGAAATTGTTGAGAGCGGGTTATTACTGGATGACTATGGAATCCGATTGTTTCAAGTATGCTCGGAAGTGCCATAAGTGTCAAATCTATGCTGATAAGGTGCATGTACCACCAAGCCCTCTGAATGTCATGAATTCGCCTTGGCCGTTTGCCATGTGGGGCATTGATATGATTGGGAAGATTGAGCCTACTGCTTCGAATGGACATCGCTTCATTTTGGTAGCGATTGACTATTTCACCAAATGGGTGGAAGCAGCTTCCTATGCTAACGTTACCAAACAAGTGGTTACCCGGTTCATCAAGAAAGAAATCATATGTCGTTATGGAGTTCCTGAGAGCATCATCACTGACAATGGTTCGAATCTCAACAACAAGATGATGAAAGAGCTTTGTAAAGATTTCAAGATTGAACATCACAATTCTTCTCCTTACAGACCGAAGATGAATGGTGCTGTAGAAGCGGCAAACAAGAATATCAAGAAGATTGTGCAGAAGATGGTCGTTACGTACAAGGATTGGCATGAGATGCTGCCTTTCGCTTTGCATGGGTACCGTACCTCAGTACGTACGTCGACCGGGGCAACCCCTTACTCCCTTGTGTATGGTATGGAAGCTGTCCTACCTGTTGAAGTGGAGATTCCTTCTCTGAGAGTTTTATTGGATGTCAAGCTGGACGAAGCCGAGTGGATTCGAACAAGGTTTAACGAGTTGAGCCTTATCGAAGAGAGACAGCTAGCAGCTGTATGTCATGGACAGTTGTATCAGCGAAGGATGAAGCGAGCCTTTGATCAGAAAGTGCGTCCTCGAAGCTATCAGAACGGTGATCTAGTTTTGAAGAGGATCCTCCCTCCCGGTACAGATAACAGGGGCAAGTGGACTCCTAATTATGAAGGTCCGTATGTTGTGAAAAAGGTATTCTCCGGTGGAGCCTTGATGCTTACAACCATGGATGGTGAAGATTTTCCGTCTCCTGTTAACTCAGATGTAGTCAAAAAATACTTCGCATAAATTGACCCGCTGGACAAAAACAAAAAAAGAGTCCAGGCAAAAAATGGGCATCCCGGCGAACCAAAAACAGAAAGAAAAGGTTCGGGCAAAAATTAGGGATAAAATGAAAAGAATTTGTACACCCGGTAAGTCGAAAACCCGCAAGGGCGGCTTAGGCAAAAATGGGTATCCCGGTGGATTGAAAACCCGAAAGGGCGATCCAGGCAAAAGAGGGATTAAAGCAAAGACTACAGTCTGAGTTGTCTGTACTTCATCAAGCTTTGTCGTCTGCCATCTCGAAAGATGTGATCCGTCCAGTCATTCTTCTCAGAAAGCAAGGAGTTGGGAGAAAAAACTGATGATCTATGAGTTATAAACAAATTGGGAAATAGTGGATGTCGTGTTCACATTGCCATTATGATAGATTTTTCCTTTTGTGCGCAATTACCTCTTTCTAGGAATTGCTTCCCGATGTATTTGCCTTTTCAGGCACATTTTCAATCAATAAAAAGTCGTTATTCAGATAAATAGCTCTTTGGTTTTTATTTTTACTGTTTTGTTTGCAAAAATGTCCGAATTTTTGATAAGCATTGCATATAAAAACATGAAGGCTAAACAGCTTGCAGGATGATGAAACATTTGAAAATCATTTTGAATGTTGAGGACACTTGAGCGTATCTTGTCCATGTATCCCCTGGGGGCATTTTGTTGTGCTGTTTTTCAGGTTGGCATCTGTGAGGACGTTTCCTCAGCAGATATTTTCCCCAAGCAAGTTTGGAAGCTATCAGAGCTATGTTCCCCTGCGGAGACGTCTGTGGATAGTGCCTTCTATTCCCCAACAGATCTAAGGATTGCCTATCCCCAACAGGCCTGTATTTGCCGATTTCCTCCCCGAGTGAGGCGGGTTCATTGAAATTTATCTCCAGCATTTATCCTATCTGTGGACTGAAGGATATCCCCAGCGGAGTTTACCTTCCCCCAGCAGCAGTGCTATTCTCCAACATGAGTGAGAAGTCGTTGCTCTCCCTGTAGAGTCTCCCCGCAGAGTTGGAGTACCCGATCAGTTTTTGGCTCCCCAGCCGGAGTTTTTCATCATTTTTGCATTCTTGCATTTTAGCGATCATTGCATCCTCAAACTGCGTAGCATTCCCATTCAATATGGAGCATTACGCCATAGAAAAATTCAAACATATGCATTCATGTGTTAACCTCACCAGACTGTATCCCCGGCAGAGGCGGATCATTTCATTCAACATCAGCACAGCAAGTCTGCTACAGTTGCTCTTGACAGCATTCAGGATTGATATCCCCACAGAGGTTTATTACCTCACCCGTTGGTGACAGAAAGTTTGTTTCTCCCCAGTGAGACCCCCAGCAAGTGGTCAACCTTGCCTTGACATATCTAAAAAGTCGTTCTCGTGATACCGGTAAGTGTCATACTAGCACCCGCGTGCGTTTCTTTGTTTGGTGTCGGTAAACACCATTGTTTCGGTGTCTGTAAACATCGGGTTCCTCCCCAGTCATCAGTAAATGTCTGGTCATCATTTTTGGGTGTCGGTAAACACCATTGTTTCGGTGTCTGTAAACATCGGGTTCCTCCCCAGTCATCAGTAAATGTCTGGTCATCATTTTTGGGTGTCGGTAAACACCATTGTTTCGGTGTCGGTAAACATCGAGTCTTTTCTGCAGTCATCGGTAAATGTCTGATAATCCCCAGCTAGAGATCCCCAGTAGAGTCATCGGTAAATGTTCTATCTGGTTTCCAGTTGCAAATATTTGTTTTTTCCCTTAGTGAAGTGTTCCCCGGTCATCGGTAAATGTCTGGTCGTTTTTGGATGTCGGTAAACATCATCTTTCGATGTCGGTAAACATCGAGTCTCATCCCAGTCACCGGTAAATGTCTGGTCATGCTTTGTTTCCTTGTTGGTAAAACCAAGATCCCCAGAAGTCGTCGGTAAACGTCTTGTCTGATTACACCACAAAGATTTTGTTCCTCCCCAAGTGGAGACGCCATCGGTAAATGGCCCTGTATGCTTCGATATCGGTAAATATTGAATACCCAGTTTTATCCGCCATCGGTAAATGGCCCCGTTTTCTTCGATATCGGTAAATATCAGATCCCCAGTTGTAGTAGCCATCGGTAAATGGTCGAGTTGAAGTTGATATCGGTAAATGTCGAGTTTCTTTGAAGCCACCATCGGTAAATGGTCTTGCTTCCTTTTACATCAGCGTTGTTTCCCAGCAGCCATCGGTAAATGGTCTTGCCAAAGTTGATATCGGTAAATATCAAGTTTCCAGTTTCTAACCATCGGTAAATGGTTTCACCTTTCTGAAGTTGTCAATTGCAGGCGTCATCAGTAAATGACGTGGTTCTCCTTGTATCATATCCAGTCGGTGCAAATTTCTACGGTTCTTTGGTATTCAATCCCTGTTTACCCTGAAAGTCTGACAGTCGTTGCTCTCATCCATTCGGGTTCCCAGCTGATTGAATAGGGGCAGCTGTAGCACCTCAAATTTGCACCTACCATTGTACATACATTCTCATACTAGGTCATAACATAACATGGTCCACTGCATAGCATTGCATTGTCCCAGTTGCCTCAAGTGCAAGCCAATCAAGAAATTAGGTCAAACTGATCAGGAGATCAGTCAATCAAGCAAGCAAGTGAGTTTTTCATTGAGCCAAGGCCCTAGGGTTGGTCCAACATGTTCACATGACTTGGGGATCCATTTGAAGTGTTTTGGTCAAGGATTGGATGTTCAGAAGTCATCAGTCAATGCACAATCAGTCAGAAACCCTAAAAGTCAACTGTTGGTCAACTGTCCATTTAATCAGTGATTTGATGATGGAAATTGGTTTGAGAGGTCTCATTCATGTCCATATAGTCCTCATATATCATGTCAAACACCATCATGGAAGAATTTGAAGCCAGATCAGAAATTTCCAAAAATGGAAACTGGACCTATAACTGAAACTTACCAAAAGTGGAAAGTCTTGATCCTCAAACTTACATCATGATACAAGCTTCAAATGAATTTTTGCCCAACATGAAAGTTGAAGATCTTGTTCTCCCATTTCCAAAAAGTCCAAGAACACTCAATTCCCATGTATGGTTGGCAAGTTATGATCGAATCATTTTCAGAAAATCTTGAACTTCAAAAGGCCATATCTCTCAAACCATTTGGCCAATTTGGGTGGGGTTTTTTCCTACAAGTCACATTTGACCTCCTCTTTCCAAATATGTCACCCTCATGCACCAAAACTTCACCAATCAAAATGGCATTTTTGAACTTGCCTTGATTAATTTCAAGTGAGTTGAATTTTGACTTTTCAAAATAATCGTTTCTAACCAATTCTACCAATCAAACATGTTCTGAAAATGCATTTAAAACTTGTTGGAGGCCCATTCTTGTGCAGTACATACACACATTACCTACTTGCTTGAAAATTGGAAAGAAAGTACATGTTTCAACAACTACATCCCACATTTTCATGGACCATGATTTGTACCACAAAAACAGCAGATTTTATCATGATTTTCTGTCAAATGAAACCCCTAGTTGCAGCCTCCAAAAACACAGAACTTCACTCATTCTCTAAAACCTCATTTTGCATTTTTTCCAAAATCTGTCAAAAACTCTCAAAGAACTGAACATTACCTTGCCTAAAACAACATCCATACAACATTGTGGACCTGTTTCAACCATCATTCTCCAACTGTAAGGTTGTTTTGCTGGACTGTTTTTCTTCACACATCATCCATGGCAGAACTCGGTTTAAGCATTTCCAAGGGCTGTTGAGCTACAAGCCACTCACCATTCATCATTTCAAACCACAAGCTTCATCTGTTTGAGCTCATAACACACAAACAACACTGTTTCGTGGATTTCTTCAAAATCAAGTAAATTTTCGAATCTCTCTTTTCTCTAAATCATGCCATGCTTTGTGTAGAGCTTGTTGTGCTGATCATTCTGAAGTTTAAATCACATGAAATGGCTATGTATTTATGGAGTTATGCTGAAATAAAGTTTGACGCTTGAATATGTTTTTGCTTGGTTTTCTCTTAATAGCTCGAATCAATGTTAATGGTTGTGGGATTATTAATGTACATGCTTAGAGGAACACATTGATACATGCTTTTCTGATTTTGGTCACGATTTGTTTCTGCTGGTTTTTTGTTAAAAATGATGAACACGGGGTACTGTAGTGCTGCCCAGAACTTCTGTTTTAATTTTCCTGTAGCATATTAGGGTTTTAAGTTACATGAAGAGGGTGATTCGTGATTGGCCATCCAAAGTGGGCCATGCAGCGCGTGATAGGTCCATGCCATCGTTGACCGAGCACTGACTTTCCCATTTAAATGAAACGCTGAGTTTCATACTCAGCGAGGGGCGTTTTAGTCTTTTTGTTTTTTTTTCTTTTAATGCTTATTTAAATCATATTATTTTGTAATGTTTAATTCATTTTGATGCTCCAACTTATAAAATCCATGGCTCATCCATTTTTAATCCAATTTTCATGGGGTTTTTTGCATCATGTTCATCACAATCTCTAGTTTTTTATCACATTTTTTCCAGATATTTTTGATGAGTGGATTTTAATTGGTATTAGGGTTTGTGACATGTATGCATATTTTGTACACTTTGCCAAAACATTTGTGAAATGATGATACTTTATCCAATGGCTCCCAAATTTTTTGTGCTTAAACTAGACACACTCATGGTGATTTTGGTGTAGAGTTTGTGAATTTATCATTGCTGGTTTGTGAGTTGTGATTTTCTGAATTAGGGTGTGACAATTTGTGTCACACCATTGATGTCCAACTTCATGATTTTCATTACCATGCTTCTTGACCTCCAATTGATCTGATTTTTTGCATGAACCTACTCTTGTATGTCTAGTTTACATGTGAATTTTCTTGGAATTATTTGTGGCATTTCTTAATTGTTTGAGATTTTCTCCCCTGCTTTGTCAAATGTTGACCTCATGTGACACTTGTTCCCATTTCATTTGTGAAATTCTCATACTTTATTAGATGGACATGAAATTTTACATGAGATAACTAGACATCCTCATCTTTGCCATGGTTTTAGTCCCATTCATTTATCATACACCATCTCTGACTTATGATTTTTCTAAGATGATGCATGTTTGGTTGACTTCTTGGAGCATGTTCAAAATTGCCTTGCCTTTCTGATTTTCATTGACTGCCTTCCAATTGTCCAAATGAGATGAAATTTGACATGCTTACCGTGCTGTGGGTTGTGATTAGTCATGATTTATTTGGTGATTTTTTGGAAATGTTTAAGATTGCTTTTGAGTTAAGTCTTGCTGTTGACTTCTATGAGCTTCTGTTTGCTATACCTTGACCTAATTTGTTCATGAAATGATGATGATGATTGATATGAACATGAAACCAATTGGGTTTGCTTCCTAAATGTTTGAATTTGATTTTGATTGGACATTGCTTGCTGTTTTGGCTTTCTCATTCATTTTTGACCCTGGGCTTGTCCTAGTGGTCCTGTGGCTTATGTTTGAGTTCATGTTTTCAGGTTAAGCTGCAAATGCTTCAAAGAGATCACTACAATTTGATTGAGTTCATTTGATTATCATGAGCTAACCTCTTTGTTTTGTAGGTGGCTTGGCTCACATGCCTTAAGCCTTGTGCCTTGCACATTCACTTGCTTGTGTTGACTGTTAACCTTTGTTTCATTCTGATTTAACTTTGACTTGTATACTAACTGTGCTTGACTGATTTCAGGTACTTTAGTTGCTTTTAGTTCCTTGTGAACTTTTGCTTTGCTTTGCTTTAAATAGCAACTTGCTTGAGGTATAATTCCTTTACTTCATGTAGTCTGGAAGACCTGGCCTGTTACTTGGCCAGGCAACTGTCTGAAGTCCTCCTTAAGAGGCAATGTTTGTGGATGTTTAATTTTGTCCTTGCATAGAGTCAAAGACCTCCTAAGTGAAGAGGCAATTGGCAGAACCCAAGGGATAAGCAACCTATCCCCTGCTATTCTGTGTGTCATCTGCTTTGCTCACACCACTGTGTTGATGCATTACAGATAAAAACCCAAGATCTTGTGCAATTGCACAGTGGAGTCAGTTTCAAATGTGTAGAAGGGTTCCCACTTTCTGAACCCACACATTCTTGTCTTAAGCTCTCCCAGGCCAGGGATAAGAGCTGTGAAGTCTTATCTTCACTCACCTTTCATCTGCTTCACCTTAGCCCCTCAATGGCAAGGTTAAGAGCACATTCACCCATTTCCAGAGGTTTGTTTGTTGAGGTTGATATGACCCCTCGACTAAAACCTAACCCTTGTTTGAGCCACTTGCTTGTGTATAGTGTGTGCTACTTGTGCTTGTATGTTTGTTTGACTTGCTTCCTGTGCAAGTTAGGGTTAGTTTAGACTTGCTTCCTGTGCAAGTTAGGTTTTGCTTGGCTTGCTTCCTGTGCAAGTTAAGTGTGTGTGTGGCTTGCTTCCTGTGCGAGTCATGTTTAGGATAGGCTGGCTCCCTGTGCCAGTTAGCTAGAAACCTTAACTTAGGGATGATTTTGCATGATAACATCTAGGCTCGAGTCGTAGTCTCCCTAGTTGTGTCTCCCTCTGTTATCTGGTTAGGCTAGTCCTTTTTCCCTGCGTAGGGGAACTACGTCGCCCTGATCCTCATACCAGATGAGGTACGTAGGCAGGAGATGAGCAGATCTCTCCGTGCGCCTGTGTCTTTGTTTTGTCTAGTTGTGTGCTTGGAAGCTGATGTAAGTCCATCGAGTGGCATTTGGGTTCCAGTGTGGGTGTGTTTGGTTCGGATGCTGATGTAAGTCCAGTGATTGGCATTTGGGCTCCATGTTTGCCTTCTTGAGTGCGTTTTGGTTCGGATGCTGATGTAAGTCCAGTGATTGGCATTCAGGCTCCACGTTTGCCTTTGCCTGTGTTTGTTTGTGTGCGTGTCAGCCGAGCTACGAATGCTCTGATTCTTCTCTCGTCCGAGGAGATACGTATGCATAGGATGCGATATCCTAGCGAGCATGTTTTCCCCCAGTCCGAACTACTTCGACTCTGATGTCTATGCCTGATAGACTAAGTAGGCCCAGGATGCGATATCCTGCCGAGTCAGTTTCAGTCAGTCTCTTTTGTCTCTTTCAGCCAGTGTGTGTGTGAGTTTGAGCAGTGTTTTAGCAACCATTTTCCTTCCTATTGTGCGTGGATCCCGTAGAGTACTACGGATGCGTAGGGGTGCTAATACTTTCCCTTCGCATAACCGACTCCCGAACCCATTCTCTTTGGTCGCGAGACCATGTCTTTTCCCAGGTTTACTCTGAGCGTTTCCTTTCCCTCTTTTGGGATAAATAACGCACGGTGGCGGCTCTGTTGTTCTTGTTTTCCCGCCGGTTTTTCGCGTGATGCGACAGGAACAATGATTCCACTACGAAAATACACACTCAACTCAACTAGGGCAGAGAAGATCTTCCACACAAGAGGAGTAGAAATATATTATCCACTACCAGTTACTAGGTATGGGGATAACAAAATTTGTCAGGGAGGACATCTATTACCGATCAAGGTAAACATATCAAGGATGACTCTCTAAGGGCCGCCAAGAGATATATTATTTACCGGTTACTGGGTAACAATAGACTTGTTGAAAAAAGGATTTACAACTATCAGTTACTGGGCAGAAGATCAAAGAGAGAGAATATTTGTCACTAGTTAAAGTGAACATATCAAGGATAAATTCAAAGGAAAGAATATCTGTCATTGGTTAAGATGAACATATCAAGGATTAACTTGCCTGGGAATGTTGAGGAGGATATCCGTCATCGGTTAAGATGAACATATCAAAGATAAACCACCTGAACAACAAGTAGGAATTACATCTATCGAATGCTGGATAGAATACCAAAAAGAGAATATCCGTCACCGGTTAGGATGAACATATCAGGGATAGACTCAAAGGGGAGGAATAGGGATTACATCTATCAATTACTAGTTAGAAAACCAAAAAAAGAGGATATCCGTCACCGATTAAAGTGAACATATCAAGGATACACTTTACAAAGGGGAGAAAAAGCAGGATTTACAACTATCGGTTACTGGGCTGAAGACCGCAAAGAGAAGGAAATCTGTCGTCAGTTAGGATGAACATATCAAGGATTAACTCTCTAGGGAACAAAATGGGGATTATAACTACCTTTTTACTGGGTATAATACCCAAGATGAGAATATTCGTCATCGGTTAGGATGTACTTATCAAGGATAGATTCAAAGCAGGGGAAGAAAATATCTGTCATCGGTTAGGATGAACATATCAAGGATATACTTCCTGGGAGACGTGAAAAGGAATCCGCTGGGGAGAAAAGGGGTTACTTTTGCCGGGTATTGGGCAAGAAGTAACAAACTGCAAACTAAGAAGAATATTACCAGTTACTGGGTAATAAACTCTCAGGGGACCAAAAACATCTATCTAGGTAAGATCTAGAAATAAACGGTCAATCAAGACTCAACCCAATGAGGATATAACTCAAGGGGAGTGGTTCCATCCAGATAATCAACTAGGGAGGAAGCTGAAATGATAATCATCCACGAGGAAATAACTCAGTGGGGAAAGGAGAAAGGTTAAAGTATTTCTACTTAGGGGGGTTGACACTCTACAATTGAAAGAGGATAGTTACACCAAACCTATATGGGGATAAAGTACCTCCATAGAAGAGGATCAGAATCACAAGAAATGTAATATATGCAATAAATGCGAGTTATATGAGTGTATATGTATATGTATATATGATGATTATGCTGACAAAACAATCCCAAAGGATACAAGATGTCATTGGTTTGAATCATCGATACAATTCTCGGCCAATCCACTAAAGAGGGAAATAACTGCTAGAGAAAAGATCAAATGTATCAATGGCTCAACCCTAGCCAGGGAAGGAAGGAGAAGATTCGCTGAGGAAACTGCTATCAACTCTACGGGGAATTTTAAGTTAACACCATATTAAATGGGAGACAACCCTACAAAGGATAAACACGAATAGCTTCTTAGAAACCAGGACGAAACTCTCCTGGGAATGAATCTGATGGCGACTTGCGGGGAATCAAAGTTCTCCCAAAACCTGTTGTAATAAAGTGCCTACCACACGAGGGAGGACAATCACAAACTCAGCTGGGGATAACGACGAATTAACCGGTTGGGAAATTAACAAACACCGGATGATAGCATACTGCCGGGGATGAAAGATGAAACATGCCAACTGCTAGGGGAAACCCAATAATGCTCCACACTTAGGGCTTACCGCTTTCAAACCACTGTTGATTATTCCTTTTAATGAAATCGATTTCTTAAAATTAAAGCTCTAATATGTTTAAGGAAAATATGATTTTGATTTAAATTTTAATTTCAAAAATGATCATAAAAAAATTTAAATCTATTTGGCTGAATTAAATAAGAGTAGAAACAATTGGACAAAAGCTCAACTTTATTTAATAGAATGGTAGTCTGTAAATGACAAGACTCCATAGATCTTTACAAAAGTTTGAAAAATGGTAATTTACATGGAAAAGGGCTACATTGAATACAATTATCACTTAATCCTTCTACTATCTCTTGATATCCATTGTGCTCTTGGCAGCTACTAGGGATCATAATCCGACAATGTGCTCAAGAATGTCTTCAAAGTCTGAAGATCGGCAGGATGCAGTTACTTGCCACGATCCCTAATTTTTTGCATATATTTCCCCAAGGTGGGGTACTCAATTTATCGGGACAATTTTTGTTTGTTTTAAGTCTCTAACTTTTGCCTGGATCGCCCTTTCAGGTTTTCAATCCACCGAGACGCTCATTTTTGCCTAAGCCTCCCTTTCGGGTTTTCAACTTAACGAGACGTTCTTTTCTTTTTTTAGGCGAAGTATTTATTGACTGCATCAACATTCACAGAACGAGGGAAATCTTCACCATCCATAGTTGTAAGAATCAAAGCACCGCCTGAAAAGGCTCTCTTAACAACGTATGGGCCTTCATAATTAGGAGTCGATTTGCCCCTAGCATCTGGTTTGAAAGATAGAATCTTCTTGAGCACAAGGTCACCTTCTCTAAATACATGAGGTCTGACCTTCTTGTCAAAAGATTTCTTCATTCCCTATTGGTATAACTGACCATGACACGTGGCGATCAACCTCTTCTCTTCAATTAAATTCAACTGATCATACCTGGTCTGACACCATTCAGCCTCAGTCAACATGGCTTCCATCAACACACACAGTGATGGGATCTCAACCTCTACGGGGAGCACTGCAACACCCCTTTTTCTACCCCAAAATACTTAATATACAATTAGAGTAAATAAGCACGCATACAAACAAAAGGGCGTCACATCGACGTTTTCAAAATTAAAAGCTTTCAAAAACCAACAACACACCTGGTCATTCAAAATAACACATTTCACTTATCATGAATATTCAAACAATATGCGTTTACAGCGGAAAATATGAATATCCATGCATATTATAAAATGATTCATGTCCCATACCATGATCATCTCTCAACAATCATCTCAAGATAAAATAAAGTAAGTAATAACGTAATGCATATCCAAATACGATATGAGTTCAATACTACCAATCTACCCAGTGTTACATGACCAGAGCATTGACTCATTACCTAATCTCAAACTAAAATACGGGAACTCTCCAGCTAATCTTGAGCGTGCTACCGTCCACTTACTCCAGCAATACTACTCTGTAGTATCTGCACGATACCCATGTAAAGGTAACATTCAAACAGAAAGGGTGAGAATTCAAATCATTATGAAATAGCATAATAAGGCATAATGATTAAATCAACAATTAAAAAAATCCATCACACTTTGTATAATCATGTCAATAACATTAACCAGTATTTATTTCGCATATTTCAAACATACCTCAATACTCAAGGAGTTAATATTAAAATTCAATACAATATTCTCAAACATACACATAACCACAATTATCACATAATCACATATTTCACCAAGTTAGGTATCCAAACATCACCAAATTCAACTACTATAACTCGTACACACATCACAATCACAACAATACAACATTCAACTGTGACTCAATGCAAGACATGTGACTCTATGCATGTGGTACCTCAATGTGAACCCAAAGTTTCATCGCTTTCCGATTCAATATCTAGAATCCAAGCCACACTCCGATCCGGACAAGATCAAAGCCACTACGCCTATTTCCAATTAAGGATCAACGTCTATATGGACCCAACGTTTCACCGCTTTCCGATTCAATATCTAGAATCCAAGCCACTACGCCTATTTCCAATTAAGGATCAACGTCTATTACCATGTGAACCCACAGTTTCACCACTTCCACAATGAAGTCGACCATGCTATGAATGAATGCACACATACCAACACATATGCAATTAAGATCATCTCTACCATCTTAACCTTCCACATATCACCATAATCCAACTCTATGAATTATCCCCCACTGGTACATATACACCCTCATAACAATATATCATTCACAATTATAGGTTAATTATCAATTATGTACACATAGATTTCATCCTAAAACGAATACAGCATTTAAATATCAATTTTTCACTTTTCAAACAGTGTTAACCTGTTAACGCATTTGGTTAACTTGTTAACGCAAGACAGAATACAAATTTAACAGGTTTTCAACAGTGTTAACCGGTTAACGCCCTGGGTTAACCTGTTAACGCAAGACAGAATGCAATTTTAACAGTATTTCAACAGTGTTAACCGGTTAATGCCCTGGGTTAACCTGTTAACGCAAGACAGAATGCAATTTTAACAGTATTTCAACAGTGTTAACCTATTAACGCAAGACAGAATACAAATTTAATAGGTTTTCAACAGTGTTAACCGGTTAACGCCCTGGGTTAACCGGTTAACGCAAAACAGAATGCTATTCCTGCTCTAACAACGAAACAAAATGCAGAATTCTCCGCGTTTCTCATCGTTGGAGGACCTTCGGACCTCCGATTTCGATTCCGTAAAAAGCTACACGTTCAGAAAATTATAACTCACGCCATAGAACATAAATTTACGGTTTCAGCACAATCCAATCATCATAAATCAAGAGTATTTATCAAACCTAATAATTACAAAACCATGCAAATTAAGGATTTCGACCTAAACATGTTCCTACCCATTGACTCGATCATGTTAACCCATAATAATAAGGATTCCCCCCTTACCTCTTCAATTTGATGGAAACCCTAGCTTCTCTTTACTTTTCCTCTCCTCTTTCTCTATTGCCTTTAATGATCAACTGAATTCTAACTCTCACTCTCCTCACCTCTTACTATTTATATTAGTATTCTCTTTGGGCTTAAATCATGATATCCATCTAATTTAATCACTAGGCCCAATAATACCTAATATTTAAATATCTCTATTTAAATTCAAATAAATTAACCAACTCAACATACACACTAAGTTAACTAATATAATTATTTAATTATATCTCATATCAACTAAATAAATAATTAATACACCAATTCAATTAGTATAGTCAATTATTATACTACCTAACAACCAATTAATTAATTACCACTCCACATAATTAAAATACAATATAATAATAATAGTATAATAATTAAATACTAAAATTGGGTTGTTACAAGCACAACATCCATGCCATAAACAAGAGGGAAAGGGATTTCCCCTGTTGAAGTGCGGATGGATGTACGATACCCGTGTAAATAAAATGGGAGCATCTCATGCCAATCCTTATATGTTACAACCATCTTCTGGATGATCTTCTTGATGTTCTTATTCGTAGCTTCAATAGCCTCATTCATCTTAGGTTTGTAGGGAAAAGAATTATGATGTGTAATCTTGAAGTCTTTGCAAAGAGCTTCTACCATATTAATATTCAAGTTAGATCCATTATCAGTAATGATCTTACTTGGCACACCATAATGATATATAATATAATTCTTGATAAACCTTACAACAACTAGCTTGGTTACATTTGCATACGATGCCGCTTCAACCCATTTCGTGAAGTAGTCAATAGCCACCAAAATGAAACGATGTTTGTTCAAAGCTTTGGGCTCAATCATGCCAATCATGTCAATTCCCCACATGGAGAAGGGCCATGGAGAGAAAATGGCGTTCAACAGTGTTAGAGGAACATGAATCTTATCTGCAGAAAATTTGACACTTGTGGAATTTCTTCACAAACTTGCAGCAGTCAGATTCCATTGTCAGCCAATAGTAACCTGCTCGCAACATTTTCTTTGCCATTGCATGTCCATTGGGATGAGTACCAAAGGAACCTTCATGGACTTCAGTCATCAATAGATCTGCTTCGTGTCTATCCACGCATTTGAGAAGAACCATATTGAAGTTTCTCTTATACAATACATCACCATTCAGGTAGAAATTGTTGGCTAATCTTCTCAAAGTCTTCTTATCTTTCAAAGATGCCTCAGGCGGGTAAATCTGACTTTGGAGAAAACATTTGATATCAAAGTACCACGGTTTCTCATCTTTGATCTCTTCAACAACAAATACATGAGCTGGCCTATCAAGACACATCACAATCAGATTGGGAACCTCATTCCAATACTTCACCATAATCATTGAAGCCAACGTTGCAAGAGCATCTGCCATCCGGTTTTCATCTCGAGGGATATGATGAAACTCAACCTTTGTAAAGAAAGTTAAAATCCTCCTCGCATAATCTCTATATGGTATCAAACCAGGTTGACTCGTCTCCCATTCACCTTTGATTTGATTCACAACCAAAGTTGAATCTCCATAGGCGTCTAAATATTTGATTCTGAGATCAATGGCCTCTTCGAGCCCCATAATGCAAGCTTAATACTCAGCCATATTATTTGTACACTTGAAAGTAAATCTCGCTGTAAACGGAAAATGAGTGCCTTGAGGAGTAATAATCATTGCCCCAATGCCATAACCATACTGATTAACAGCTCCATCAAATACCATGCCCCAACGAGAACCAGGTTCTAGCCCTTCTTCAAGCAACGGTTCATCACAATCTTTCATTTTCAAGTATAAGATCTCTTCATCAGGAAAATCATACTGCATTGACAGGTAATCTTCAATTGGTTGGTGAGCCAAATGGTAAGCCAAGACACTACCTTTGATAGCTTTCTGAGACCGGTATTCAATATCATACTCTAATAACAACATATGCCAACGGGAAATCCTCCCAGTTACAGTAGGCTTCTCAAATATATACTTGATTGGATCCATTTTGGATATCAACCAAGTGGTATGATTTAACATATACTGACGCGGACGCTTAGCAGCCCAAGCCAATGCGCAATAAGTCTTCTCAAGCATAGAATACCGAGTCTCACAATCGGTGAATTTCTTATTGAGGTAGTAAATTGCATATTCTTTCTTTCCAGATTCATCTTGCTGACCTAGAACACAACCCATACTCTCATCAAGCACAATCAAATACATGATCAATGGTCTTCCTTCCACAGGCAGAGACATAATCGAAGGTTCAAGCAAATATTCTTTCATACTATCAAAAGCTTTCTGGCAATCTTCAGTCCAATCACAAGACTGATCTTTCCGAAGAAGCTTGAATATAGGCGCACATGTGGCATTCATGTATGAAATGAATCTTGAAATATAATTCAAGCGGCCGAGAAAACCTCTAACTTGCTTCTCAGTTTTGGGCGCAGGTATCTCTTGTATTGCTTTGACCTTGGCAGGATCAACTTTAATACCCTTCTCACTGACAATAAAGCCCAACAACTTACTAGAACGAACACCAAATGTACACTTATTGGGATTCAAGCGGAGTTTATACTTCCTCAAACGCTGGAATAGTTTCAACAAATCCTCAACATGTTCCTCTTCATCAATAGATTTAGCAATCATATCATCAACATAGGCTTCAATCTCTTTATGCATCATATCATGAAAAAGAGTAGTCATTGCTCTTTGGTAAGTTGCACCGACATTCTTTAAACCGAAAGGAATCACTCTATAACAGAATGTTCCCTAGGGTGTAATGAATGTGGTCTTCTCCATATCTTCGGGTGCCATCTTGATCTGATTATATCCGGAAAATCCGTCCATAAATGAAAAGACTTTGAATTTAGCTTTATTGTCTACCAACATATAGTGTGGCAGAGGGAAATCATCTTTCAGAATGGCTTTATTCAAATCTCTATAATCAACGCACATACAGACTTTTCCATCCTTCTTAGGAAAAGGCACAATATTGGCCACCCACTACGGATATTCAGCAGTAACAAGGAAACCGACATCAATCTGCTTTTGCACTTCTTCTTTGATCTTCATTGTCATATCAGGATGAGTTCTCCTCAACTTCTGCTTGACTGGCGGGCATTTTGGCTTCAACGACAATCTATGCTCCACAATCTCAGAATCCAAACCAGGAATGTCTTGATAGGACCAAGAAAACACATCTGAATACTCTCGGAGAAGATCAATCAACCCCTTCCTGACCTCTGGACACAATCGAGATCTAATCTTGACTTCCTTCACATCATCCTTGGAACCCAAGTTGACTAACTTAAATTGCTCTTTGAATGACTGAATGGCTTTTTCCTCGTGCTCAAAAAGACGAGAGAATTCCTCAGATACCTCTTTATCACTTTCTTCCTCATCCTCGAACACATGGAATTCAAAATTTGGAGAAGGAGTAGGATCATTGTATTCAACGGGTTTAGAAACCAACCTGCATAATGATTTGATATTTTGATTTTAGAGAAGTGAGTTGTGACCAAATATTACACAGATGGACAATTATATTATTTATTCATGTTTTTTGTGATTACCGTTTTCAGAATAAAGCAAAAAAAAAGCAAAAATAAAACATCATAGATGTGGATGAATAGATTTATATTTTATTGATGATCAAATTTGAAAAATGCCCAAACAATGTTCACTTCTCCCTTAGGCGTAGGAAAAGTATTTTCAAAAACAAATAAAAGCAATTACTTAGATCGATGCACAATAACAGAGATATCAATAGCAATCCAATTGTTGCAAGCTTTTCCATGCGTCACAAAATTGGTGTAGTCTTCATCTTCATCACCCTCGATCATAGTAGCTAAGTGTTGTTCATTACCATGAATGAACCCTCCGCTACGGAAATTGGGTTGCACATCTTCAACTTTAGCCACTGATGAACCTCGTTGGAAACCCAAACCGGCCCTGCTCTTGTTTTCGGAGACCTCTACCATTTGCCCCCACTAATCAGACTAGCCATCTTCAACAATTCTCTGCGCATCCTTATATGAGGACATGGGTGCCCAAACTCTCTTTTCCTCGGCAATAGACAAAGCTTGGAACGGAGTTCCAATCTCATCCTCAGCTTCTACATAAGAGAAATATGACAGGTGGCTTACCAACAAAGCCTTCTCCCCACCTACAATAACAAGCTTTCCATTCTTGACAAATTTCAGCTTCCGATGCAACATTGAAGTAACGACTCTTGCCTCATGAATCCATGGCCTTCCTAACAAACAACTATAGGCCAGGTGGATATCCATTACTTGAAATGTAATTTGGAAGTCACTCAGACCTATCTTCATAGGAGGTTCCACCTCACCAATCACGGTCTTGCGAGAACCATCAAATTCCTTGACGATCACGCCAGTATATCTCATAGGAGCTCCTTGGTATGACAACCTTGACAGAGTTGACTTCGGAAGAACGTTTAATGAAGAACCGGTGTCAACCAACACTTTTGATAGAGCGTCATCCTTGCAATTCATCAAGATGTGTAGAGCCAAGTCATGATTTCTACCCTCCTCGGGGAGTTCTTCATCACAGAAACTAAGATTGTTGTAGGAAGTGATGTTAGCTACAATATGATCAAACTGATCCACCGTAACATCATGTTCCACATAAGCTTGCTCTAGAACTTTCTGCAGTGCTTCTCTGTGCGTTCTGAGTTCATTAGCAGAGACAACACTGAAATCTTGGAGGGGGTTTGGAGCAGTTGCTCCACCATATTAAACTCGCTCTTCTTAATCCATATGAGCACCTTATTGTCGTCGTTATGCTTCAAACCACTAGAATCACCAGACTGACACTTTGGAGCATTAACATAATCTACCACTAACACATCAACTTTCTTGCTAACAGATGAATCTTCCATATTCTTCGGGAACACCGTCCCAAAGACACGACCACTACGGGTCATCTTAGTAACATCAACTATGCTCACAACAGAACTAGTCGTAGGAAAAGGAACCTCTTGACCATTCTCTAGCATGGTAGCATGGTACTGATATGGGACAGCCTTCTCGGATGCATACGGGACGGGACCCGCTAACCGTATAACAAACGGCGATACAGATTTGTTTCTAACATTGTTACTACTGCTGTCGAACTGGATTACCACTCTCTCTGGTGTCTTGAATACTGAAACAATAACATTCACATCGTCATCCATGTGACAGGACTGGAGAATCTGAATCATACCTTCATCCATTAACCTCTAGATGTCTCTCTTCATAACCATACAACCTCTAGGATTGACACTACAAATAGCACAACCGTCATGGTCATGCTCACAATCGCTTACCAAACAGATATCCTTGTGCATCGTCACCAAGGACCTTCTAATGAAGCGTACATCAAATACCTTGAACTCCCCAAGACAATCGTCCACCATATTAACAAATGAATTTCCATGGGCAGGCAGTGGGTTAGCTTTGACGTTTGGTACACGGTCATCAAAGGACACCATTCCACTTTTGACCAGCTTCTGGACTTCATACTTTAGGGGGTAGCAATTCTCAATATCATGACCGGGAGCTCCTTGGTGGAAAGCACAACGAAGTTCCGGTTTGTACCACCATGGAAGTGGTTCAAGGACTTGAGGTGGGTTTCTTGGTTGCAGAAGGTTCTTGAGAACCAAGGATGGATACAATTCAGCATACGTCATAGGAATTGGGTCGAAAGATACCTTCTCCCTCTCAAAAATGTGTTGTTGTTGTAGATGTTTGTTCGTTGTGGTGGCTGTTGTTGACGTTGTTGTTGAATTGGTGTTGACTGCTTGTTAGAAAATACTAGGTTTACAGATGATACTTGATGATGGTGTTGACGGGGTGGTTGACTTCTTCTTACATGAGGCCTCCTCTTCCTCCCAACAGACACTGCATTAGCTTCATTATCCTTCTTCTTACCAAAACTATTACCATACCTCTTGTTGGACGATGCTTCCTCCTTAGATAACCGTCCCTCTCGGACACCTTCTTCTAGCCTCATTCCCATGTTTACCATCTTGGTAAAATCACTGGGGGCATTGTCAATCATCCGCTTAGAGTAAAATGAGCTCATGGTCTTGAGGAAGATCTTCATCATCTCTTTCTCTTCCAAAGGAGGGGTAATCTGACCAGCAAGATCTCTCCATCTTTGAGCATACTCCTTGAATGTCTCCTTATCCTTCTGAGACAATGTCCTCAATTGGTCCCTACCTGGCGCCATGTCTATGTTATACTTGTACTATTTCACAAATGCTTCACCCAAATCATTGAATATGTGGATGCTCGCACTATCCAAGCCCATGTACCATCTCAACACGGCATCGGTCAGACTATGTTGAAAATAATGGATCAATAACTGATCTTTATCAGTTTGAGTAGACATCTTTCTGGCGTACATCGCAAGATAACTGAGCGGACAGGTATTCCCTTTGTACTTTTCAAAGTCAAGCACTTTGAACTTCACCGGGATTTTCACGTGTGGAACCAAACAAAGTTCCGCAACACTCTTACCAAACAAATCTTTACCCCTCAATGTTTTCAACTCCTTTCGCAGCTCAAGGAATTGGTCTTTCATTCCATCCATCTTTTCATACACATCGGGGCCCTCAGACGACTCAGAATGATAGGTGGTGTCTTCAACACGGGGTAGCGTATGCACAACTGGTGGCGGCACAGACATGACCGGGCTAGATATCGGCATGGAAGAAAAAGTAGGTGTAGAACCTTCAGGCATAAAGTTAGGCGGCATTCCCTACGGGAACCCAGCAGGCATGTTTGGCGCAAAATGAGCAGCAGTGGCAGGAATGGTAGAGGTAGCAACCTCTGAAATAACAGGCCTATGACGAGGAGGAGTTGCAGGCGTCAGAGAAGATTGGCTCTGAGCATCTAATACTGACTCCATGGCAGTCAGATGGGCGATCTTGTCCTTTAAATCTCTATTCTCAAGAAGCTCCATAATCTTTGAGTGATTGGCGCGAGTATTGTATTGATGAGTCAGCTTGGCTGAAGCACATAAGAAATACCAATAAGGCATCTGGCAAAAGAGAAACATGTTTATGCAAATGATGCATGAAATGCAATGCTTGATTATTTTTATTTTCAAGGAACTTACTGTATTATATATATATATATATATATATATATATATATATATATATATATATATATATATATATATATATATATATATATATATATATATATATATATATATATATATATATATATATATATATATATATTTAACAACAGTTGCAACAAATTGATATGACCATAAAAATCTCTTTTATTTATATAATTGGAAGGATTACACTGAGTACAATTTCATAAACCAAAATACAAAACACAAGAGAAAAGGAGACTAGTCATCCTAAGGATCCCTAACAATAATGTCAGAAGATTTGGCCGTAGGTGCGTACTTCCTTCAAATGTGTTGAATCTCGGCCTCAAAAGAAGCCTTCATTTGAGTCTTCTCGAGGACAAGATGATCAACAATCTTCTTCCAAGCGACGGAAGGCTGAGGCATACTAGAGAAATATGAAACCTCTGGTTCTCTCTGTCTTTTCGTTACTCGGCCTTCAAGTAGCTCAATAAGTGCATCTTTATCCTTAGATTCAAGCTGCAACTCCTCATGCTTTTTGCTCAAAGCATGGAAACACTCTTCCCACATATCCTTCTCTTGCTTCATCTTGGTGAGTGCGTCTTCCAACTCCTCTATATCTTGGTTAGGGAGAGTTAATGGCTCAACCATAACCATAGACATAGGTCTCTCACAAGCATACGACATCTTCAATTCCAAAGCTCTCTTCTTCACCCAAAGAGTGTAAGCTTACAAAACTACACAATTGCGCGAACGTGGCTCAAATCTTCCTTTCCTATGCACGTTATGCCAAACATGCACAATCTTCTGCTTCAAATGCTGGGGATCTTTACCCTCTTGATAGAAACGACCTTCTAACAAAGTGTTATTAGGTTTGTCTCTCAAGGGGAACCCAAGTTGATGACGGGCCAAATCAGGGTTGTAGTTAATTTCTCCTTGTGTACCAATGAGAGGTACATTAGAGAATTCACCACAACAATCAATAATCTCCAAGCTGCTTAATAAAGGATCATACCAAACTATATCATCATTAGTGACATGCATAAGTCTCTGAGACCATCTTAGACGTTATTTGTTCTCCACAAATGTAGGCGTCTGAGGCAAATGCGAAATAAACCACTTGTACAAAAGGGGAACACAACACACAATCTTTCCACCACCTTTAGAATTCCTTAGATGTAAACAGAAGTACATATCACCTAACAGAGTAGGCACATGATTCCCAATCAAGAAAATTCTAATGGTGTTAACATCAATAAAACCGTCAATGTTAGAGAACAAAGCTAATCCATAGATAAGCAACACAAAGATAACTTCAAAAGCATTCATACTACCAGCTTGAGCAAAGGCAGTAGCTTCCTTGATGAGGAACTCAGAAGTAAATCCAAACAATCCTCCGTTCTTCACCCAATGAGCCTCAATCTCAGACTTCTTCAGATGAAGAGCTTCAGCTATAATATGAGATCGGGGAATCTCTTTCAATCCACTAAATGGAACTTTGTTAGAAACAGGTATCCCCAAGATATGGGCATACTCCTCCAATGTAGGCACAAGCTGATAATCAGGAAAATTGAAGCAACGGTAGAGAGGATTGTAGAACTGAACCAACACACTCAAGAGTCCTTCAACCACATCAGCAGACAAGATAGACAGAAGCTTCTGATGATGTTGTTTAAAGTCCAAGGGATCTAATATAAAAGATGATAACTTCCTTAACTCTTCCAAATCTGGACATCTGAAACTGTACTTCTTAGTGTTCCTTCGTCTACAATCCATGGTCTGAAAATATTTGCAAATAAGACCTCAGTTCCTTGAAATTTTCGTGTGATGAATGTTATGATGCGCATGAATGCATGAATGCAACAATCACAAATAAGGGATCACAAACAAGGCAAACAAACAAAGGTCAAGGGATGAATCAAGTCATTGTCAAGATCAATCATCCATTTTGGTGGATTATGGTTTTCACCTTATCAACACCCAAGTTCCATTGATATTGACAATACTTGATTAGATCAACCATGAATCAAGGGTTTGTTGTGAGTCACGAGCATGGAGCCTGGGTAAGAACCATCTCAAAGGAGTGAACTAAGGATAAAAACCTGTAGATCATGTTCTAAAAAGTTCTCAGTGTCTTAATTCCATCTATCAGATATTATAGGTTAAGACGACTGACACATCAACCCATAATATTCTCAAGAGAAACTCGTCTGAGTGTAGTATCGCGTAACAACTATTATCAAGTCTACACTTGAACAGTCTCTGCACTACGTCCTAAAGAGGATAAGAGGGGTTAAATTTTCTATGGGCCTCATCTTCTCGGACCCCAAATCAGAGATAGTAATGCCTAACCACAAATAACTTGTGTGACATTCATAACTCCAAAAGGGTCTCCACTTAGTAGATGGGTCTCAAGCCAACTTGTTAAGGACTACACCACACAAGTCGAACATGACTATACCATCCTTCTATCTTAATTGCACTCAAGTTCGGGTTAAAACTTATCTCACCACTCAGAGATCACCAAGCACAACAAGCAGATTATATCATACAAACAAATATACATACATCAAATATACAATTATATGCACACAAAAAGTAGGCTAAATCCACTGGAGACTACTCTCCAGCAGAGTCACCACTTATTTCTATAGCGGTAAATTCATGATCATCAAGCTATGGATAAGCTAGATGTCAATAAAACCAGAGTCACCACCGCGCTTTTATTGTTTCCAAGGGAAAAGGGAAAAGTACGAATAAAACCCAAAAGATAATAAGTTTTCAAATCAAAACTAATAAAATGCCAAAGATTATAGGTAAGGGGGTTGGTTACACAGAGGAGGTGTTAGTACCCAAAGTGTCCTAGGTACTCCTAGGGGGTTGGTTACACAGATGATGTTTGCAATAAAATAGAGTGGAGGGATGAGAAAATAATTCATTAATTATATATTTTTGTTTGACAAGACCTTCAGACTTCTGCCTACGTACCAACATAAAAATGAGGGATCAAAATCACGTAGTTCGTGGTATCAATTTCAAAGTGAGTGAGTTGTTTGTAAGAAAAATTTAAATTTAACAAAGGCACAAAAATTTAAATTCAAATCTCTCCCTCCTTTTGAAATTTTAAGTCAGGTATAGTTAAGTTTATTTACAAGTTTGATTAAGAAAAGAGTTTAAAAAAATCAATGGCATAAGGCCAGAGTTTCTAATTTGTAAAAATGGTCTAAGTTTAGAAAAACAAACACAAGCAAAGAAGATTTTAAAAGGAGGGAGAGATTTGAAATTTAAGAAGTGGGAGGAGATGGAGAGACTAATCCTAAGCAAAAATTTAAAAGTTGAGAGTTGAAAAGATCTGACAAATGGGCTCCAATCCAATAGACAAGAATGTCATATAGAAACCCACTTTTCCTTTGGACTTTAAATCAAGAAATATTCATAAGCAAGTAGAAAAATGAAGAGCAAGACATCAAATAAAGATAGCCACATCCAAGCTTCGCAACTCCATGATCTTCTTCAAAATTTCCCATGCATCAGATGACTTCAAAGATGGCATTAGGCACATATTCAAACTAACAACTTCACTATGATCATGTAGCAGATGAACTCAAATGGATCTTCAATATTGTATCAGATGAATGTTCACTTCACAAGCACTTGGTTTCATGAAAGTTGGCATTGGTCAAGTCCTTTGCATAGGGAGTGTTGCCTAAATTCTAAGTCCAATAGTCTCAGATCAAACTAATAGTCCACACAAGCTGTTTTTTTAGGGTTTTTGTTCTTATTATGTATATTAAGGTTAAAAGACCACCCAAGCAAACAAATATATACAAGCACAATATATCACAAAATATGGCCCAAGTAGGCAAAGTGAAAATGACATTAAAGTAAACAAATTAAATGGTATGAATAATGGCAAATGAATAAAGCTTAAAAATTAAAGTGCATAAAATTAAATGACTTGAAATTAAATGTTAGTTGTTAGTTGATTAGAAGTTAGTATTGCTTTTGCTTTATTTTGTTTAAGTCATTCTTTGAAGAACACTCAACCCACTTATCACAAGCATGGATCCTTGAACCAAAACATATTCCAAAGGAAGGAAAAAAGGCCATGTTTTCACACAATACCATGAAAGAGGGGAGACTTACAATCTCACTTACTAGAATGCTATGCCTTTTGTGTCACAAATTTAGCGCTATGTTAAGCAATCGTAATTGGACTTATGTAGAAGTCCCAACTATTTGAGACTGGGCAATAGAATTTTGGTGTTAATGTTTGTTAGAGACATAGTATAATGAACTATGCTCATGAAACATACCACACACAAAATGAATATGCAAAGAGGTGGACCTAATCTCATCCATACTCATGTTGATTTTTGCAATCAACTAGCCTTAGGATATAGAGATATCATAGGTCCATGATATGAATGAATGAAGAAGAGGAATGAGATGAAGAGGGAGGGGGAATGGATCAAACAAAAATTGGTCAAAGGAGGATGTAAGACCCCAATTTTGACCCTAAGATCCCTCATGGCATCATAACATTGCATTTGCATAGCCTCAAGGATCATGAGCATCTTGGTTTCCTTTGCCTTTGGGTGGGACTCCTTGTGATTGGTTTGAGATCACCAAGCATGCTTGAATTATACATCATTGTTTCTCTTACTTTTGTTTACTAAAAAATAAAAATAAAAAAATAAAATATAACAAAAATTTTTTTTTGGACTTGGGCCTCTCTCATTTGAGCCCACAGGTCCACAAAAACCAGGTTATAAATTCAGAGTATCAGTGAAACAAAAGGACATGTCATTCTTATTATCCTGGCAGGAAAAAGAAAGTGAGAGAAGAGCTAACAGAGTTCAGAGCAACCTCCAGAGGCTGAAGGGAACTCATTGGCAAAGAACCAATTCCCTCTCATATAAACCCTCAGATTGCTCTGCAAACCTCACGGGTGCAACTCAATTTCAATCGATCCTCCCCAATCAGGTATGCCCTATTTCCACTACTTTATACTTTCAACCTGGAATTTTTTGATACCCTTTTAATGTATGTGTTTGGCAAGAGGTTTAGGCCTCCTTCTTGATACCCTTTCAACCTTTCAACCTGGGGGCAACTCTTTTAATGTATTTTTTGATACCCTTTCAACCTGGGGGCAACTCTTGATTACCCTATCTTGTTTCTCTAACTTGTTTGTTGAGTTTTTTTGTGAGGGCTCACATGACTCTTGCAGAGATGGCCTGGTGTTCCACTTTATTTGTGGGATACCCCCTGGAGGTTTATTCCGATTACCTGTGCTTAATGGCTTGAGATATTTGTTTGTGACTGCTTATTCCAAAGGATGAGAGCTACTTGGATCATCAATATGATCTCAAGAGGGGAGCTCCTAATGTGGTTTTATTTTCTTTTCCCTTATCTCTTGTATGTTTAGGAATTTAACCCTTTTTTTCCCCATTCTAACCCAAGCCAAAACTTTGTGCAAACAATAACTTTTGTTTTCAACATTAGAAACCTAAGCCTTATGCATTTGATTTTCAAAACTTATTTTTCATAACACTTATTCTGAATTGAAGCTTTTAATCCACTTTAACCATATTTTTGTAAATACTTTTAATTGGTAAATATAACCCATTCAAATACTTTTTGTGGTTTCAATGGCCACCTTCTTAATCAAACCCCTTTTTTTATAACCATTAGCTATTAGGTTTGAATTATCCTTGAGGTAGATATAATACTCACCTTTATCCTTAGTGATGGACAATGAGTCTTCCATGCTTATTATAGGGTTAACCCCTCACTAGCATGTTGAAGCTATCCTCACATGGTGGATTTGTGGTTTTAGGTTGAGTTTTCTCCCTTTGATAACAAAAGACCTTAAGGTTTTTGGACCCATCAATTCACCAACTTTTTTTTGAATTTTTTTACCCCGAACTACGAGGTTTTGATCCTAATCTTTTTTTAAGATGGTACGTAGGCAATGAGTTCATCCATTCAAACACAAAATGTAAATAAATTTGTATATTCTTTTCTCATCCCTTCAATCATGTTTGCACAAATAAATTTTCACAAAAAAAAAACAACAACCTTACAACAAATGTGAAAAGGGCTCCCTAGGAGTACCTAGGATGCTTTGGGTGCCTAACACCTTCCCATTGCATAACCAACCCCCTTACCCAGATCTCTGACATTTTTACTAGTTTTTGATTCGATAAAACTTTTAGGTTTTTGTTCGCTTTCTAACCATTTCTTTGGATAAATAGAAGTGCGGTGGCGACTCGACTTGTATGATTTACCTTGGATTTAGTCAATATCTCTAATGGTAACGAATACCCCGCTACAGAAAAATGGCGACTCTGCTGTGGAAGAAATAATTTGCCTAGTGGGTTTTGCCTACTTTTCATATTTGTTGTATTGTATTGTATATTTTTTTGTGACATATTTTTGTGCAATTTGGGATTACTGTATTGTATGTAATGATTGAATTGTTTGAATATTAATTCCTTGTATGCTTGGTGATCTTCGTGAGATGAGTTCTATACCCGAACTCGAGTTCACTTAGGATAGGAGAATGGCATAGTCTTGTCGACTTGTGTGGAGTTATTCCTTAGCAAGTTGACTTGCAAGTCCATTCACTTGGTGGAGGTTATGTTGGGATCAATAATGTCACACAAGAAAGTTGTGGTTAGACATTACTTTTCCAATATAGACCTTAGAAGCCAAGGACCTTAGTTTACCAAACCCATCTTGACCTATGCTTAGGATGTAGTGCGAAGGTCGTTCAAGTGTAAGATTTGATACGATTGTTACGCGATACTACACTCATAAGAGTCTCTCTTGAGAATATTTTTGGAATATGAGTAGTCGTTTCTCCGATAATATCCAAAAGATGGGATGATGACTATGGGAACCTCTTGTAGAACATGTTTGGCAGGTTTAAACCTTAGTACACTCCCTTTTGGGTGGTTCTTAACCTAAACTCCATGCTCGTGACTTGCAACAAACCCTTGATTCATGGTTGATCCGTTAAGGTATCCTTAATATCAATGGATCTTGGGTGTTGATAAGGTGTAAACCATAATCCACCAAAATGGATGGTTGATATTAAAGATGCCATGATCCATCCCATGACCTTTGTTTGGTGTGCTTTGCTTGATCCTTGAGTGTGATTGTTGCATTCATGCATTCATGCACCCATTTGCATTCATATCATCAAAATAATAAGAAACTTTTCAAGGAACTTAAGGGGGTTTATTTGCAAAATTTTCAGACATGGAAAGACAAAGAAGGAATACAAAGAAATACAGTTTCAGACAACCATACTTGAAAGAGTTAAGGAATTTGACATCTTATATATTAGATCCCTTGGGTTTCAAGGCTCATTTCGGGAAGCTTCTTCCTCTTCTGACCACTCAGGTGGATGAAGGATTGATGAGTGTATTGGTGCAGTTTTATGATCCCTTATACCGTTGCTTCACGTTTCCGGATTTCCAGCTTTTGCCTACCCTTGAGGAGTATGCTTATCTTGTGGGTATACCTATTCTGGATCAGGTGCCGTTCAGTGGCTTGGAGAGTATTCCTACTTCACAAGAGATAGCATACATGTTGCACATAGATGAATATCTGGTTGGTGCTCATATGACTACCAAAGGTGGAATTCAAGGTCTCCCTTCTGAGTTCCTCATTGCTCAAGCTACTATGTATAGGAAGGCCATGAGTGAGGACGCCTTTGAGGCCATATTTGTACTTCTCATCTATGGGCTAGTATTATTCCCCAACATCGACAAGTTTGTGGATGTGAATGCTATTAGGATTTTCTCTACTCTTAATCCCGTTCCGACTCTGTTGGGCGATACCTATTTCTCTTTGCATATGAGGAATGCAAAGGGTGGTGGCGCCATTGTGTGTTGTTTGCCTCTGTTGTATAAGTGTTTTATTTCTCACTTAGCGCAGACGGTCGCCTTCAAGGAGAATAAGGGATGTCTACGGTGGTCCACGAGACTCATGTCTCTCACTAATGATGATATCTCTTGGTATAACCTTGTGTATGATGGTGTGCAGATTATTGACTCTTGTGGCGAATTCTCCAATGTACCTCTTCTTGGTACATGTGGTGGGATTAACTACAATCCTGTTTTGGCATGTCGGCAACTTGGGTTCCCCCTAAAGGAGAAACCCAATAACATTCTGTTAGAGGGTGTATTCTTTCAGGATGGTAAAGATCCCCAAGGCTTGAAAGCTAGGATGGTCCGCGCTTGGCGCAAGATTCATAGGAAAGGAAGGAAAGAGTTGGGTCCTAAGAATTGCATCGCTTTGGATCCTTACACTGTTTGGGTTAGGAAGAGGGCGTTTGAGTATCTCATGCCTTACGAGTATCCGAGACCTACACCTATGATTATGGTTAGGCCTTCAACCCTCCCTAATCAAGGAGTAGAGGAGTTGAGAGACGAAGACCGTTCACGTGCCTGGATCCGTGAACGTGAAGAGTTGCTTCAGCAGATTAAGGAGAAGGATGCGTTGATTGAGTTTCTTGAGCATCAGGTTATTGATGACCCTGATGATGTATGGACTTCTCTACTTCCTCAGTCTTCTAAGTTCTGGAAGAGGAGGTATGATCGACTCGCCAAAGAGAAGGCCGATACGGAGGCAGCCTACGAAAGGGAGGTGAAGAGGCTTCGCGCATCTTATCTTCCTGTGTCCCGAGCTTTAGACGATTGTTTCTAGGGAACCATAGGATGATTATTTTCCTTTTCTCTTGTATATGATTGACGATGCTGCACTTCTTTTCCCTTATATTATTTGATGAGATATTTCCATATGTGATAAAATGCTTAATATTTCCAGGATTTGCAGATAAAACTCTAAAGTTCCTTTGAAATAAAAAACAAATCATATGCACAAGCATTGCATGCATCATATGCATAAGCAGGTTTTGTTTCCGGTCCCTTGCCCTGTGGTCTAACTCTGTGTCCTTCATTTATTTTGAAGACAAGCTGACTCACCGGTACTACACTAGAGCCAACATTTCAAGACTGATGGATCACTTAGAGCAAGAGAACCGCGAGCTGAAAGAGGAAGTGGCCAGATTGAATGCCCTAATGGAGTCACTCATGGCTGCCCAGAGCCAGTCTTCTCCGACACCTTCAACTCCTTCCCAGAGGACAGTTATCTCCGAGATTGTCTCCTCTACTGTGGCCACTGCCAGTACACACTTTGTTCCAACAGCCATGCCAACCGGGTTCCCGTGGGGGATGTCTCCCAATTTCATGCCTGAGGGTCTTGTTCCAGCCTTTGCTTCTATGCCGACATCTAGCCCGGTCCTTGTCGTTCCTCCTCCTGTTGTGCATACTTTGCCCAGGGTAGACGACACCATCTATCATTCTGAGCCGTCTGAGGGTCCAGATGTTTATGAGAAGATGGATGCTATGAACGATCAATTTATTGAGCTTCGCAAGGAATTGAAAACTCTCAGAGGGAAGGATCTTTTCGGCAAGTCTGCTGCCGAACTCTGCTTGGTTCCAAATGTGAAGATCCCTGTGAAATTCAAGGTCCCTGACTTTGAAAAGTACAAAGGAAATACTTGTCCTCTCAGCCACCTGGTCATGTATGCCAGGAAGATGTCAACTCAAACCGATAATGACCAACGACTCATCCACTACTTTCAGGACAGTCTGTTCGGTGTCGCTTTGCGTTGGTACATGGGTTTAAACAGCGCGAACATCCGATCCTTCATTGATCTTGGCGAGGCCTTCGTCAAGCAGTACAAGTACAACGTGGATATGGCCCCCGATAGAGATCAATTGAGAGCCATGTCCCAAAAGGATAAAGAAACATTTAAGGAGTATGCCCAGAGGTGGCGAGAGGTGACAACACAGATCGTGCCTTCGCTAGAAGAGAAAGAGATGACTAAGATCGTTTTGAAGACTTTAAGTTCTTTTTATTATGAGCGGATGATTGCTAGCGCTCCTTCTGACTTCACCGAGATGATAAATATGGGGACGCGTCTAGAAGAAGGGGTCCGTGAAGGACGGTTAACCAGAGAAGAAGGCTCTTCTGCCAAACTTTATGGGGCGTTTGCAAAGAAGAAAGATGGAGAGGCACATGTTGTGACCTCCCATGAGAGACCAAGAAGACCCTCTGTGATGAGGAAGACCGAGCGTCCCGCCGGTAACCAGCACCAGGTGGCTCATATAGCACCTGTTTTCAGAAAGAATCAACAATATTAGCAACAACAGCTCCGTTTGCAACAGCAAGCCTACCAGCCTCGAAACAGTAATCAGACCAATACAAGTTACGAGAGGAAAAGGGTCACCTTCGATCCTATTCCTATGACGTACGCAGAGTTATATCCCTCTTTGATAGAGAGGAAGCTGATTACTCCGAGAGACCCACCGACTATACTTGCTAACCCCCAATGGTGGTATAAGCCCGAGTTACATTGTGTTTACCATTCTGGTGCTCTCGGCCATGACGTGGAGAATTGTTACCCTTTGAAGACCAAGGTTCAGGACCTTATGAGGTGTGGAATTCTGTGTTTTAAGGACGTATGTCCTAATGTGAAGAAGAACCCATTGCCCGAGCATGGGAAATCTGTTAACATGGTCCAGGGGTGCCCTGGAAAATACAAAGTCAAGTATGTTAGTCATATCCGACAATCTCTGGTCCAGATGCATCGTTTGCTATGTGACTACAGTCATTACGAGCATGACCATGATAGATGTCGAGTCTGCTCTGTTAACCGATTGGGTTGTTGCCAGGTGCGCAAGGATGTTCAGGAAATGCTGGACGAAGGAGTCATTGAGATCCTTCAAAATAGGAGTGTTGATGAAAATGAGCCTGAGGTCAATGTGATCTCCCCAGTGTTCCGGATACTCGAGCCTGTTATCATCAAGTACAATGGTAGCAAGCAGAAGGCTTCTCCCGCTCTGATCATTAAGCCTGCTGGTCCTATGCCTTACTCTTCTGAAAAAGCAGTTCCCTATCGCTACAATGCCGTAGCAGTAGAGAATGGGAAAGAGGTGTCCTTGCCCTCTTCTTCTGTTGTGAATATTACCGATGTTAGCGGTTTGACTCGTAGTGGCCGTGTGCTTTCAGCGCCGCTGAAACCTCAAATTAATGTTGATTTTGTTGAACGCCCGATTGGGAACGCTGTGAATTCTCCAAATCCGGCACTTGCTGTTAAGCCCTCCTCCGTATTGAAAACTCCTACTTCTGTTGGCCCGAGTGGCAATGTGAAAGAAGACTGTGACGATATGCTGAGGCTCATCAAGAAAAGTGAGTACAAAATATCTGTGTTATCCTTACTCTTAAATTCAGAACCACACCGAGAGGCTCTGCAGAAGGTATTGGATGTGGCATATGTGGATCACGATTTCACTTTGGAGCAATTCGATAGCATTGTTGCAAATATTACTGCTTGTAACAACCTGAGCTTTTGTGACTCTGATCTCCCTGAGGAGGGAAGAGACCACAACTTGGCTTTACACATATCTATGAATTGTAGAGACGACGCCATGTCCAATGTACTGGTGGACATTGGGTCATTATTGAACGTATTTCCAAAGTCCACTCTCTCAAAGCTATCATATCAAGGATCTCCCATGAGGCAGAGTGGAGTAGTTGTGAAGGCTTTCGATTGGTCTCGCAAAACTGTGATTGGGGAAGTTGATCTCCAAATCAAGATCGGACCAAGTGATTTTCAGATTACCTTCCAGGTTATGGACATTCACCCATCGTATAGTTGTCTCTTAGGGAGGCGCCGTGACATCCACCCTACACCAGAAACTGAAATTTGTGAAGAACAAGAAGCTGGTGGTGGTAGAGGGAGAAAGGGCTCTCCTGGTTAGCCATTTGTCTTCCTTCTCTTATATAGATGCTGAGGTTGAAATTGGAACTCCTTTCCAAGCTTTATCTATAGCTGAGCCTATTGAGAAGAGAACCCCTTCATTTGCTTCCTACAAAGATGCAAAGTTGGCCATTGAGCATGGTGCAACCACTGGTTTAGGAAAAATGATTGAGTTAGAAGACAACGAATCCCGGGCTGGCATAGGTTTTTCTTCTGGTACTTTCAACAAGCAAGGTTATTCAAGAGTGGAAGTTTCATCCACACTGGTCTAGATGAGGAGGCTATTGCCGTCTTAGAAGAAGATACAAAGGATTCTAGCAATTTCATCATCCCTTGAGGGGTCTGCAACAATTGGGTCGCTGTGGACATTCCAACAGTTGTCCATAAGTCAACGTAATGATCACTTTGTTTAGAAACCCTTCTCCCATGCCAAAAGGAGGAGTGATGACATTGTTGGCGCATAAACACAATGATATTTTCATTCAATAAATTCATGTTAAATGTTTGTTTTTCCATTTATTTTCCCTTTTCGCTTTTTGCATGAAATTGGTGATCACATAAAACCCTAAATAAGAATAAAATCAATCTTTTCATCTGCATAATGATTTGCCTTGTTTGAATTCTAAAGCTTTTCATATCCAAAAATCATTATTCAGGTTGATTTCTAAACCCATTGAACATAATGACCCAACACCATCTCCCAATTTTGAATTCCCTGTATTTGAGGCAGAGGAAGATGATGTTGAAGAGATTCCTGATGAGATCACCCGGCTACTTGAGCATGAAGAGAAGATCATTCAGCCGCATCTTGAGAATCTGGAAACAGTCAACTTGGGGTCTGAAGATTGTGTGCGAGAGGTAAAGATTGCGGCACTCCTGGAAGAATTTGTTAAGAAGGGGTTGATTAAGTTGCTACGAGAATATGTTGACGTCTTTGCCTGGTCATATGAAGACATGCCTGGTCTAGATACTGATATTGTGCAACATTTCCTACCTCTAAAGCCTGAGTGCATGCCTGTAAAGCAGAAGCTCAGAAGAACTCATCCTGATATGGCAGTGAAGATCAAAGAGGAAGTTTAGAAGCAAATTAATGCGGGGTTCCTGGTGACTTCTATATATCCTCAATGGGTGGCCAATATTGTGCCCGTGCCTAAGAAAGATAGAAAAGTCCGGATGTGTGTGGACTATAGAGACTTGAATAAAGCTAGTCCGAAAGATGATTTCCCTCTACCACACATTGATATGTTGGTAGACAATACAGCTAAATTCAATGTCTTCTTGTTTATGGACGGATTTTCCGGATATAATCAGATTAAGATGCACCCGAGGATATGGAGAAGACAACATTCATCACACCTTGGGGAACATTCTGTTATCGAGTGATGCCCTTCAGTTTGAAGAACGCCGGAGCCACGTATCAACGAGCTATGACCACCTTGTTTCATGATATGATGCACAAGGAGATTGAGGTATATGTTGACGATATGATTGCTAAGTCAAGAACGGAAGTTGAACATGTAGAGCACCTGTTGAAGCTTTTTCAGCATTTGAGGAAATATAAGCTTCGTCTGAATCCCAACAAGTGTACATTTGGAGTCCGTTCTGGCAAGTTATTGGGCTTCATTGTTAGTGAAAGAGGTATTGAGGTTGATCACGCAAAGGTCAAAGCAATACAAGAGATGCCTGCGCCCAAAACTGAGAAGCAAGTCCGAGGTTTTCTTGGTCGCTTGAATTATATCTCCAGATTCATATCCCACATGATTGCCACATGTGCGCCTATATTCTAGCTCCTCCGGAAAGATCAGTCCCAGGATTGGACCGAGGATTGCCAGAAAGCTTTCGACAGTATTAAAGAATATCTGTCTGAGCCTCCGATTCTGTCTCCACCTGTAGAGGGAAGACCTTTGATCATGTATCTGACTGTTCTTGAAGACTCGATGGGTTGTGTCCTTGGTCAGCAAGACGAATCAGGGAAGAAGGAGTATGCTATTTACTACCTGAGTAAGAAGTTCACTGATTGTGAGTCTCGATACTCAATGCTTGAAAAGACATGTTGTGCTTTGGCTTGGGCTGCTAAGCGCTTACGCTAGTATATGATAAATCACACGACTTGGTTGATATCCAGAATGGATCCAATCAAGTACATCTTCGAGAAGTCTGCTTTAACAGGGAGAATTGCCCGTTGGCAGATGTTGTTATCTGAGTATGATATTGAGTATCGAGCTCAGAAGGCTATTAAAGGTAGTATCTTGGCTGACCATTTGGCACATCATCCTTGTCGCATCCTGCGAAAAATCAACCGGCGAGACTCAAAAATAAAACACACACAGAGCCGCCACTAAACGTTATTTATCCCAAGATAGGGAAAGGAAACGCTCAGAGAAACCTGGAAAGACATGGTCTCGCGACCAGAGAGAAAAGGTTCGGGAGTCGGTTACGCGAGGGGAAGGTATTAGCACCCCTCACGTCCTAGGTACTCCTAGGGATCCACGTTCTAAAATAAAGAAAAGGTTGCTAAACATCACACACACACACGGGGAACGCAGGTGGGGTTAAGAGAAGGGAGCTCGATAAGGTATCGCACCTTATGCCTACATATCTTGTCTGGAACAAGAATCAGAGCCACTGTAGTTCGGCTTACGCACGCCAAACAACACCAAACAATCAAACAAACAAAGGTGGCAAACATGGAGCCCGACAACCACTGGATGGAATTACGTCAGCATCCGAACCAAAACACACTCAAAAGGGCAAACGTGGAGCCCGACAGCCAATCACTGGGCTTACGTCGGCATCCGAGCCAAACACACAATCAGATAACAAACAAACACACACAAAAAAGAAAAAGGTTGCCCAGAGAGGTCTCGCACGACCCCCTGCCTACATACCTCGTCTGGAACGAGGATCAGGGCGATGTAGTTCCCCTGAAAGGGACTAAATTGCTAACCAGAAACCGGGGAAAGACACACGACTAGGGAGCTGAGACTCGAGCCTAATGTTGTCATGCATCGTTCACCTAAGTTCGGTTTTCTATCCTACTTGCATAAACAAGCCTATCCTAACCAGGAAAGAAGCTAGCACACAAGCATACAATCATATATCATACATCAAATGAGAACAAGCATCTCAATCAGATATCCACATAGCACACGCTATAACCACACAAGGGGGCTCAATCAATAGGTTTGACTGCCGAAGCAAGTCGTCTGTACGGGCTGGGTTTGCTCTTAACCTTGCCATTACGAGGCTAAGGTGAAGCAGATGAAAGGATGAAGTGAGGATCAGACCTCACAGCTCTTATCCCTAACCAGGGAGAGCTTCTGACAAATGAGCATGGGTCCAGAATGGGGGAACCCTTCTATACTCAGAGACTCTGACTCAATGTGCACTGCACGGGATCTTGGGTTAGGATCTCAATGCTTCAACCATGTAATGGGAGCAAGGAGAAGACTCAACTGAAGAGTGGGGGATAGATTGCTTATCCCTACCTTCCACCAATTGCCTTCTTTGAAGGACTTTTCCTGCTTGGGCTTAAAAATAAACAAACACAATCATCGCCTCTTAAGGAGGACTTCAGACATTTATTTGCCCGGCCCGGTAACAGCCGGGTCTCCAGACTACATGAAGTCAAGAGGACCTACCTCAATGCAAGTTGCTTAAGCAAAGCAAAGCAATAGTTCACAAGGAACTGAGCAACTAAAGTACCTAGAAACAATCAAACACAGTTAGTACTCAGACAGACAAAACCAAACAGCAAGTTCAATCAATCAATCTATACAAAGCAATGCACAACAAAGCAAGCTCGAAGCTTAAGCCCAAGCTTCAAAACCTACAAAACAATGTTATGTTAGTGTACAAACATCAACAACATCAATTAAAATTGATTTGGATCATTCTCCATGTGCATTATGCCTTTGATCCTGAAAAATCAAGCAAACATTAGCAACTAGACCACTAGGCTAAGCCTAGGGTCCAAAGGCAATAAAAACTCCTAAACAGCAAGATATCCACCAACCAAAGTCAAATTAAAGTCAAACAAGAGCAAACATCCTTGGTCTCATGTTTATATCCTTCATCATGCTCATGTTATGCACAAAACAATCCAAACTAGTTCAAATGAAGCACCAAGCATACAAACAGAACTATTGCATTCAAATCCACATCAAAATAAATCCAAAAATTCTCAAATTAATTACACCTAAACAGGGCCTAATCCAGGTATGGCACACCAAATTTCAGCTTAATTGGGCAAATGGAACCATGTCAATGAAAATCAACAAAAACAGACACAATTATAGACTCCAAATCACAACATCAACACATGCTTCCACTTCAAAAATTCATATCTCAATGAAAACAATAAAGAAATGGATGAGACCAAGACAGGGATGTCACATCATGTGTCTATTACAAGCATATCAAATTTCATGACAATCCAATACCATATGAGCATTTCACATTGATTCTACTAACCTATGTCATACAAGCTTGCACAAATGACCACCAGAAATGAAAAATCACAATCAAATTGAAAATGCAATGAAAAATTCCACAAAAATTCTCATAGCTTCCTAACATGTTAACTAAGCATAATGCAAAATTTCATTTCATTTCAACATGTATAGGTCACTCAAATAATTCCAGCAAATTGACATCAAGAGGTGTGACACAAATTGTCACACCTAAGTTACAAAATTCACAACTACATGACCAGGTATCAAAAATGCATGAAGTTTACATGGAAATAAACCTCATCCAGTCAAGAATCATCACAAAAATTGGCAAGAATTTATTTTACATCATGTGCATTTCACAATGGAATTAGTCAAAGGTAGCAAAAATGGACATGTATGAAATAACCCTAGGGCAAATACTATTTACACCAAGCACAACTTTGACCAATAGGTCAAAAAATTCTACACAAGTCAAGGAAGTCAACACAACAACTCTCACATTTTTAGGAATTTTCTACATTTTTCTATGATTTTTTAAAGGTGTTAGCAATTTTTTATGAATTAAAATGAAATTAATTAAATTAATTAAAATGCCAATGGCATTTTTGTAATTAAAGCTGGCGCGGGAGGGAAACACCGGATTTGAATTTTCAAACACATTTTTGGATCAAACAGCACAAACTTCATCGTTCCAAACCAACATTTTCCAGATTTTCAGAAAAACCTCAAGAACACGCATCCCTCAAATCCTAACCAAAACGGACAAATGGACATCCGTTGGAACCGTTACAACATGTGCAACACGAATATGAGCTCCAATTAACCTAACAGTTCTTCTATCACGCGAATCGACTCACTTAGGGTTTGTGTTCATAATTTCGAATCGCGATTTCTCTCCCTAGGTTCATCCATTTCTAAAAGCAAATACATCATGCTAATCTACGTTCATCACTCTTCAAAACGCATATGAATAATCAACAAATCATGAGGTTCGAATTTTTGCAAACCTGTAATGGCAGTGTTAATTCTTGTATCCTTTGCGTGTGAAAGTCCAAAACAGCTCGACTAGAAGCTCCAGGAAGATGAAGGATGTGCTCAAGTTCAATTGATGTTGCTCCTATTGTCCACAATTCGGATTTGCCATGGAAGATGCTTCTTGGAACAGTCACGATGCAAAGCTTGATTGATGATGAAAAGCAAAAACAGTCCTAGCACATGATGATACAAGATCACAGCAAAAAGAAATTCGAGTTTTGGTTCAAGGATGATGAAGTTTGGTGAAATTGAAGTTCTTGAGTTCTTGATGAAAATTTGAGAGAATGAGAGGTTTCTAGATCTGAATTTGGTAATTGTGAAATTCTGTTATGATTATGGAGTGATTATGCTTATATATGAATGCTTAATTATCCCTTAATCAAGTTTTATCAACCAAATGCATTGTTAAGTGAAATGTCATTTTCAAATGAAGGGTAAAATTGGAATTTCCACATGCCAGCCAGTGACACCTGTTTTGACAGCTCATGCAAACTCTAAATACCATGTGTAATCCATTGCCACTTGTTTCAACTTCATTGGATGCTTATTTCTCAATTTCACTATGTGGTAGCAAAATGTCCAATTTTAACCATTGCATTTTTCAAGCCAAATCCCAAACCATGAGGCCTATGCATGAAATGATGATTCCAACACATTCCAAATGCCATTTAGGAGGTGTAGCAAAAAGTCCCATCTCCAAGTTCCAATTATTTTGAGAGTTGGACAATTTTGCCCCTGATCCAATTCAGCTGTCCAGTTGAAAAGTGACTTTTTGCCTTGGCCACTTTTGGGAAAATCCAATTATGCACCCTCAAAGTACATGTTAAATGGAGTTTGTGCATATAAAGAACTTGCAATTTGGACAAAGCATGTGGAAATTATGGCCTCCTGATTACGGGTCATTTTTGAATTTCACTGAGCCATAACTTTCCAACCATACATTGGATTTTCAAGTTCTTGGACTTTTTGGAAAGGTGAGAACAAGATCTACAACTTTCATGTTGAACAACTTTTCATTTGAAGCTTCCTTGGACACGTGGCTTTGAGGTCCAAAACTTTCCATTTTTGGAAACTTCAATTACAAGCCACTTTCTATTTTTGGCAGTTTTTGTTCTGACTTGATTTTCTTCATTTTTAAGCTTTGAGATGTCAAATAACACTTGTTCCAACATGAATGAAGTGTATCCAACTCATTTCCACCTCCAAATCCATCAGATCATGTACAGTTGACCACAGTTGACTTTTCAACTAACAGATGAATCAGGCAATGCATAGATCAAATTGAACCCCAATCTTCAACTGAAATGGCTCAAGGGTGAAACCCTAGCCTCAATAAGCTCCATACAATCATAGAAAGATCCTCATCTCCATTGTAAACCCCATCTCCTGATCATGCCCTGATTGGCCCAATGCAACTGATTAGGGTTGACCAGTGGTCAAAACCCTAATCTCAAGAAATCCTGCTTCAATCACTTGATGAAATCCAACCCTGATGATGATGATGTATTACTTCAATCAAGATGAAGACCAACATCCATTGAGAACCATGAAACCCTAATTCACAGTCCAATCCTCAGATGGCCCATGATCAGTCAATAAACCCTAGGCTGCACTTTGACTTCCTCATCCTCTGACCAAGACTTGGGAAGATAGCTTGCACAATGTACCCACATGATATGAAACATGCAATGCCTAATGACCTAAAAATGTATGTAATATGTAGAATGATAATGCTAGTCCCAAGAGAGGAGGGCAAATTTTGAGGTGTTACAATCCTATTGAAGATTATCAATCAGTTCAGTATGACTTCCCGGATGAGGAGATTCTGTATTTGAAGATGAAAGATTGTGATGAGCCTACACTCGACGAAGGGCCAGAGCCTGGTTCCAGATGGAGTATGGTATTTGATGGCATTGTAAATCAGTATGGAAATGGTATTGGGGCTGTGATTATTACTCCTCAGGGCGCACATATTCCTTTTACAGCAAGGCTAACTTTCAAATGCACGAATAATATGGCTGAGTATGAGGCTTGTATTATGGGATTGGAAGAATGCATTGATCTAAGGATCAAGCATCTTGATGTATATGGTGATTCGGCCCTCGTTGTTAATCAGATTAAGGGTGAATGGGAAATGAATCAGCCTGGCCTCATTCCATATAGAGATTATGCGAGGAGGATTTCAACGTTCTTCACTGAGGTTGACTTCCATCATATTCCTCAAGATGAGAATCGGATGGCAGATGCCCTTGCTACACTAGCTTCAATGATTGTGGTTAAATATTGGAATGAAGTTCCCAATATCACCGTGATGCGCTTGGACAGACCAGCTCATGTATTTGCAGTAGAAGAAGTAAAAGATGATAAGCTGTGGTATTATGATATCAAATGTTTCCTTCAGATCTAGATTTACCCGCCTGTGGCGTCTGTGAAAGATAGGAAGACTTTGAGGAGATTGTCAGGCAGTTTCTACCTCAATGGCGAAGTGCTTTACAAAAGAAATTTTGACATGGTTCTGCTCAGATGCATGGATAGACACGAAGCAGACCTGTTGATGACTGAGGTCCATGAGGGTTCATTTGGTACTCATTCCAATGGACATGCCATGGCTAGAAAGATGTTGAGAGCAGGCTACTATTGGCTGACAATGGAGTCTGACTGCTGCAAATTTGTGAAGAAATGCCACAAGTGTCAGATTTATGCTGATAAGATTCATATTCCCCCGACACTTTTGAATGTGATCTCATCACCATGGCCTTCCTCCATGTGGGGAATTGACATGATTGGCATGATAGAGCCGAAAGCGTCCAATGGACACAGATTTATTCTCGTAGCAATTGATTACTTCACCAAGTGGGTTGAAGCGGCGTCGTATGCAAATGTGACCAGACAGGTGGTCGTGAAGTTTATCAAGAATCAACTCATATGCCGATATGGTGTGCCAGATAAGATCATTACTGATAATTGATCTAACTTGAATAACAAGATGATGAAAGAGCTGTGTAGTGAATTCAAGATTGCACATCATAATTCTTCTTCGTACAGACCTAAGATGAATTGGGCTGTTGAAGCTGCTAATAAGAACATCAAGAAAATTATCCAGAAGATGGTTGTTACGTACAAAGATTGGCATGAGATGTTGCCATTCGCTTTACATGGATATCGTACATCTGTCCGCACTTCAACAGGGGCAACCCCTTTCTCTCTTGTTTATGGCATGGAGGCGGTACTCCCAGTAGAGGTGGAGATCCCATCAATGAGAGTATTGATGGAGGCCAAGTTGACTGATGCTGAATGGGTTCAGATTCGTTATGACCAACTGAACTTGATATAAGAAAAGAGATTGACTGCCATGTGCCACTGTCAGTTATATCAGCAGAGGATGAAGAAAGCTTTAGATAAGAAGGTCAAGCCTCGTGTGTTCCGAGAAGGTGACCTTGTGCTCAAGAAAGTTTTATCTTTCGCGCCCGATTCCAGGGGCAAGTGGACTCCGAACTATGAGGGTCCATATGTTGTTAAGAGAGCCTTTTCAGGCGGTGCTTTGATACTTACCACTATGGATGGGGAGGATTTCACTCGTCCTGTGAATTCAGATGCAGTCAAGAAATACTTCGCCTAAAAAAATAAAATAAAATAAAATTGAATAAAAAACTGAATAACTCGCTAAGTTGAAAACCCGAAGGGGCGGCTTAGACAAAAATGAGCGTCTTGGTGGATTGAAAACCCGAAAGGGCGGTCCAGGCAAAAGTTAGAGACACAAAAAATATATAATAATGATATGTGTATCCCGCTAGATTGAGTACCTCATCCTGGGGCAATCTAGGCAAAAATCAGGGATTTGGCAAGTAACTGCATCCTGACAAGACTTTGTTCTACAACTGTCGTCCGTCAGAGATCCTTGCTCATTATCAGCCAAAGCTTCAAATACATCAGATTCAGAATTGGTGTAGAAATGGTCATTATGTTCAATGTAGCCCTTTTCCACTATATATCACCAATTTCAAATTTGTAAAGATCTATGGAGTCTTGCCATTCGCAGACTACCATTCTATCAAATAAATTTGAGCCTTTTATCCAATTATTGGCACTCTTATCTGTTTCTATTCAACAAATGTTTTGCATGTTTTGATTAAGAAAATATCATTGTTGTAAACGATCATATTTTTTTTTAATTTGTTTTTAAACAAAGTGAACATTCACAATGACGAAAGGATACTTAGGAGATCCTCAGTGCTCTCCCAAGGGTGGTACGATCCCCAACAGGGTAAGATTTTTGTCCATATTCCTGGCATGACTGTATCTCCTCCCTCCGGAACCCCTTGTGGTTTATCTGACCAAGTGGATTGCTTATTGAGAGTCACCTCTCTTCCCTTCAGCAGAGTAGCAATCTTTCTTCCTCAGCAACATGGATCTCTTTGGGCAAGAGCGGTATTTGGTGGTTGATCCCGATAAATCCTTTATCTCCTCGGATAGATTCCCCAGTAGAGTTTTTGGTGTGGTGGACCTTGTCTGTGATAACTCTCGTCCCCAGCTGGAATGATTGATGATTCATCCATTGCAGAGTTCTTTGCTTCCTGGTATCTCTGATCCCCAGCAGATTGGATACTCTCCGGTGAACTTGGCTTTCTCTCTTGAGATGTAGTACCGGGTGGTTAATTCCTGGACCTGGTTGTGTTAGATATGTCTGTCTGTCAGCATACATCATATATAAACCATGCATATTCATGCATAATTATAACATTCAGGTATTCATGTTGCATTCTTTGCCATATATCGTTGTTTGTTGTCTCCTGCTATTTGGTGATATACTTCCCCAAGCAGACGTGTGTGTCTGATCTCTCCATATAGAGTCAGCTCCATAAGTAGAAAGCGTCTATCCTTTCTTCCATATTCCCCACGGGTTATATCCTCGTGGATGTTGATTGTTTTTGTTCCTTCCCAACACATATACTGGGATGGTTTTCCCCATTAAGTTATATCCTCACCGGGACAAATCTTGATTTGGTGTGCCTATCTAGTTTGATCCTAGATCGGTCTCTTGAGACTCTTTTCCTGTTTCCCCGTGGTAAATGAATAATCGCTCAATAATTAGTAATTATTATCCCGGCGGAGTCTGTGGTTCTTTACCCTCAAACCGGTAGTTGTAAGTCATATTTCTGTGGTTTACTACCCAGTAACCGGCAGTTGTAAACCCCATTTTGTCCCCGTGCAGAGTTAAACCTTGATTGTTGTTCATCCTAACCGATGACGGGTACTCTCTTTTGTGGTTCTCTACCCTCATACCGGTAGATGTAATTCCCTCCTTGTTGGTTATCTTTATACAAAATTCGGTATTGACATTCCTTAATTTTTTAGTATACCACCCAGTAACCGGTGATATATCTCTTGGATAATTGCTCTAATTACGCAATTTATCCCCAGCGGGTCATCTCTCGTCTATCTTGTTGTTGTTAGTAACGATTGTTCCTCCCCTGAATTGGTCATCATTATATACCTAGTTTCGGTATCCCGATGCCTTTTCTTTTCGGTCGATTTATCCTTTATTAACCCAGTAACCGGTTGTGGATAATCGTCCATGCGAGTATATTATCTATGTTCTGACGGTAATAGATAGTATATCTCATGAACTCTTTGGTCGAAGCCTTTTGTTCTTCCCCAGTTGAGTAAAATTTGTACCCCCTTTACGGAGTCGAATGTCCATCCCATAATCGAGTTTGCTTTTTGCCCTCTTTTTGGATGTTGAGTGTTTTGGGAATATTCCCCAATTCACGCCTTGATTGGTCATCATTATATACCTAGTTTCGGTATCCCGATGCCTTTTCTTTTCGGTCGATTTATCCTTTATTAACCCAGTAACCGATTGTGGATAATCGTCCATGCGAGTATATTATCTACATTCTGACGGTAATAGATAGTATATCTCATGCACTCTTTGGTCGAAGCTTTTATTCTTCCCCAGTCGAGTAAGATTCGTACCCCCTTTACGGAGTCGAATATCCATCCTATCATCGAGTTTGCTTTTAGCCCTCTTTTGGATGATGAGTGTTTTGGGAATATTCCCCAATTCACGCCTTAGTTGGTCACCTATTATATGCCCAGTAACCGGTATCCCTGGTGTTCCCTCCTCTCTGCTCCCTATTATGACTTTTTGTCCTCTGTGGAGTTAGATTTTCCTGAGTTAAGATATACCTTTTTAGGTCTTCCTCAGATGATTTGGTTGATTGATATCTCTCACCCTTATACCGGTCTTAGATATTCATTCTTCCCGAGCATGTTGTATCTCACCCTCATACCGGCGATCAGATCACATGTCTCCTTGAGCTTATTACCCAGTAACCGGTAATACCTCGTCCCGCTGCTTCCCCAGGAGTGTCCTTTTAGGCATCCCCAGCGAAGTCCCTTAGTGGATTGTTTTCATCCGGATTTTTATTCGAAGTATCCGTTATGGATAGTTTTTGCTGTATTGGCATATTCCCCAATACATGCACCTTTGAGTCAGCTCGGGTCTTTCCATTGGATATTTTCCCTTTGGAATTTTGTTCCCCAAGCGTTGAGTCGTGACCTGCTCACGCATTTTATTCCCTCTCCTATCCCCATAAGAGTCCCTAGAGTCTCTGTCCCATTGAGTGTATTTCTCATATGGATTGTCAGTTTCTCCGGATGTCTTTTCTTCTTTGTGGACACATATCCCCACAGAGTTCGTACTATTTGCATACATACATCTGCATCATGAGGTCTCTTAGGGACCAAAATTTGTCTCTTTGTTATTATTTAAGCCCATTCTACCTCGTCGAGACGAAGATTTTACCCTTCACTTCTCCGGCTAGAATGACCTTAAATAGGGGCATCTGTAAGACCCCAATTTTGACCCTAAGATCCCTCATGGCATCATAACATTACATTTGCATAACCTCAAGGATCATGAGCATCTTGGTTCCCTTTGCCTTTGGGTGGGACTCCTTGTGATTGGTTTGAGATCACCAAGCATGCTTGAATTATACATCATTGTTTCTCTTACTTTTGTTTACTAAAAAAAAAGAAAAAAAGAAAATAAAAAAATAAATAAAATATAACAAAAAAAATTTTGGACTTGGGCCTCTCTCATTTGAGCCCACAGGTCCACAAAAACCAGGTTATAAATTCAGAGTTTTAGTGAAACAAAAGGACATGCCATTCCTATTACCCTGGCAGAAAAAAGAAAGTGAGAGAAGAGCTAACAGAGTTCAGAGCAACCTCCAGAGGCTGAAGGGAACTCATCGGCAAAGAACCAATTCCCTCTCATATAAACCCTTAGATTGCTCTACAAACCTCACGGGTGCAACTCAATTTCAATTGATCCTCCCCAATCAGGTATGCCCTATTTCCACTACTTTATACTTTCAACCTGAAATTTTTTTATACCCTTTTGATGTATGTGTTTGACAAGAGGTTTAAGCCTCCTGCCCTTGGTTGCTTTTTGTGAGTTTTTTTTGTGAATTTTAATGGCATGATTCATGTGGTTACATTTTGATTTGGGGGCAACTCTTGATTACCCTATCTTGTTTCTCTAACTTGTTTGTTGAGTTTTTTTGTGAGGGCTCACATGACTCTTGCAGAGATGGCCTGGTGTTCCACTTTATTTGTGGGATACCCCCTGGAGGTTTATTCTGATTACATGTGCTTAATGGCTTGAGATATTTGTTTGTGACTGCTTATTCCAAAGGATGGGAGGTACTTGGATCATCAATATGATCTCAAGAGGGGAACTCCTAATGTGGTTTTATTTTCTTTTCCCTTATCTCTTGTATGTTTAGGAATTTAACCCTTCTTTTTTTTCTTCCCCATTCTAACCCAAGCCAAAACTTTGTGCAAACAATAACTTTTGTTTTCAACATTAGAAACCTAAGTCGTATGCTTTTGATTTTCAAAACTTATTTTTCATAACACTTATTCTGAATTGAACCTTTTAATCCACTTTAACCATATTTTTGTAAATACTTTTAATTGGTAAATATAACCCATTCAAATACTTTTTGTGGTTTCAATGGCCACCTTCTTAATCAAACCCTTTTTTTATAACCATTAGCTATTAGGTTTGTATTATCCTTGAGGTAGATATAATACTCACCTTTATCCTCAGTGATGGACAATGAGTCTTCCATGCTTATTATAGGGTTAACCCCTCACTAGCATGTTGAAGTTATCCTCACATGGTGGATTTGTGGTTTTAGGTTGAGTTTTCTCCCTTTGATAACAAAAGACCTTAAGGTTTTTGGACCAATCAATTCACCAACTTTTTTTGAATTTTTTACCCCGAACTACGAGGTTTTGATCCTAATCTTTTTTTAAGATGGTACGTAGGCAATGGGTTCATCCATTCAAACACAAAATGTAAATAAATTTGTACATTCTTTTCTCATCCCTTCAATCATGTTTGCACAAATAAATTTTCACAAAAAAAAAACAACAACCTTACAACAAATGTGAAAAGGGCTCCCTAGGAGTACCTAAGATGCTTTGGGTGCCTAACACCTTCCCATTGCATAACCAACCCCCTTACCCAGATCTCTGACATTTTTACTAGTTTTTGATTCGATAAAACTTTTAGGTTTTTGTTCGCTTTCTAACCATTCCTTTGCATAAATAGAAGTGCGGTGACGACTCGACTTGTATGATTTACCTTGGATTTAGTCAATATCTCTAATGGTAACGAATACCCCGCTACAGAGGACATTTACCAAATTAAAGATCATCCATTCATTTTAGGAGATGGAATGTACATTCTGTCAATTCCCTAAATCCAATGATCTTAACCTAACAAAGTCAAATCAATCTTGACCAAGACCCAACAACTCAAGTCAAACTCAACAAGTCAATGAATATGGCTATACACAATTTATATGGCATTTCAACAATTAAAAATAATCAAAATATGCATTAAATTAAATAATGGTTTGTCAATTTCCTAAAACCTCCTCAAAACACCCATGAAATGGTCATGAGATTAATCATAGGTCAAACAAGGTCAAAGGACCTTGGAGAAAAAATTTCATAATTTTTGTAAACTTAAAAGTATTTTTAAACAATTAAAAAGATTCACAAAATCAATTAAGTCATGAAAAATATTAATAATGATCCAAAAAAAATTTTAATTTAGAAAATGAAAGAGGAATTTATTTAAATTTTTTTGGTGACATTTCATATTTTTTTGGATCAATATTAAAATTAATAAAAATTAATCAAAATAACACAAATAAAATGAAAATTGGAAAATTAGAAAAAACGTAAACCACTTGATCTCCCTCATTAATTGAGGTGGCAGATCAAGTGGATCCAAACGCACGTTCCACCATGGACTTGAGTCAGTGCACCACAAACAAGGTATTCAAAACCAACGCTCCTAATTAGATTAATTCAAAAAGATCATGTGGCTCTGGACCATGCCAATTCACCACTGGAGCGAAACTCTGGTCACCTTCTCAGGCGAGCCTCGTTGGACTGGTCCACTCATCACCATCACTAAAATAAAAAATAAGGACATGATTTTAAAGTAAAAATGGAACTGATCACGAATCTGGCCTCAATTCATCCTAACTCCAAGTATATTGAGAGATACATGGAGTTAGGTACATGATCTGAGTTGCTTCGGTTTGACCTCAAAGCAACTCAATCTTCTTGCCTACATTGGTAGGACTTAAGACAACCAAGGAACCAAGAGAATTATGGAGAATTGAGTGAGAATCGAAGAGATAAAAAATTCTGGAAAATACCTTCAATGTAGTGCAGAATTCGATTGCTCTTGCTTTGATTCTTGCTTGATCTCACTCAGGAAGCTTGCAGAAGTAGATTAGAATCAACCAAAGCCTTTGGATCCCTGGAGTTTTGAATCTCAAAATAATGAGATTCAAACTCAATTTTCAAAGAAAATTCTCAGTTTTTTCCTTTCAAATGGAAGGGTTTGGGGTATTGGAGCAAAGTTGGCGCAAAGGGATCTTTAATATTGAGCATAAGGACCTCTATTTATAGTTGTAGCTCATGTTATTTGCACTTTCAAATTAAACTTCCAAATTTGGCAATGGATGATGCTTGCTTGCATGGGCATATACAGGCCCATGAAGTCACTCTCTTATGTCCATAATCAAGTGTGAATGAGTCTGAAAGCAACTTGGAATGCAAGGCAATTGTGTATGGCTGTTTGAAGTTTTGATTTTTCCAAATGATGATGCCATGTTCAAGCCATGCGCAGCCCATTCAAATCCTGTCCAAAATGGATGAAATTGGACTTTTTGGAAAGGTTAGATCAAGTGGAACAACTTTCATGCTGAACACTTTTCCATTTGAAGCTTGTATCATGATTAATCTTTAGGTGGAAGTTTGGAAATTTTAACATATCAAATTTTTTTCTAAGTGTCAAGCCATATGTTCACTTATTCCACCTTGGCTAACTTTTTATGTGAGCTTCAAATGAGAAACGTTCCTTCATAAAAGTTGTATCTCTTTCAAAGTAATTCATAACCTTCACAAATTTGAGCTCATTTAGATTTAAGATGAAGGAGTTATGAATTTTTGAAGTTGAGGAAAATCACTTGTTCAATGGTATTAGTCCAAAATGACCTATAATGTATCCTCATATCACATGCTCATAAAAGTTGAATTAGATCTTCCTACAAATAACAACGTTAAAGTAAACACCTTGAATTTGATTTTTAAACTTGGAAATATTTCATATTATAAAAATTGAGCAAGTTATGGCCTTGGGAAGTTGACCTCCAAATTAGGGTTTAAACAAAATGACCTATAATCTTTCACCATAAAAAATGACTTTCCAAGAAAAACTAGCTCTAGACCTAAACATGAAAGTTGTTTGGAATGTAATTTAGAGTGAAGTTTCTCTTGGAATCATTTTCATATGATAAAAATTGTAGGAGATAGGATCTAGGGGACCCCAGTTTTGATTAGGTGAATTCCTCTGGTCAACCACCATTAACCAACTTGCTAGCTTGAAATTATATTGACTTTTGGTACTCATGGGAGATCATATATGCATAAGATGATGAAATTTGAGGTGTCCTTTGAAATATCTGACCATTTGTCAAAGAAGCTTGGTGAAGAAGTTACATAAGATGCTCAGATGAACTAGGGTTTCCAAGGCAAACCAATTCCAAACTTTTGATGATTTGATGATCAAAATAACATATAAAGCTCATGGGGACTCATATATGATGTCTAAAGCCATTGTGGACCATTCCTTGATTGTGCTCTTGGCAGAGAGGGTCTTAAACCCTAGATGTGAGCTTGATAGATCAAAAGTGATCATGTGCTTTACCTATAAAATATTTAGACAAATGCAAAGACATATTTTTGGTATTTTGGTTAGTAAAGATGATAAAATACAGTCATATGGTGCTTGGTGATCTCTCCCAATACAAACCCAATGAATGAGGGGTAAGGAGGATGCCAAGGTATGATCCTTATGCTAATGCATATGATGAGATAGCATGAGGGATCTTAGAGTCAAAATTAGGGTTTTACACATCCTAACCGGTGAAGGATATTCTCTTTTTGGTATTCTACCCAGTAAAAAGGTAGTTGTAATCCTTATTTTCTTTCCCTAGAGAGTTAATCCTTGATATGTCCATCCTAATCGATGACAGATTTCCTCATCTTTGCGGTCTTCTGCCCAGTAACCGGTAGTTATAAATCCTGTTTCCCCTTGGAGTTTATCCTTGATATGCTCATCTTAACCGGTGACGGATATTCTCTTTTTTGGTATTCTATCCAGTATCCGATAGATATAATTCCTACTTTTTCATGCAGTTTATCCTTGATATGTTCATCTTAACCGGTGACGGATATCCTTCCTAATATCCCTAGGTGAGTCTATCCTTGATATGTTCATCTTAACCGATAACGAATATTCTTCCCCTTTGAGTTTATCCTTGATATGTTCACTTTAATCAGTGACGAATATTCTCTTCCTTTGCGGTCTTCTGCCCAGTAATCAGTAGTCGTAAATCCTATTTGGCTTTTCCCCAGCAAGTTATTCTTTAACCAATAATTGGTAATGAATACACCTCCTGGTTTCCCTCAGCGAGTCATCCTTGATATGTTTACCCTAACTGGTAACAGGTATCCTCTCTGGCAGATTATGTTATCTCCTTATCCAGTAATCGGTAATGGATAATATATTTCTGTTACTCTTGTGTCGAAGTTCATTTCTTCCCCAGTAGAGTTTGAGTGTGTATTTCCTCAATGAAATTGTCGTTTTCTACTTGGGTCGGGTATTTCAGTTTTATTTTGATCTACCCGTTTCCCTTGCAGATGTTCTTTTTATTCTCCGGTTGGGTCTTTCCATTGATTTATTCCTATGGAATCCCTTGTGTCCCCCAACAATTTTAAGTCGTAGCCTGACTTACGCATAACTTTCTATCCCCCAGAGTCTTTGTCTCCCCAGTGAGTTTTCATTATGGAATGCATTACACTCCTGTGGACTTTCAATCTCTTTGGATTCTTTTCCTTTGTGGCAAAATTTTCCCCACAGAGATTATTTTTGCATTATTATCATATATGCATCATGAGGTCTCTTAGGGACCAAAATTTGTTTCTATATGTTGTTATTTAAGTCCTTTCTACTGAGTCGATACGAAGATTTAAACCTTCGTCTCCTCAGCTAGAACGCCCTTAAATAGGGGCAACTTTAAGACCCCGATTTTGACCCTAAGATCCCTCATGCTATTCTCATCATATGCACTAGCATTGGGATCACACCTTCGCATCCTCCTTACCCCTCATTCATTGGGTTTGCATTGGGAGAGATCACCAAGCACATTTAAGTGTATCATACTTCATTTTTCTTTGTTTACTAACCAAAATACCAAAAATATGTCATTGTATAGCTTAACTCTTTTGTAGGTAGTGCACATGCTCATATATGCTCTATCAAGCTCACGTCTAGGGTTTAAGACCCTCATTGCAAGGAGCTCAGTCAATAAATGGTTTACTATGGCTCTAAGTATCATATATGGATCCAAATGATCTTCACATGTTATTTTGATCAAGAAATCATCAAGAATTTGGAATTGGTTTGCCTTGGAAACCCTAATTCATTTGGGTATCTTATGTAACTTCTTCAACAAGTTTCTTCAACAATTGATCAAATATTTCAAGGGATACTTCAAATTACATCATCTTATGCATATATGATCCTCCATGGTTCCCAAAAGTCAAGAGAATATCAAGCTAGCGAGTTGGTTCATGGTGGTTGACCAGAGGAATTCAACTGGTCAAAATTGGGGTTCCCTAGACCCTATCTCCTACAATTTTTGTCATATGATAATGATTCTAAGACCACAGTTACTCTAGATGACATGCCAAACAACTTTCATGTTTAGGTCAAGACTTATTTTTGCTTGTAAAGTCATTTTTTATGGTGAAATATTATAGGTCATTTTGTCTAAACCCTAATTTGGAGGTCAACTTCCCAAGACCATAACTTGCTCAATTTTTATGATATGAAAGCTAATAAAGTTTCATGATTACATTCAAGATATCTACTTCAACTTTTATGTTTAGAGGAAGTGTAAATTCAACTTTTAAATGCATGTGATATGAGGAAACATTATAGGTCAATTTGGGCCAATACCATTGAACAAGTGATTTTCCTCAACTTCTAAAATGCATAACTCCTTCATGTTAAATCCAAATAAGGTAAAAATTGTGACCAATTTTAAGGAAGTTTAGATAGATACAACTTTGATGAAGGAACTTTTATCATTTGAAGTCCATAGAAAAAGTTACTCAATATGGAATAAGTGAACATATGGCTTGGTACTTAGAATTTTTTTTTGATATGTTTGATTTTCCAAACTTCCACCTCAAAATTCATCATGATCCAAGCTTCAAATGAAAAAGTGTTCAACATGAAAGTTTTTCCTCTTGATCTAACCTTTTTAAAAAGTCCTAGTTCATTCCATTTGGACAAATAATGAATGACTTGTGCATGGCTTAAAGTTGAAGGATCATTTGGAAGATTTGAAGTTCCACTTTCCATACACGAATGCATGGCCTTTCCACATGACTTCAGAATTTCTTACACTCATTTTTGGACCTAAATGCATCATTACAAGGGCCTATCACACGCCCATGCATCCATGCAAAGGATATTTCTATTTTTGGAATTTTGAAAGAAGTGTGCAATTATCAATCACTTTGCCTATAAATAGAGCCCCTCTTGCTCAAAATTATGGACCCTGGCGCGTAAGCTTTGAATCAGTAACCCTAAACCCTCACATTCAAATGATAAGCTTGGTGATTTTCATTGAAAATCGAGTTTGAATCTCTCAACTGTTTTGAGATTGAAACTCCAAGAGTCCATTACTTTTCTTGATCCATTTCCACTCCATCAAGCATTTGAAGCAAGGACAAGCACAATTGAGAGCAAGATCGTGCCAATCTTAACCTGTAGTGAAGGTGAATTTCTGAATTTTTCATCACTTTGATTCTCACTCAATTCTCCAATATTCTTGTTGATTTTTGGTTGTCTGAAGTCCTACCAATGTAGGCAACAAGATTGAGTTGCTTAGAGATCAAATCGAAGCAACTCAGATCATGATCCTCAAAATTCAATTCCCTGTATCTTTCTATATACTTGGAGTTAGGTAAAATTGAGGCCAAATTCGAACTCCTGAGCATTTTTACTTTAAATTCACGTCCTCCTTTTTTATTTTGGTGATGGTTGAAGGTGGACCAGTCCGGTGAGGTCCACCAGAGAAGAAGATCGGAGCACTAGCTCCGGCGATGTGTTGGCGTGTCTCTGAACCACATGATCCATTCACTTTGTTTTAATCTCACACGTTGGTTTTGATTACCATCCCTACAGTGCTGTTGACTAATGACCATGTGGAACGCGCGCTTGGATTCACTTGATCTGCCACCTTAATTAATGAGGGAGATCAAGTGGTCCACGTTTTTTTTTGTATTTTTTGATTTTCATTTTAATTGCTTTATTTTCATTAATTCATATTAGTTTTAATACTGATCCAAAAAATTTCAAATATTTTTCTCTTTCATTTTCTGAATTAAAATTATTTTTTGGATCAACATTAATATTTTTCATAATTTAATTGTTTTTGTGCATATTTTTAATTGTTTAAAAACACTTTTAAGTTTCCAAAAATAATGAAATTTTTCCCCCAATGTCCTTTGACCTTATTTGACCAATGATAAATCTCTTGGCCATTTATTTGGTGTTTTGAAGAGGTTTTAGGATTTTGATCAACCATATTTTAATTTAATCCATTTTTTAATTGATTTTTAATTGTTTAATTGTAAATAAATTGTGTTGAGCTATTTTTGTTGACGTGTTGAGTTTGACTATTGTTGTTGGGCCTTGGTCAAGGTTGATTTGACTTTGTTGGATTAAAATCATTGGATTTAGGGGATTGATGAAATGTACATTTCATCTCCCGAAATGAATGAATGATTTTAATTTGATAAAAGTCCTCCCATGACCAATTTGAGTTTATTTCATTTCCCCTCCCTCTTCATCTTCAATCCCTTTCTATCCCATCCATTTCATTGACCTATGATATCTCTACATCCTAAGGCTAATTGGTTCATAAACCAATATAAGTATGGATAAGATTAGGTCAGACCTTTTTCCATTTTCTTTTAATGTGGTATGTTTTAGGAGTATGGTTCATAATGCCATATCTCTAACATACATTAACACTAAAATTTCTATTGCCCGACCTCAAATAGTTGTGACTTCTACATAAGTCCAATTACGATTGCTTAACATAGCGCTAAATTTTGACCCAAAAGCATAGCATTGTAGTAAGTGAGATTGTAAGTCTCCCTCCGGTAGTAGGAAATTCATGATCATCAAGTTATTGACAAGCTAGAGATCAAATAACAAGAGTCGCCACCGTGCTTTTATTGTTTCCAAGGGAAAGGGGAAAAAGTACGAACAAAACCCAAAAAGTAAGAAGTTTTCAAATAAAAACTAATAAAAGTCAGAGATCACAGGTAAGGGAGTTGGTTACACAGAGGGAAGGTGTTAGTACCCAAAGTGTCCTAGGTACTCCTAAGGAGCCCTTTTTGTGTGCATATGTATTTTGTACAAAGTGATGTTTACAAACAAATAGAATGGGGGGATGAGAAAAGAATTCGTTAATTATATTTTTGTGTTTGACAAGACCTTCGGACTTGTGCCTACGTACCAACATAAGAATGAGGGAGCAAAACCTCGTAGTTCGTGATACAGATTTCAAAATGGGTGTGTTGATTTTAATAAAATTTAAGTTTGAAAGGCACAAAGGCCTAAAAATGGTTTGAATGAGTTAGTTCTTTTTTGGCTTTTTGAAAGTTTAAGTCAAGAATAGTTAAGTTTATTTACAAGTTTGATTTAAGAAAATAAGTTCAAAAATGCAATGGCATAAGACCAAAGTTTCTATCTTTTTGCAAAAGAGGTCAAAGTTTAGAGCAAAAGTAGTTCACACAAAGAAGATTTTTAAAAGTGGAGGGAGAGATTTTGAAATTAAAGAAATGGGGAGAAGATGAAGAGACTATCCTATGTACAAAAATTAAAAGTTTAGAGTTGAAAAGATCTGACCAAATGGGTAGCAATCCAATAGACAAGAATGTCAATAGAAACCCAGATTTCCCTTGGACTTTTAGAATCAAACAACACAAAAATGCACAATTATATTATCTTGAAGAACAAGGCATCAAATAAAGATGGCCTCATCCAAGCTTATCCATTCCATGATCTTCTTCAAAATAGCCCATGCAACATATGAATTCCACAAGTCATAGGTTCAAAGTAACAACTTCACAATGATCATGTTGCAGATGAACTTAGAGATCTTCAAAGATGCATCAGATGAATTTCAAATTACAAGCACTTGGTTCTTTCAACAAATTGGCATTGGCCAAGTCCATTAGCAAAGGAGGTTGCCTAGATTCTAAGTCCATTTGTCCAAGATCAAGCCAACAGTCCACTCAAAAGTTTTTTAGGGTTTTTGTTATTATTATGTACATTAATGGTCAAAGACCACACAAACAAGCAAGGTATACACAAACAAAATATATCACACAATATGGTCCAAATGGACAAAGTGAAAATTGCATTAACATGAACAATTAGAATGATATGGACAATGGCAAATGAAATAGAGTGCTAAAAGTAAATTGCATTAAAGTAAAAGCTTGAAATTAAAGGTTAGTATTTAGTAGGTTAAGAGTTAGTATTGTTTTATTTTGCTTTTCATTTCAAGACATTCTTTGGAGAACACTCAACCCACTTATCACAAGCATGGATCCTTGAACCAAAACATCTTCCAAAGGAAGGAAATAAGGCCAAGTTTCCACACAATACCATGAAAGTGGGGAGACTTACAATCTCACTAACTAGAATGCTTATGGCTTTTATGTCACAAATTTAGCGCTATGTTAAGCAATCGTAATTGGACTTATGTATAAGTCACAACTATTTGAGGCATGGCAATAGAATTTTGGTGTTAATGTATGTTAGAGACATAGTATAATGAACTATGCTCATGAAACATACCACACACAAAAAGAATATGCAAAAGGTGTGGCCTAATCTCATCCATACTCATGTTAATTTTTCAATTAACTAGCATTAGGACTTTGAGATGTCATAGGCCAAATGGAGTGAATGAATGAAGAAGGGGAATAAGATGAAGGGGGAAGGGGAAGAATGAAATCACAAATTGGTCAAAGGAGGACTTTTACCAAATTAATATCATTCGTTCATTTTAGGAGATGGAATGTACATTCCATCAATCCCCTAAATCCAATGATATTAATTTGACAAAGTCAAATCAACCTTGACTAAGGCTCAACAACAATAAGCAAACTCAAACAAGTCAACACAAATGGTCAACAAAAATAATTGGCATTTATTCAATTAAAAAATAATAAAATAGTGCATTTAAATCAAATATGTTTTGTCCAATTCCTAAAATCTCATCAAAACACCAAATAAATGGCCATGAGATTTATCATAGGTCAATCAAGGTCAAAGGACTTTGGAGAAAAAAATTCATAATTTTTGGACATTTAAAAATATTTTTAAACAATTAAAAAAAATGCAAAATCAATTAATTCATGAAAAATATTAATAATGATCCAAAAAATAATTTTAATTCAGAATATGAAAGAGAAAAATGTTTAAACTTTTTTTTGGTGAAAGTCCCATTTTTTTTGGATCAATATTGAATTTAATATGAATTATTAAAAATAATGCAATTAAAATAAAAATTCAGAAAATCAAAAAAACGTGGACCATCTGATCTCCCTCATTAATTGAGGTGACATATCAGATGGTCCCTAGCGCGCATTCCACATGGACTTGAGTCAACAACGTTGCATAGGTGGTAATTAAAACCAACGATCAAGATTAAAACAAAAGGAACGGATCATGTGGTTCAGAGCTTTGCCAACTCACCGCTGGAGCCAGAGCTCCGGTCATCTTCTCTGGTGGACCTCACCGGACTGGTCCATCATGAACAATCACCAAAATGAAAAACAAGGACATGATCTTAAAGACAAAATGACACTAAGCTCGAATCTGACCTCCATTCACTCCAACTCCAAGTATATTGAGTGATACATGGAGTTAAAATTTGAGGTACATGAACTGAGTTGCTTCGATTTGGATTCAGTGGATCTTGATCTTGCTTGTGCTTAGTCTCACTCCACTTGCTTACAATAGAATGATTGAATGGTTAAAAAGCTATGGATTCCTGGAGAATTGAATTCCAAAACAGTGGAGATTCAAGCTCAAATTCAAGAGAATTTTTCAGGCTTATCCTTTACAAAGTGAGGGCTTGAAATGGGGGATCAAAGTTGGCGCCAATGTGTATCAATTTCTGAGCAATTGAAGCTCTATTTATAGCTGAAATGGTTGATAATTGCACTTTCAAATTCACTTTCTAATTTTGGCAAATGGTGATGTAATGGTGCATGTGCGTACACAGGCCCATGAAATGATTGCTTTAGGTCCACAAATTAATGTCAGATGCTCTGAATTAAGCTTGGATTGCAAGGTAAATGCACATTGATGTTTGGAGCTTGATCCTTACCAAGTGATGTCACCCTATTTAAGCCATGCGCAGCCTATGCATTTCATGTCCAAAATGAATGAATTTGAGCTCTTTTGAAAGGTAAGATCAAGAGGAACAACTTTCATGTTCAACACTTTTTGATTTGGAGCTTGGAACTTGGATAAATTTGAGGTGGAAGTTTGGAATTTTTTGACATACCAAAATTTTTCTAAGTGTCAAGCCATATGTCTCAATATTCCACCTTGCTTAACTTTTTATATGAGCTTCAAATGAGAAAACTGTCTTCATCAAAGTTGTATCTATCTCAAATACCTTCAAAATGGTCACCAATTTCATGTAATTTGGATTATAAATGATAGAGTTATGCATTTTTGAAGTTTGGAAAAATCACTTGATCAATGGTATAGGTCAAAAGTGACCTATAATGTAACCTCATATCACATGCTCAAAAATGTTGAATCATCTCCCACTCTAAACATAAAATTTGAATTAGACACATTGAATTTGATTTTTCAACTTGGAAATCTTTCATCTCATAAAAATTGAGCAAGTTATGTCCTTGGGAAGTTGACTTTCAAATTAGGGTTTAGACAAAATGACCTATAATGTTTCAACATAGAAAATGATTTTCCAAGCAAACCTAGCTCTAGGTATCAACATGAAAGTTGTTTGGAATGTTATTTAGAGTAACTTTTCTCTTGGATTAATTTTCATATGGTGAAAATTGTAGGAGATAGGGTCTAGGGAGACCCAATTTTGATCAGATGAATCCATCTGGCCAACAACCATCAACCAACTTGCTAACTTCCAACTCTCTTGACTTTCTTGGATCATGGTAGATAATATATGCATAATATGATGAAATTTTAAGTGTCCCTTGAGAAATTTGATCAATTGGTGAGATAGCTTATTGGAGAAGTTACTTAAGATACCCAGTCAAACTAGGGTTTCTAAGGCAAATCACCCTCAAACTCTTGAAGAAAACTTGATCAATATAACATGTAGAGATCATTGGGACTCATATATGATGTTCATAACCATTCTTGAATCAATTCTTGGTTGTGCTCTTTGTTCATGAGGGTCTCAAACCCTAGATGTGATCTTGATGAATCAATGAGATCATGCCCTACCTACAAAAGAGTTAGACAAATACAAAGACATATTTTTGGTATTTTGGTTAGTGAAATACAAGTATGATATAATCACAAAGTGCTTGGTGATCTCCCCCAAAACAAACCTAATGAAAAGGGGTAAGGAGGATGCCAAGGTATGATCCTAATGTTAATTCTTATGATGGAACTGCATGAGGGATCTTAGGGTCAAAATTGGGGTCTTATAGCTGCCCCTATTTAAGGACATTCTAACTGAGGAGGTGAAGGTTAAAATCTTCATGTCGACTCAGTAGAATGGGCTTAAATAACAACATATAGAAACAAATTTTGGTCCCTAAGAGACCTCATGATGCATATGATATGAATGCAAAAATAAATTCTTTGTGGGGGGAAATATTTCCACAAAGGAAAAGAAATCAGAGAGACCGAAAGTCCGCAGAAGTATAAATGAATTCTATAAGGAAAACTCATTGGGGAGACAGAGACTCTGAGGGGATAAAGGGTTATGGGTAGGCCAGGCTACAAATTAAAACTACCGGGGGACTCGAGGAAATCCATATAAAAATGGAAAGACTTAGTCGGGGAAACAAACATCTGTAGGGGATACGAATAAGTCAGGATAAAACTGAGGTACTCGAATCATGCAGGGGAACAATGATTTCACTAAGGAAATATGCACTCAACTCAACTGGGGAGAAATAAAATTTCAACACAGGAGGAGCAGAAATCTATTATCTACTACCTGATACTGGGTAAGGAGATAATAAAGTTCTGACAGAGAGAACATCCGTCATCGGTTAAGATGAACATATCAAGGATGACTCGCTGAGGAAATGCAAGGAGGGAGTATTCATTACCGGTTACTGGGTAAGAATAAACTTGCTGGGGAAAACTGCAGAAAATAGGATTTACAACTACCAGTTACTGGGCAGAAGACAAATGATGAGAGTATCCGTCATCGGTTAGGATGAACATATCAAAGATAAACTCGATAGGGAAGAAAATTCGTCATCGATTAGGATGAACATATCAAGGATAGACTTTCCTGGAAATGTCAAGAAGGATACCCGTCATCGGTTAGGATGAACATATCAAGGATATACCAACTGAACAAAAAAGGGAGAAATTACATCTATCTAAAACTGGGTAGAAAACCATCGGAGAGAAAATCCATCACCGGTTAGGATGAACATATCAAGGATTAACTCTGCAAGGGGACAAAGTAGGATTTACAACTATCGGTTACTGGGTAGAAGACCAATCAAAGAGAAAATCCGTCACCAGTTAAGATGAACATATCAAGGATAAACTCTTAAAAGGGGAGTAAAAATAGGGATTACATCTATCAGTTACTGGATAGAATACCAAAGGAGAGAAAATCCGTCACTGGTTAAAGTGAACATATCAAGGATAGACTCCGCACAGGGAAAAATAGGATTTACAACTACCGGTTACTGGGCAGAAGACCAACAGGAGAAGGAAACCCGTCATTGGCTAAGATGAACATATCAAGGATTAACTCTCTGAGGAATAAAATAGGGATTACAACTACCTTTTTACTGGGTAGAATACCAAACGTGAGAATATCCGTAACTGGTTAAAGTGAACATATCGAGGATAGACTCCTGCGGAGGAAGAAAAGATATTTGTCACCGGTTAAGGTGAACATATCAAGGATATATTTCCTGGGGACTCCACTGAGGAAAAAAAGGATACTTTTGCCAGGTATTAGGCAAGAAGTAATAAACTGCAAATTAAGGAGAATATTACCAGTTACTGGGTAATAGACTCTTAGGGAACCAAAATATATATCTAGGTAAGAGCTAGAAAGAAAACGGTCAATCAAGGCTCAACCCAAAGAGGACATAACTCAAGGGGAGTAATTCGATCCAGAAAATTTGCTGGAGAGGAAACTGAAATAACAACCATCCAAGGGGAGACAAACTCAGTGGGGAAACAGAGAAAGGTTAAAGTCTTTCTGCTTAAGGGGCCGACACTCTACATTTGAAAGAGGACAGACATCCGATTTGGTATGGGGATAAAGTACCGCCATAACAGAGAATAAGAATCTCAAACAAATAAAAAATGAAGATGCGAGATATGCCAATTATGAATTTATATGAATGTTTATACATATATATGGTTATGCTAACAAAACGATCACAAAGGATACAGAGGTTTCACAAAGAAATTGAACCACCGGTACAATCCTCGGTCAATCCACACAAAATATGGAGACAACAGCCGAAGAACAGAGAGATCAACATCCCAAAGGCTCAACCATAGCCGAGGACGGAGGAGATCTGCTAAGGATATAACATCTAATATGTGGGGAATTTTAGGTCAACACCATAAAAATGGGAGACAACCCTACAGAGAAAATAAACAACAAAAGTTGCTCAAGAACCAGGAGGAAACTCTGACTGGGAGCAAAGATAAATGGCGAATGGTGGGGACACCAAAGTGATCTACTAAGGGAAGATCAAACATCTCTGATGACGATCCACCTGCTGAGGAAATACGTTTTCTGTTGGGGAAGGCCGAAACTCTATTGGGGACAACGACACGCCACAGGGTATCTGAATCAACCAACTCAGCTGGGGACAAAGAAAGAGGTTCCACTGGGGATCAAACACTCCGCCGAGGAACTGAATTAACACAAACGTCTAGGGATACCCGAAGAGTTAACTGCTTGGGGAACCACAAATGTTTCGCACTTAAGGACTTGATATTTACTGAAATGCTGTTGATATTCCTTTTACTTGCTTTGGAAAAATTCTTGCTTTTATATTTTAAAGAAAACTTGATTTTGATTTAAAAGTTTAATTTCAAAATGATCATAATAAAATTTAAAACTATTGGCTGAAGTAAATAAGAGTAGAAACAATTTGGATAAAAGCTCAACTTTATTTAATGGGATGGTAGTCTGTAAATGACAAGACTCCATAGATTTTACAAAGTTGAAAATGGTAATTTACATGGAAAAGGGTTACATTGAATACAAATGATCCTTAATTCCTCTACCAAATCTTGATATCCACTGTGCTCTTGACCGCTACTGGGATGATGAATGGATGTTGACCCTTGTGCTCAAACAAACCTTCAAAACACTGAAGATCAGCAGAATGCAGTTACTTGCCATAATCCCTAATTTTTTCATAAGTTTCCCCGAGGTGGGGTACTTAACTTATCGGGAAATTCTTTCTGTTTTACGTCTCTAATTTTTGCCTGGATCGCCTTTCGGGTTTTCAATCCACCGAGACGCTCATTTTTGCCTAAGCCGTCCTTTCGGGTTTTCAACTTAGCGAGTTGTTCTTTTATTTTTTTTAGGCGAAGTATTTCTTGACTGCAACTACGTTCACAGGACGAGTGAACTCTTCACCATCCATAGTTGTAAGAATCAATGCACCACCTGAAAAGCCTCTCTTAACAACATATGGGCCTTCATAATTAGGAGTCCATTTTCCTCTGGAATCTGGCTTGAACGATAAAATCTTTTTGAGCACAAGGTCACCTTATCTGAATACACGAGGTTTTACCTTCTTATCAAAAGCTTTCTTCATTCTCTGCTGATATAACTGACCATGACACATGGCAGTCAATCTCTTCTCTTCAATTAAATTCAACTGGTCAAACATAGTCTGACACCATTCAGCCTCAGTCAACTTGGCTTCCATGAGCACACGCAATGAAGGAATCTCAACCTTTATGGGGAGCACTGCTTCCATATCATACACAAGAGAAAAAGGGGTTGCCCCTGTTGAAGTGCGGATGGATCTACGATACCCATGCAAAGCAAATATGGGCATCTCATGCCAATCCTTATATGTGACAACCATCTTTTGGATAATATTCTTGATGTTCTTATTCGCAACTTCAACATCCCCATTCATCTTGGGTCTATAGGGAAAAGAATTATGATGTGCAATCTTGAAGTCTTTGCAAAGAGCTTCCACCATATTGTTATTCAAGTTTGATCCATTGTCAGTAATGATCTTACTTGGCACACCATAACGGCATATGATCTTATTCTTGATAAACCTTACAACAACTTGCTTGATCACGTTTGCATATGATGCCGCTTCAACCCATTTTGTGAAGTAGTTAATTGCCACTAAAATGAATTGATGTCCATTCGAAGCTTTGGGCTCAATCATCCCAATCATATCAATTCCCCACATGGAGAAGGGCCATAGGGAAGAGATAACATTCAAAAGTGGTGGAGGAACATGAATCTTATCAGCATAAATTTGACACTTGTGGCACTTCTTCACAAATTTGCAACAGTCAGATTCCATTGTCTGCCAATAGTAACCTGCTCACAACATCTTCTTCGCCATTGCATGTCCATTGGAATGAGTGCCAAAGGAACCTTCATGCACTTCAGTCATTAACAAGTCTGCTTCGTGTCTATCCATGCATCTGAGCAAAACCAGGTTGAATTTTCTCTTGTATAGTATATCACCATTCAAGTAGAAATTACCAGCTAATCTTCTCAAAGTCTTCTTATCTTTCAAAGATGCCCCTAGAGGGTAAATCTGACTTCGGAGGAAACATTTGATGTCGTAATACCATGGCTTCTCATCTTTGATCTCTTCAACGGCAAACATATGAGCTGGTCTATCAAGACGCATCATAGATAAATTGGGAACTTCATTCCAATATTTCACTACAATCATTGATGCCAACATTGCAAGAGCATCTGCCATCCGGTTCTCATCTCGAGGAATATGATGAAACTCAACCTTTGTAAATAAAGTTGAAATCATCCTCGCATAATCTCTATATGGTACTAAACCGGGTTGATTTGTCTCCCGTTCTCCTTTGATCTGATTCACAACCAAAGTCGAATCACCGGAGACATCCAAATACTTGATTCTGATATTCATGGCCTCTTCAAGCCCCATAATGCAAGCTTCATATTCTGCCATGTTGTTTGTACACTTGAAAGTCAATCTAGCTGTAAATGGTAGATGCGTGCCTTGAGGAGGAATAATCACTGCCCCAATACCATTTCCATATTGATTAACATCTCCATCAAATACCATGCCCCAGTGGGAACCAGGTTCTGGCCTTTCTTCAAGCAATGGTTCATCACAATCTTTCATTTTCAAGTACAAAATCTTTTCATCAGGAAAATCATACTGTACTGACTGATAATCTTCAATTGGTTGGTGAGCCAAATGGTCATCCAAGATACTACCTTTGATCGCTTTCTGAGATCGGTATTCAATATCATACTCTGACAACAACATCTGCCACGGGGCAATTCTCCCAGTTAAAGAAGGCTTCTCAAATATATACTTGATTGGATCCATTTTGGATATCAACCAAGTGGTATGATTCAACATATACTGACGCAGCTGCTTAGCAGCCCAAGCCAATGTGCAACAAGTTTTCTCAAGCATAGAATACCGAGTCTCACAATCGGTGAACTTCTTACTGAGGTAGTAGATTGCAAATTCTTTCTTTCCAGTCTCATCCTGCTGACCAAGAACGCAACCCATACTATCTTCTAGCACAATCAAATACATGATCAACGGTCTTCCTTCAATAGATGGAGACAAAATTGGAGGTTCAATCAAATATTCTTTGATACTATCAAATGCTTTCTGTCAGTCTTCGGTCCAATCACAAGACTGATCTTTCCGAAGAAGCTTGAATATAGGAGCACATGTGGCAGTCATATGGGAAATGAATATGGAAATATAATTCAAGCGGCCGAGAAAACCTCTAACTTGCTTCTCAGTTTTGGGCGCAAGCATCTCTTGTATTGCTTTGACCTTGGCAGGATCAACTTCAATACCTTTCTCACTGACAATAAAGCCCAACAACTTACCAGAACGAACACCAAAAGTACACTTATTGGGATTCAAGGAGAGTTTATATTTCCTCAAACGCTGGAATAGCTTCAACAAATGCTCAACATGTTCCTCTTCATCAGTTGATTTAGCAATCATGTCATCGACATAAACTTCAATCTCTTTATGCATCATATCATGAAAAAGAGTTGTCATTGCTCTCTGGTAAGTCGCATCAACATTCTTTAGACCGAAAGGCATCACTCTCTAATAGAATGTTCCCCAGGGTGTAATGAATGTGGTCTTCTCCACATCTTCGGGTGCCATTTTGATCTGGTTATATCCGGAAAATCCATCCATAAATGAAAAGAATTTGAATTTAGCAGTATTGTCTACCAACATATCAATGTGTGGCAGAGGGAAATCATCTTTCGAACTGGCTTTATTCAAATCTCTATAATCGACGCACATGCGGACTTTTCCATCTTTCTTTGGCACAGGCACAATATTGGCCACCCATTACGGATACTCAGCAGTCACAAGGAAACTGACATCAATCTGCTTTTGAACTTCCTCTTTGATTTTCACAGCCATATCAGGATGCGTTCTTCTAAACTTCTGCTTGACTGGCGGGCATTCTGGCTTCAACAAAAATCTATGCTCCACAATCTCATAATCCAAACCAGGCATGTCTTGATAGGACCATGCAAACACATCTGAATATTCTCGAAGAAGATCAATCAACCCCTTCTTAGCATCTGGACACAATCGAGACCCAATCTTGACTTCCTTCACATCATCCTCGGAACCCAAGTTAACTAGCTCAATTTGTTCTTCAAACGGCTGAATAATCTTTTCATCTTGCTCAAGAAGATGAGACAATTCCTCACTTACTTCTACATCAATTTCCTCCTCGGCCTCAAACACAGGGAATTCAAAATTTGGAGAGGGAGAAGGATCATTGTATTCAATGGGGTTAGGAACCAACCTGCATAATGATTTGATGTTTTGATTTTAGATAAGTGAATTTGTGACCAAATATAATGCAGATGGACAATTATATTGTTTATTTATGTTTTTTGTGATTACCATTTTCAGAATAAAGCAAAAAGTAAAACAAACATAAAAGATGTGGAGGAATAAAATTAATTTTATTGATGATCAATTTAAAATGCCCAAACAATGTTCACTTCTCCCTTAGGCATAAGAGAAGGATTTTAAAAAATATAAAAGCAATTACTCAGATCGATGCAAAATAACAGGAATATCAACAGCAGTCCAATTGTTGCATGTCTTTCCATGCGTTACAAAGTTGGTGCAGTCTTCCTCTTCGATATCCTCTAGCACAATAGCTAAGTGTTGTTCATTGCCATGAATGAACCCTCCGCTACGGAAGCTGAGTTGCATATCTTCAGATCTTGCAATTGATGAGCCTTTCTGGAACCCCAAACCGGTTCTACCTTTGTTGTCGGAGACCTCTACCATGCGCCCCCACTGATCAACAACACCCTCTTTAACAATCTTCTAAGCATCTTTCAACGAGGACATAGATGCCCCAACTCTCTTCTCAGCAACAATAGATAAGGCTTGGAACAGAGTTCCAACCTCATCCCCGGCTTCTACATATGAGAAAGATGACAGATGGATAACCAATAGCACTTTCTCTCCTCCAACAAGCATAAGTTTTCCATTCTTCACAAATTTGAGCTTCTGGTGCAGAGTGGAGGTAACAGCCCCTGCCTCATGAATCCATGGCCTTCCCAATAAACAGCTGTAGGCCGGGTGGATATCCGTTACTTGAAAAGTAATCTGAAAATCACTCGGACCTATCTTGACTGGAAGGTCCACTTCACCAATTACTGTTTTGCACGAACCGTCAAAGGCCTTGACGATTACTCCACTATACCTCATGGGCGCTCCTTGGTAAGATAACTTTGACAAAGTTGACTTCGGAAGCACATTGAGTGATGAACCGGTGTCAACAAGCACATTTGACAAAGCATCTTCCTTGCAGTTCATTGAAATATGCAAAGCCAGACTATGATTTCTTCCCTCCTCAGGGAGTTCTTCATCACAGAAGCTTAGATTATTGCATGAAGTGATGTTAGCCACGATGTGATCAAACTGATCCACAGTAACATCCTACTCTACATATGCCTGTCCAAGAACTCTCTGTAGTTCTTCTCTGTGCGCTTCGGAATTCAAAAGCAGAGACAACACTGGGATTTTTGAGGTAGTCTGGAGCAACTGCTCAACCATATTAAATTCACTCCTCTTTATTAGTCGGAGTACCTCATCATCATTATTGGCTTTCACATTGCTGGATTCACTAGACTTATCCTTTGAACAACCAACCGGATTTACATTAGGTACCTCCGCCTTCTTACCAACAACCGTTTCCTCCTTATTTTCCGGGAACACCGGTCCAAACACTCGACCACTGCGGGTCACCTTTGTCATATCAGCAATGCTCACTACTGAACTAGTCGTAGGTAACGGGACCTCTTGACCATTATTTATCATTGTAGCATTATACTGGTACGGTACAACCTTATTAGATGAATACGGGATTGGGCCCGCTAACCGTATTACCAACGGCGATACTGATCTTTGACTGACATTACTATTGTTGCTGCTATCATACTGAATTACCAATCACTCTTGTTGCTTGAAAACATGCACTATGACATTGACGTCGTCATCTACATGACGGTATTGAACAATCTGAATCATGCCTTCATCCATCAGACCCTGGATGTCCCTTTTCACCACATCGCACCCTCTTGGGTTCACGCTACAAACAACACAACCATCATGGTCATGTTCACAGTCACTCACCAAACAAATATCTTTATGCATCTGCACCAAAGATCTTCGGATAAACCAGACATCAAAAACCTTGAATTCTCCAGGACAACCATCCACCATATTCACTAAAGAGTTCCCATAAGTGGGCAAAGGGTTAGCTTTCACATTTGGCGCGCGGTCCTCAAAGGAAACCATACCACTCTTCATAAGCTTTTGAACCTCATATTTCAATGGATAGCAATTTTCAATATCATGCTCGGGTGCACCCTGATGAAAAGCATAACGAAGTTCAGGTTTATACCACCAGGGAAGTGGTTCTGGGATCTGCGGTGGGTTCCTCGGTTGAATTAAGTTCTTGAGAACTAGCGAGGGATACAACTCTGCATACGACATAGGAATCAGGTCAAAAGAGACCTTCTTCCTCTCAAAGTTCTGTTGATGATGATTGTTGTTGGTATTGTTGTTGTTGTAGGTGTTTGTTCTTTGTTGCGGTTGTTGTTGTTGACGTTGATGTTGTTGTTGAATTGGTGTTGTTTGCTGATTAGAAAATACCGAAATTACTAATGACACTTGATGATGATGATGTTGATGGGATGGTGGATTTCTTCTGATCTGAGGCCTCATTTGCCTTCCACTGGAAATTGCATTTGTCTCATTGTCCTTCTTCTTGCTGAAACTACTGCCATACCTCTTACTCGTCGACGCCTCATCTCTTGATAACCGTCCTTCACGGACTCCTTCCTCAAGTCTCATCCCCATATTTACCATTTCGGTAAAATCACTGGGGGCACTAGCGTTCATGCGTTCATAATAAAATGAACTCAGGGTTTTCAGGAAGATCTTTTTCATCTCTTTCTCCTCCAAAGGAGGAGTGATCTGGGCAGCCAACTCCCTCCATCTTTGCGCGTATTCTTTGAATGTCTCTTTGTCCTTCTGAGACATAGAACTCAACTGGTCTCAATCCGGCGCCATGTCCATATTGTATTTGTATTGCTTCACAAAAGCCTCTCCCAAATCGTTGAAATTGCGAATGCTTGCACTCTCCAACCCCATATACCAACGGAGTGCAGCACCAGTCACGATATCCTAGAAGTAGTGAATAAGAAATTGGTTATTATCTGTCTCTGAGTTGACATCTTGCGGGCATACATCACAAGATGACTGAGCGGACAAGAGTTCCCCTTATATTTTTCAAAATCAGGGACTTTGAATTTCACCGGGATTTTAACATTGGGTACCAAACACAATTCAACGACACTCTTCCCAAATAGATCTTTACCTCTCAGCGTCTTCAATTCCTTACGCAGCTTAAGAAATTGATCTTTCATTTTGTCCATCTTCTCATAAACATCTGGACCCTCAGACGGATCGAAATGATAGATGGTATCCTCTATGCGAGGAAAAGTATGCACAACGGGAGGCAAAGTGTGTTGGCATGGAAGCAAATGTAGGCGCAAAGCCTTCAGGCACAAAGTTGGGCGACATTCCCCACGGGAATCCGGCAGGAAAGTTCGGTGCGAAGTGGGCGGTAGCAGCAGGCATGGTAGAGGTAACCACCTCTGAAGTAATAGTCCTCGCGGGAGGAGTTACAGGCATTGGAGAAGTTTGATTCTGAGCAGCAAGAACTGAATCCATCATGGTAGTCAGGCGGACGATCTCATCCTTCAGCTCTCGATTCTCTTGCTCCAAATGTTCCATAATTTTCTGACGATTGGCTCTGGTATTATACCGGTGAGTCAGCTTGGCTAAAGCACATAAGAAACACCAATCAGACATCTAGCGAATACCTACTTATGCAAATGATGCATGAAATGAGATGTTTGATTATTTTTATTTCCAAGGAACTTACTATATCATTTGCAAATATATAGTATTTAAATGGCAATTGCAACAATTTGATATGACCAAAAATTTCTTTTATTTCTATAAATTGGAAGGATTACACTGAGTACAATTTTAGAAACCAATAAAAAGATACAAGGGAAAAGGAGACTAGTCATCATAAGGATCCCTAACAACAATGTTAGAAAATCTGGTTGAAGGTACGTACTTCCTTCGAATGTGACGGATCTCGGTCTCAAAAGAAGCCTTCATCCGAGTCTTCTCGAGGACAAGCTGGTCAACAATCTTCTTCCAAGAAACGGAAGGCTGAGGCATGCTAGAAGATTAAACCTCTGGCTCTATCTATCTCTTCGTCACTCGGTCTTCAAGTAGCTCAATCAATGCATCTTTGTGCTTAGACTCCAACTGCAACTCTTCATGCTTCTTGCTCAAAGCACGGAAATGCTCTTCCCACATATCCTTCTCTTGCTTCATCTTGATGAGCGCGTCTTCCAACTCCTCTACATCTTGGTTAGGGAGAGTTAATGGCTCAACCATAACCATACACATAGGTCTTTCACAAGGATAAGGCATCTTCAACTCCATAGCTCTCTTCTTCACCCAAAGAGTGTAAGCTTCCAAAGCTACACAATTGCACGGACCAACCTCAGATCTTCCTTTCCTATGCACATTATGCCAAGCATGCATAATCTACTGCTTCAAATGTTGGGGATCTTTACCCTCTTGATAGAAAAGACCTTCTAACAAAGTGTTATTAGGTTTATCTCTCAAGGGGAACCCAAGTTGACGACGAGCCAAAGCAGGGTCGTAGTTAATTCCTCCTTGTGTACCAATGAGAGGCACATTAGAGAATTCACCACAACTATCAATAATCTCCAAACTGCTTAAAGACGGATCATACCAAACTATATTATCATTAGTGAGAGACATAAGTCTCTGAGACCACCGTAGACATTGTTTGTTCTCCACAAAAGCAGGCATCTGAGGCAAGTGCGAAATAAACCACTTGTACAGAAGAGGAATGCAGCAGACAATCGTTCCACCACCTTTAGAATTCCTTAGATGCAAAGAGAAATACATATCACCCAACAAAGTAGGCACATGATTCCCAATCAAGAAAAATCTAATGGTGTTAACATCAACAAAATCGTCAATGTTAGGGAACAAAGCTAATCCATAGATGAGCAACACAAAGATAGCTTCAAAAGCATCCATACTACCGACTTGAGCAAAAGTGGTAGCTTCCATGATGAGGAAATCAGATGGCACCCCAAATAACCCTCCTTTCTTCACCCAATGAGCCTCTATCTCGGACTTTTTCAAGTAAAGAGCTTCAACAATAATACTAGATCGGGGAATCTCCTCCCATCCACTAAAAGGCACTCTACTAGAAACAAGTATCCCCAAAAGATGAGAATACTCCTCCAAGGTAGATACAAGCTGAAAATCTCGGAAAGTGAAACAATGGTAGAGAGGATCATAGAACTGCACTAGCACACTCAAAATACCTTTAACCACATCAGCAGACAAAATGGACAGAAGCTTCCTATGACGTTGTTTGAAGTCCAAGGGATCTAATACAAAAGATGCTAGCTTCCTTAACTCTTTTAAGTTGGGACATCAGAAATTGTACTTCTTAGTGTTCCTTCGTCCACAATCCATGGTCTGAAAATATTTGCAAATGATACCTTAGTTCCTTGAAATTTTTCGTAAGATAAATGTTATGATGCGCATGAATGCATGAATGCATGAATGCAACAATCACAAATAAGGGATCACACACAAGGCAAACAAAGGTCAAGGTATGAATCAAATCATTGTCAAGATCAATAATCCATTTTGGTGGATTATGGTTTACACCTTATCAACACCCAAGTTCCATTGATATTGACAAGACTTGATTGGATCAACCAAGAATCAAGGGTTTGTTGCAAGTCACGAGCATGAAGTCTGGGTAAGAACCATCCCTAAGGAGTGAACTAAGGATAAAAACCTGTAAATCATGTTCTAAAAAGTTCCCAGAGTCTTAATTCCATCTATCGGATATTCCAGGTTAAGATGACTGACTCATCAACCCATAATATTCTCAAGAGAAACTCGTCTGAGTGTAGTATCGCGTAACAACTGTTATCAAGTCTACATTTGAACAGTTTCTGCACTACGTCCTAAATAGGCCAAGATGGGTTAAATGTTCTAAGGTCCTCGGCTTCTCAGCCCCAATTAGAAATAGTAATTCCTAACCACAAATACTTGTGTGACATTTCCAAATCCAAAGGAGTCTCCACTGAGCAGATGGATCTCAAGCCAACTTGTTAAGTACTACTCCACATAAGTCGAACATGACTATACCATCCTCCTATCTTAATTGCACTTAAGTTCGGGTTAGAACTTATCTCACCACTCAGAGATCATCAAGCACAACAAGCAGATTATATCACACACACACACACACACACACACACACACACACATATATATATATATATATATATATATATATATATATATATATATATATATATATATATATATATATATATATATATATATATATATATATATATATATATATATATATATATATATATATATATATATATATATATATATATATATATACAAACATCACAAATATACAAATATATTCACACAAAAAGTAGGCTAAACCCACTGGAGACTACTCCCCAGCAGAGTCGCCACTTAACTTCTGTAGTAGGAAATTCATGATCATCAAGCTATTGACAAGCTAGAGATCAAATAACAAGAGTCGCTACCACGCTTTTATTGTTTCCTAGGGAAAAGGGAAAAAGTACGAACAAAACCCAAAAAGCAAGAAGTTTTCAAATAAAAAATAATAAAAGTTAGAGATCACATGTAAGGGGGTTGGTTACACAGAGGGAAGGTGTTAGCACCCAAAGTGTCCTAGGTACTCCTAGGGAGCCCTTTTTGTATGCATATGTATTTTGTACAAAGTGATGTTTACAAACAAATAGAATGGGAGGCTGAGAAAATAATTCATTAATTATATTTTTGTGTTTGACAAGACCTTCGGACTTGTGCCTACGTACCAACATAAGAATGAGGGATCAAATTCTCGTAGTTCGGGATACAGATTTCAAAATGGGTGTGTTGATTTTAATAAAATTTAAGTTTGAAAGGCACAATAGCCTAAAAATGGTTTGAATGAGTTAGTTCTTTTTTGGCTTTTTGAAAGTTTAAGTCAAGTATAGTTAAGTTTATTTACAAGTTTGATTTAAGAAAAGAAGTTCAAAAATGCATTGGCATAAGGCCAAAGTTTCTATCTTTTTGTAAAAGTGGTCAAAGTTTAGAACAAAAGTAGTTCACACAAAGAAGATTTTTAAAAGTGGAGGGAGAGATTTTGAAATTAAATAAATGGGGAGAAGATGAATAGACTATCCTATGTACAAAAATTAAAAGTTTAGAGTTGAAAAGATCTAACCAAATGGGTAGCAATCCAATAGACAAGAATGTCAATAGAAACCCAAAACTCCCTTGGAATTTTAGAATCAAACAACACACAAATGCATAATTATATAATCTTGAAGAACAAGGCATCAAATAAATATGGCCTCATCCAAGCTTATCCATTCCATGATCTTCTTCAAAATAGCCCATGCAACAGATGAATTCCACAAGTCACAAGTTCAAAGTAACAACTTCACAATGATCATGTTGCAGATGAACTTAGAGGTCTTCAAAGATGAATCAGATGAATTCCAAATTGCAAGCACTTGGTTCTTTTAACAAATTGGTATTGGCCAAGTCCATTAGTAAAGGAGGTTGCCTAGATTCTAAGTCCATTTGTCCAAGATCAAGCCAACAGTCCACTCAAAAGTTTTTTTTTATGGTTTTTGTTATTATTATGTACATTAATGGTCAAAGACCACACAAACAAGCAAGGTATACACAAACAAAATATATCACACAATATGGTCCAAAGGGACAAAGTGAAAATTGCATTAAAGTAAAAGCTTGAAATTAAAGGTTAGTATTTAGTAGGTTAAGAGTTAGTATTATTTTATTTTGCTTTTCATTTCAAGACATTCTTTGGAGAACACTCAACCCACTTATCACAAGCATGGATCCTTGAACCAAAACATCTTCCAAAGGAAGGAAATAAGGCCAAGTTTCCACACAATACCATGAAAGTGGGGAGACTTACAATCTCACTAACTAGAATGCTTATGCCTTTTATGTCACAAATTTAGCGCTATGTTAAGCAATCGTAATTGAACTTATGTAGAAGTCACAACTATTTGAGACTGGGCAATACAATTTTGGTGTTAATGCATGTTAGAGACATAGTATAATGAACTATGCTCATGAAACATACCACACACAAAAAGAATATGCAAAAGGTGTGACCTAATCTCATCCATACTCATGTTAATTTTTCAATCAACTAGCATTAGGACTTTGAGATGTCATAGGCCACATGGAGTGAATGAATGAAGAAGGGGAATAAGATGAAGGGGGAAGGGGAAGAATAAAATCAAAAATTGGTCAAAGGAGGACTTTTACCAAATAAATAACATTCATTCATTTTGGGAGATGGAATGTACATTCGTTCAATCCCCTAAATCCAATGATATTTATTTGACAAAGTCAAATCAACCTTGACTAAGGCCTAACAACAATAAGCAAACTCAAACAAGTCAAAACAAATGGTCAATACAAATAATTGGCATTTATTCAATTAAAAAATAATAAAATAGTGCATTTAAATCAAATATATTTTGTCCAATTCCTAAAATCTCATCAAAACACCAAAGAAATGGCCATAAGATTTATCATAGGTCGAACAAGGTCAAAGGACCTTGGAGAAAAAATTTCATAATTTTTGGATATTTAAAAATATTTTTAAACAATTAAAAAAAATGCAATTAATAATGATCCAAAAAAATTATTTTAATTCAGAATATGAAAGAGAAAAACATTTGAATTTTTTTGGTGAAAGTCCCATATTTTTTGGATCAATATTGAATTTAATATGAATTATTGAAAATAATGCAATTAAAATAAAAATTCAGAAAATCAAAAAAACGTGGACCATCTGATCTCCCTCATTAATTTAAGTGGAAGATCAAATGGTCCCTAACGCGCGTTCCACATGGACTTGAGTCAACAGCGCTGCATAGGTGGTAATTAAGACCAACGATCAAGATTAAAACAAAAGGAACGGATCATGTGGTTCATAGCTTTGCCAACTCATCGTCGGAGCCAGAGCTCCGGTCATCTTCTCCGGTGGACCTCACCGGACTGGTCCATCATGAACCATCACCAAAATGAAAAACAAGGACATCATCTTAAAGAAAAATGGCACTGAGCTCGAATCTGACATCCATTCACTCCAACTCCAAGTATATTGAGAGATACATGGAGTTGAAATTTGAGGTACACGAACTGAGTTGCTTCGATTCGGCCTCAAAGCAACTCAATCTTCTTGCCTACAATGGTAGTGTTGCGGGGTATTCGTTACCTTTAGATTTATTGACTAAATCAAAAGTAAATCATACAATTCGAGTCGCCATCGCACTTCTATTTATCCAAAGGAAAGGTTAGAAAGCGAACAAAAACTGAGAAGTTTTATCAAATCAAAAACTAATAAAAATGTCAGAGATCTGGGTAAGGGGGTTGGTTATACAATGGGAAGGTTTTAAGCACCCAGAACATCCTTAGTACTCTAAGGGAGCCCTTTTTACAAATTTTGTAAGGTAGGTTGGTATTTGTGAAAATATTTGTGCAAACATGATTGGGAAAAATCCGCTAAGGGACTCAGGCAGAGATATCCACGAAAGGACTCGGCTGAGGAAGAAACAAACGAGGTATTACCAGTTATTGGGTGATAAGCTCAAAGAGACATGTGATCAAATCACCGGTATAAGGGTGAGAGAACAACGTGGTCATGGATAAAGAATATCTAAGACCGGTATAAGGGTGAGAGATATCAATCATCCAAAGATATCTGAGGAAGACCCAAAAGATATATTTCAACTCAAGAAAATCTGACTCCACAGGGGACGAAAGTCATAATAGGGAGCAGAAGAAAGGAACGACATGGATACCGGTTACTGGGCATATAATAGGTGACCAACCAGGCGTGAATTGGGGAATATTTCCAAGACACTCATCATCCGAAATGAGGGATGAAAAAGCAAACTCGATTACAGGATGGTCATTCGATTCCATAAGGAAATACGAATCTTACTCGACTGGGGAAGAAAGAGACTTTGACTGAAGAGTGCATGAGATACATTATCTATTACCGTCAGAACGTAGATAACATACTCGCATGGAAGATTATCCACAACCGGTTACTGGGTTAATAAAGGATAATTCGACCGAAAAGAAAGGACATCGGGATACCGGCTACTGGGTATAAAATGATGACCAATCAGGGGAGAAATAATCATTGCCAAACAAGGGTAAAGGAAAGATGACCTGTCGGGGATAAATTGCTTAATAGAGCAATTATCCAAGAGATATATCACCGGTTACTGGGATATATACTCAAAACGAAGGAATATCAATATCGAATATTGGATAAAGATAACCAACAAGGAGGGGATTACATCTATCGGTTACTGGGTAGAAAACCACAGAAGAGAGTGACCGTCATCGGTTAGGATGAACAAAATCAAGGATTAACTCTGCAAGGGGAACAAAAAATGGGGTTTACAACTACCGGTTACTGGGTAGTAAACAACAGAAATAGGACTTACAACTACCGGTTACTGGGTAGAAGGCCATAACATTCGTTGGGGAGAGAATGAATAATCACAATTTACTGAGCAATTGGTCATCTGAACCACAGGGAAGTGCAGGGGAAATAACAAGAAAGGAGTCAATCTAGGAACAAACTAGAGAGACACAGTGAAACAAGACTCAACCCAATGAGGATATAACTTAGGGGAGTAATTCCATCCCAATACATGTTTTGGGAGGAAACTGAAACAACGATCATCCACGAGGACATATCTCAGTGGGGAATATGGAAGAAATGATAGACACTTTCTGCCTATGGGGGTGACTCTATATGGATAGATCAAACACAATCATCTGCTTGGGGAAATACATATCACCAAATAGCAAGAGATAACAAACAAAGATATATGGTAACGAATACAACATGAATATCTGAATGTTATAATTATCCATGTATATGCATGGTTTATGTATGATTAATGTTGACAAACATACATATCAAACACAAACTGGTCCAAGAATCAAATGGACAGACATCCGGTACAACAGCTCAAAAGAGAAAACCAAGCCCACATGAGAAATCCAATCTGGTGGGGGCAACAAATACTAGGAAACCAATCATCACTGAGGATCGAGCGAAGTTGCTGCCAGGGACAAAGACCACTGCTAGGGGAGCAAGCAGGACCATCGGGGATCAGAGACCGCTGTTGGGAATAAGCAAAGGATCACAACCACCAAAGCTGGGGATATTCCAACAGTACGCAAAGACATGGATAAGATCAGTCATAGAAGAACCCTACTGGGGATCTTATCAGGGGGTGATGTGGAATTCTGTGGGGAACAACTACCAAACAGAAACACATCAAGCAACATTCACTTCTAACCAAAGAGGGAAACATCTCTGTTACAGAGAAGGAGAAACAGTCACTCCACTGGGGAAGGAATCAACACATCTTCCTCGAATTTCCAAAGCCACACTAGGATTACTAGGATTAGGTAGAGTCTCAGCTGGGGAACTAAACACAGATAAGATCCACCGTAGAAGTACTCTACTGGGGAAAAACCAAGGAAAGATATGAAACTTTGTGGGGAATAACCACCAAACAAAAGTTCTGATAACCATCACAATTCCTCATACGCCTGGAGAAACAATCTCTGCCGAGGAGAAAAGAAACACTGCTCCGCTGGAGATAGAAAATAAACATTTTCATCACCCGCTCTGCTAGGGGGAAAACCATCCGAGAAAGAGGAAGTAACAACAATCAGGCTCCAATCAGGCAACTCCACTGGGGAAAAACGCTGGTGACTAAACCGGGGATAACCTGTAGGCGATCAGCTGGAGATAACCTGCTGGTGACCAAACTGGGGAAGTCTAATGGGAGCAACCCTGTTGAGGATGAACGGTAGGCAAACCTGGTGGATATCAATGTATGTGAGTCCATTGGGATAAGCTACAAACCAACCTGTTGAAAATTACTCTCATGCTAGGATTTCCTGCTCACTATGCGGGGGATTTCCAATCTGAATAAGGGAAGACCAACTTCCTCGAAAGAAGACAGCATGTCAATTTAACAATCTATAAGGGATTTTAGGTCAATCCATGCAAGGGATGATAACCATATAATTGATAAAAACCAGATGCTAGATCCATACTCACTAGGGAGCTAGAAGACTGAGACCAAACTTCAGACTCTCAGGGGATCTTGGTGGAGTATTACCTTCCTACGCTCATTGAGGAGACAACCTGAAAGATGATGAAGAGGATACAAATGTGCTAGGAATATGAACAAATGTCTTACCCTTTTGGAGATCATACTATCCTTGGGAGAGCATTGAAGACGTTCCATTTATCCGTTGAGTCAATGTGAATGTTCACTTTGTTTAAAACAGTTTAAAAAAACTTTATTTGTTTAAAACAATGATATTTATGAATTAAAACATGCAAAAATTTGTTAAACAGAAACAAATAAGAGTGCAAGAAGTTGAATAAAGGCTCAAATTTATTTCATGGAATGGTAGTCTGCAAATGGCAAGACTCCATGGATCTTTACAAATTTGAAATTGGTGATATATATTGGAAAAAGGCTACATTAAACATAATGACCATTTCTCCACCAACTCTGAATCCAATGTATTTGAAGCTTCGGTTGATGATGACTGAGCGAGAATCTTTGATAGAAGACGGTTGAAAACCGAAGTCTTGTCAAGATGCAGTTACTTGCCAAATCCCTAATTTTTGCCTAGATTGCCCCTGGGTGAGGTACTCAATCTAGCGGGATATTCATTCATTTTTTCATGTCTCTAACTTTTGCCTGGATCGCCCTTTCGGGTTTTCAATCCATCGAGACGCTCATTTTTCCATAAGTCGCCCTTTTAGGTTTTCAACTTAGCGAGCTATTCTGTTTTTATTTTAGGCGAAGTATTTCTTGACTGCATCTGAATTCACAAGACAAGTGAAATCCTCCCCATCCATAGTTGTAAGTATCAAAGCACCGCCTGAAAAGACTCGCTTAACAACATATGGACCTTCATAGTTTGGAGTCCACTTGCCCTTGGAATCGGGCGCGAAAGACAAAACTTTCTTGAGCACGAGGTCACTTTCTTGGAACACACGAGGCTTGACCTTCTTATCAAAGGCTTTCTTCATCCTTTGCTGATATAACTGACCATGACACATGGCAGTCAATCTCTTCTCCTCAATCAAATTCAGTTGGTCATAACGACTCTGAACCCATTCAGCTTCAGTCAACTTGGCTTCCATCAAGTTTCTCATTGATGGGATCTCAACCTCCACGGGGAGTACAACCTCCATGCCATAAACAAGAGAGAAACGGGTTTCCCCTGTTGAAGTGCGTACATATGTACGATAACCATGCAAGGCAAATGGCAGCATCTCATGCCAATCTTTGTACGTAATAACCATCTTCTGGATAATCTTCTTGATGTTCTTGTTAGCAGCGTCAACAGCCCCATTCATCTTGGATCTATAAGGAGAATAATTATGATGTGCAATCTTGACTTCGTTATACAGCTCTTTCATCATCTTATTGTTCAAGTTAGATCCATTATCAGTAATGATCTTGTCCGGCACACCATAACCGCATATGAGTTGATTCCTGATAAACTTCACAACCACCTGCCTGGTCACATTTGCATATGATGCCTCTTCAACCCACTTGGTGAAGTAATCAATTTCTACGAGAATAAACCTGTGACCATTGGACGCCTTTGGCTCTATCATGCCAATCATGTCAATTCCCCAAATAGAGAAAGGCCATGGTGATGAAATCACATTCAGAAGTGTCGGGGGAATATGAATCTTATCCACATAAATCTGACACTTGTGGCATTTCTTCACATATTTGTAGCAATCAGACTCCATTGTCAGCCAATAGTAGCCTGCTCTCAACATCTTCTTAGCCATGGCATGTCCATTGAAATGAGTACCAAATGAACCCTCATGGACTTCAGTCATCAACAGGTCTGCTTTGTGTCTATCCACGCATCTGAGCAGAACCATGTCAAAATTCCTCTTGTAAAACACATCACCATTAAAGTAGAAACTGCCTGATAATCTCCTCAAAGTATTTCTATCTTTAACGGATGCCCCAGACGGGTAAACTTGACTCTGAAGAAAACATTTGATATTATAATACCATGGCTTATCATCTTTCACTTCTTCTACTGCAAATACGTGAGCTGGTCTATCCAAGCGCATAACAGTAATATTGGGGACTTCATTCCAGAATTTCACCACAATCATTGAAGCAAGCGTAGCAAGAGCATCTGCCATCTGATTCTCATCTCGAGGAATATGGTGGAAGTCAACCTCAGTAAAGAAAGTTTAAATCCTTCTCGCATAATCTCTATATGGGATGAGGCCAGGCTGATTCGTCTCCAATTCACCCTTAATCTAATTAACAACAAGGGCCGAATCACCATAAACATCAAGATGCTTGATCCTAAGATCAATACACTCTTCTAAACCGATAATACAGGCCTCATATTCCGCCATATTATTCATGCATTTGAAAGTTAGCCTTGTTATAAAAGGAAAATGTATGCCCTGAGGAGTAATAATCACTGCCCCAATACCATTTCCATATTGATTTACAGCGCCATTAAGCACCATGCTCCATCGGGAACCAAGCTCTGGCCCTTCATCGAGCGTAGGCTCATCGCAATCTTTCATTTTCAAATACAGAATCTCCTCATCAGGGAAGTCGTACTGAACAGTCTGATAATCCTCAGTTGGTGGATATGCCAAGTGGTCAGCCAATATACTACCTTTAATAGCCTTCTGAGCTCGATACTCAATATCATACTCAGACAACAGCATCTGCCAACGGGAAATCCTCCCAGTTAAAGCTGACTTCTCAAAGATATACTTGATTGGATCCATTTTGGATATCAACCAAGTCGTATGATTCAACATATACTGGCGTAAGCGTTTAGCAGCCCAAGCCAAAGCACATCATGTTTTTTCAAGCATTGAGTATCGAGACTCACAATCAGTGAACTTCTTACTCAGGTAGTAGATGGCATATTCTTTCTTCGCTGATTCATCTTGCTGACCCAATACACAACCCATAGAGTCTTCAAGAACGGTCAAGTACATAATCAAGGGTCTCCGTCCCACAGGCGGAGACAGAATCGAAGGCTCGAATAGATACTCTTTAATACTGTCAAAGCCCTTCTGGCAATCCTCATTTTAATCATGACGCTGATCTTTCCGAGGAGCTTGAATATTGGCGCACATGTGGCAGTCATGTGGGATATAAATCTGGAAATATAATTCAAGCGGCCAAGAAAACCTCAGACTTGCTTCTCAATTTTGGGTGCAGGAATCTCTTGTATTGCTTTGACCTTGGCAGGATCAACTTCAATACCTCTCTCACTGACAATAAAGCTGAATAACTTGTTGGAACGGACTCCAAATGTACACTTGTTCGGATTCAGGTGGAGTTTGTACTTTCTCAAACGCTAAAAAAGCTTCAACAAGTGCTCTACATGTTCAACTTCCGTTCTCGACTTTGCAATCATATCATCAACATACACCTCGATCTCCTTGTGCATCATATCATGAAACAAGGTAGTCATAACTCGTTGATACGTGGCTTCGGCGTTCTTCAAACCTAAGGGCATCACTCGATAACAGAATGTTCCCCAAGATGTGATGAATGTTGTCTTCTCCATATCCTCGGGTGCCATTTTAATCTGGTTATATCCGGAAAATCCGTCCATAAATGAGAAGACATTGAATTTAGCTGTATTATCTACCAACATATCAATATGTGGTAGAAGAAAATCATCTTTCAGACTAGCTTTATTCAAGTCTCGATAGTCCACACATATTCGGGCTTTTCCATCTTTCTTTAGCACGGGCACAATATTGGCCACCCATTGAGGATATGTAGAAGTCACCAAAAACCCCGCATCAATTTGCTTCTGAACTTTTCTTTAATCTTCACTGCCATATCAGGATGAATTCTTCTGAGCTTCTGCTTTACAGGCACACACTCAGGCTTCAAAGGCAGGAAATGTTGCACGATATCAGTATCCAGACCAGGCATGTCTTCATATGACCAGGCAAAGACGTCGACATATTCTCGTAGCAACTCAATCAACCCCTTCTTTACAGACTCTTCCAGGAGTGCCCCAATCTTCACTTCTCGAACACAATCTTCAGACCCCAAGTTGACTGTTTCCAGATTCTCAAGATGTGGCTGAATGATCTTCTCTTTGTGCTCAAGTAGACGGGTAATCTCATCAGGAATCTCTTCAACATCATCTTCTTCGGCCTCAAATACAGGGAACTCAAAGTTGGGAGATGGTGTTGGATCATTATGTTCAATGGGTTTGATCAACCTGCACAATGATTTTGGATAGAAAAGAGATTTTAGAATTCAAACAAGGCAAATCATTATGCAGATGAAAAGATTGATTTTATTCTCCTTTTTTAGGGTTTTTTTGGTGATCACCAATTTCATGCAAAAAAGCAAAAAATGAAAATAATTTGGAAAAACAAACATTTAACATGAATTTATTGAATGAATATGATTGTATTTATGGGCCAACAATGTCATCGCTTCTCCTTTTGGCATGGGAGAAGGGTTTGTTAAACAAAAATGAACATTACGTGGACTTATGGACAACTGTTGGAACATCAACAACGACCCAATTATTGCAGACTTCTCCAGCGATGACAAAGTCGCCATCAGCGACCCAATTACCAAGAGAGCCTTCTCTCCCCCTACCACCACCAACTTCTTGTTCTTGACGAACTTCAACTTTTGGTGTAGGGTGGATGTTACGGCGCCCGCCTCGTGAATCCATGGTCTTCCTAGCAAACAACTATATGATGGGTGGATATCCATGACCTGAAAAGTGATCTAGAAATTACTAGGTCCTATCTTGATTGGGAGTTCAACCTCGCCAATCACAGTCTTTCTGGATCCATCAAAAGCTTTCGCAACCACTCCATTCTACCTCATGGGAGGCCCCTGATATGAAAGTTTAGGAAGAGTGGATTTTGGCAACACATTCAACGATGATCCTATGTCTACCAGCATGTTAGACAGGGCATCATCCTTGCAGTTCATAGAGATGTGAAGTGCCAAATTATGGTCTTTTCCCTCCTCGGGAAGATCAGCATCGCAGAAGCTTAAGTTGTTACAAGCAGTAATGTTTGCAACAATGCTATCAAACTGTTCTATGGTGACATCGTGATCCACGTACGCCACATCCAACACCTTCTGTAAAGCTTCTCGGTGTGGCTCGGAGTTCATCAACAAAGACATCACATATATCTTTGAAGGCGTTTGTAGCAGCTGATCTACAACATTATATTCGCTCCTCTTGATGAGCCTTAGCATCTCATCACAGTCCTCTCTTAACATGTCATTCTGGCCAGCAAGGACATGAGCTCTAATAGTCACGGCAGGTCTTTCAACAGCAAGTGTCGGATTCAGAGAAGTAGAAGAATTCCCCACAGGACGGGCAACACTATCAACAACGTCAGCTCTTCTGGTGTCAACCTGGGGTTTCGGCGGCGCCGACTAAACACGACCACTGCGGGTCAATCCACTGACATCAGAAATACTAGTCACAGAAGTGGAGGGTAGAGGCACCTCCTTCCCATCTTCTAATGCAACAAAATTATATCGATAGGGAACAGCCTTGTCGGAAGTGTATGGAACAGGGCCAGTTGGCTTAATAATGAGAGTATGAGAGGCCTTCTGTTTGCTGCCATCATATCTGACAACAACAGGCTCAGGTAATTTGAAGACAGGGGATATCACACTAACTTCTTCCTCATCACGATTCTGAAGTATCTCGATCACACCTTGATCCAACATTTCTTGGATGTCTTTCCTGACTTGACGACACCCCCTCTCATTGACAGTGCATACACGACAGTTGTCGTGGTCATGCTCATAATGACTGTATCCACATAATAATCTATGTATCTCGACCAGAGATTGTCTGATATGGTTGACATATCTGATCTTGTATTTGTCAGGGTAACCCTGAACCATATTAACAGCAGATTTCCCATGCTCGGGCAATGGGTTCTTCTTGACGTTAGGACCTACGTCCTCGAAAAACAAGATACCGCTTCTAACAAGGTCTTGAACCTTGGTCTTGAGGGGTAACAGTTCTCCACATCATGTCCGGGACCACCGGAATGATAAACATAGTGAAGCTCGGGCTTATACCACCACTGAGGGTTGGTTGGTATAGCAGGTGGGTCACGTGGAGTGATCAGCTTCCTTTCAATCAGTGAAGGATATAATTCAGCGTAGGTCATTGGAATATGATCAAAAGTGACCCTCTTCCTATCATAGCTAGTGTTGGTTTGATTGTTGTTTCAGGGCTGGTAGGCCTGCTATTGCGGACGATGTTGTTGTTGCTGATATTGTTGATGTTGCTGTTGCTGGTTCTAATGCTGATAATGTTGATTTTCTCTGAAGGCAGGTGCTATATGAGCCACCTGATGCTGGTTACTGGGCGGACTCAGAGTCTTCCTCTTCATAGAGGGTCTTCTTTGTTTGACATGGGAGGACACAACATGTGCTATCTCCATCTTTCTTCTTAGAAAACGCCCCATAACGTTTGGCAGAAGAGGCTTCTTCTCTGGTAAGGCTTCCTTCCCTGACTTCTTCTTCTAGTCGTATCCCCATGTTCACCATCTCGGTGAAATCAGAAGGAGCGCTAGCAATCATCCGCTCGTAGTAGAAAGAGCTTAAAGTCTTGAGAAAGATCTTCGTCATTTATTTCTCTTCGAGTGGGGGCACAATCTGTGCAACCAATTCACGCCACCTCTGGGTGTACTCCTTAAATGTTTCTTTCTCCTTCTGGGACATAGCCCTCAGTTGGTCCCTATCGGGAGCCATATCAACGTTGTACTTGTATTGCTTGACGAAAGTTTCGCCAAGGTCGTTGAAGGAGTGAATATTCACACTATCCAAGCCCATATACCATCTCAATACGGCACCGGACAAGTTGTCCTGGAAGTAGTGGATGAGGAGTTGATCATTGTCGGTCTGAGTCGACATCTTGCGTGCGTACATCACAAGATAGCTGAGCGGGCAAGTGTTTCTTTTGTACTTTTCAAAGTCAGGCACTTTGAATTTGATAGGAATCTTGACATTAGGCACGAGGCATAGCTCAACAGCAGATTTGTCGAAGAGGTCCTTCCCTCTGAGAGATTTAAGTTCCTTGCGCAGCTCAAGGAATTGATCATTCATAGCGTCCATTTTCTCATACACATTTGGGCCCTCAGACGGCTCAGAGTGGTAAATGGTGTCATCAAATCTTGGCAAAGTATGAACGACTGGAGGTGGCACAGCGAGGACCAGGATAGATGCTGGCAAAGAAGTAAATATAGGGGCGAGACCCTCTGGAACAAAATTAGCGGGCATCCCCTAGGGAAACCCGACTGGCATAGCAGACGAAGCAAAGTGGGCACTAGCAGCAGGCACGGTAGAGGAAGCAACCTCTGAAATGACCGTCCTCTGGGGAGGAGTTGAAGGCGTTGGAGAAGACTGGCTTTGGGCGGCCAAGAATGACTCATCAGGGCAGTCAATCTTACCACTTCCTCCTTGAGTTCTCTGTTCTCTTGCTCGAGGTGATCCATTAGCTTTGATGAGTTGGATTTGGTATAGTACCGGTGCGTCAGCTTGTCTTCAAAATAAATGAAAAACATAGAGTTAGACCACTGAACAAGAAGCCCTGAACAAAACCTGCTTATGCATATGATGCATGCAATGCTGGTTGATCGGCCACCATTTACACTCAGTTTTCATCATCTATCCAGCATGGAACCTTCATGAATCGGTAACTTTTGCGTTTTATTTTATTGATTTCTTCAGTGTATTGCATTTTAAGAATTCCCGTTTGTTTTATGTTACATTAGTAGTTTTTCGCCTTTTGTCGCATTTTATGTGTTTCTATGTAGACTGTTGGTTTCCAGGTTAGATTAAAAGTCCGAAAGTGCGTACCGGAAGAAGGGAGGTTAGAGACGTAAGGAAAAGCAAAAAATAGACAAAACAGAGGGGCTGACACAAGTGCCTGTGTCAACTGACACGGCCCGTGTCAGCATGTGCAGAACAAGCTAGCATGAACCCAGTAAAATAATGGGCTGACACGGGTGCCTGTGTCACCTGACACGGCCCGTGTCAGTATGGCGTGCCTTGTTGAACCTACAGAGGAGCCAACACGGGCAGCAGTGTCACCTGACACGGCCCGTGTTGGCCATTTCGCTCAAAATTCTGATTTTTCTTATTTTAACTCCTATGGACATTCGGAGGGCATTTTGGGCATTTGGCATTGTTTTTAGTTGTTTGGAAACTGTTTAGTTGGAATGGGGGCACTGAGAAAAGGAATTTTTGATTGTGAAAAGAAAAGATACGAAAAGAGGAAGCAACCTCGCAAGGTGTGGAGAAGAGAAGAGATCTCCAAGATCGGAAGAAATTGAAGATCAACTTTCATCAACAACAACTTGTAATGTCTTTAATTTGTAATCTTTTGTCTTTGAATATTATGAGAGGCTAAACCCCCCAATGCTAGGGGGTGTCCCTGAATTGCTTTTGTATGAATATTTTATCCATGTTCTTATAATCATTGATGTTTTCGTAATTCAAATTATTATACAACGTGCTTAATGCTTAATTTTATCGGACAAATGAAATTCTGATCTCTGGTTAAGGTTTAGGTCGAACAAACTGTCTTATCACTTGTTGTATAATAAAACCCGCGTTTAATCACTTAGGAATGAGGATCAAACTGTGGTTACCGTAAATTCTTGATAAAATAAATATTTCTTAACAGCAATTTGAATGACTAAGGAATTAGGAGTGAAATTGCCTGTTAAATGGTTTTGGCTAAGGAATTAGAGAAAACTACTCTGGAGAAACTGTTTTGAATTATAATAGCATCGATGTTATATGATATGGAAAAAGTGGAATACACAGCAATTCATACACCTGGCCTTAGCATTATTTCTCATATCGACTAAAAGAGTTTTATACGCTTTATATTTTTATTTCTTATCAATTGTGAAAACAATCATCAAACCCCATATGAACTTTTGTTCAATTGAATTATTATAAAAATTGATACTTTCTACGCAGTCCTCGAGATCGATACTCGGGATAACTACCTTTTTATTACTACATTGGTGCAAATAGTACACTTGCAATTTTACCGATCAAGTTTTTGGCGCCGTTGTCGGGGACTGCCAAAAGTATAAGTTGAAAAATAATTCAATTGGAATTTTGTTGCTCTGCAGCTAATGTTTTTTTTATTATTGTTTATTCTAATAATTGTCTAATTTGTGTATGCGAGGTAAGGCCTCAACTGAATTTCTTTTTGACGCAAAACCCGAAAGATTATTGCGTGCAAGACGACGAAAAGCTAGGCTGGAACTTTCAGAATCAGCCCCTATTGTTTCTGAGTCTGAAAAAGAAGAAGTTGTTTCAGTAAATTCAGAAGACTCAGAAGTTGTTTCTGAATCAATGGCTGAACCACAGGGTGAAGCCCCACCACCTCCTGCAGAAAGACTTTTGGGTGACTATGGGGGTGCAAATGCTCCTACTGGAAGGTTAACAATTGTGAACCAACTGGTAAATGTTAATCACTTTCAACTGCACCCGTCAACGATTCGTCAACTCGAGAGGAGACCGTTCTCCGGAAAAATCAATGAAGATGCCAACAAGCATTTACAAAGATTTCTGACCATGACGACATCGTTGAAAATTGAGGGACACTTAGAGGAAGCTAAAAAGTTGGTTATATTCCCGTTTACACTGTCGGAAGATGCCGAAGAGTGGTTTTACTCTTTACCCGCGGGAAGCATAACAACTTGGCAACAAATAGAGACAACATTCCTAAACGAGTACTTCCCTGCTTTTGTGTATATCCATAAGAGATATGATATTGTTAACCTTAAATAGAAGGAAGGAGAGTCACTCGGAGACGCTTACAAGCGGTTCAAGCGACTGTTGGTTGCCTGTCCTACTCATAACATGGATGTAACTGAACAGATGCAAAATTTTGTGAATGGACTTAGAATGAAGACTAAGAAACTCATAGACACAACTGCCGGTGGCTCAACAAACTTTACAACAGCCACTGGAATAAAGAAAATCATTGAAGCCATTGCAGCAAATGAGCATCTGGAACTCTATGAACGCAGTGTAAGTCAACCTGAAGGTATTATTGATCTCAAATTGGCAAATCAAGTTGTGAAGATGGAAGATCAAATAACAGCTGAAGTAGAGAGAAGACTCAAGAAAATGGCTCATGACACTCAAACGGTGGCACAAGTGCAACCGATCCAACCTATTCAAGCTGTTAGTTGTAAAATTTGTGGAGGTCCTCACTTCCCCATGCATTGTGTGGCAACTGCTCAACAGGTAGAAGAGATTAATTTTCTGAAGCAGAATAATCCTTACTCCAATACATATAATCCTGGATGGAAAAATCATCTAAATTTTTCCTGGAAGGACCAGCAAGGAAATGCTCAGAAGCAAGCTCCCACCAGTATCAAAGTCAACCACAACAACAGTACCGTCCACAACAACAACAACCTTACAAGCAACAACAGTTTCATCCATCTCAATAATAATTCCAACAACAGGTTCCAAGAAAAGCAGATTGGGAAATTGCCATTGAAAAAATGGCAGCTCAAAGTTCTCAATTTCAAGAGGAGACTAGAAGTAATCTGAGAAACACTGGTGCTTCAATAAAAAATCTGGAAGTGCAAATGAGTCAGATTGCTCAACAACTTGCGGGTTCGCAAACACCTGGTGCATTACCGAGTGCTACAGTTACGAATCCAAGAGAGCATAATAATGTGAGTTTTGTTACCACAAGGAGTGGTAAGGCAAAAGAAGTCCCTGAAAAAGATGATGAACAAGAAGACCAATTGCTTGAAGTTGATTTGGAGATAAAAGAGAATGAAGTTGTTAGTGAAGAGATGACAGTACCTGAACCTGTGGCTAAAGAAAAAGTTAGTGAATCAAAGCCGGTTGTCAAACTCCCTTTCCAAACAAGAAATAAGAAGAAAGAGAAACATGAGAAGAACTTTGAAAAGTTCTTGGAGATCAAAAAGCTTGAAATTAACATTCCGTTCTTGGAGGCACTTGAGCAAATGCCCTCTTATGCTAAATTCATGAAAGACATTATTTCAAAAAAGAGGAGCACTGACACCGACTCTATTGTACTAACCGAAACTTGCAGTGCTATTTTGCAGGGTATGAAGATCCCGGTAAAGAAAAAAGATCGAGGCTCGGTAACTATCCCTTGCACTATCGGGGATAGATCTTTCAAGAAGGCCCTTATAGACTTGGGGGCAAGTGTGAGCCTCATGCCTTTATCCATTTACAAGAGGTTGGGGATTGGAAAAGTACAGGATACCCGAATGACACTTCAATTTGCTGACCACTCTGTGAAGAGACCTTATGGAGTGGTGGAAGATGTTCTTGTGAAGATTGATAAGTTTGTCTTTCCGGTAGACTTTGTAATCTTAGAAATGCCGGAAGATGAAGAGATACCGCTCATTCTTGGTAGACCATTTTTGGAAACCGAGAGGTGTTTAATAGATATAGAAGAAGGCATCATGACTCTAAAGGTTTATGACGAAGAGTTAAAAGTTGACGTGCGCAACACCATGAAATACAAAGATGATGTGGCTACCAGTCAACACATAGAGGTTATTGATCAAATGGTTCTGAAAGAAAATCACCTAGGTGAATAAAAATTACCCTTGGAGAGAGTCCTAAGTCTCTCAATTTTTGAAGACACTCAAGAAGTGGGTGACAAGGAGATGGAAGTGTTAACTTTGATGGCAACATAACAACCCGTTAAGGGATCCCGATCACTCCGATGGGAAAACTTAAGGGAACCTCAAGTTGAAGAAAAGAAAGATGAGACCAAGAAAGTGGCTGAGCTGAAACAGTTACCTGACAATCTCAAGTATGTTTTTCTAGACCCCGAAAAGAAATGCCTGACTGTTATAAGCTCTCATCTAGAGGTTTCTCAAGAAGACAAGCTTGTCAAGGTTTTGAAGAAACACAAAACTGCCATGGGATGGGCAATAGAAGACCTGAAGGGAATTAGCCCTACGGTGTGCATGCATAAAATTCTCATGGAGGATGGTCACAAACCGGTGGTGCAACCATAAAGAAGACTAAACCCCATGATGAAGGAAGTGGTCAGGAAAGAGGTTGTTAAACTATTAGACGTCAGGTTGATTTATCCCATTTCCGATAGCTCTTGGGTGAGTCCGGTGCATGTGGTCTCAAAGAAAGGAGGAACTACAGTTATAAGGAATGAAAAAAAATGAGTTACTCCCTACTAGGACGGTCACGGGTTGGCGTGTGTGCATCGACTACAGGAGGTTGAATTTGGCAACTAGAAAGGACCATTTTCCGCTACCATTCATTGATCAGATGTTGGAAAGGTTGGCAGGTCATGAGTACTATTGTTTCCTTGATGGATACTCTGGATACAACCAGATAGTTGTTGCACCAGAAGATCAAGAGAAGATAGCATTTACATGCCCCTATGGTATCTTCGCATACAGAAGAATGCCATTCGGGTTATGTAATGCTCCAGCCACATTCCAAAGATACATGACCTTCATTTTTGCGGACATGCTCGAAAAGCATATGGAGGTCTTCATGGATGACTTTTCGGTATTTGGTTTTTCTTTTGATAATTGCTTAACTAACCTTTCCCTTGTTTTAGAAAGATGTCAACAGACCAATCTAATTCTTAATTGGGAGAAATGTCACTTCATGGTTCGAGAAGGAATAGTCTTAGGTCACAAAATCTCTCACAAAGGGATAGAAGTGGACCAAGCCAAGATTGAGGTAATCGAAAAGATGCCACCTCCTGTGAATGAAAAAGGTATAAGAAGCTTCTTAGGACATGCAGGTTTCTAATGCAGGTTCATAAGAGATTTCTCCAAGATAGCTAAACCCTTGATTACCCTGTTGGTTAAGGACAAGGCTTTCATTTTTGATAAAGACTGTGCCAATGCTTTTGAAACAATAAAAAATAAATTGGTGACGGCATCTATTGTCATTGCTCCTGACTGGTCTCTACCCTTTGAGATTATGTGTGATGCGAGTGACATCACAGTGGGGGCAGTGCTTGGGCAACGAAGAGATAAGCTTCTGCATGTTATCTATTATGCCAGTCATGTGTTGAACCCTGCACAGATGAATTATGCAACTACCGAAAAGGAGTTGCTAGTTGTAGTCTATGTCTTTGACAAGTTCAGGCAATATCTGTTGGGTTCTAGAGTCATTGTTTATACTGACCATGCTGCTTTAAAGTATTTGCTAAACAGGACTCGAAGCCAAGATTGTTGCGATGGATCCTGCTCCTCCAAGAGTTTGATGTGGAGATCCAGGACAAAAGAGGGTGCGAAAACACTATAGTAGATCACCTTTCCCGGATGTCCCCAATAGAAGAGAATGAGGAAAAGTGCCCAATAAAGAATGAGTTTGTTGATGAATACATCCTTGTTGTTATTGGAATGCCTTGGTTCACAGACTACGTGAACTATCTAGTGGGCGGGGTGATCCCGAATGAATTTGACTCTAACCGTAAGAAAAAGTTTGTTCATGATTGCAGGTTCTATTTGTGGGACGACCCCTTCTTGTACAAGAAGGGAGTAGATGGTTTGGTCAGAAGATGTGTTCCAGAAGAAGAATAGAGGGATGTGCTGAAAGCTTGTCACGATTCGGACTATGATGGACACTTTAGTGGTGATAGAACTGTTGCCAAAGTCCTCTAATCAGGTTTATACTGGCCGACACTATTCCAATATGCTCAACAAATGATCAAAGAGTGCGATAAATGCCAAAGGATGGGAAATATTTCAAAAAGAAATCAGATGCCGCAAAATCCCATGCTGGAAGTTAAACTCTTTGATGTGTGGGGTATTGACTTTATAGGGCCGTTTCCACCGTCATTTGGAAAGAACTACATTTTGGCGGCGGTGGATTATGTATCCAAGTGGGTAGAAGCAGTCGCGCTACCAGCAAATGATGCAAAAGCGGTGGTAAAGTTTTTAAAAGAAAACATATTCGTCAGGTTTTGAGTGCCAAGAGCTCTTATTAGTGATGAAGGAACTCACTTCTTAAATCATCTAATGGAGAAGCTACTCTTGAAATACAATGTGAAACACCGGATAGCCACTCCATACCACCCGCAAACAAGTTTGCATGTTGAAGTGTCGAATCGGCAGCTGAAACAAATCCTAGAAAAGACGGTTAATGCTTCTCGCAAGGATTGGGCGAGTAAGCTTGATGATGCACTATGGGCATATCGTACTGCTTTCAAAACAACGAAAGGTATGTTACCATATCAATTGGTATATGGTAAGGCATGTCATCTACCCTTGGAACTGGAACACAAAGCCTTGTGGGCTTCCAAATTCCTTAACTTGGATCTTGAGAAAGCAGGAGAATCCCGAATCCTTTAACTCCACGAGTTAGAAGAATTCAGGAACCTAGCATATGAAAATGCGAATATCTACGAAGATCAAACGAAGAAATGGCATGACAGAAGAATCCAAAGGAAGGAGTTCTGGGAAGGACAAAGGGTATTACTGTTCAATTCAAGAATGAAGCTGTTCTTTGGAAAATTGAGATTGAAATGGTTAGGTCCGTTTGTGGTGCGCAAAGTATATCCCCATGGAGAAGTTGAAATAAAAAACCCTTCCAATGGAGATATTTTTAAAATGAATGGCCAGAGATTGAAGCCGTACAATGTGGGCCAAATTGATGTTGTTCATCTTGTCTGATAAGATGCGCAACCGTCGAGCCAAGCGACGTTAAACGAAGCGCTACGTGGGAAGAAACCCACGCTTTTGTATCTAATCATTTTTTTGTTTGGTAGTGTGTTCTCTATTTGCAGGCATAAACAGTGTTTCATAGAGGAGTTGAAGGTAGCGGTTGCAGCGAATCTCTGAAAAATTCGGAAGCTAAAGCCGTGCACAGCACAAGAAAAAGAAATCAAGAAAAATGAGAAAACAGGGGCCTGACACGGGCGTCCGTGTCAGGAAGAGGATTTTGGTGTTAAAAAATTGGATTTCCAGGGGCCTGACACGGCCGCCAGTGTCAGGTGACACGACCCGTGTCAGCCCTGGACAAAATAAGCTGTTTTAAGCGCTTATGGGAATGACACGACCCGTGTTATGAGGGCGTGTGGCGCTGACACAGCCGTGTCAGCTCGCTCAGTGGTGAATTTTTTTTAAAAAAAAACCTAGCCGTTGGGCACCTTTCACCATGCAATTTTGACCGTTCGAGGAGGGGCCCACCTCCGAAAATCACCCTATAAATACACTAAATCCCCACTTCTTTCCTCATTTCACACATTACCTTCATACTTCTTCATCTCCACCTTCTTTCTCTCAAATAGACCTAATACCTTCATAATTTTCATTCAAAAGCTACCTCCTTTCACCTCCAATCTCGGTCGATCCTCCATCCATCTTCTCAAAAAGTTCACCACTCTCTACTTCCAACACTCCTACGGTAATATTTTTCACTTAATCTCTTTTTCCAAATTCTTGTTTCTTTTTACTGCATGAAGGTACAATATGTCTCGCCGAGTCGAAAAAAGCAAAAATGTGGCGGAATCATCTCGTCCCCGACAAAGAGCGCGGAGAACCCCGAACGAGCACGACATTGTGTTCGAGAACCTGGAGCATCAAAAAAGGTATGCGGTTCATTTAAAAAGGAAATTAACCCCTACGAGGTATATGTGTAATGGCACACTGCAGGAACTGGGATTGCAAGCGGAGGTACACCATATGTTCTACACCCTAGGGATGCTAGAATTTATGCAGCTGGAAGCGCCTACTTTCGTGCGCATTACGCTGGAATTTCTGAGCACCATTGAGTTTAAGCTGAAAAACAGGTGGAACGGAACGGGAAAAGAATATTATGGTACGTTGCACTTTCGTTTATTCAATACTGATATGGAACTAACTGTGGAGGAGTTAGGAAGGATCTTAAAACTCCCAATGTAGGCCCTAGAGCGGTGCCCGATACATTTGTCCGGGCGGAATTTCGGACCATCATAACAGGTAATAATAAATATATTTCAAAAGGGGCAAAGGCATCGGGTATCCATAACCCATGTTTCAGGTATGCATAAAAGGCATTGCCATATACCTTTTTTGGTCACAGAGACAGCACATGTGTTGCCACACAAAGGGAGTTGTTCTTCCTATACAGTATGGCATCGCAAGCTCCAATCAACGTAGTAGCCTTTGCAGCCGACTACTTAGGGAAAGTTGGTCGCGCTACTTCAGGCGACATCTCTATTGGCGGTATGATTACTCAGATTGCCGACCACTTTGGATTTGGTGTTGCTCTAGTTAACTCCCCCCAGGTGCCAGGTAAAAGCAAACTGGACATGGCAACCTTGATCTAGAAAGGCATGATCACGGTAAAACAAGACTACTACTCTCTTTTGTGCAAAAAAGTACATGTTCTTGATTTATCTGCTTACGATTTTATCAGTATCACTAACAGAGCCAACTGGCTCTATGACCGTCCTGAACCGGAAGAGGGGAACGAAGATTTGTTTGACTCTTTGCCTGCAGATGAACCGATGGAAGGTGCACCGAGCACCGAGGAGCCTTTTTACCAACAACCGCCGGAACCAACTCAAGCTTCCGGATCCTACTCCATGCCATCAGACCAATGGGGCTGGATCCAGGATGAGATGTGCCACCTTCGCACGGAGCAATCCAAGCAAGGTGAAGAGCTCACCAGGTTTGGAGCTGAACAACACCATCAAGGGACGGTTTTGGATGAGATGAACGCAATGATGCAACGCATGATGTTGCATTATCCATACCCGCCATCACCTCCTCAATAATCGCTGTAAGTGCTCCTCATATCTTAACTTTAAATATTACGGACAATGTTTGGTTCAGGTGTGGGGAGGTTTTTTATTGATTTGCTTTAAATTTCATTTTTATTGTGTCTGTGTGTTATTTTTTTCGTCGTTGTGTGGTTGTTTTTATTTTTGTAAGTTACAGATGAAAGTAGATGATGCTGGAGAAATGAGAGACTAGTGGACAGTGAGTAAAAGACGCAACCCCAGATTTTCTCCTGAGGCAACCTGGAAGGTGACACAACTGAGAAACAAAAGGTTGGACGCAACTTGGAAATCTAGTCCGAAAAAGAAGAAGGTAAGCCCAAGCTGATAAAGAAGTTGTCTATCATAAAGAATGTTTGAAGTCTGCAAGCTTACCCAACATGGTGAGATTTTAGCTTAACCAAACACAAAAAGAGCGCATTCAGGTATGACTCTATCTCTCTAATTTTTCGTAAGTTCTACTGATACAGCACAATACAAAAACGCACACTAAGGCACGTTGTTTGTTTTCAACCTTTGAGCCTTTCTAGCCACCCATAATGTTGTTTTCATCCGTTGTTAACCCCTTTGAGCCTGTAACCCTTTGTTTGTGTAAACCATCATGTTAACCCTTAGCTATACACTCCCTACCCTAGCTCGGCATGACTGTGTAATGTAAAACTTGTGCAAAAATATAAGTTTGGGGTATTCATCCGTAGAATAAAAATGTTGTTGAAAAATGGCAAGTGCAAGGAAAAGAAAGATGAGAAAGAGAAAAAGTGTGTAGAAACATCCGTTTCTACCGGAAAAAAAAAGAGAAAAAGAAATGAAAAAGAAAAAAAAAAGGTATATATATAGATCAATGAAAAAAATAAGCACTTGCCTTAGAAATATACTCATGCATTAATATGAATTTGAGTGGAAAAAGAGTCAAGATTGGACGACACCCCAAAAATAAAATTCTTGCACAAAGAAAAACAACAACATGAATGCCAAGCTGTAAAACCTTTTGTAATCCATTTTGTTGTCTACTCTCACACCGTACCTAAACCCCGTTACAACCCTGAAGACCTCTTAAAGTGTATGAATTATGTTTGTGCAATTGACGTAGAATCTATTCAAAAAGTAAGAGTTGATATTGCATACCTTTATTCATTGAGTGCTAAACACCTTAGCCTCAAGAGATTTGGTGAGTAGTGTGAAGAAGCTTGCAGGTAAAAAAACTCTCTGAAATGATAAGGCAGTGGAAAATGTCGAATGGGTGAACCAGAAACTTAATCGAGAAGGAGAAAACCAAGTTACGAATAACATCAGCTGTGTTGAGGAAAGAATAGAATCCATGGTTGACCTCCGCTTTGTCTCTTGCATCACTTGAGGACAAGCAACGAGATAAGTTGGGGTTGTGATCGGCCACCATTTACACTCAGTTTTCATCATCTATCCAGCACGGAATCTTCATGAATCGGTAAATTTTGCATATTTTAGTGATTTCTTCAGTGTATTGCATTTTATGAATTTCCGTTTGTTTTATGTTACATTAGTAGTTTTTCGCCTTTTGTCGCATTTTATGCGTTTCTGTGTAGACTGTTGGTTTCCAGGTTAGATTAAAAGTCCGAATGTGCATACCGGAAGAAGGGAGGTTAGAGACGTAAGGAAAAGCGAAAAACAGACAAAACAGGGGGGCTGACACGGGTGCCCGTGTCAGCATGTGCAGAACAAGCTAGCATGAACCCAGTAAAACAGTGGGATAACACGGGTGCCCGTGTCACCTGACACAACCCATGTCAGCATGGCGTGCCTTGTTAAACCTACAGAGGAGCCAACATGGGCAGTAGTGTCACCTGACACGGCCTGTGTTGGCCATTTCGCTCAAAATTCTGATTTTTCTTGTTTTAACTCCTATGGACATTCGGAGGGCATTTTGGGCATTTGGCATTGTTTTTAGTTGTTTTAGAAACTGTTTAGTTGGAATGGGAGCACTGAGAAAAGGAATTTTTGATCATGAAAAAAAAAGATACGAAAAGAGGAAGCAACCTTGCAAGGTGTGGAGAAGAGAAGAGATCTTCAAGATCGGAAGAAATTGAAGATCAACTTTCATCAACAACAACTTGTAATGTCTTTAATTTGTAATCTTTTGTCTTTGAATATTATGAGAGGCTAAACCCCCCAATGCTAGGGGGTGTCCCTGAATTGCTTATGTATGTATATTTTATCCATGTTCTTATAATCATTGATGTTTTCGTAATTCAAATTATTATACAACGTGCTTAATGCTTAATTTTATCGGACAAATGAAATTCTGATCTCTGGTTAAGGTTTAGGTCAGACAAACCTCCTTATCACTTGTTGTATAATAAAACCCGCGTTTAATCACTTAGGAATGAGGATCAAACTGTGGTTACCGTAAATTCTTGATAAAATAAATATTTCTTAACAGCAATTTGAATGACTAAGGAATTAGGAGTGAAATTTCCTGTTAAATGGTTTTGGCTAAGGAATTAGAGAAAACTACTCTGGAGAAACTGTTTTGAATTATAATAGCATCAATGTTATATGATATGGAAAAAGTGGAATACACAGCAATTCATACACCTGGCCTTAGCATTATTTCTCATATCGACTAAAAGAGTTTTATACGCTTTATATTTTTATTTCTTATCAATTGTGAAAACAATCACCAAACCCCATATGAACTTTTGTTCAATTGAATTATTATAAAAATTGATACTTTCTACGCAGTCCTCGAGATCGATACTCGGGATAACTCCCTTTTTATTACTACATTGGTGCAAATAGTACACTTTCTATTTTACCGATCACTGGTGCATATGATTTTATTTTTTAATCAGAGGAACTTTAGAAATCTATTTGCAAACATTTGGAAATATTAATTTTTTAGACATATATGGAATAATCATATCAATAATATTTGGAAAAATTTTACACCAAAGAAGTACAATCTTGGTAACCGAAATACAATACAAGAGAGAAGGAAAATGAACATGCTATGGAACCCTAGAAACAATCGTCCAAAGCTCTTGAGATCGGAAGTAAGTTGCACGAAGCCTCTTCACCTCTCTCTCATAGGCTGCCTCCATATTTGCCTTCTCCTTGGCGAGTCGGTCATACTTCCTCTTCCAAAACCTGGAAGACTGAGGAAGAAGAGAAGTAACCACATCATCAGGCTCGTCGATCACCTGATGCTCCAGAAACTCTATCAAAGCATCCTTATCTCTAAGCTGCTGAAGTAGCTCCTCTCGCTCACGGACCCAAGCACGCGAACGGTCTTCATCTCTCAACTCCTCTACTCCTTGGTTAGGGAGGGTTGAAGGCCCAACCATAACCATAGGTGTAGGTCTCGGGTAGTCATAGGGCATGCGGTACTCAGAAGCTCTCCTCCTAACCCACGAGGTATAGGGTTCCAAAGCAATACAATTCTTTGGACCAAGCTCTTTCCTTCCCTTCCTATGAATCTTGCGCCAAGCGCGGACCATTCTGCCCTTCAAGTTTTGGGGATCTTTACCCTCTTGAAAGAATACACCTTCTAACAAAATGTTATTAGGTTTATCCTTTAAGGGGAACCCAAGCTGACGACGTGCCAAAACAGGGTTGTAGTTAATCCCACCACATGTACCAAGAAGAGGCACATTGGAGAATTCACCACAAGAGTCAATAATCTGCACACCATCATATACATGGTTATACCAAAAGATATCATCATTAGTGATAGACATAAGTCTCGTGGACCACCGTAGACGTCCTTTGTTCTCCTTGAAGGCGAGCGTATGTGGCAAGTGCGAAATAAACCACTTATACAACAGAGGCAAACAACACACAATGGTACCACCACCATTTGCATTCCTCATATGCAAAGAGAAATAAGTGTTGTAACACCCCGATAAAATATGATAATTATTTAATTTAAGTTAATAGTATATTTATTAATTTAATTAAATAATTGGAATATTATTGGATTATTATTATTGGAATATAAAGTTGGAATATATATAAAGAGTTCCATTTTGGTAAAAAGGGTTATTTTCACGTGAAAAGGAAAAAGAGATTGAAAGTGGAGAAAGAGCAAGAGAGCAAGGGTTGAAGAAGGGGAAAAGCTTGAAGCTAAAGGATTGCCGGATTAACTCAGGTAAGGGGGGTTTATCGTCGTTTAATGGGTATTATGGGTTAACATGTAATGGGTAGTAATAAGCCATTGAATTGACCCTAATTGGGATGATGAATGCTGCAAGTTGTGATGAATAAGTTATGTTAAAAACTGTAATTGAATCTATATGTGGGTGAATCTTAAATTGCTGGACGTGTAGCTTTTTACGGAATTGGAATTGGAGGTCCGGAAGTCCTCCAACGGCGAAAATGCGGGTAATTCTGCATTCCGTTCGTTGTTAGCGCAGGAACAACTTTCTGTTCTGCGTTAACCGGTTAACCCAGGGTGTTAACCGGTTAACACTGTTGCGAATTATGAAAAAATTGTTGTTTGTCTTGCGTTAACCGGTTAACCCAGGGCGTTAACCGGTTAACACTGTTAAAATTTGCCAGGAAGCGTATTCTGTCTTGCGTTAACGGGTTAACCCAGGGCGTTAACGGGTTAACGCTGTTGAAATACTGTTAGAATTGCATTCTGTCTTGCGTTAACAGGTTAACCCAGGGCGTTAACCGGTTAACACTGTTAAAAAATTGTTAAATTTGTATTCTGTCTTGCGTTAACAGGTTAACCCAGGGCGTTAACCGGTTAACACTGTTGAAAAACTGAAAAATTGTATTCTGTCTTGCGTTAACGGGTTAACCCAGGGCGTTAACGGGTTAACGCTGTTGGAAAAGTGAAAAATTGATATTTGAATATTGTGTACGTTTTGGAATGGAATTATGTGTACATATTTGATGATTGGCCAATATTGGTGAAGGATATATTGCATGTATGATATAGTAGGGATCATTTCCCGTGGTTTTGAGCAGTATGGGTATTAGTAGAGAGTGCTAATACTGTGTTTTATTATTTGGCATGACATATATGATTCTGTGATAAATATGCTGATGATGTATGATGGTATGCGTAATGATGTGAATATATCTATTATGTATGCAATTGTGGATGGACTGTTTATGGCTTAGAGTGTGAGCACAGGTCCATTGTAGATTGTTGTTGATGTGTGCATGCTAGGTGATTTAGCGTGCATAGTATGGCCTTTATGGTGGTAGCTAATTCCGATGGTGAGGAATTAGTGAGTGAGTTATTGTGGATTGTTGTTGATGTTTGCATGCTAGGTGATTTAGCGTGCATAGCATGGCCTTTATGGTGGTAGCTAATTCCCATGGTGAGGAATTAGTGAGTGAGTCACTAGGTCTCAAATGAGTGGGACTAGTGAGCTTGGTAGCCGTATCTGGGTTTGATCGGTGAGGTTGAACTATATGTTCACGAATAGTCGGTACCGCATGCATGGAGTCTCATTGCATAATGTATGTATGGCGTATAATATGAATGGATGTATTCCAATATTATACGTGTGTTTTGTGTTTGTGTTGAGTATGATGATGAGTTGATGTTGCCGTTGCTGAATGTGTAATATGATTAGGGTGATGAAATGTGTTAATTTACTTAGCATTACATGATATTTTATAATGCTTATTATATCGATTGAGGAACTCACCCTTACAACTATGTGGCAGGTATCGAGCAGTGATTGAGTAGGAGCTAGTGCTTGGAGTCTAGTGTAGTTCCTTAGTGGGTCATGCTCTGGTATATGTAACATCGGGACGGGATGTTTTACTTGTTTTCCTTTGTGGTTGTTGAACAATTTTACATGTAATGTGTTACATGGTTTGATCATTGTTGGATTATATCCGCTGCGTATTGTGCAATGTTTTATTTGATAAATAAATGAGCATGACAATTTATATTGGTGAATGGTGTGAAGTGTCAAGTGTGACACCCTTTAATTGCATATCTACTCTGATTTATATTTTGTTGTTATATTTAATTATTGGGGTATTTTAGAAGGGTGTTACATTAGTGGTATCAGAGCATAGTCGGTCGAGTCGAGTCGTAATTATTCTGTTTCCCTGTATGTGATAGGTGTTGTGTAACCCTATCAGTACTTATTGTTTTAGCTTGTTGGGTTCTCAGAATAGAGATGGCTGGAAGAGGTAGAGATGATGTTGCGATTGCTGAGGCTCTGGGTATGCTAGCTGGAGTACTTGGAGGAAATCCGAATGTTGTGGGACTGGGAGCTGCTCGTCAACTGAGTGAGTTCCAGAAGAACAATCCTCCAATGTTCAAGGGAGCATACGATCCAGATGGTGCTCAGAAGTGGTTGAAGGAGATCGAGAGGATCTTCCGAGTGACTGAGTGTGCCGATAACTAGAAGGTCAGGTTCGGTACGCATATGCTGTCAGAGGAAGTAGATGATTGGTGGGTTGCTGCCCGCACTGAGTTGGAAGCTGCTGGGAGTGCTGAGATCACTTGGGCGGTGTTTAGAGAGAGATTCCTGAGGAAGTACTTTCCAGAGGATGTCAGAGGAAAGAAAGAGATAGAGTTCTTAGAATTGAAGCAGGGCAATCGGTCTGTTACTGAGTATGCTGCTAAGTTCACAGAGCTGTCGAAGTATTACACTCCCTATGATGAGGCTACTGGGGAATTTTCGAAATGTGTGAAGTTTGAGAACGGGTTACGTCCCGAGATCAAGCAGGCTATTGGGTATCAGCGGATTAGAGTGTTTTCTGACTTGGTTGACTGTTGCAGGATTTTTGAACAAGATACCAAGGCCAGAGCGGAGAGCTATCAGCAGAGGGTTGATAGGAAGGGCAAGAATCAGAATGATCGTGGGAAACCGTATGCAGTTGGCCAAGGTTTCCAGAGACAGAGTGGGATGAAGAGACCTAGTGGGGGAGACTCCAGTGCCCCTGCTAAGTGTTACAGATGTGGTCAGACTGGACATCGTATCCATGAGTGTACCAGTAATGAGAAGAAGTGTTTTAAGTGTGGCAAAGGTGGTCACTTGGCTGCAGAGTGCCGGTTGAAGACTGTGACTTGTTTCAACTGTGGAGAGGTGGGTCATATCAGTCCACAGTGTCCTAAGCCGAAGAAGGAGAATCAGTCAGGAGGCAAGGTCTTTGCTTTATCGGGTTCTGAGACTTCTGCAGATGATCGTTTTATCCGAGGTACGTGTTATATTAATGGCTTTCCTCTTATAGCTATTATTGACACAGGTGCGACTCATTCCTTTATATCTTTGGATTGTGCTGTGAAACTTAAATTAGAGATATCTGAGTTGCATGGAGGTATGGTGATTGATACTCCTGCGAAGGGTTCAGTGATTACTACTTCAGTTTGTTTAAATTGTCCTTTGAGTATTTTTGGTAGAAACTTTGGGATGGACCTTGTGTGTCTTCCACTAGTGCAGATTGATGTTATCCTGGGTATGAACTGGTTGGTGTTTAACCGAGTTTATATCAACTGTTTTGATAAGACTGTGATCTTTCCGGAGATTGAGGAAGGAAAGAGTTGGTTTCTATCAGCAAGGCAGGTGAATGAGGCAGTGGCAGATGGGGCAGAGTTGTTTATGCTATTAGCGACTTTGGAGGCTAAAGATAAACTGGTGATTTGCGATCTAGCCGTGGTGTGTGATTTTCCTGATGTGTTTCCTGAAGAGGTGAATGAATTACCGCCAGAGCGTGAAGTTGAGTTCTCGATTGATTTAGTACCTGGTACTAGGCCGATGTCGATGGCTCCGTACCGTATGTCTGCTGTTGAGTTAACTGAATTGAAGAGTCAGCTGGAAGATCTGTTGGATAAGAAATTTATTCGTCCGAGTGTGTCACCGTGGGGTGCACCAGTGTTATTGGTTAAGAAGAAAGAAGGTACTATGAGGTTGTGTGTGGACTACAGGCAACTGAATAAAGTGACGATCAAGAATCGGTATCCTTTGCCGAGGATTGATGATTTGATGGATCAGTTGGTTGGTGCGAGTGTGTTCAGCAAAATAGATTTGAGATCGGGGTATCATCAAATATGTGTGAAAACTGAGGATATTCAGAAGACTGCTTTCAGAACAAGGTATGGACATTATGAGTATTCTGTAATGCCTTTTGGTGTGACTAATGCGCCTGGAGTATTTATGGAGTATATGAATAGGATTTTCCATCCGTACCTAGACAAGTTTGTTGTGGTGTTTATTGACGATATTTTGGTGTATTCGAAATCTGAAGAAGAGCATGCTGAACATTTGAGAGTGGTTTTAGGAGTTCTACGAGAAAAGAAGTTATTTGCTAAACTGTCCAAGTGTGAATTTTGGATAGAAGAGGTTAGTTTTCTTGGTCATGTGGTTTCAAGAGGTGGTGTTGTTGTTGATCCTTCTAAGATAGAAGCGGTATCTAAGTGGGAAGCTCCGAAGTCAGTTTCTGAGATAAGGAGTTTTCTTGGACTTGCAGGTTATTATAGGAAATTCATTGAGGGATTTTCTAAGTTGGCGTTACCGTTGACGATGTTGACTAGAAAGGGGCAAGCGTTTGTTTGGGACTCAAAATGTGAAGAAGGTTTCCAAGAGTTAAAGAGAAGGTTAACTACTGCTCCTATTCTGATATTACCGAGTCCGTCAGAACTATTTGAGGTTTACTGTGATGCTTCATTGTTGGGTTTGGGTGGCGTTTTGATGCAGAATAAGCAGGTTGTAGCTTATGCTTCGAGACAATTGAAGGTTCATGAGAGGAACTATCCGACACACGATTTAGAGTTGGCAGCTGTGGTATTTGTTCTGAAGTTATGGAGGCATTACTTGTACGGTTCAAGATTTGAGGTTTTCAGTGACCATAAAAGTTTAAAGTATTTGTTTGATCAGAAAGAGTTGAATATGAGACAGAGGAGATGGTTAGAGTTTCTGAAGGATTATGACTTTGGTTTGAATTACCATCCGGGTAAAGCAAACGTAGTGGCTGATGCATTGAGTCGGAAATCATTGCATATGTCAATGTTAATGGTTAAGGAATTGGATTTAATTGAGCAGTTTAGAGACTTGAGTTTGGTGTGTGAGAGTACTCACAATAGTGTTAAATTGGGAATGTTGAAATTAACGAGTGGTATTCTAGATGAGATTAGAGAAGGTCAGAAATCCGATGTGCTTTTGGTTGATAAGTTGACTCTAGTGAATCAAGGTCAAGGTGGCGAATTCAGAGTTGATGAGAATGGTGTTTTGAAATTTGGTAATCGGGTGTGTATTCCGGATGTTACCGAACTTAAGAAGAGTATTCTTGAGGAAGGACATCGTAGTGGCCTGAGTATTCATCCTGGGGCTACGAAGATGTATCATGATTTGAAAAAGTTATTTTGGTGGCCAGGGATGAAAAGAGAAATTGCGAGTTTTGTTTATTCTTGTTTGACTTGTCAGAAGTCAAAGATCGAGCATCAGAAGCCGTCTGCGCTAATGCAACCGTTGGCTATTCCAGAGTGGAAGTGGGATAGTATCAGTATGGATTTTGTTTCTGGTTTACCGAGGACAATTAAGAATTTTGAAGCTATTTGGGTGATTGTTGACAGATTGACAAAATCGGCTCATTTCATTCCGATCAGAATGGATTATCCGTTAGAGAGATTAGTTGAGTTGTATATTGAGAAAATTGTAAGTTTGCATGGTATTCCGTTGAGTATTGTTTCGGACAGAGATCCTAGATTTACATCGAAGTTCTGGGAAGGTTTGCAGAGGGCTTTGGGAACTAAGCTGAGATTGAGTTCTGCATATCATCCGCAGACTGATGGTCAGACTGAGAGGACGATTCAGTCACTGGAGGATCTTTTGAGGGCTTGTGTTTTGGAAAAGGGAGGTGCTTGGGATTGTTATTTACCTTTGATTGAGTTTACCTACAACAATAGTTTTCATTCGAGCATTGGTATGGCACCGTTTGAAGCTTTGTATGGTAGGAGATGTCGGACGCCTTTATGTTGGTATGAGTCCGGTGAGAGTGCTGTGGTTGGACCGGAGATTGTTCAACAAACTACGGAAAAGATTAAGATGATTCAGGAGAAGATGAGGATTGCTCAGAGTCGTCAGAAGAGTTATCACGACAAGAGGAGGAAGTCACTTGAGTTTCAAGAGGGAGATCATGTGTTTCTTCGTGTTACTCTGATAACTGGGGTTGGTCGAGCTTTGAAGTCGAAGAAGTTGACACCTCGATTTATTGGTCCTTATCAGATTTTGGAGAGGATAGGGGAGGTAGCCTATCGTATCGCTTTACCGCCGTCACTTGCGAATTTGCATGAGGTTTTTCATGTGTCTCAGTTGAGGAGGTACATTCCTGATCCGTCGCATGTGGTCCAAGTAGATGATGTACAGGTGAGAGATAACCTGACTGTTGAAACATCACCTATGAGGATCGAGGATCGAGAGTTGAAGCAGTTGCGGGGTAAAGAGATTGCTTTGGTAAAGGTAGCTTGGGGAGGACCAGCAGGTGGCAATGTGACTTGGGAACTTGAGAGTCAGATGAAGGAGTCTTATCCGGAGTTATTCGCTTGAGGTATGTTTTCGAGGACGAAAACTCTTTTAGTGGGGGAGAGTTGTAACACCCCGATAAAATATGATAATTATTTAATTTAAGTTAATAGTATATTTATTAATTTAATTAAATAATTGGAATATTATTGGATTATTATTATTGGAATATAAAGTTGGAATATATATAAAGAGTTCCATTTTGGTAAAAAGGGTTATTTTCACGTGAAAAGGAAAAAGAGACTGAAAGTGGAGAAAGAGCAAGAGAGCAAGGGTTGAAGAAGGGGAAAAGCTTGAAGCTAAAGGATTGCCGGATTAACTCAGGTAAGGGGGGTTTATCGTCTTTTAATGGGTATTATGGGTTAACATGTAATGGGTAGTAATAAGCCATTGAATTGACCCTAATTGGGATGATGAATGCTGCAAGTTGTGATGAATAAGTTATGTTAAAAACTGTAATTGAATCTATATGTGGGTGAATCGTAAATTGCTGGACGTGTAGCTTTTTACGGAATTGGAATCGGAGGTCCGGAAGTCCTCCAACGGCGAAAATGCGGGTAATTCTGCATTCCGTTCGTTGTTAACGCAGGAACAACTTTCTGTTCTGCGTTAACCGGTTAACCCAGGGTGTTAACCGGTTAACACTGTTGCAAATTATGAAAAAATTGTTGTTTGTCTTGCGTTAACCGGTTAACCCAGGGCGTTAACCGGTTAACACTGTTAAAATTTGCCAGGAAGCGTATTCTGTCTTGCGTTAACGGGTTAACCCAGGGCGTTAACGGGTTAACGCTGTTGAAATACTATTAGAATTGCATTCTGTCTTGCGTTAACAGGTTAACCCAGGGCGTTAACCGGTTAACACTGTTAAAAAATTGTTAAATTTGTATTCTGTCTTGCGTTAACAGGTTAACCCAGGGCGTTAACCGGTTAACACTGTTGAAAAACTGAAAAATTGTATTCTGTCTTGCGTTAACGGGTTAACCCAGGGCGTTAACGGGTTAACGCTGTTGGAAAAGTGAAAAATTGATATTTGAATATTGTGTACGTTTTGGAATGGAATTATGTGTACATATTTGATGATTGGCCAATATTGGTGAAGGATATATTGCATGTATGATATAGTAGGGATCATTTCCCGTGGTTTTGAGCAGTATGGGTATTAGTAGAGAGTGCTAATACTGTGTTTTATTATTTGGCATGACATATATGATTCTGTGATAAATATGCTGATGATGTATGATGGTATGCGTAATGATGTGAATATATCTATTATGTATGCAATTGTGGATGGACTGTTTATGGCTTAGAGTGTGAGCACAGGTCCATTGTAGATTGTTGTTGATGTGTGCATGCTAGGTGATTTAGCGTGCATAGTATGGCCTTTATGGTGGTAGCTAATTCCGATGGTGAGGAATTAGTGAGTGAGTTATTGTGGATTGTTGTTGATGTTTGCATGCTAGGTGATTTAGCGTGCATAGCATGGCCTTTATGGTGGTAGCTAATTCCCATGGTGAGGAATTAGTGAGTGAGTCACTAGGTCTCAAATGAGTGGGACTAGTGAGCTTGGTAGCTGTATCTGGGTTTGATCGGTGAGGTTGAACTATATGTTCACGAATAGTCGGTACCGCATGCATGGAGTCTCATTGCATAATGTATGTATGGCGTATAATATGAATGGATGTATTCCAATATTATACGTGTGTTTTGTGTTTGTGTTGAGTATGATGATGAGTTGATGTTGCCGTTGCTGAATGTGTAATATGATTAGGGTGATGAAATGTGTTAATTTACTTAGCATTACATGATATTTTATAATGCTTATTATATCGATTGAGGAACTCACCCTTACAACTATGTGGCAGGTATCGAGCAGTGATTGAGTAGGAGCTAGTGCTTGGAGTCTAGTGTAGTTCCTTAGTGGGTCATGCTCTGGTATATGTAACATCGGGACGGGATGTTTTACTTGTTTTCCTTTGTGGTTGTTGAACAATTTTACATGTAATGTGTTACATGGTTTGATCATTGTTGGATTCTATCCGCTGCGTATTGTGCAATGTTTTATTTGATAAATAAATGAGCATGACAATTTATATTGGTGAATGGTGTGAAGTGTCAAGTGTGACACCCTTTAATTGCATATCTACTCTGATTTATATTTTGTTGTTATATTTAATTATTGGGGTATTTTAGAAGGGTGTTACAAGTGTCACCCAACAGAGTAGGAACGTGATTAAGAGTAGAGAAAATCCTAATAGCGTTCACATCCACAAAATTGTCAATGTTGGGGAATAACACTAGTCCACAGATGAGAAGTACAAATATGGCCTCAAAGGCGTCCTCACTCATGGCCTTCCCATACAGAGTAGCTTGAGCAATGAGGAAATCAAATGGGAGACCTTAAATTCCACCTTTGGTAGTCATATGAGCACCAACAACAGATTCATCTATATGCAACAGATCATCAATCTCTTGAGAAGAGGGAACTCTCTCCAAGCCACTGAACAACAACTGATCTAGAATAGGTATACCCACAAGATAAGCATACTCCTCAAGCGTAGGTAAAAGCTGGAAATCTGGAAAAGTGAAGCAACGGTACAAGGGATCATAGGACTGCACCAACACACTCATCAGACCTTCATCCACCTGAGTTGCAAGAACAGACAGAAGCTTCCCATGGCGAGCTTTGAACTCTAAAGGATCTAATACATAGGATGTCAAACTCCTTAACTCTTTCAGTCGGGTGGTCTAAAACTGTACTTCTTCGTATTCCTTCTTTGCTTATCCATGTCTGAAAATTTGCAAATAGACCTCTTAAGTTCCTTGAAAATTTTCTCATTATTGATGATATGGATGTGTATGAATGCATGAATGCATGGATGCAACAATCACATTCAAGGATCAAGCAAAGCACACCACACAAAGGTCATGGGATAGATCAAGTCATCCTTAATATCAATCATCCATTTTGGTGGATTATGGTTTACACCTTATCAACACCCAAGTTCCATTGATATTAAGGATACACAAGAATGGATCAACCATGAATCAAGGGTTTGTTGCAAGTCACGAGCATGGAGTCTCGTTTAAGAACCACCTAAAGGGAGTGTACTATGGTTTAAACCTGCCAAACATGTTCTATAAGAGGTTCGCATAGTCATCATCCCATCTTTCAGATATTATCGGATAAACGACTACTCGTATTCCAAAAATATTCTCAAGAGAGACTCTTATGAGTGTAGTATCGTGTAACAATCGTATCAAATCTTACACTTGAACGACCTTCGCACTACGTCCTAAAAATAGGCCAAGATGGGCTTGGTAAACTAAAGTCCTTGGCTTCTAAGGCATATATTGGAAAGAGTAATGCCTACCCACGACTACTCGTGTGACATTATTGATCCCAACATGACCTCCACCAAGTGAATGGGCTTGCAAGTCAACTTGCTAAGGAATAACTCCACACAAGTTTACAAGACTATGCCATTCTCCTATCCTAAGTGCACTCGAGTTCGGGTATAGAACCCATCTCACAAAGATCACCAAGCATACAAGGAATTAATATATCAAGCAATCCAATCATTACATACAATACAGTATTCCCAAATTGCTCAAAAAATATGTCACAAAATAATATACAATACAATACAACAAATGTGAAAAGTAGGCAAAACCAACTAGGAAAATGTCCCTAGCAGAGTCGCCACTTTTCTGTAGCGGGGTATTCATTACCTTTAGATTTATTGACTAAATCAAAAGTAAATCATACAAATCCAGTCGCCACCGCACTTCTATTTATCCAAAGGAAAGGTTAGAAAGCGAACAAAAACCGAGAAGTTTTATCAAGTCAAAAACTAATAAAAATGTCAGAGATCGGGGTAAGGGGGTTGGTTATGCAATGGGAAGGCCTAATTGAATTAAAATCTCAAATAAATCTCAAATTAATTAATAAATTGATGAGAATATTTTTCATAGATCCATCATCATTCAAAGAGGTTGAGAAAATATTTTTGTATTTTTTGAATATCAAAAACTATTTAAAATGAATTAAAAATAACTAGAAAAGAGAAAATTCATAAAAAATATCAAATGATAAAATAAAAAATATTAAAAATGATTTTTAGAAACTAGAAATTAAAATAGAAATAATGCAATTGGTCTCACATTTTTTGAATTTAAAATGAATGAGATATGATTTTTTGAAATAAAAATGAAATAAAAGAAATAAAATGGAAATTAAATCAGAAATAGAAAATAGGAAAAAATGTGGTACATTGGATCCAGGCTCATTAATTGAGCTGGCACATCAGACAGTCCACATGCGCGCGTCCACCAAACACCAAGGTCAATGAGATACACACAGCCATTAAAAAAGTCATAATAATGGAGAGACCAGATTAGATCTGGAGATCAGATCCAAAGGCTATGGTTCATTCTGGCAAACGGACGGTGGTGTACACCACCGTCTTCTCCGACGAGACCAGAGATTCCGGCGAGAGTTGCAGAGAAAAAGTTCTAACCAAATGAGGCGATCTATACAGCAGTGGAAAGCTGGGGTGATATACATCACCCCTGTGCCATCTATTTTCACTCTTGATCTCCATGGAAAGAGAAATCAGAGGTTGAAAATGATGGTGTTCATCTTGAACTTAGTGGAATTTCAAAATTAAAAGCATAAATCAATTGCCTCTGATGAGAGGACTTCAGCCAAACCAACAAATGCAAGAAACAAGCTACAAATAGTGAGTTTCGAAGAAGGAAAGTTTGAATATCCACCTCTGAAATGTGGATCTAGAAAGCACAAATCCTCTTAGTTGTTGGTTGCAGTGTGATCTAGAGATGAAGATGAAGCAAGGTCGAGGAATTATGAGTCTGAAAATCAACCAATGAAGTTGAAATTCAGATCTGAAATTTTGAAAAAAAAGTGAGAATTCCTTTAGGTGTGGCTATGGAGGGAGTTGTGCAGCATAACAGGCGCCTTCAGGTTGCTGAATTATGAAGCCTAACACTCTTATTTATAGCAAATGGCCAAGGCAAGCATGAAAGTTTCATGTGCATGAATGGAGAGGGCCTCCATGCATGGGCCTGTACAGGCGCATGGAGGGCCCAAATCCTATTGCAAATGAATGCTGATATCACATTGAATTGAGATGGACGTGCAGAATTGATGCAATTGGCCTGTGCAATGAGTTTTCAACTAGTTTTCAAAAATGCACCAAAATATTCTCCTCTTCGAAAATGCCACTTCCAAAAATAGAACATGGCCTCATGGGTAATGGTTGGAAAGCTCTTGACATGAGGATTAACTGTTATGTTGAACAAAACTTCATTTGGAATTGGGAAATTGATGAAAATTGATCATAAAGTGCAAGATGCAAAACATGTGTATGTGAAAATTTCCAAAATGCGCCAACTTCAAGCCCTTCTGTTTCAATGATGAAAGCTCCAAATGACAAAAGCTTCAACACAAACGATGTAGATCTTTCCAAGCCAATCAATTTGGACTTAAATTTTGCATCATTTGGATTTTTGATGAGAAAGTTATGGGCACTTGAAGTTTGACTTTTTCACATTTCAATGCCTTTGGTCCAAAGTGACCTATAATGTTTTGCATTATCACATGTGTTTATTTTAGGATTATGAAAATTTGTTCAACATAACAAATGAAGTAGACATCTTAAAATTTCCAATGAATTTGATCCCACCTCAAAGTAATGAAAAATGAAGGAGTTATGTTTTTGGGAAGTTGACCCAAAATTAGGGTTTCAGTCAAAATGACCTATAATGTTTTGAAATGGATGATGACCTTCCAAGATTCAAATAAATTTTTGATGAACATGAAAGTTGTTCATATGGTTGTTAACAACATGTTTTCTCTTGGGGTCATATCCATTTGACAAACACATTAAAAGTTAGGTCTCAGTGTACTTCAAAATAGTCAGATGAATTGACTGATCAACTTCTCAAGTCCATGCCTCAAATCTTGATGAATTGATGATTTAGGACACTCAAATAATCTAAAATATGTATGAAATGATGAATGGAAGAACTTCCCTTAATTGTATTTGATCATGGGTTGAGGTTGCTTCATGAGCAAGGCATAGTTGATGAACAGATGAATTAGGGTTTCCTTGGGAAACAAGCCTCAATCCCTTTGGTTTGCTTTGATCAAAATGATGAATTGAGATACTTGGGAGGCATATATGATGGATGAGGGCCTTATGAACCATTGTCGTGCTTGCTTTCACCTTCACCTGGCCATATCAATGAGCATAGGGTCTCCTAGGAGCCTTGGATCTTATGATTGCTCAAGCTACAAAACAAATAAAGTTTGTGACATATTTTTATGCTTTTGGTTAGTAAACAAAGTAAGAAAAGTAATAAGATACAATTCAAGCATGCTTGGTGATCTCAAACCAACTCACAAATGTTCTCACCCAAAGGTTAGGAGCCAAGATGCTATGATCCTTTAGGCAAGATGCAAATGCAATATTATGATGCCATGAGGTATCTTAGGGTCAAAATTGGGGTCTTAAAGTTTGAGACCACCAAGCATGCTTGAATTGTATATTATTGCTTTTCTTATTTTTGTTTACTAACCAAAAGCACAAAAATATGTCACTGACTTGTTTTGTTTTAAAGCTTAAGCAATCATGTGATCCAAGACTCCTAGGAGACCCCTATACTCAAAGAAATGGCTAGATGAAGAGGAAAGCAAGCATGACAATGGTTCACAAAGCTCTCAATAATAATACATGTCTCCCAAGTATTTCAATTTGTCAATTTGATCAAGATAAACCAAAGGGCTTGAGGATTGTCTCCCAAGGAAACCTTAATTCATATGTGCATTGACTGTGCCTTGCTCTTGAAGCAACCTCAACCTATGATTAAATTCAATCAATGTAAGTTCTTTCATTCATCATTTTATGCATATATGAGCCTATGTGAGGCCTCTCTATCACTCATTCATCAAGTTTTGAAGTTTGGACTTGAGAAGTTGATCAGTCAAATCATCTAACTAAACTGAAATCCACTGAGACCTAACTTTTGATGTATTTGTCAAATGAATATTACCCCAAGAGTAAAAATGTTCTTAAGAACCATATAAACAACTTTCATGTTCATCAAAAATTCATTTGAAACTCGGAAGGTTATCATTCATTTCAAAACATTATAGGTCATTTTGACTGAAACCCTAATTTTGGATCAACTTCCCAAGGACCTAACTCCTTCATTTTTTATGATTTTGAGGTGAGATCAAGTTAATTGGAAAGTTTAAGATGTCTAATTAAATTGTTATGTTGGGAAAATTTTCATAATCCTAAAAGAAACACATGTGATAATACAAAACATTATAGGTCACTTTGGACCAAAGCCATTGAATCTTGAAAAAGTCCAACTTCAAGTGCCCATAACATTCTCATTAAATATCCAAATGATGTAAAATTTAAGTCCAAATTGATTTTCTTGAAACGATCTATAACTTTGATGTTGAAGGTTTTATGATTTGAGGTTTGTATCATTGAAACAGAAGGGCTTGAAGTTGGTCCTTTTTGGCAATTTTTTCAAATACATGTTTTGTACCTTGAACTTCATGGTCGGTTTTCACAACTTTCCAAACTCCAAATGAATTTTTGTTCAACATAGCTTTTGTTCCTTATGTCAAGACCTTTCTAACCATTACTAACATACTTATGTTTGGATTTTCTAAATGGGACTTTCGAAGAGATGAACAATTATGACCAATTATGCATTTCATGTTAAATCTTCATGCACAAGCAAATGTAATGCAAACTGCACGTCCAAACCATTTCATAATCATTTCAGCATCCATTTGCAATTGGTTTTGGATCTCACATGCGCCTGTACAGGCCCATGCATGGAGGACCCAATTTCATGCACACGAGTTTGCTCACACATTCCTTGCAGTTGTGGCTATAAATAGAATGCTTGCCTCACTGAAATCTCAACCTGAAGGCGCCTGAATCCCCGCAGAATTCATTTCCCAACCTCACACCAAAGGAATTTTGAGTTTTCATTTCATTTTTCAAGTGTGATTTTCAACAACATCAGTTGATTATCAACACTAATTCCTAAGCCTAGCTCTCATATCATACATCAAGATCAAGCTACAAGCAAAGGATTGGTTGAATTGTGCTCATAAAAGTTGCACTACAAAGGTTTATACCTCAACTGTTTTGCTTCAAATCTCACTGATTATTGTGCATTGCTTGTATTGGTTTGGTTTTCTGAAGTCCTCATGTGAGAGGCAAGCCAATGGTGGCTTTAATTTTGTGAATTGTTGAACTTCAGATTGAACACCTAGTTTTTCAACCTCAGATTTCTTCTTCTATAAGGATCTTGAGAGAAAACTAAGGTTACAGGGGTGATGTACATCACCCCAACTTTAATTTGGTGTATGGATCGTGTGTTTTAGTTGAGGTTGCAAAACCTGCAACTGGTGGCCGGACTGTGCCTTCTCACCGGAGAAGACGGTGGTTTCCACCACCGTCCCCACACGTTTGAACCATGGCCATTGGATGATGATCTCCAGATCTAATCTTGGTTGTTGCTTTGTTTGACTTCATTTAATTCATGGTACCACGCGTTTGACTAATGTGCATGGTGAGTGTCGCAACGCGAAAAACATCCGGCGGAAAAAATACAGAGCCGCCACCGACGCTATTCATCCTATGATGGAAAGGGAGCGCAGGACTAACCTAAGAAAGGGAAAGGAACGGTCTTACGACCAGAGATTACAAGGTACGAGAGTCGGTTACGCAAGGGGAAGGTGTTAGCACCCCTCACGTCCGCCGTACTCGACGGGATCCACGCTCAAAAGATAGCTCAAAGATAAAAGAAAGGGTTGCTAAAAAACTGCTCAAAGAAAACTGCACAAACTGGACAGATAAACAGGTGGGGAAGAGAAAGAAAACGGAGGAAGTGGACTCGGCAAGATGTCGCATCCTGGGCCTACGTAGTTTGTCAGAAACAAACATCAGAGTCAACGTAGTTCGGGAAGGGGAGGCATGCTCGCTAGGACATCGCGTCCTATGCCTATGTATCTTCTCTATCCAAAGGAGAATCAGAGCACTCGTAGCTCGGCTAACGCACGCCGAAATAAGACACCAGAACGGGACGCTGAGACGTCAAAAGAAACACTCAAAGGGAAACAGAATGTCAATACATGGACTTACACCTGACTCCCAACAACAACAAACAACAGGAAACAGAATGCCAATACATGGACTTACATCCAACTCCTAACAATAACCAAACAAAAGGAAACAGAATGCCAATACATGGAATTACATCTGAATCCTAACAATAACCAAACAAAAGGAAACAGAATGCCAATACATAGATTACATCCGACTCCCAACAATAGCAATCGCTAACCAGCGAACACCAAAGAAAAAGGTTATCAGAATGAACCCCCAAGTAATAACAGTCAACACAACTGAACCCCAAAGATGAACGGCAATATGAATGACCATCGTCATAAATGAACCCCGAGATGGACCCCAAATGAGTGACAACCGTCACAAATGAACCCCCAAAGATGAACCCCAAGTGAAGAACTCATCACAAATGAACCCCGAATATGAACCCCGAATGAATAACAATCACAAATGAACCCCAAAGATGAACCCCAATATGAATGACAACCGTCATAAATGAACCCTGAGTAATAACAGAAGAAATCCCCAAGGTATGAACATACCACCACACACACGCTGAACAAACAGGTACTCACACCAAAACAAAGAAAAAGGTGAAAAACACACAAAACAACACAGCAAAAAAGAAAAGGGTGCCCGGAGAGATTGCTCACAACCTCCTGCCTACGTATCTCATCTGGTATGAGAATCAGGGCGACGTAGTTCCCCTTAACAGGGGTAAAACACTCTCCTAACCAGAGGCCAAGGAGACAACAAACTAATAGGGAGACTAAGACTCGAGCCTAATAGTTGTCATGCGATCAAATATCCCTAAGTTGAGGTCTCTAACATGCATTCAACTTCCTCAAAAATCAATCATACAACTCCTACAGAAATGGAGATGAGAAGAGGAAAGCAGATAAACACACCAACACCGGTGAACAAGCATCACACACTATATCCAAACAAGAGGCCCAAACAATGGGTGGGCTTTAGTCAAGAGGGGTCATATCAACCTCGACAAACAAGCCAAACTGTAAGGGTAATCAACTGGGCTCTTAACCATTGACATTGAACGTCAGGGTGAGCAGATGAAAATGGTAATGAGGATGAGACCTCATAGCTCTTAACCCTGGCCAGGGTGAGCTCATGACACAGAAAGCGTGGGGATCCAGAAAGTGGGATCCTATTCCACTTGACAGACTCTTGGACAAAAGATCTGGGGCACATGTTCAGAAGCATCAGCACGTAGTGCGAGCATAAAGAACGACACACTGAATAACGGGGGATCGACTGCTAATCCCTTTTATCCGTCAATTGCCTCTTCTCTTAGAGGTATTATCAAATAACACATGCCTCTCCTTGGAGGTCTTTGGGCACAATCTTTAACAAACACAAACAGAGCCTCTGGAGGAGGACTTGCCAGCAAAATGCCTGCCAAAAAGGTGACAGGACTTCCAGACTACATGAAGTAAGAAGCTAACTACCTGAGTGGTGTGTCAACCACAATCCAATGGTCAAGCAAGAGCAAAAGCAAGCAAGCAACTAAGGTACCTGTACAAAGACTAAACAGTTAGTACTTCAGTCATAAAACCAGAAAACAAGCAGTGAAACTCTCCAACAGTTACACAATTCAATGCATAATGCCCAAGCACTTAAATGAACTCATGAGCTCATCACATCACTTAAAACCCTATAAAACAAACATAAGTCAGAACTCAATTCATTTTGTATCTCACAAAGTGAGAACAAATCCAACCATCAATTATAAGTGTCCAAACCTGAAACACAAGACAAAGTTAGTTTATGTACAAAACCCTAGTGCAAAGACAAGATTCAAAACCTAACCAAATGACCAAAACAGAACCTATCCTTCAACACATTACACATTCAAACACTCCATCTAATGTCCTCAAAAGGACCAACATCAAATCAATAATCAAATGCCTCAAATGGCCTATGCCATGTAATGACCAAAAATGTGCACAAAATGAACTTCCAACTTAGAAAATTCAAATCAAATCAGAAATCCATGCAATGACCTTGAGATTTTTTATACAAGTTCCTCATGTCATGAATGTTCAACATGCAAAAAATCAAATCCAGAATGATACAAATGCTAGGTGAATAAAAATGAACCAATTCAATGTCAAAAATATGACACAAATTGTCACATTATTCTCTATGTGTCAAAAAGAATGATAACCTGTGAGAAAAATTCCAAACCAGTGACCAAAAATTCCTATTATGTATGAATGTCATTTATGCAAAAAATTGGATCAAATGGCTCAACAATGAGAATTTCACAAAGCATTGAATGCAATAGGTCAATTTGGCACAATGTTGATTCACAAATTCACAAATAAAAATACAGCCAGCAAAAATTCATGAATTTAACATCCTAAAATAGTAGACATCCATACAAATCTATGAAACAAAATTGGGACTCATTTGGACCATTTTTGGATTCTTAATGAATTTTACAAAACAAGCAAAATAATTGAATTAACAAACAAAATGGAGGGAAACAATTAATTTGAATTAAATCCAGAAAATACATCAGTCGTTGGATCTGGCGCGTACATCTGATCAATGGCTCACGTTTAAACAATGAAACGCACTGTTTCATTAATCCCTATCATCGCTCAGTCAGCGCACGCGTGGCCAGTCAAAGCAATCCTAGCCAACCAAACCTCCACGCATGAGGCCATGTGGCTTACACATCAGCCAAACCCTAACAACATACAGACGCCGGAGCTCTGCTCCGATCGTCTTCTCCGGCGAGCCACACGGCGACACCACCTAACTTTTTTTTCCAGAATTTTACCAGACTACCACCGTTCAATTCGCCTTTCAACGCTGAGTCTAAATATGCACTTAGTTCATCCTAATTCTTCCTGAATTTTGCAAATCGAAGAGAAGAATTTTCTAGATCTAAACTTACATTCACCATAACTTCCTCAATACTCAGCCAATTTCAATTCTAAACATATGTGCATGCTCTACTCGACAAGATCTACAGTTCTATAACCTAAAATCAGCAAAAAGAGAGAGTGAATTTTGAGTCACCTTGAATTGCAGATCTATGAAATCGTGTTCTCAAGCGCTCATCTGCTCCAAATCTTCTCCTATGCACCTCTTTTGAAGCTTTAAGCAAAAAGCAGTGGTTGAAACCTCTTGAACTCGCCTCAATTTCCAAAATCCATTAACATGAGATTGCTCTTGCACTGCTCGAATTCTGACTGAATTGCACCAAATGATGGATGAATCTTGCTCAGTGAAGCATGAGGATCAAGATTATGCAAGGATCTTTGAGGTTTGTGTGAGAAAAATGAAGATTCGAAGAGAGAGAGAAATTGGAGAGTTTCTTGAATTTTGATCTCAAAAGTTAGTTATGGCAGTTATGGCTAGGGTTTTGGTATTTATACTTCATGCTAATCTCACTGAAAACCAATTTAGCCTTTCACTAATCATGATTAGTGAGTTATTAAACCATTTGCAAAAAATGAATAATGACACTTCATGGCCATAATCCACATGCATGGCTTCCAATTCACTTATGGACATCCAAGGGTCAAGATTGAAGTGTTATTTTGCTTGTATCTTAAGCCAAAAATGAATGGTGAAGATTCACTTAAATTTGAACATGTGTGAAATAATAAGCATACAAACTTTTCCCATGCATGGCAAAAGCACATTTGAGATGTCTTGAACATGAGAAACATTTTGCCAAAAGAATGAACCAATTTGGAGCATTGTATCAAAAGTTATGCCATTTTGAATTTCCATGCACACCTTGTGATCAAATGACCATAAATCCTCAACCACTCATCATATGGACATGAATTAGGACTTTTTGAAAATGGGAGACAAAGATCTACAACGTTCATGTTCACCAAAAATCCATTTTAAACTTATTTGATATTGAAAAGTCAAGTTGAAAGTGGACCAAAAACTTGCCAAATTTGGAAACTTTGAATTATAGGTCATTTCCATTTTTAGTAACTTTTGCCATGACCTTTGAATCTTCAAGATGAATGTTTAAAATGATGAATGGACCCCATTTGAACATGATTGAGGTGTCTCAACTCATTTCCCCACCTCATAGCCCTCAGTTGACTGCACAGTTGACTTTTTGGTCCTCAGATGACCTTGAAATGCCTTGATCCACTTGAGCCTCTACCACTTGGGGAAATTGCTCAAAAATGAAACCCCAGCTCATGTAAGCTCCTTATGACAATCATGTGATCTTCATCCCAAGAAAATACCTCGTCTCTTTGAGAAGTCCTGGTTGGAAGAATTGCATTGATTAAGGTTGACCAGAGGTCACAACCCTAATCTAGAGGAACCTGAGGAAGAACTCTGAAACCCTTGATGATGATAGAACCATGATGATGGTAATATATCCTTGCAAACAAAATGATGCTCAAGACCTTTGAAGAATCAAGAAACCCTAATTGAAGCCCATACCCTCAGATGGTTGATAACCAATTCATAGAGACCCTCAGGCTTGAATCATGTAACTTCTCCATCTTTTGAAAAGATTTTGAAGGATGACCTTCTTATCTTCATATGAGATGCAAAATGCAATGCCTAATGCTCTAAGCATGAAATGCAATGTGTCAAACTAGTCTCAAGAAGAGGAGGGCAAATTTTGAGGTGTTACAGTGAGCGCACGCTTCCTGGCCTTTTGATGGTCCACATCAATTAATGAGGTTGGATCAGATGCCTGTGGATTTTTCTAATTTCTTAATTTCTGTTTTAATTTCTTTTATTCCATTTATTTTCAAAAATTCATAACTTCTTTATTTGGAATCACAAAAATATGGGACCAATTGCAAAAAAATCTCTTAAATTCTAGTTTCATAAAATGATTTTTAATTATTTTTGTGATTCAATTTAATATTTTTTGTGAATTATTTCATTTCTGATTTTTTTTAATTCATTTAAAATACCATTTGATATTCAAAAATGCCAAAAATATTTTCTTAACATCTTTGGATGATGATAAGTCTATGAAAAATATTCTCATCAATTTCTTAATTGATTTGAAATTCATTTGAGATTTTAGTCCAATTATGTTATTTTTCTTCATTTTTAATTGTTTAAAATTAGTTTCTGTTTTCAAAAAATGTTGAGAAAATTTGTCAAACCTTGTTTGACCATGTTAGACTTATGATGATCCAATTGGACTTATCCAAGTTGATTTGAATTGGATTTGAAGTTTGACCTTTATTTGTTCATTTTATTTTAGGTATTATTTTAATTCCAAAAAATACCAAAAATATGTTTGACCTTTCTTGACTTCTAATCTTCATTTCACTTCTGTTTACCATTGATTGATGTTGATTCCATTCATATTTGATCAATGTGTTTTGGTTATGTCATTTGAATTTCCATTTTGTACATTCTATCTTCATCTCCTTTCTTCATCTTTTTCTTTTGACCAATGAGTTAATGATTTGTGGTTAGCCTTGACATATGAGAGGCTTAACCTTCTTTGATCCAAATCAAATTCATCTTGATCAAAGATCAAGTGAATTTCTTTGTGTCCAAGATAGGTTGCATCTTGGTCAAGCAAAGAACCTGAAATCCATACAAGGTCATTCTTCTTTTCTTTTGGCATGGAAAGTTGTAGGAGCTGGGCTTACTAGTCATGATCTCTAACTTGTGTTTATTTGCCTATAGTTTTATTGGCCGACCTCAGATAGGTGTGACTACTACATTAGTCCACTTACGACTGCTTAACATAGCACTAAATTGCCTTATGGCACACTAACACTAACTACTAATTACTAATTTTCAATTCAAGCATTTAATTCTTTCAATTTACTTTAATGCAATTTAATTTCTTGCTCATTTATTCATATTGTCTTTGCCCTTTGCTCACTTGAGCTCATGTTTATGTTTATGCCACTTGCCTTTTGCTCACTTGAGCACATTATTGTGTAAATATACTATTGCCTTGTGTTTGTTTTGTTTTGTTTGTGTAAACCCAATGCAAAAAGGAGAAAGGACTTGGAATTAGGATCTTACCTATGCTTAATGGAGTTTCAAGAGCAACTAGGCCTCATGCCTTTAGAATGCTAAATATGTTGAAGAGCAACTAGGCCTCATGCCTTTAGAATGCTTAATCTTGAAGATAACTTGAAAGGACCTCTAATCTAAAATCTCTCTTTGTCCATTTCTAATATTGCATGGTGGAACTTTTTGATTATTTGTTATTGTGATAGAGATTCCAAACTTGAGCTAGCTAGAGGGACCATTGTCATAAGCATCCAAGTTAAGAGAAAGACAAGCCAAATTGGAAGATCCTAGGAGCTTGATTAATATTTGTTTGATTGCTTGAGTTAATTGCTAAGTCCAAAGGAAAGGAGCAACTTGGATCATCTTTATGATCTCAAGAAAGGAACTCCAAGGGTTTTATTTATCTTCCCTCATCTTTTCATGTTTAGGACTAGCCCTTCTCTTCTTCTCTCCACTCTAACCCAAGTCAAACTCATTTTGTGCAAACATTGACACTATCCTTCAAAACTAGAAACCTAGGCATTATGCCTTTGATTTTTTTCAAACCCTTTTCATAATACTTATTTTGAATTGAATCTTAAGTCAACTTTGACTTTATTTTGTGAATACTTCTAATTTGCAAATACAACTCACTCAAATGGTTTTTGTGGTTCCAATGGCCACCTTTGCCAAAGCTTTTCATAAACCTTAGCTATTAGGTTTGAGTTATCATAGTGGTTGATGTAAACCTCACCTTATCCTTAGTGATTGGACTATAAGTCTTCCATACTTATTATAGGGTGTATCCCTCACTAGTATGTTGAAGCTCTCCTCACATGGTGGATTGTAGTTTAGGTTGAGTTTTCTCCCTTTGATAACAAAATACCTTAAGGCTTTTGACCAATCAATTCACCAACTTATTTTTGAGATTTTTACCCCGAACTACGAGGTTTTGATCCTACCTTTGTGATGGTACGTAGGCAATGGGTTTATCCATTCAAACCCCAAAATTGTAAATAATTTGTATATTCTTTTCTCATCTCCCCAATCATGTTTGCATTAATATTTTCACAAATATCAACCTACCATACAACTTTGCAAAAAGGGCTCCCTTAGAGTACTAAGGATGTTTTAGGTGCTTAAGACCTTCCCATTGCATAACCAACCCCCTTACCTAGATCTTTGACATTTTTATTAGTTTTTGATTTGATAAAACTTCTCGGTTTTTGTTCGCTTTCTAACATTTCCTTTGGATAAATAGAAGTGCGGTGGCGACTCGAATTGTATGATTTACTTTTGATTTGGTCAATAAATCTAAAGGTAACGAATACCCCGCTACACACTCCAAACATCAAAGTTGAAGTATACACATTGAATTTGATTGTGCAACTTGGAAATATTTCATCTCATACAAATTGAGCAAGTTATGGCCTTGGGAAGTTGACTTTCAAATTAGGGTTTAGACAAAATGACTTATAATGTTTCAACATAGAAAATGATTTTACAAGCAAAACTAGCTCTAGGTCTCAACATGAAAGTTGTTTATAATGTCATTTAGAGTAAGTTTTCTATTGGAATCATTTTCATATGGTGAAAATTGTAGGACATAGGGTCTAGGGAGACCCAGTTTTGATCAGATGAATTCATCTGGCCAACCACCATCAACCAACTTGCTAATTTCCAATTATCTTGACTTTATTGGCTCATGGTATATCATATATGCATAAGATAATGAAATTTGAAATTTCCCTTGAGAAATTTGATCAATTGGTGAGATAGCTTGTTGGAGAAGTTGCTTAAGATACCCAGTCAAACTAGGGTTTCCAAGGCAAATCACCCTCAAACTCTTGAAGCAAACTTGATCAATATAACATGTGGGACTCATACATTATGCTCATAACCATTATTGAATCAATTCTTGATGGCGCTCTTTGTTCATGGGGGTCTTAAACCCTAGATGTGATCAATGAATCAAGGAAATCATGTCCCTTACCTACAAAAGAGTTAGACAACTACAAAGACATATTTTTGGTATTTTGGTTAGTAAAATGATAAAATACAAGTATGATATGATCACAAAGTGCTTGGTGATATCTCCCAAAACAAACCCAATGAAGGAGGGGTAAGGAGGATACAAAGGTATGATCCCAATGCTAATGCTTATGATGAAATGCATGAGGGATCTTAGGGTCAAAATTGGGGTCTTACACAAATAATGACTTAAATAATTAAAAAGAAAAAGAAAATACTAACTTCTAATCAATTAACATTTGACTAACTTTAATTTCAAGTCATTTACCTTATGCACTTTAAATTCAGGTCTTTATCATTTGCAATTATTCATACCATTTAACTTGTTTACTTTAATTCCATTTTCACTTTGCTCACTTGAGCCATATCTTGTGATTGTATATACTTGTTTGTGCATTTTGCTTGTGTTGGTGGTCTTTTGACCTTAATGTACATAATAACAACAAAAACCCTAAAAAAGATTTGTGTGGACTGTTGGATTTGATCTGAGACATTGGACTTAGAATTAGGCAACATTCCCTATGCAAAAAGGACTTGGCCAATGCCAACTTTTCTGAAGCCAGTCATTGTAAATTAAACTTTCATCTGAAGTAAGTAATTAGATCCCTTTTGAGTTTATCTGCAGCATGGTCTTGAGGTAATTGTTATTTTGAACCTGTGTCTAATGCCTTATTCTTAGCCATTTAAGGAGTATGTCATCTGATGTATGGAAGCTTAAGAAGAAGGCTATAAAGTTCCTAGATTGGATGTGGATATCTTTATTTGATGCATTGCTCTTCACCTTGCTATTTGTATATTGATATTGCTTGATTCTAAAGTCCAAGAGAAAATTGGGTTTCTATATGACATTCTTGTCTATTGGATTGCATCCCATTGCTTAGATCTTTTCAACTCTTAACTTTTAAACTTTTTCTTAGGATAGCCTCTTCATCTTCTCCCACTTCTTAAATTTCAAAATCTCTCCCCTTTTTCAAAAACATTCTTTGCTTGTGATTTCAAACTTAGACATTATTGCAAATTAGAAACTTTATCCTTATGTCATTGCATTTTCAAACTTCTTTTTCTTAATCAAACTTGTAAACGAACTTAACTATACTTGACTTAAGTTTTCAAAAGACAAAAAGAACTAACACTCATTCAAACTCTTTTAGGCCTTTTGTTCCTCTTTTGAACTTAAAATTTTGTTAAAAGCAACTCATTCACTTTGAAATTGTTACCACGAACTACGAGGTTTTGATCCCTCATTTTATGTTGGTACCTAGGCACAAGTCCGAAGGTATTGTCAAACACAAAAATATAATTAACGAATTCTTTTCTCATCCCCACACTCTATTTATTGCAAACATCATTTTATACCAAAACACATGTACACACAAAAAAGGGCTCCCTAGGAGTACCTAGGACACTTTGGGTGCTAACACCTTCCCTCTGTGTAACCAACCCCCTTACATGTAATCTCTGGCATTTTATTAGTTTTGATTTGAAAACTTCTTATCTTTGGGTTTTGTTCGTACTTTCCCCTTTTCCCTTGGAAACAATAAAAGCGCGGTGGCGACTCTGGTTTTATTGATGTTAAGTTTATCCATAACTTAATGGTCATGAATTTACCGCTACATATCTCTCCATGAATCTACTCATAATACCAACACTAAACATCATGTTTTGTCACATGTTGCACAAATAACGCAAGGATCCAATAAGCCTCTTATATTGAGTTGGATAAACATCTTGCTCATCCTCACTCTTTGACAATTGTAGCAAGTGGTCAGCCAGAGTAATGGCAACATTACAATGTTCTATTTCAAACTTCTTCAATATCCCAAGCGCATACCTTCTTTGGTGCATGAGCGGTCCTCTTTTGGACTTGTAGAACTCAATGCCAATGAAGATGTCATGAGACCAAGGTCGGTCATCTCACATTCTTTCATAAGTTCACTCTTGAACTTAAATATGCATTTTCCGTTGATTCCCATTATAGACAAGTCGTTTATATATAGACAAAGCATAATCACTCCTTCACTTGTATTCGTCTTCACATACACGCCATGCTCGGATACACATTTCTTGAATCCAACCTCCTTTAGGAAACCATATATCCTCTTGTTCCAAGCTTTTGGAGCTTACTTCAAACCGTACATCACTTTCTTCAACTTTTAGAACTTTAGCTCTTAGTTTCTCACAACAAAACCATAGGGTTATTCTACATACACCTCTTCTTCAAGCGGTCCGTTTAAAAATGCATATTTGACGTCCATTTTATAGATATGCCAATTATTGTTATTCGTAATACCAACAACTAGCCTAATGGTTTCAATCCTAGCAAATAGTGTGAATACCTCTTCAAAGTCTATTCCTTCTCTTTTCAAGAATCCCTTTGTAACTAATCGAGCCTTATGCTTGATTATTTTACCCTTAGGATTTGCCTTCACTTTAAATACCCATCTCACAGCAATTGGCTTCTTTCCTTTCGACAGATCAACCAATTCTTAAGTATTGTTCTTCTCATTATATTCCAACTCATCTTTCATATCACAAACCCATTTTTGATCACTTGAAGCCTCTTTCATTTTAACGGGTTCAGATTCGGTCATAATTGCAAAATGGATGAAATCACAATCATCATTGACTTCCTTGTCTCAGAATGTCTCACAATCTTGGAGTCTTTAAGGAAAACCTATTTTCCTTATTGATCTTCTCACATTCTCTTCAGTTCAGGCTTCAATGACGTAAAAAATTGGACTTTCCAATTCTACATAATCTGAATTTTCAAAACTATAACTGGTTACAACTTTTACGCAATCGGTTACTGGTTGCTGCAGTTGCTTTATCTCGTCGAAAATGACGTCTCGATTTCATATCCTAATTTTTGTCCAACCAAAATTTAATTCATCACATGCACTGCATTTATCAAGCATGGTTCATCTGAGTCAAATAAAAAGATTTTACACAAAATCCAATTAGTGCATTTCATTGCATTGTGCATTCTTTTTTAATTTTAGAATCATATTAAAAATAAATAGAAAAATCCTTTTATTTGTTTCAATCTTTATTTTATTTTTTACGTGTCACTATTGCATTATGAGATATCATTTATTTAGTTAATTACTATCCACATGTCAATTATAAATACATTCAATATCATTATATTTCCAACATCTTCACTGCCTTTTTTTAAACCATGCCAAGTCCTTTTCTTTTTTACCATAGAAACGAGATTCAATGTTTCTTCAAGCTATATGATAAAATATCCAAAAATAAATTTTTCTTGCAAAGAACTATGTGGCTTTCAATTTCTCATCCCACCTGAGTATACATATGGGCAAGACTCGCAATCTTGACAAGCACCCTAATAAAAAACTTATTTTTAGTCCCTTATTTTTCCTCTCATTTTTTTAATAAATAGAAGAAATCAAATGGCATACGCTAACATTCTATTAGAAAAGTTAACTAAACGGTTCCTGTTGAGTATAATAGAAGTCAGGGGTGTTAATACCTTCCCATCGCATAACCGACTCTCAAACACGAATTTGATTGTGATGACCTTTTTCTTTTTATTTAAGGTTTCTATCGATATTTTCCCTTTCCATGTGAAATAAGTAAACTTCTCTGGCAACTCTATTATTATTTTGGGCAAGTAAACACCCATGGTATTTTTTGCACCTCAACAGTTGGCAACTCTGTTGGGGATGCGCTTCAGCTAAAGAGTCAAGCCTAGTTTAGTTTCACTTGCGATGAATGTTAGCCTTGTTTACTTGTTCTCTTATTTTATGTTATTACTGTCTATCTTCTATTGGTTCTCGTATTGTGATGGATGTTCCGTTTGTTTCACTATGCCAAAAACTGGAATAGACAGCGCACCTTAGAGGGCGCTTTATTACAAAAGCGCACTCTAAAGTGAAGCGAAAAAATAAGGAGCGAACAACTGGAATAGACAGCGCACTTTAGAGGGCGCTTTTGTAATAAAGCGCCCTCTAAGGTGAAGCGAAAAAATAAGGAGGAGATAGAGGGACAACAATACAGGGCGCTTTTTAGAAAGCGCCCTCTAAGGTTACCCTTAGAGGGCGCTTTTAAAAAAGCGCTCTATAAGTCCATGTGCATTTCCAGTTTATAAAGCGCTTTTGGAAAGCCTTAGAGAGCGCTTTCATAAGCGCCCTCTTAGGCCCCCTTTAGAGGGCGCTTTTTTTCCACAAGCGCCCTCTAAGGTCCCCTTTAGTAAACATTAAAATTATAACATACTGCGCGTTTTGTTATTTCACTCTCTATTATTTTCGTTCTTTTTCACGTTAGGGTTCTCACTGCTACGATTTTCGCTACTTCTAAGGCGTTCTCCTTCCACCTCTGTTAGATCTACGACGTTTCCTCCTTCTATTAATTCGTTGTTAGCTGTTCGATTTTGACACCATAGGTATTTTTCTAATCTTCATATTACTTGGTTTCTCTTCTGACGTTCGCTATTGTTCATTTTTGGTTTCATTTTTCTTGGTTCATACATTTATTGAGTATTCTCAACAATAATTATTGTGTTGCAATGCTAGCAATGGAGACTAGGCATTATGGGTTAAATTTCACCAACTGTTCCATTTGTTTCTCGATGTAGAAAAAGGAGGCAGCAATATCTAAAACACCTTCTACCAATCAAAGGTACACTATGCAGCTTATGAGTGTATTTATTCTAGCATACATAGCGTAGCTAGTAACTTAAGAAGTTTAGGTATGGATGTTATTTGATAGAGTAAATTAGAGTCGACTATTCTTCTGTTAGCTTTCAGTTAGACCATTATACAATTCTACATATATATTTTCTAGTCAATGTTTATCTTTTGTAAAAACTATATGATGATATATAACTATGCTACAAATTAGTGCATACCACTAATGCTTAATGCATGGTTCATACATTCTCATGCTATTGAAGTCAGAGATATCTGAAAATGTTGAGAAACTAACTCAATAAACCAAAATTGTTTTGGTTTTGGGTTGTTGTTGGAGACATGAATGCCCTGCACAGAGACTAACTCAATAAAGCGAAATTGTTTTGTCTCATCCCATTTTTGGTTTCTCTTCTGAAATTGTTTTTTGTTTATTCTAATTAGTAATGGATAATACATGGATGTCTTCCAATCGATTGTCGAGAGAGTACGAGAATGGGGTATCAGAATTCGTTAAGTTTGCCGTTTGTCGCATTACGCGAAAAACCGGCGGGAAAACAAGAACAACAGAGCCGCCACCGTGCGTTATTTATCCCAAAAGAGGGAAAGGAAACGCTCAGAGTAAACCTGGAAAGAACATGGTCTCGCGACCAAAGAGAATGGGATCGGGAGTCGGTTATGCGAAGGGAAGGTATTAGCACCCCTACGCATCCGTCGTACTCGACGGGATCCACGCACAATAGGAAGGAAAAATGGTTGCTAAAACACTGCTCACACACACACACACTGGCTGAAAGAGACGCAAGAAAACAGACTGAAACTGACTCGGCAGGATACCGCCTCCTGGGCCTACTTAGTCTATCAGGCATAGACATCAGAGTCAAAGTAGTTCGGACTGGGGAAACGACACATGCTCGCTAGGATATCGTATCCTATGCATACGTATCTTCTTGGACGAAGAAGAATCAGAGCATTCGTAGCTCGGCTAACACGCACACAAACAAACACAGGCAAAGGCAAACGTGGAGCCTGAATGTCAATCACTGGGCTTACATCAGCATCCGAACCAACAAACACACACAGGAAACCAACTGCCAATCGCTGGACTTACGTCGGACTCCAACCAGAAAAGGAGAAACAACTCACACAAACAAAACAAAAGGGCGCCCGGAGAGATCAGCTCATCTCCTGCCTACGTACCTCATCTGGTATGAGGATCAGGGCGACGTAGTTCCCCTACGCAGGGACACAGGACGAACAAACAAACTAAAAGGGAGACTAGAGCTCGAGCCTAATAGTTGCCACGCAAACAAAAAGAGACGCTGAGACGTCAGAAGGAACACAAAGGTTGAAAGGACAAACTAATAGGGAGACTAGAGCTCGTGCCTAATAGTTGCCAAACACACACAAAAAAAGAAAAAAGGCGCCCGGAGAGATCTGCTCATCTCCTGCCTACGTACCTCATCTGGTATGAGGATCAGGGCGACGTAGTTCCCCTACGCAGGGAAAAAGGACTAGCCTAACCAGATAACAGAGGGAGACACAACACTAGGGAGACTACGACTCGAGCCTAGATGTTGTCATGCAAAGTCATCCCTAAGTTAAGGTTTCTAGCTAACTTGCACAGGAAGAAGAAGGGTCTCGATTGCAACTAGGGCAAGAGAAAGGGGAGGTCTCAATCGCAACGAGGGCGAGAGAAGAGAATTAGTGTTAGTTGTTAGTCAAACTCGACAAGACATCGCATCTCGTGCCTACGTATCTCATCTGGACATGAGAATCAGAGTTGCCGTAGTTCGGCTAAACTATTCCCGTTGGTTTGTGTTTTTTAAGTGGACAACGTCACTGCGCAATCTACCTGATGCTCGACCTTTGGAGACTTACTCACCTGTAGTAGAAGGAGTTAACGTATCCTTAAGAGGGAATAATGTTTGTTTGTTTTTTGGGAAAGCTCAAGCAAGAAAGGGAGTCCTATACGAAGGAACCGTGCTACCTTAATTGACATGCAAACGAGACTACACGGAGTCTAACAAATCTAGGGGATACAATCACACCACACAAGCACATACAGCATGAAATAAACACACCAACAAGGGGCTCAAACATCAAGGCTAGGTTTTAGTCGAGGGGTCATATCAACCTCAACAAACAAACCACTGGAACTGGGTAGTGTTAGCTCTTAACCTTGCCATTGAGGGGCTAAGGTGAAGCAGATGAAAGGTGAGTGAAGATAAGACTTCATAGCTCTTATCCCTGGCCTGGGAGAGCTTAAGACAAGAATGTGTGGGTTCAGAAAGTGGGAACCCTTCTACACATTTGAAACTGACTCAACTGTACAATTGTACAAGATCTTGGGCTTGTATCTGCAATGCATCAACACAGTGGTGTGAGCAAAGCAGATGACACACAGAATAGCAGGGGATAGGTTGCATATCCCTTGGGTTCTACCAATTGCCTCTTCACTTAGGAGGTCTTTGACTCTATACAAGGACAAATGTAAACAGTCACAAACATTGCCTCTTAAGGAGGACTTCAGACAGTTGCCTGGCCAAGTAACAGGCCAGGTCTTCCAGACTACATGAAGATGAGAAATTATACCTCAATGCAAATTGCTATTCAAGCAAAGCAAAGCAAAGTTTACAAGGAACTAAAAGCAACTAAAGTACCTGAAATCAGTCAAGCACAGTTAGTATACAAGCCAAAGTTAAATCAGAATGAAACAAAGGTTAACAGTCAACACAAGCAGATTAAATGTGCAATGCACAAAGCTCAAGGCATGTGAACCAAGCAACCTACAAAACAAATGGATTAGTCATGATAAACAAGCAAACTCAATCAATTTGAATTGATCTCATTGGGTAATTGTTGCTTAACCTGAAAAAAATGAGCTCAAACATGAGTAACAGGACCACTAGGACAAGCCTAGGGTCAAAAGGGGATGAGAAAGTCAAAACAGCAAATGAAATTCAATCAAAATCATCTTCAAACAATCAAGAAACAAACTCAATTGGGTTCACATTCATATCAATCATCATCATCATTTTATAAGCAAAAGAAGTCAAAGCATGGCATATGGAAGCTCATAGAAGTCAACAGCAAGACTCAACTCAAAACCAATCATAAACAATTCCAAAAATCATCAAATAAATCATGGTCAAACATAATCCACAGCATGGTAAGCATGTCAAATTTCAACTCATTTGGACAAGTATAAGGTGATCAATGAAAATCAGAAAGGCAAGGCAATTTTAAGCATGCTCAAAGAAGTCAACCAAACATACATCAACTTGAAAAAATCATAAATCAGTGATGGCATATGAGAAATGAATGGGATCAAAACCATGGCAAAGCTTAAGATGTATACTAATCACATATCAAATTTCATGTCCATCTAATAAGGTATGAGAATTTCACAGATGAAATGGGAGCATGTGTCACAAAAAGTCAACATAAGACCAAACAGGGGATAAAAATCTCAAACAAATAGGAAATGCCACAAACAATCCCAAGAAAAATCACATGTAAACTAGACATACATAGGTTCATTCATGCAAAAATTCAAAGCAATTTGAGGTCAAGAAGCATGGTATTGAAAATCATGAAGTTGCACATCAATGGTGTGACACAAATTGTCACACCCTAATTCAAAAAATCATAACTCACAAACCAGAGATGATAAATTCACAAACTCTATACCAAAATCACCATGAATGTGTCTAGTTTAAGCACAAAACATTTCAAAGTCATTGGACAAAGCATCATCATTTCACAAATGTTTTGGCAAAGTGTACAAAATATGAGCACATGTCACAAACCCTAGCACCATTTAAAATCTACTCATGCAAAAAATCAGGAAAAATCATGATTAAATACTAGAGATCCAGATGAACAAAATGCAAAAAGTTTCATGAAATTTGGATCACAAATGAATGAGCTATGAATTTTGTAAGTAAGCCATGCCAAATGAAATAATTATTGAAGAAAAATATGAATTAATGGAATTATGTAACACGGCGTGGCAGTTTGGTAATTAAGGGGACGTTTTAATGAAACGCTGCGTAGCGTTCATGGGCGTGGCAAGCTGCTATTGGACATGGCAATGGTACAGTAACAATTCCATGCAAGACAAAACCAACGACCAAAACAGACAAAATTCTGGGCATGGTATGAACTTAGGGTTTATGAACAGGACATCTTCATCATCTCCAAACTCGTGCAAAATATTTTGGCCCAGAAAATGAAATTAATCACACCAATCGAAACAGCAAGCATCACACAACATGAATCCAACAATTATTTTCAATGAATCGAACCACACAACACGAATCATGCAAGAACATATTCATATACCAAACTTTAAGACAACATAACTCTGCAAATACTCAACCATTTCATGTGATTTAAAGCTCATTGTAACCATGGCAAAAAGATCTATCATAATCATATCATGTTTTAGCAAATAGTGAGATTCGAATTCTTACTTGATCTTGAAGAAAATGATGAAACAGTGATGATGTGGTGGTGTAAGCTCGAAACAGCTGCTCAAAATTGCTTTGGATGATGAATGGATAGTGACTTGTAGCTCAACAACCCTTGGAATGTCTTCAAACCAGATCTGCCATGGGAGAGCTCTTTGATGAAACAGTCGTGGAAATGCTTACAGTTGGTTTTTGAGGTTTCCAATGAGCTTCACAAGGATGGTATATGATGTAGCAGCCAAGGCAAGGTCGTGTTCTTTGAGATTTCTTCCAGAAAATTTCCAAAATGCAAAATGAAGATTTGAGAGGAAAATGGTTTTTCTGTTTTGGAATGTTGGCTGCTAGCTAGGGTTTTTCTCTGCAGAAGAAATGAAATATATACTGTGTTTATTGCTAAGTGTTTTGGTTAGTGAGTGGTAATTAAGGTTAACTTGAAAATGAAGTGTTTTTGGCAATTTTGATGAATTTCACTTAAGTGACAAAGGCATGTGTGTACAGCTGCGAATTTGGGCTTAAAACAAATCCAAAATATCATTTCTGGTCATTTGCAAGTAGTAAAAGTAATTGGAATTGGTTATTTTGGAAAATCACTTTTTCAACTCACTTGAAATAATTCAAGCTAGTTCAAAAATGCCATTTTGATTGGTGAAGTTTTGATGAATGATGATGAAATTTTTGGAAAGAGGGGATCAAATATGACTTGTTGCAAAAAACCCCACCCAATTTGGCCAAATGGTTTGAGAGATATGGCCTTCTGAAGTTCAAAAATTTCTAAAAATGATTTGATCATAACTTGCCAACCATACATGGGAATTGAGTGTTCTTGGACTTTTTGGAAATGGGAGAACAAGATCTTCAACTTTCATGTTGGGCAAAAAATCATTTGAAGCTTGTATCATGATGTAAGTTTGGGATCAAGAAGTTTCCATTTTTGGCAAGTTTCAATTACAGGTCAAGTTTCTATTTTTGGAAATTTCTTGTCTGGCTTCAAATTCTTCCATGATGATGTTTGACATGTTATATGAGGCTTATATGGACATGAAGGGACCCTCTCAAACCAATTCCCACCACCAAATCACTGATTAAATGCACAGTTGACCAACAATTGACTTTTAGGGTTTCTGGTGAACTGGGCCATGACTGATGACTTCTGAGCATTCAAACCTTGACCAAAACACTTCAAAAGGACCCCTAGGTCCTGTGAACATATTGAACCAAACCTAGGGCCTTGCCTCCTTGGAATTTGTACTTGCTTGATTGACTGACTGATCTCCTGATCAGTTTGACCTAATTCTTCTGACGATCTTGCACTTGAGGCAAAAGGGACAATGCAATGCTATGCAGTGGACCATGTTAATGCTATGACCTAATATGAGAATGTATGTACAATGATAGGTGCAAATTTGAGGTGCTACACCGTTGCGCACGCCGAAGACCCCAGTAGAATGATATGTCCTTGCTTGGGTTGTTATTATGGGAAACGGGTTGACGCAGTTCAGTTGACATCGCATCTAATGAGGCATGGAATTGATCGAAGTTATACATGTTGGAATTTGCATGGTGAGAAAAGTAACGAGAATTGTTCTAAGTGAAGTTAAAGTTCCAGAAGGGTACTCTTCAGATATTAGAAGACTTGTGTCTATGAAAGACCTCAAGTTAAAGAGTTTAAAGACCCATGATTGCCATGTTATAATGGAACATTTTCTCCCAATAGGTATACGTTATATTCTTCCAGAAAAAGTAAGAAGCTCTATAACTAAGTTGTGTTCTTTCTTCAAGTCAATTTGCAGTAAGGTGATCGATCCTGCGATCTTACCAATGTTGCAAAAAGAAATCGTTATTACTTTGTGTGAGCTTGAAATGTTTTTTCCTCCATCATTTTTTGACATAATGGTACATCTAGTTGTTCATCTTGTGAAAGAGACACAATTGTGTGGACCAACTTATATGAGATGGATGTACCCTGTTGAACATTATATGAAAATATTAAAAGGGTACGTGAAGAACCGAAGTCGACCAGAAGGTTGTATGGTTGAAAGATACATTGTTGAAGAAGCGATTGAGTTTTGTACTGAATATTTGTCTAATGTTCAGTCAATCGGACTCCCCAAGTCTCAGCTTGTCGAAAAGAAAGAAGGAAAAAATCTAATTGGAAATAAAATCGTGGCAGTATCAAGGGTCGAACGGGATCAAGTGCATTTGTATGTTCTGCACAATGAGAATGAGGTTGAGCCGTATGTTGAAATTCACAGGGATGTTCTCCCAGGTTTAAATCCCAATAGAAATGAAAATTGGATAGTACGAGAGCATAATCGATGTTTTATACCTTGGTTTAAGGATCATATTTATTCAAAGTATTATTCAGATCCCGCTTCAATAACAGAAAGGTTGAGATGCTTAGCATATGGTCCAAGTTTCCATGTTTTTTCTTATAGCGCATACGCGATTAATGGATACACATTTTATACCAAAGAACAAGATGATAAAAGTACTATGCAGAATAGTGGTGTCACCGTGGTAGCTGAAGCAATGCACATATCAAGTGTGAAGGACTTAAACCCCAAATTTGCAAATCTGTCGTATTTTGGTGTTATCGAGCGCATTTGGGTGTTTGATTATGAGAAGTTTCAGATTCCTATATTTGGTTGCAAGTGGGTTGAAAATAATAACGGCATTCGAATGGATAAGTCAGGATTTTTGCAAGTGGATCTTAATAGGGTGGGATACAAAGATGAGTCTTTTATTCTAGCCTCTCAAGCTAGACAAGTGTTCTATGTCAATGATCCGAAAAGTACGAAATGGTCTATAGTTCTTTTTTCCAACAAAGTAATTGATGAAAACACTAGAGATCAAGGTGATATTGATGTTGAGATTGAATCGTTTACCAGAAATGATCAAGATGAGAATATTATATCAAATGATTCATATATTAGAAATGATCATAATGAGGGTATTTGGATCAATCCAACCGTCCGTGTTGTTAAGAGACATGTAGAACATATTCCAACCAAGAAAAGAAAGAGAACTTAGTGAAAAAGGTACAGGTCAAATGATTTTAATTGTTTTCTTTATTACAGGTAAAATGGCTTTTATTACAGCAAATCGAGTCAGTTGCCTCAAAAAAAAAAGGTATAAACACAATTATATGATATTTATGCATAGAAAATGTTAATTCTTGATCTTATACTTCACCTAACTAATTTTATGATATTTTAGGTTCATGCTATTGATATTGAACAAAAAGAGGTTGTTGCTAAGAAGACTGCGGCTAGCAAAAAAAACATACATCTCATATATGCTTTTGCTACTTAGTTTTATTTCTTTTTAAGTTATGAATTGGTTGTATATTTAGAATCTTTAGAAGTTAAACGATTATATATCAGTGGATTGTTGTATATGTATGGATTGTTGTATATAAGGCTTGTTGAATGCAATGTGTGAAAAAGGGCTTCAAATTATACAGTTTTAGGTGTACTGCTTCAATATACAGGTTGTCTAAAATAAATAAAAATATATAGCGCTTTTTAAAAAAAAAATTTAAATAACCACCCACTTTAGAGGGCGCTTTCCAAAATAAGCGCCCTCTAAACCCTTTAAATTTCCACTTTAGAGGGCGTTTTCCAGTAAAAGCGCCCTCTAAACCCTTAAAAGTTTCCACTTTAGAGGGCGCTTTCCAGTAAAAGCGCCCTCTAAACCCTTAAAAGTTTCCACTTTAGAGGGCGCTTTCTTTAAAAAGCGCCCTCTAAAGTGGCCCTTAAAGGGCTTAAAGAGCCACTTTAGTGAGCGCTTTCACCAGGAAAAAAAGCGCTGTCTTTACCTATGCCAGCGCCAGATTAGAGGGCGCTTTAAAGCGCTGTTATAGGCCAAAAAAAGCGCCCTCTTTTCCCTTATTTGGCGTAGTGTTTGAAAACATTACGAGATAGACTTTTCACTCAAGTTTTGATAAGAAACATAAGATAGGATGGTGATTGCGTATTGTCAACCTATTGGACGTACTTGTCTTGTTGGGTGGGCATGAAAATATCACTTAGAGTAGATCTTCTTGAAGCTATTATTATCCAGCAAGTAATTTGCCTTAAGAAGAAATATTCTCATGTTAGGTTCGTGACTCTAAGAACCTTGAACCGTGACTATTAGGATTTATGGTTATGTAGTGTTGGCCCACTAGATGTACTTGTCTCGTTTGGTTGGCACAAAAACCTCGCCCGAAATAGATCCTCTTGGGGGCATTGTCATCCATCAAGTAATTTTTCTAGTGGGGGTAATGTTTCCAAGAAAGATCCGTGACTCTAGGAACCTCGTGTAGAACCTACAAGTCGACGGTTGTGTAGTATTAGCCTAATGGACCTACTTGTCTTATTGGGTTAGCACAAAAGCCTCACCTAGAGTATATCCTTTTGAGGATATTTTTGTTAAGCAAGTAATTTTGCTAATGCGGGAAATGCTCACATATAGGATATGTGACTCTAGGGACCTTCTCAAACTCAAGAGCCTACTTGTGAAAAGATTATTAGTTAAATAGCACCCATATTCCTTCCACCGTGAGAAACTATATGCGCATCATACCTTTTTGTATCTACACATAGCATGACGCTATATTTCATAAAAAATGACTCAACATACATAACCATTTTCAAAATCAAGAAACTCATTCCATTCTTTATATCCTCAAAAATCTAACAAGGTAAGTTGTTTCTCCGACATCCCTACAAAACTCATGCTAATTCAAAAAGAAGGATGGAGAAGTTTGAAAAGGGTCAAGAACTTATGAGAAAAAATATTTATTTTCTCAAAGGCACAATGGGTAAAATCTTAGAGACTCTGCAGGTGTTAATGAACAAAGAAGATCAACTGTAGCAGAATATGCTTACTGATGATTGTATCCCATCAGATTTTACTGCAGGACCTCAACCAGTTCAAGGGATCAACTTTCAGTTACCATTTTATGGTTTTCCTCAGGGTTATACCCCTCCATTTGAAAATTTCACCAACAAAGGACCATTTGTTCAACTGCCCGTACTAGTCCCGGTAGTCACAAAAGTGCATCCTGCTGAATTTTCAACACACCTAGTAAAGGAGAATAGCGATCCAAAACGCAGCAGAAATTAAAATTTTTCTCCTTTAGTGAATCTTACGAATGGGCATGATAAGTGATAGAATCGTTACATCTTGTGGTGATTAAAACCTTTGATGCAGATCTAAGGAGTGATCACGAACTTTGAATAGTGGCAATGCCTCTACTCAGTCCACACGAACGGATTCCTTCAATCTCAGTGTTAGATGCTACAAATGAAGTCTTTGAGTGAGAGAGAGAGAGAGAGAGAGAGAGAGAAACGAAATTTCAACTGCACAAATGCTTCTGCACAAGGTTTTTATTTATAGAACCACTTGTGTAGGTTGCAAGCTAAAAAACCAACTTAAGTGTTTGTGGCCGATATCTTATGATATGCCAAAATCACCTAAACGCGTGGTACCTTACCATATTTAGTATTCTACTTAAGTACACCATACCTTACAATGTTTTACAATTCACTTAAGTGCACTGTACCTTACGGTCTTCCTTATTTACTCTATCTCTCATCAATCTGTCCTTTTGTGTGTGATCCTGTTGGTGTTTGTGACATTATCAATTATATTAAATCACATATTTAACATAATAAACAATGAGCGGTATCTAGAAACACATCACTGCTATCCAAGACACGAAAATGTCATGTGATATGACAAATCCTTTTGTGATAATACTTATGTGTATAACTACCATTTTGCCCTTATGTCTATATTGAACACAAGGCATAGACTGTGTCATCCTTGTCCAATTCAATATCGGGCCCGTAGACATTTATCATGTTATGCAGGATGGGCAAATTCCATCTAGGTCACTCATGTCCCTCAGCATACTTCGTGGAGTACCCATCAACTGTCTTTATGGTCATCCAGTTACGGACAATGTTTGATCAGTAATAAAGCACTCGAATCTACATCTAGAGTCCATAATGGTTTCAGGTCGAAGTGTGGTATACACCACTATCACCATGAGAATAACTTATGAAACTTTGCATAACATTCTATATGGTATTCTCATAGCGGGTCAATCCATTATAAATATTACTCCTAATATTCATACCTATGTTTAAGACTTGATAACTCCTTATTCATGATCCATGAGATGCGATCATCAGTCTATATATATAATAGTCTTAGTGCTTTAATGTTATCTCACTTCACAACAAAGCTCGACTACAGATACTTTAAGAATAGTGTCCTTGCGTTTAATGGGATCTCATGATTAAGTCACACTTGATACATTAAACGGACTATCTATTCTAGGGACTTTATTAAACAAACATAATAAAGAAAAAGCCTTTTATTATTAATAAATAATTCGATACAAGTACCAAAAGTATTGGCCTCTAGGGCTTACACCAACAATCTCCCACTAGCACTAGATCCAATCAGGCATACCCCTAATGCCCATAGATCTAGTATGGCCATCATGCTTCTACCGTGCAAGAGGGTTTGTCAGTGGGTCAATAATATTGTCAAGTGTAGGTACTCTGCATATTTTCACATCTCCTTTATCTATTATCTCTAGAATGAGGTGATAATACCTAAGTGTGTGTTTGGATCGTTGGTGAGATCTATGCTCCTTAGCTTGTGCGATAGCACTGTTGTTATCACAATAGATACCAACGGGATCCACAATACTAGGAACTATGCCAAGTTCACTAATGAACTTTTTGATCCAAACACCTTCCTTTGCTTCACTTGAGGCATCAATATACTCGACCTCGGTTGTAGAATCAGCAATTGTATCTTGCTTTGAACTTTTCCAGCTCACAGTGCCACCGTTTAAGCAAAACACATAACCAGACTGCGATCTAAAGTCATCCTTATCTATCTGGAAGCTAGCATCGGTGTATCCAATTACAGCAAGCTCTTCCTGACCTCCATATATCAAGAATGAGTCCTTAGTCCTTCTCAAATACTTAAGGATATTCTTGATAACTATCTAATGAGCATCACCAGGATCAAATTGGTACCTACTTGTTGCACTCAAAGCATACGAGACATTTGGTCGAGTACATAATATGGCATACATGATAGATCCTATTGCAGATGCATATGGAATCTTATTCATGCGATCCCTTTCTTCCTTAGTTGAAGGGGATTGTGTTTTTGATACACACATGCCATGTTACATAGGTATGAATCCTTTCTTGGAATCATACATATTAAAGCGTCTCAGAACTTTTTCTATGTATGTACTCTGACTTAGGCCAAACAGTTTTTGTGATCTATCTCTATAGATCCTGATTCCTAATATATAGGTTGCTTCACCCAGGTCCTTCATAGAAAAGCATTTTCCCAACCAAGACTTTACTTGTTGTAGGGTAGGGAAACCGTTTCCAATGAGTAATATGTCATCTACATATAATACCAGGAAGAAGATCATGTTCCCACTAACCTTCTTGTAGACACAAGGCTCATCTTCATTCTTGATGAATCCATATTGTTTTACTGTTTCATCAAAACAAAGATTCCAGCTTCTGGAAGCTTGCTTCAATCCATAGATTGATCTTTGTAACTTACATATCTTTTGGGCTTCTTCTAGTATGTCAAATCCTCTGGGCTGTGTCATATACACATCCTTAAGAAGATTCCCATTAAGGAAAGCAATTTTGACATCCATCTGTCATATTTCATAATCATGATATGCAGCGATAGCAAGTAAAATCCGAATAGATTTAAGCATTGCAACTGGTAATAAGGTTTCATCATAGTCAACCCCATGAATTTGTTTATATCCTTTTGCAACCAGTCTTGCCTTATAGGTATACACCTTACCATCCATGTCAGTCTTATTTTTAAAGACCCACTTGCATCCTATAGGGTTAACTCCTACAGGAGTCTCTACCAAGGTCCAAACATGGTTTGTGTACATGAAATCCATTTCAGATTTCATGGCTTCTAGCCACTTCTCATACTCGGGACCAGTTTGGCCTCTTGGTAGGACACAAGCTCATCTTGATCCATGAGTAATACATCACCTTGATTAGTTATGATATATCCATATCTCTCAGGTAGGTGACGTATCATGCTTGACCTACACTGGTCTTGTTCTACTTAAGCAGGTTGCTCTTCCACAACTACTTGTGTTTCCTGCTCTAATTCCTCCATAGGTGTATCAATGCTTTGAGATTCTTGAATTTCTTCAAGCTCTACTTTTCTCCCACTGATTCCTTTGGAAATAAAATCCTTTTCTAGGAAAACTACAGTTCGAGTGGCAAACACTTTACCCACAAAAGGATCGTAGAAGTAATACCCTCTTGTTTCTTTAGGATACCCCACAAATAAGCATTTTCCAGATTTGGGCTCAAGATTAGTTGAAACTTGTCGTTTCACATAAACTTCGCAACCCCAAATCTTCAGGTAAGACATATGTGGTTTCTTACCACTCCATATCTCATATGGTGTCTTTTCAACCTTTTTGGATGGAACACGATTAAGTGTGTAAGCTATTGTCAGTGGTGCATGTCCCCCAAAGGAGTTTGGAAGATCAGCGTGACTCATCATGGATCGTACCATGTCTAACAAGGTTTGATTTCTTCTCTCAGATACACCGTTTCATTGGGGTGTTTCAGGAGGAGTAAGTTGGGATAGAATCCCACACTCTTTCAAATGGTCATCAAACTCTAGGATTAAATACTCACCACCTCGATCTGATAAAAGATTTTTAATAATCTTACCTATTCGATTTTGTACTTCATTATTGAATACTCACCAAACTCTAGAACTTTTAAAAGGACTCTGATTTGTGTTTCATTAAATACACATAACCATATCTATTGAAATCATCAATAAATATGATGAAGTATAGAAAACCTCCTCTGGCTGGTATGTTCAATGGTCCACATACATCAGTATGTATGAGGGCGAAAAGATCATTAGCGCTTTCACCTTTTCCTGTGAATGGAGACTTTGTCATATTTCCAATTAAATAAGATATGCATGTCTCATATGATTCATAATCAAAAGAGTCCAAGAGTCCATCTTTATGGAGTTTGGAAATGCGTTTCTCATTTATGTGGCCTAATGGACAATGCCAAAGGTAAGTTAGATTTAACTCATTAGGTTTCATCCTTTTAGTATTAATGTTATAAATAGGCATTTCAAGATCAATGACATATAATCCATTGTTCATTTGTGCAGTAGCATAGAATATATCATTCAAATAAATGGAGAAACAATTATTCTTTATTATAAATGAAAAGCCAAACTTGTCCAAACAAGAAACGAAAATAATATTCTTGCTAATTGCAGGTACATAATATCAGTTCTCTAACTGAATTATTAAACCACTAGGTAAAGTAATACATAAGTTCCTACGGCTAAAGCAGCAACCTTTGCTCCATTGCCAACTCGTAGGTCAACTTCACCTTTTGCCAAATATATACTCCTTTTTAGCCCCTGCACAGTGGTACAAATGTGAGAACCGTATCTAGTATCTAATACACATGATGTAGAAGTAGATAAATTAATTTCAATAACAAAAATACCTGAAGTTGAAGTCTCTATTCCATTCTTCTTATCTTCCAGGTACTCTCGGCAGTTTCTCTTCCAGTGTTCGGTCTTACCGCAATTGAAGCAGGTGCCTTCCTTTGTTGTGCCTCCACTAGGCTTCAAAGCAGGGGCAGTGGGTTTGGGTTTGGCAACTTCCTTGCCTTTCCTTTTATCACCCTGCTTGGTGGGTCTTTTGTTCTGTCCCTTTCCATTTTCAATCATCAGAATGGACTTCCCTTTTGACTTCATATTCTGCTCAGCAGTTCTTAACATGGCTAGTAGTTCAGGAAGAGATTTGTCCATATCATTCATATTGAAATTAAAGACAAATTAACTGAATCTATCTGGCAACGATTGCAAGATCAAATCAGTCGCAAGTTCCTTTCCGAGGGGAAAACCCAACCTCTCAAGGTTCTCCACATAACTAGGTTATTTAGGTAGGAACTCCTTCCAATAGTATCTGATACAGCTCTCGAATATTTTAGTTGGGTGAATAACGCCTTATTCCAATCCATCACATGGATCATTTCCAACTCTTGCTTCTAAACATATATAATCTTATTATAATTTGTTTAGTTAAGTTTGACCCATTGTTTTAGCAATAGAATATTAGAATTATCCCATCGCTCCTTACTAATATAGAATATGCACCTCGCGTAGGCGAAACCTACATTATTCGATACTAGTCTTGATGAGTGCTAAAACTTGGAAAGCATAAAGTTAATACTTAATTTGAGGGAATTTGCAATTATTCTGATCTCACCGGCTTATTTATTATATAAACCGTCTCTCACATGCACCAACATACATTCACATGCATCAACATACATACAAAATGAAATAGTTATTACCCCTAGGCAATTGTTCTCCCAAGCCAATAAGAAAACCTAAGCTAACCTAATAACGATCTAAGCTTCTCCAAGTAAGATCTTCAAGGTTGTCCTCCTTTAATATTGTATTCTTCTCTTTCTTCATAACATTACATTACAAAAAAGAAACTCATTTTGCATACGAGGGAGTGAGATGAGAAAAGAAGTTACATTAAGAGATTAAAAGAGAGGCACGACACGCAGGTCGTATTTTAAAATCCCAAAACAAAATAAAGGAAAACTAAGGTCATAATCGATCACCACAAGACAATTATAATAAACACATTATTATTATTAATTTAAATTCTGTTAATTATATAAACCAAATTAAATTTCGGCGACCGATCACACTACGCAGAGTTAGTCGGGGGTTCCGCTGATCGGTTAGCGGACGGTGGGTCAAGGGGGCAGTGCCCCGATGTAAAATTTTAATGAACAATTCATTTGAAATCGACGTCATTTTTTGCATCAAAACTTGATACTTTAAAACATAACTCTTGCGCAGTCATAACCCTAATCGCATAACTCTTTTACAACACAACCCTTGTACTGTCATGAATCCTAATGCAAAAATTTCATACCGTCAAACACACCTCGATTGTTAATTCAGTATGATTGATCAACACGTCATTGCTTCACCATACCAATGTCGGATCAAGAAGAAATTGACCATTGATCGCTCAAAGGAAAACAACCACTAAGTGTTTGAATGAACGAAACAGAAAAAATATATCATATATACCGTATTTTGCATTAGAATTACTTATATCAAATATATAACTTGATCTATCTCAAATGTGTAACCTATAGACGATCGATGTATCACTACTTCACCATACTAACGTCGGATTCTGAAGCATAGTCGAAATCAATCATCCAAATCATACACACATGATGCTAAATTTAATTAATCGTTTATTCTTTGATTCATTGTGTCTTTTAATCGTATTAATACAGAAAATATAGAAAATAAACATCTATCAGATGCATGGTTTCTTAAGTGACTCTGATACCACTGAAGGAGACTAGCGATCCAAAATGCAGCGGAAATTAAAAAAATTCTCCTTTAGTGATCCTTAAGAATGGGCATGATCAATGATAGAAATTAAAATCCAAAAATAAATTTTCCTTGCAAAAAACTATGTAGCTTTCAATTTCTCATCCCACCTGAGTATACATATGAGCAAGACTTGCAATCTTGACAAGCACCCTAATAAAAAACTTATTTTTAGTCCTTTCTTTTTCCTTTCATTCTTTTAATAAATAGAATAAATCAAATGACATATGCTAACATTCTATTAGAAAAGTTAACTAAAAGGTTCCTGTTGAGTATAACAGAAGTCAGAGGTGTTAACACCTTCCCATCGCATAACCGACTCTTAAACACGAATTTGATTATGATGACTATTTTATTTTTTTTAAGGTTTTTATCGATATTTTCCCTTTCCATGTGAAATAAGTAAAATTCTCTGGCAACTCTGTTATTACTTCGGCCATGTAAACACCCATGGTATTTTTTGCACCTCAACAACTGGAAACATTGTTGGGGATACGCTTCAGCTAAAGAGTCAAGCCTAGTTTAGTTTCACTTGCGATGAATTTTAGCTTTGTTTACTTGTTCTCTTATTTTGTGTTATTATTGTCTATCTGTTATTGGTTCTTGTACTGTGATGGATGTTCCGTTTGTTTGAACACTGTATGAGATAGAATTTTCACTCAAGTCTTGAGAAGAAACATAAGATAGGATGATGATTGCGTACTGTCAGCCTATTGAACATACTTGTCTTGTTGGGTGGGCATGAAAACCTCACTTAGAGTAGATATTCTTGAGGCTATTATTATCCAGCAAGTAATTTGCCTTAAGCGGAAATATTCTCATCTTAGGTTTGTGACTCTAAGAACCTTTATAGAACCTTGAACCGTGACTATTAGGATTGATGGTTATGTAGTGTTGGCCCACTAGATGTACTTGTCTCGTTGGGTTGGCACAAAAACCTCGCCCAAAATAGATCCTCTTGGGGGTATTGTCATCCAGCAAGTAATTTTTCTAGTGGGGGTTGTAGCGGTAAATTTATGACCATCAAGATATGGATAAACTTGACGTCAATAAAACTAGAGTCGCCACCGCGCTTTTATATTTTCCAAAGGAAAAGGGAAAAGTACGAACAAAACCCAAAGATTAGAAGTTTTCAAATCAAAACTAATAAAATTCCAAAGATTACAGGTAAGGGGTTGGTTACACAGAGGGAAGGTGTTAGCACCCAAAGTGTCCTAGGTACTCCTAGGGAGCCCTTTTTTATGTATGTATGTGTCTTTGGTATAAAAAGATGTTTGAAACAAATAGAGTGTGACGGTGAGAAAAGAATTCATTAATTATATTTTTGTGTTTGACAAGACCTTCGGACTTGTGCCTATGTACCAACATAAGAATAAGGGATCAAAACCTCATAGTTCGTGGTCAATTTCAAAATGAGTGGATTGCTTTTAATCAAAATTTGAGTTTAAAAGAGGCACAAAGGGCCCAAAAGTTTGAATGAGTGTTAGTTCTTTTTGTCTTTTGAAATTTTAAGTTAATATTTACAAGTTTTATTTAAGAAAAGAGTTTAAAATGCAATGGCATAAGGCCAAAGTTTCTATTTTGAAATAAGGTCTAAGTTTGAAATCACAGACAAAGAAGATTTTAAAAAGGGGGGAGAAATTTTGAAATTTAAGAAATGGGAGGAGATGAAGAGGCTAATCCTAAGCATAAAATTAAAATTTAAGAGTTGAAAATATCTGACCAATGGGATGCAATCCAATAGACAAGAATGTCATATAGAAAACTCATATTTCCTTTGGACTTTGAATCAAGCAATAATCAGCAAGCAATTAGCAATATGAAGAGTAAGGCATCAAATAAAGATAGCGATATCCAAGCAAGCAAAACCCATAGCTAACAGTCTCCTTTGCTTTCTTATGCACCAGATGAAATACTCCTTGATTAACTCAGAATAAGACATTAGACATAGGTTCAAAGTAACAGTTGCATCAAGACCATGTAGTAGATGAATTCATGTGGATCCCAATACTTGCATCAGATGAAAGCTCAAATCATAATAACTTGGTCTCATAAATGTTGGCATCGGCCAAGTCCTTTTGCATATGGAATGTTGCCTAATTCTAAGTCCAAAAGTTCAGATCAAACCCTACAGTCCACACAAACATTTTTTAGGGTTTTTGTTGTTTATTAAGTATTTTAAGTTCCTAAGACCACAAACACAAACAAAATACACAAGCATATATATACAATCACAATATATGGCTCAAATGAGCAAAGTGAAGATGGCATAAACATAAACAAGTTAAATGATATGTAAAATGACAAATGAAATGGTAAATGACTTGAATTTAAATTGCATAAAGTAAATGACTTGAAAAATAAAAGCAATATTAATACAAGTTAGTCAAATGTTAGTTGGTTAGATGTTAGTGATGTTTTGTCTCTTAATTGATTAAGTCATTCTTTGGAGAACACTCAACCCTCTATTCACAAGCATGGATCTTCGAACCAAAACATCTTCCAAAGGAAGTAAAAAAGGCTAAGTTTCCACACAATACCATGAAAGGGGGGAGACTTACAATCTCACTTACTAGAATGGTATGCCTTTAGGGTCAAATTTAGCTCTATGTTAAGCAATCGTAATTGAATTTATGTAGAAGTCACAACTATCTGAGGCCGGGCAATAAAAATTTAGGTCCTAATGCATGTTAGAGATTTGGTATGATGAACCAAACTCCTAAAATATACCACACACTAAAAGAAAAAGATCAAAAGGATGGACCTATCTCATCCATACTTGTATTGGTTCATCTAACACAAGGTTATTGATGAACCAATTAGCCTTAGGATGTTGAGATTTCATTGGTCAATAAAAGGGGTGTGGAAGAATGGGATTGAAGATGAAGAGGGAGGGGAGATGAGAGAAACACAAATTGGTCATCGGAGGAATTTTATCAAATTAAAACCATTCATTCATTTTGGGAGATGAAATGTACATTTCATCAATCCCCTAAATCCAATGACTTTAACTTAACAAAAGTCAAATCAACCTTGACCAAGGCCCAAACACATAGTCAAACATCACAAGTCAATAAAAATGGCTTAACATAATTTCTATACAATTAATCAATTAAAAATAAAATTAAAAATGCATTTAAATTCAATTTAATTTGGTCAAAACCTAAAACCTATTCAAAACACCAAATAAATGGCCAAGAGATTTATCCTAGGTCAAACAAGGTCAAAGGACCTTAGACAAAAAAATTCACAATTTTTGAAAAGTCAGAAGTATTTTTAAACAATTAATATGCACAAAAACAATTAATTCATGAAAAATATCAAAATTAATCCAAAAAATAATTTTAATTCAGAAAATAAAAGAGGAAAATATTTAAAGATTTTTGGTGAAAGTCCCATATTTTTTGGATTAAAAATGAAATTGATATGAATTAATTAAAATAAATGGATTAAACATAAAAATAAAAAAAATAAACATAAGGGCCATCAGATCTCCCTCATTAATTGAGGTGGCAGATCTGATGGCCAAGCCCGCGTGTTCCACAATGTTCCTTAGTCAATGCACTGTAGGCTTGGTAATCACAATGGACGCTTGAGATTAGAACAAATTAGATGGATCCTGTGGCTGAGAGGTGTGACAACACACCACCGAAGCTAGGGCTCCAGTCTTCTTCTCCGGCGGACCTCACCGGACTGGTCCACCATCAACCATCACAAAAATGAAAAACAAGGACATGGATTCAAAGAAAAAATGCTCAGGAGCTCGAATATGGCCTCAATTTTCTCCAATTCCAAGTATATAGAAAGATACAGGGATTTGAATTTTGAGGATCATGAACTGAGTTGCTTTGATTTGACCTCAAAGCAACTCAATCTTCTGGCCTACATTGGTAGGACTTCAGCCAACCAAAAACCACAAAGAATAGTGAAAAATTGAGGGAGAATCGAAGAGATGAAAATTCTAGAAAATTACCTTCGAGGGAGCTTCAAACTTGCTTGATCTTGATTACCATTGTGCTTGGCTTTGTTTCAGAAGCTTGTACGAAGTGATTAGGATCAAGGAAAGGCCTGGACTGTAACAACCCGATTTTAGTAATTATTTCTTATATTATTATTATTATATTTTATTTTAGTTATTTGGAGTGTTAAATAATTAATTGGTTGTTAGGTAGTATAATAATCGATTATATTAATTAATTTGGTGTGTCAATTAATTATTTAGTGGATATGAGATATAATGAATAATTGAATTGATTAACTTGGTGTGTATATTGTGTTAGTTTAATTTAATTGAACTAATTAGAGATATTTTAATATTAGATCTTATTGGGCCTAATAATTAAATTAGAGGTATCACTCTTTAAGCGCAAATATAATACTAGAATATAAAAGGTAGGAGAGTGAGAAGTAGGATTAATTTAATCATTGACGGTAACAGAGAAAGAAAAGAGGAAAAGTAAGGAGAAGAGATGAAGAACAAGAGAGAAGCTAAGGTTTCCAGAAAATTGAAGAGGTAAGGGGGGAATCCTTATTATTATGGGTTAGTATGATTGGGTCAATGGGTAGAAATATGTTTAGGCTGAAACCCTAAATTTCATGGTTTTTGGAATTGTTAGGTTTTGATGAGTATTCTTGATTTGTGGTGATTTGATTGTGTTAAAACTGCAAATTAACGTTATATACTTAGAGTATTGTATGAGTTATAATTTTCTGAACGTTTGGCTTTTTACGTAATTGAAATCGGAGGTCCGAAAGTCCTCCCACTATGAAAAACGCAGAAAATTCTGCATTCTGTTTTGCGTTAACCGGTTACCCACCGAGCGTTAACCGGTTACTTGCTAAAAACCTGCACAGAAATTGTGTTCTGTTTTGTGTTAACCGATTAACCAAAAGCGTTAACCGGTTAACACTGTTGAAATCTGCCAGAAAGTGCATTCTGTTACGCGTTAACCGGTTACCCAAATGCGTTAACCGGTTAACACTGTTGAAAATTGCCAGGGAGTGCATTTTGGTTCGCGTTAACCGGTTACCCATATGCGTTAACCGGTTAACAGTGTTGAAAAGTGACAAATTGAGGATTTTAAATGCTTTAATCATTTTGAAATGAAATCTAATTGTGCGTATTTGATAATTAGTTTATATATGGTGATATGTGGAATGTTAAGATAGTAGAGATGATCTTAATTGCATATTATGTGAATGGTGTAATTGTTATGAATGTGTATATGTAGCATTAGTGGATAATTCATAGAGTTGAATTATGGTGATATGTGGAATGTTAAGATGGTAGAGATGATCTTAATTGCATATGTGTTGGTATTTGTACATTCATTTATGGCATGGTCGGCTTCATGGTGGAAGCGGTGAAACTGTGGGTTCACATGGTATTAGACGTTGATCCTTGAATGGAAATAGGCGTAGCAGACGTTGATCCTTAATTGGAAATAGACGTAGTGGCTTGGATTCTAGATATTGAATCGGAAAGCTGTGAAACTGTGGGTTCACATAGACATTGATCCTTAATTGGAAATAGGCGTAGCAGACGTTGATCCTTAATTGGAAATAGGCGTAATAGACATTGATCCTTAATTGGAAATAGACGTAGTGGCTTGGATTCTAGATATTGAATCGGAAAGCGGTGAAATGTCGGGTTCACATTGCGGTACCACATGCATAGAGTCACATGTCTTGCATTGAGTCACATTAGAGTTATGTGATAATTGAATGTATGCATTGATGTGATTGTGATATGTGTATGAGATATGGTAATTGAATTTGGTGATGTTTGGATACTTAACTTGGCAAAGTATGTGATTATGTGATAATTATAGTTAGGTGTATAGTTGGGAATATAGTATTGGATTTTAATATTATACTCCTTGAGTTTTGATGGATGTTTGAAACATGTGAAATAAATGTTGGTTAGTATTATTTACATGGTTATACAAGGTGTGATGAATTCCTTTAATTGTTGATTTAATCATTGTGCCTTATTATACTTCTTCATAATGATTTGAATTCTCACCCTTTCTGTTTGAATGTTGCCTTTACATGGGCATCATGCAGATACTCAGGAGTAGTATCGCTGAAGTAAGTGGAAGGTAGCTCATTCGAGATTTAGCCGGAGAGCTTCCGTATTCTAGTTTGGAGACTAGGTAGTGAGTCAATGCTCTGGTCATGTAACACGGGGTAGTTTAGTAGTATTGAACTCATATCTTATTTGGATATGCATTACGTTATTACTTGTGAACATATTTGATTGAAATTGTTGTTTGAGATGCCATTGTGCAAAATATTCTGGATATGGTTTTATCTTATCTTGAAGAGATTATTGAGAGATGATCATGGTATGGGACATGGATCATTTTACGAAATACATGAGTATTCATTATTTTCCGCTGCGAACGCATATGCTTGAATATTCATGATAATTGAAATGTGTTATTTGAAATGACCAGGTGTATTGTATATTGATGATGAATGATGTTTGGTTTTCGAAAGCTGTTGGTTTTCGAAAACGTCGATGTGACGCCCTTTGGTTTATATGCGTGTTTATTCACTCTGATTATATGTTAAGTATTTTGGGGTAGAAAAAGGGGTGTTACATGGACTCTTGGAGTTTCAATCTCAAAACAGATGGAGATTTGAAGCTCGATTTTCAAATGAAAACCTTCAAGATTATCCTTTAATGGTGAGGGTTTGGATTGAAGGTTCAAAGCTTGGGCATGAGCTCCTCAATTTTGAGCAATTAGGGTTGTATTTATAGCCAAAGATATTCATTTCCACACACTTCCAAAAATTGCCAATTTTAGTAATTCTCTTTGCATGCTTGCATAGGCGTGTGATAGGCCCATAAAGTGATGTATTCAGGTCAAAAAATGAGTGAGAATCATGTTAAAATCATGTCATGTGGCCATGCATTTGTGTATGAAATGTGGAAGTGAAAATCATCCAAATGGTACTTCACATTTCACCCATGAGCAAGTCCTTCATTGTTTGGCCAAATGAGGTGATTTTTGACTTTTTGAATAGGTGAGATCAAGGGGAACAACTTTCATGTTGAACACTTTTTCATTTGAAGCTTGGATCATGATGAATTTTGAGGTGGAAGTTTGGGAAATCAAACATATTTGAAAATTTTCTAAGTCCCAAGTCAAATGTTCACTTCTTCCACCTTGAATAACTTTTTCTATGGACTTCAAATGAAACAAGTTCCTTCATAAAAGTTATGTCTCTTTCAAATATATTTAATTTGGTCACAAATTTGACCTCATTTGGATTTGGCATGAAGGAGTTATACATTTTAGAAGTTGAGGAAAATCACTTATTCAATGGTATTGGCCCAAAATGACCTATAACGTTTCCTCTTGGCACATGCATTTGCAAGTTGAATTTGAAATTCATCCAAACATAAAAGTTGAAGTAGACATCTTGAATTTTATCATGGAATTTTAATGGATTTCTCATAAAAAATGAGCAACTTATGGTCTTGGGAAGTTGACCTCCAAACTAGGGTTCAGAGAAAATGACTTATAATCTTTCATCATAAAAAGTGAATTTCCAAGCAGAACTAGCTCTTTACTTCAACATGAAAGTTGTTTGTAATGTCATTTTGAGTAATTGTTATTTTGGAATCATTTTCATATGACAAATATTGTAGGAGATAGGGTCTAGAGAACCCCAGTTTTGACTAGTTGACTTTCTCTGGTCAACCACCATGAACCAACTTGCTAGCTTGATATTCTATTGACTTTTGGGACTCATGGAGGATCATATATGCATAAGAGTATATAGTATTAAATATCCCTTGAAATATTTTATCAATTGTTGAAGAAACTTGTTGAAGAAGTCATACAAGATACCCAGATGAATTAGGGTTTCCAAGGCAAACAAACTCCAAACTCTTGATGATTTCTTGATCAAAATGATATGTGAAGAACATAGGGATCCATATATGATTCTTAGAGCCAATGTGAACCATTTCTTAATGGAACTCCTTGCATTGAGGGTCTTAAACCCTAGATATAAGTTTGACAGAGCATGGGTGAACACATACACTAGGTACAAAAGTAACAAACTATGCATTGACATATTTTTGGTATTTTGGTTAGAAAAATAATGAAAAAAAAAAGTGTGATACAATAAAAAATGTGCTTGGTGATCTCTCCCATGCAAACCCACTGAATAAGGGGTAAGGAGGATGCCAAGGTGCGATCTCAATGCTAATGCATGTGATGAGATAGCATGAGGGACATTAGGGTCAAAATTTGGGGTCTTACAAGGGCAATGTTTCCAAGAAAGATCAATGACTCTAAGAACCTCGCGTAGAACCTACAAGTCGACGATTATGTAGTATTAGCCTAATGGAGCTACTTGTCATGTTGGGTTAGCACAAAAGCCTCACCTAGAGTATATCCTTTTGAGGGTATTTTTGTTAAGCAAGTAATTTTGCTAATGAAGGCAATGCTCACATATAGGATATGTGACTCTAGGGTAGTCACAAAAGTGCATCCTGCTGAATTTTCAACACACCTAGTGAAGGAGAATAGTGATCCAAAACGCAGCGGAAATTAAAAAATTTCTCCTTTAGTGATCCTTACGAATGGGCATGATCAGTGATAGAATCGTTACCTATTGTGGAAATTGAAACCTTTGATGCAGATCTAAGGAGTGATCACGAACGTTGAATGGTGACAACGCCTCTACTCAGTCCACACGAAAGGATTCCTTCAATCTAAGTGCTAGCTGCTACGAATGAAGACTTTGAGTATGAGAGAGAGAGAGAGAGAGAGAGAGAGAAAAACGAAATTTCAACTGCATAAATGCTTATACACAAGGGTTCTATTTATAGAACCACTTATGTGGGCTGCAAGCTAAAAATCCCACTTAAGTGTATGTGACCCATATCTTATGATATACCAAAATCACTTAAGCGTGTGGTACCTTACCATATTTTGTATTCTACTTAAGTACATGTACCTTACGATGTTCTATAATTCACTTAAGTGCACCGTACCTTATGGTGTTCCTTATTTACTCTATCTCTCATCAATCCGTCCTTTTGTGTGTGACCCTATAGGTTTTCGCGTCATTAGCAATTATATTAAATCACGTATTTAACATGATAAACAGTGAGTGGTATCTAGCAACATATCACTGTTACCCAAGACACGAAAGTGTCATGTGATCTGACAAATCCTTTTGTGATAATACTTATGTCTATAATTACCTTTTTCCCTTATGTCTATATTGAACACAAGGCATAGACCGTGTCATCCTTGTCCAGTTCAATATTGGACCCATAGACATTTATCCTGTTACGCAAGATGGGCAAATTCCATCTAGGTCACTCATGTCCTTCAGCATGCTTCGTGGAGTACCCATAAACTATCTTTATGGTCATCCAATTACGGACAACGTTTGATCATCAATGAAGCATTCGACTCTACGTCTAGGGTCCATAATGGTTTCAGGTCGAAGGGTGGTATACACCACTATCACCATGAGAATAACTTATGACACTTTGCATAACATTCTATATGGTATTCTCATAGAGGGTCAATCTAGTATAAATATTACTCCTAATATTCATACCTATGTTTAAGACTTGATAACTCCTTATCCATGATCCATGAGATGTGATCATCAGTCTACATACTTAATAGTCTTAATGCTTTAATGTTATCCCACTTCACAACAAAGCTCGACTACGGATACTTGTCCTTGTGTTTAATGGGATCTCATGATTAAGTCACACTTGATACATTAAACAAATTATCTATTCTAGGGACTTTATTAAACAAACATAATAAAGAAAAAGCCTTTTATTATTAATAAATAATTCGATACAAGTACCAAAAGTATTGGCCTATAGGGCTTACACCAACACCTAGGTCCCTTTGAAGATCCTCATCTTGTATTCCTCGTAGCGGGTCCCTAAGATACTTATCCTTAAGTGATAGTCGGGAATAATGAATAAGAGCTAGTTGATTTATTCATGGATACTCTACATCCTCCCTTCTTTGAGAAAATTATTAGCAGCACATTATTTGTATTATACAATCGGGTAACTTTTGGTGAAAGAATTGAGCAAGGGCTGAAGAGCGAAAAGACTCTTGATGTTGTTAGGGCGTCAAACAGAGCGAGGAAGTTCTCTAACTTCCAAAAAAAGAAAGAGGGAGAAACCAACGTTGTTATGATTGGAGGTGGAAAGCCCTATTATGCAACAACAGCGCCTGCTCACCACCCTCAGCCAGTGCATCCTAACCCTCAGCCTTCAAACCAAAATCAAGATCAGAACATGGGGAACAAGACTCGCTTTGACCCGATTATATGTCAATTGATCCTCAGGAAATCATTGGTGGCTCCTAAGGCAATTGATCCTCTATGAATACCATACATGAAGGGCAGTAGGACATTGTTTGGATACATGCAACGCTGAAAGCTAAGGTGCAGGAGTTGATCAACAGAATATTATCACTTTTACTGATGTTGGCCCGAATGTCAAATATAATTATTTTCTAGGACACGGAGAATGAAGCATGAAGTAAGTGTGAGAAGTCATCTCCTGAAGCCAATGGATCAGATGGGAAAGCTCATCCTCGATGTTGATAGTCATTAGGCCATCTCTTTTATCATTTGTAATGTCCTTGTTGTTAAGTGCAATTTGTTTTTGAACTTGTTGTTTTTGAATAGTAATGTTAATGAAATGAGCATGCATCTTTTGGATTAATCATTTTGTGTTCACTCATTTTATTTTCTTTCCTTTTTATCACATAAAAAATATATTTTTTTTAAAAGAAAAAAAGAAAAACGTCAGTATTTCCTCCACCTCACTTTATTTATTGACATTTGTTTAAGCAAGGATTGGATGGATGATGATGTATGAAAATGCTTAAAATTGCTAAAATTATGATTTTTAATAAAATCTTGTTGATGATGTAAGCCATTGTTTCAACTCCTAAACACCAAAGAGATAAGGAGTTAATCTCTAGTCAACCCCTTTGAGCCTAGGAGTTAGTGTTTCTTTTTTATCTAAAAACCCCTTAATATTAACCAGGGGCAGCGAGTTTTTCAGTTAATTCAACTATGCATTCAAAATTCAAGAGAAAATATCCCATCATAGGTTCTACCATATCTTTGTAAGAATAAGATTTGGTTCTGCGTCTGGCCTTTAGTTTTGATGATAACAATGCATTATTTCTTAGAGAACAATTTTGTACACTAATAGTTTTTATCAAGTGTGTAGCTCTTTCTAACATGTTCTGACTCTTAAGAAATAATGTGTGACATCATCAGTATTTGGAATCAACACACTCTGACTCTGAGTAGATTCAAGTGCTTTACAAGATGATGTCAAGTTTCAAAAATCTCTTAAGCAACGATTCTAAGGAATGTTCATGTTAAAGAATCTGACTGTGACTCTGATTGAAAATCCTATGAAGGTTTGTCTTCCTTTAAGATTATGCACTCAAGTTCTGAAGATTATGAAGAACAAGATTTGAATACTCTGAAGACCAGGTTCTGAGGAACTATGTCAAGACTCTGAAGACCAAGGTTCTGAAAATTTTGATAACTTGTCTCTTGATCCTTCTAAGCATGCTTCAACATCATTTCGTCAAAAGCCTCTGAAGATTAGAAGATAAGATAAAAATGTTTTGCATCACGAAAATAGTACACAGTACAAGGTCACCCTTTCCTCCATTTCCCAAATTTTGTGGGCTAAGGACATTACTATTATACCATTTTTCCTCCCATATGCAAATTGTTATGAAAGAGACTGCTGCAATTTAGTATTCCAATTCTACCCTCCAACGGTTCTTTTACATGCCTATGTAAAGGAGACTTGAAGATTGAAAGCAGTGGCTAATGCTTTGATAACGCTACTACACACGCTATTGCTGAAATCATATTATTTTTGTGTATAGTTTTGTAAACACATAAGATTTTGTGCTTATTACTGTGTGAGAAATATTCATTATATTAACTTGTGTTAATCTGCTTTCTTAGAAGCATTCTTTGTAAACACAACTTGTAAATCCCGAATATGTTTGAGTGCTTTCCTTGAGTGACTGGGTTCTAGTCATATAGACTCAAGAAGACAAGGACAGTTTGTCTTTGTGGTGTCTGAAGGTTTGGTCTAGGATACTTCTTGGATGCGTAAATCTCAGACCAACAACCAACTCCTCTAACTACATCCATGGGGATCAATAGTATATCCTTTACTACGTTGAATTTGGAAAGAAGGTGAATCTTCCTACACTTATGTTTCAAAATCTAAGGGATACATCGAGAGATACTAGAAATGGTAGCAAAGATACCAAGAGCTACACTCCTATGGGTAGGTTGATCTCATACATTCTGATGGAGAGCAAGTTGATTGACTCTCTAACAGATTATCAATTTACAGAAGGCATGAGACCTACTTCTGGAAAATGGCTCAATGATAATGGTCAAAATAATATGAATATTATTACCAAAGTAATAAGCCCCCCTGCTAAAGTATCAAAGGAAGATATACGCAACAGAAGGATACCTTTGAATGATTTTCATTTCTTCTCAAAGACATATTCTCTATATGATGTGGTTAAGTTTCTAGATAAGTGTCTTGCTAATGTTCTTCTGGAACCTTTTAAAGCTATTTCTCAGAAGAAGAAGAGGAAGATTTCTAAGATGTACTCGGAAAGGATGGAAAAAAAGTTTAAGGCTTCTATAGAGCATCGGGAGACTTCTGTTGAAGCACCAAGAGCTTCTAAAGCTACTTCTGTTGGAACTTCTGTTCCTTCTGATATTTTTCTGATTACTACTATTAACAGTCCATCCATTCCACCCCCATTATCACTTCATCCATCCCAACCACACTTCCATACACTATTCCATTTATTCCGGAACCCATGCCTACTTCTTCTCCCCAATCCAATAATCCAAATGTCACAATTCCACCACCCTCACCACCCATATCTAAACTTCTAACCTTAACGCCTTCTTCTTTCCCCTTAACCATGCCTGAGGCCCAAGACTTTCCAGAAAACACATCCACACAACCAACTCCGCCTTACCAACCCATTGATGTACCTGTCTTTGATACATTCATGGAAAGACTTAGAAACAACGAACCTTGTACCCCTGATTCTTCTGACCTAACCATTAATATTTCCTCTGACACCGAAATTCAATATGAACCTAATTTGTACCTTGAGGAATATGATGATTTAATCATACATAACAAATCAGATGTCAAAGTCATCGCAATTCCTGATAGGGACTCTTGTCTCTACTCTAATTTGACTTCAGCTCAAACCAACATTCGTCCTACTCCTTTGGATGAATTGTTAACTTATTTTGAAGGCGAGGTTATTGGATGAATCCACCCTATTTCTGAGGCTTGTGCGTCTGACACAAACCTTTATGAGGTATGTGCTCTGACCAACGACTTCAGAAGCTGGATTAAAGTCAGTTATGAAGTGCTGGAGATTGCTTGCCTGAAGGAAGCAAAAAGGAACTTCCATTCCAAACTCTTTGGTATTGTTGAACCCCTACTTCAGAAGGTTCCTCTAATGCTTTTGCTTCCTGATCCATTTGTGACTCCATCTCCTTCTCTAGTTCAAGCTTCTTTGGTTATTTTTTAGCCTACTTTAGAGGTTGGAAGTTTCTCTGGTGCATAGAAGACTTTGAATTATGAGGAATTCATTCTGAAGGATTTGGAGCGTCTTTCTACTAAGAATTCTAAAGTGAAGGAAAGAACACCAGAGCTAGAAGGTATGCTTGGAGAGATTTTAACAATACTGCCACCCCCTCAAAAACCTTAGTTTTAAAAAATTTCTGTTGTCTTTATTTTATTTTTATTTTTCATTTTTTTACTATGGATTCTCTTATCTTAAATAAAATGATTTTTTTTGGAGTAAGAATGATTGTGTTTACTTTAAATTTATATTCTTTTTGAATGATGACAAAGGGAGAGAAAGAATGATTAATTTTGATATATGTAATTTCCAAATTTCTAAACCCAAACATGTTTTATATGTTTCTGACGTTGGTAACCAAGTGTTTTAGGAATTCTGTTCTGAACAAGGTGCCTATTGAATCAAGTGCTTCAGTTAAACCAGGCGTATACAATTTATGAACCAGATATATACAACCAGGTTATGAAACCTGACATCAGTTCTCATGAACAATTCAACCAGGCTATGAAAGCTCTGACAAATCATTCTCTGTGATGATGCTGATAACCAAACTTTCTGACACTTAAGTAGGACTCTGAATGAATTACTTATGTACCCAAGCTGATGCATTTTAGAAAGTTACTTCATCCATTACAACCAGGTTTTTGCCTTATGGGAAGATAGCAATCATATAGTAACCAAAGGTCTTCCTTTCTGAATTAGAGTAACAACCAGGCTTTTTCCTTTTGGGAAGTTATTTCTTTCATGTTGATTGAAACTTTTATCTGTGTTACGATTATTTTAAGTCTTGAATTCAGGGGGGACTTGCAAACATAACTCATACATTCTAAGTTGAAAAATAATTTTTAACAATATAAAATTCATGGGGGGCTTACAAACCTTGCTCTGATATTTTTATGGGATTAAGCCAAGTAAAAATTGTTCATCAAAATACATGGTTTTGTCATCATCAAAAGGGGGAGATTGTTAGAACAAGATTTGGTTATGCATCTGGCCTTTAGTTTTGATGATAACAATGCATTGTTTCTTAGAGAATAATTGTGTACACTATTGGTTTTTATCTAGTGTGTAGCTTTTGCTAATAGGTTATGACTCTGAAGCAATGACGTGTGATATCATCGGACTTTGGAATCAACACACTCGGACTCTGAGGAGATTCAAGTGTTTTACAAGATGTTGTCTAGTTTCAGAAAACTCTTAAACAACAGTTCTGAGGAACGTTCATTTTAAAGCTTTTGACTGTGACTCTGATTGAAGAGCCTCTGAAGGTTTGTCTAGCTTCAAGATTCTACGCTCAAGTTTTAAAGATTCTGAAGAACAAGATCTAAAGACTCTGAAAACCAGGTTATGAGGAACTGTGTCAAGACTCTGATGACCAAGGTTCAGAAGATTATAATAACTTATCTCTTGATCCTTCTAAGCATGCTTCAACATTATTTCTACATAAGTCTCCGAAGATTAGAAGATAAGATTAAAAGGTTTTGCTTTAGGAAAATAGTACACAAAACAAGATCACCCTTTCCTTCACTACCATGATTTTGTGGGCTAAGGACAGTACTATTGTACCATTTTGTCTCCCATATGCAAACTGTTATGAAAGAGACAGTTGCAATTCAGTATTCTAATTCTACCCTCCAACGGTTCTTTTATATGTCGATATAAAGGAGACTTCAAGATTGGAAGAAGTAAATAATGCCATGTTAATGCTACTACACAGGCTCTTGATGAAATCATATTATTTATGTGTATATTTTTGTAAATACACAAGAAGTTTTGCTTCTTACTGTGTGAGAAATACTCATTGTATTAACTTGTGTTAATCTACTTTCTTAGAAGCATTCTTTGTAAACACAACTTGTAAATCTCAATTCTGTTTGAGTGATTTCCTTGAGTGACTAGGTTTTAGTCATATAAACTCAGGAAGACAAGGACGATTTGTCTTTAAGGTGTCTGTAATCAGATTTTGATTATATTGGATTAAGTCCTTCTTGAGAAGGTGATATCATCTTGGTAGGATGGACTAGAGGTAGCTTTGTTAACAGCGAACCAGTGTAAAAATAACTTTGTTATTTTTCTTGTTCGTATTGTTGCTTTATTGAGTTGGTTTTAAAAAAGATTTTGTTTTCAGAAACCCAATTCGAACCCTCATTTCTTGTGTTTCCTTCCACCTTCAATCTTCTTCCTCGAACACATTTTGAAGTGTCGAAGAAGTGATACCAAGTCAAAAGCTCACAATGGAATTCACAACCTTTTCATAAAAATGCATAAAATCTATGGAAATAGTTCAAGAGTATCCCACATTTCCTTGGCGGTTTTGCAATTATAAATATGAAGAAGTTTACTTTCATTTAAAGTCATTACTAGAAAGTTTTTTGCTTTGAAATTAATTTCAAATTTTCTCTTTTCTTCTAGGGTCCAAAGAGAACCGAGTTTATCTACTATTTCTCCATCTATTTGGTAAGCAAGGATAAACAGAACATTGATTAGAGTTTCCCACAATTCAAAATCAATACTTTGAATAAAGATTCTAAAAATAAAGCTTTCCATGTTTCAAACCAAGCACCATTAAACAGTGAAGGTGTGTTTAAGAAATATATCTTGTTCAAAAGGTGTTGGAAGTCATCTTCCTCTAGAAATGATTAGCCCTTGAATATGAGTTAGGCTTTGATGTCACTTGTTGGACATATGACTCCACACATAAGTTGCAGGCGAATTGTGAGTTTCAGAAGAAAAAATGATAGTTTGAAAACCTTTTATGATAATTTTTAGAGTTTAAAAACATTTTTAAGAAAGTAACTTGAAGCGAGCAGTCTTCCTTCCAATTAGCGCATTGAAGCGGTTAGTCTTTTTTCCAAACAGCGCATTGAAACGGTTAGTCTTCTTCCCAAACAGTAACTTGAAGTGGTTAATCCCTAGCATAAACCAATATGTTCCATGATCTTATCTCAAACCAATGTGAGCTTTTAAATCGGGTTGAACTCACGAACTGAACTTAGGTTTTGACCAGGCTGACCACGAACCAATGAGATTTTATACCGGGCTTATCTTAAACTGAAGCAAGATTTTAACTAGACCGAGCTTATGAACCAAACTAAGGTTTTTACCATGATAACCACAAACCAAGTTGAGATTTAAAACCATGATGATCTCGAACCAAGAAAGCTTTTTAACAGGCTAAATCCCCAAACAAAATATTTTAAAGGGCAACTTAGAACCTAAATCCCCAAACAAAAGATTTTAAAGGGTTTGGCTTTGAACCTAGACAAAAAATTCCATATGGGTAAATTATTTAACCAAGATAAAAATATTCCTTTGTGAATTTACAATAATACCCTTCTAGAGTATAAAATTCTTCACTAAATAAGAAGGGCTTTCTCGAAAGTGTTACAGCTAAAATATTTGAGAGCAAGTTTGAAAATATTTTAGAGAGAGACCGAGGAATGGTATTGAATACTCACATCTCTATATGTGAAAATGAGAAGGGAAAATCTTTTATTTAAATGCTGGAGGGTAGTACAAATAAGGAATTTTTCTTAGGCTAAATTCAATGAGTTAATCGGTTGGCACTTTGTTCCAATCGATTGGAACCCTAATAAATATTCAATTAGAAAAGTTTAAAAAGAAGGATAATATCAATAGACATTGTCGTTCATTAAGACGATATCCCAAATGTTTAAGGACAATTTTTTCACTAACCCAGTTGATTGGGTATGAGTGTCAATCGATTGGACAGTATAATTTTTGTCCAAAACTATTCAGACAGATCTTGATTCAACTACAATGTCTCTAAAAACATTTTTAGGTATAATTTCCTAAGAAATAGAGGATTTTAAAAACTTGCTTGTGTGTGTGTGTGTGTGTGTGTGTGTGTGTGTGTCAAGTAAACCAACCATGTAGACACTTGCTTGAATATTCTTATAGATGAAACTTGATATTTATTCCAATTGTGTACCATCATTAGAGGATCAAACCCTAACTTGTTTGCTTGCATCTTTAACCGTTTTATCATATTTTCTTAACTCAAAGGTTGCATTGAGGTTGTATAAAAAATGTCTTTATGTTTCTCTTCAAGTTGTCATCATCAAAAGCATATTGACAAAGTTAAACCATGATAGATCTCTTTGGCTTTGATCACTTGTCTTGAATACCCTGTAAAGCATGTTCCCCCACTCTCCCTTTTTTTGATGATGACAACGCATAACTCAAGGAGGTGGTAAAATAGACAAACTAATATATTTGGAGTGTTTAAACTCACCTCAATTAAGTAGAGAGTAGACTGATGACATTCATAATCATGTTATTTTTATTAGCAACTTCGGATGAAAGCATTGAAATAAGGAGAAAAGTCATGCCAAAGTGTGAAGAATGGAGTAAAAACTTCTAAGAGTAAAAAGTATGGGACTTAAAAAAAATATGAAGAAAAAGAGAAGGAAAAAGAAGTTTTTCCCCTGGATTTCATGTGCACGCGTTGAATTCCATTGTCGCACGATGAAAGCCTCATCTCGACGTGATACATACTATTGAGGCACGATGTTGTGCCACACTGGCACTAAGAATTTGTTATAAATAGGGCTTTTATGTACTTTTTAGGTGTTACAGAATTTTGATAGAGAAAGTGACGACTTGGGACACCAAAGTGACAATTTTAAGTATTTTTGAAGTTGACCTTATTCTTCCTTGATTTTCATGTTCTCTCCATTTAAACTCATGGTAGTTTTTCTATTTAGTATGAGTAGCTAGATACCTTAGATTAGGTCATTTTAGACAAACTTGCTTGTACTTTTTGGATCATATGGTTGTTTGATGTTAATCAATTTATGTTATTTTATTTTAGTATTTATTTGTCTTTGAGTTCATTGCTTTTTATGTTTTGACGAGTGCATGAACCGATATCAGATGAATATGGATTTCTGACTATTAGTCTATTGATCGGATCTAGGGCAAATAATCAACTTGGTAATTAATTAGGGATATGTAATTGGAATTTGTGGCTTTTAAATTAACGAACTTAGAATGTATAATTTAACTTTGAATTGGCCAAGGGAATTAGAGAATTATTTTTTAGGTTAGTGAGGTGTACACCAAGGAATTGGGTGTAGTGGTCATGGTAATTCGCCGTAATACATAAACATATTATATATTGGATTAATGCACAGTTCATCAACAAGTATAAGTAGGAGTCGAAAGAAGATCTAATCCCCTTTAGTCATTAAATTTTATTCCAAGTATTTTCTAATTTTTATTCCTGAACCGAATAACTCTGACCCCCCCCCCCCCCATTGTTATTTAGTTTAATTCACACGATAATTACCTTATTGAAATTTGCAATCCATATGGATGCTAATTTTATTTATTACTTCAACAATACTAGTAAGTTTGCTTGAATTTTCAATCAAGTTTTTGGCGTTGTTGCCCGAGATCGTTAATAATTTCAACAGAAAAATTTTGTGCGGCGATTTTAAGTTTTGTAATTATTCTTATTTTTACTTTTTTAGTTAAATTTTTGTTATCATAAATGTTTTTTGCTTTATTCTAGTTTCCAAATTTATTTATTGTTTAGTTTTTATCCAGTTCAGTGCTACTAAGATATTTTTCTTCTGATTGTTTATGCTAGGTAAAGGAAGACATGTACAATGGAGCTAACTCTCAACTTGCTCTATTAGCACAACTTGAAGTGCTATCAAAATAATTGGTTGCCTCAACTAGAGTTCAAGTGAATGTTAATTCGGTTAGGACCCTAGAAATGTTAACCTGGTTTGTGGTAGAGGCCACGACAATGGTTATTATGTACCATACATTGAATAAGCACATTATACATGACATTATTAAAAGCCGAACAATTACTTCAGCACATATACCTCATGGTAGGACGATCATTCAAGTCTTAACTGGAGTCAGAATCAAATTCAAGATTTCAACCAAGAAGCTCCTCAAGATCCACCACCAAGGAAGACATCCCTTATAGAAAAGACTTTGAACGAATTTATGAAGTTCACTGAAATTAAATCTAGAGGAAGCCACTCAATAAATGCCTAAAAATGAGCAATATCCTCTATAAGAAGCTATGAACCAATTCATGTTGAATTAATGCAACTGGGAAGCAAGGCACAAGAACATGCAAGAATCTACCAAAACATAAGAGCATCCTTGAAGAATATTGGAAATCACACTGGGAAGATATCTGAACATTGTTACCTAAAGCAAGTGGAGAGCCTTATGTGAATATGTTGAATAATCTTAAGGATGACGAAGTTAAGAAAGAAGTAAAAAATAAGGGAAGTGGTCGATGAGAGAGGAGTTGAAAAAGAGAAAGAAGAATAAATAATCACACCATTGGATGAAAAGAATGAATCAAGAATAGAAAAATATGAGGTGAAAAATAGCTTAGAGAAAATAAAAAATTCAAATAGAGGATGATTTAGTTGTGGATAGAGTTTCAAATGCAAGAATTTGTTTAGACATAGATATCAAACATGAACATCTTCAACAAAAGTATATCCCCAAAAGCTATTTTAGTAACAAGGTAGATGGAAGGGAGAAAATCGGCAAGGTATTGGAATCCATTTATGCCTTATTCATTACTACTAAGTCAAATAATATATGGTAAAAACATCATCGATACCTTAAGTTCATGGGAATCCTACCAAACAAAAGGAAGAAGAATGATGATGTGTCATTTGTGTCATATATGCCGCTCTAAGAGAGAAGAAAATTGCCAAGCTAAGGACCTTAAATAAGAGTTGTGTAGGAGGAAACCCACAAATCGGTGTTATTTAGATTTATTTTATTTTGAGTTATTATTATATTTCAGTTATTCCCCTTTCGTACTATGATCCAAGGAAGAGTAATATCTAGCTTTCAAGAAAGCTCTTCCCTTTGTACTTTTCTCTGTTTTAATTAATGAACTTGTTTACTTATGTTATTTCTTTAATTTTAATCTTGCTTCCAAACTAGTTCCAGCATGAAAAAGAAAAGAAAAAATCACCAGAAAAAGAATGAACAAAGTTATCATCATGGAAGCTCCCTTTCAAATTGAGATTTGACAAAGAAAAGAGAGGTTTACTACTTGTACTCGATCTCTAGATACCTCACCTAGTAAGGTTTGAGCTAAATTTTTCTATTGTTCACTTTTCTTTCTTATGAGAGTATTCATACATTAGTTATGTACTAGATTTTGAATTGTTTCTAATCTGAGTCTATTGGTCTGATACATATTGAGGCAGTTGTTTGTGAAAAACTCTTAGCTTTTTTATGCCACCTTATTTTAAAATGATTATATCCCTTGTTAATCACATTGAGCCTAAGTCTTTCTTTCGGTGACATAGCCATGTTATATGGCCGTTTGACTTGAAAGATTAAATCTTTCCACCCTGTTTGGAGTTAGGTAGAAATATTTAGTTTCCTTGTCTAATGCAAAAAAATAAGTTTGGGATTTCTCTTGGAAGTTAGAAATTTGTAAGTTTGGAATTGGGCAACTAGAGAAATTGGTTAGAAAGAAAAAGAATATAAGAAATATAAGAAGTTAAAAATGACTTCTTCAAAAAAATGTGAAAAAAAAAGAGAGAAAAATGACAAACTCAAAGAATTATGTAGTACCAAGTGAGCAAGAGAGAGTGATATGGCAGGATTCTAGAAACAAAAGGAAAACTAAGTACCTAACTCCAAAGGTCTAAGCCTATTATCCTAAATTATCCTACCCTGACATAAGCAATATTACAACCTTAAAAAGGCCTAAAAATTTATGTTTAAATATGACTTTGATTGGTTCGATATCATATGAGTCGGAATTTCTGACCCTTAGTCTACTTATTCATTCTAGGGCAAGTATTCAACTTTGTAATTAACTAGAGATAGGTAATTATAAGTTATGTCTTTTGAATTAACGAACTTAGAATGACTAATTTAACTCTTAACTGGCCTAAGGAATCATGGAATTATTTTTTAGGTTAGTGAGTTATACACCAAAGAATTGGGTGCAGCGTACGTGTTAATTCGTTGTAATACATTAACATATTATATATTTGATTAATGCATAATTCATCAAAAAGTATAAGAAGGGGAGTCGAAATAAGATATAATTGTCTTTAGTCATTGAATTTTAGTCTAAGTATTTTCTAGTTTTTATTCCTAAACTGAATAACTTTAACCCTTTGTCAAAATTAAAAAGGCGGGTAAAAGATGCTTTATGAGAATTTAAATATACAATTATATTGCCACATACACACTTAGGAAAGGAGAAACATTATTTTATTTAATTCAAAGAAAAAGTACAAAAGGAAAATTTAAGGAACTAACCAATCCATAAAGAGAATAAAAGAACCAAATACTAAGAAAGGAGGTTTCGTTAAGATTCCTCTCAATTTGTTTTACAATCTTTAGTTGGATTCCCTAGGTGATTCTTGAAATCGAGTGCACATATACACATTAAATATAATGTCAGTTATATTTTCATTTAAATAAACAAGAGATCCTATTATACTTCGATATTTTTTTATCTCCATTTCAACTCCATTTTTATCGTTACCAATCAATATGTATGATGTCGTATGGGTTGATATTGATGACAGTTTGTCGCCATAAAATTTCATCATTATATTGTAGATTTTTTAGTAGTATTTAATAAAGAAGTTCGTGGTTTAAAGATAAAAGTTGGAAAAAAATTGAGAAAATTAAGAAAGCTATCAAAAGAAAAGAAAAAGAAGAATTTTGGAAAGCAAAAAAGTGGCAAGGTTGATGGATTAATCGCACAACGATTTAAAGCAATCATAGCATGATTTGGCTTTTGCACTGTGGCACAATTTTGACACGTTTTAGGAACTATAAAAAGACAATTCATAGATTTTTTTATGGTATCAGAATTTTAATTGGAATCAGATGGCTGCAAGGGTTTGGAGAGCAAGGATTTAAGGATTTTCACTATAGAAGACCAACTTTCATTCTAAATTCATGTATTATTCTTCTAAGATTTTTTCAAAATTTCCATTTAATTGGGCCATTGAGATGAATTTATTTTGAACTATTTGAACCATGTAATTGCATGAGTATTATTCTATGAAATTGTAATCCTAGTATTAGTCAATTAAGTTTGTGTTTAATGCTTTTTATATGTTTACAAATGTACGAATTTATTCCATGTTTTGAATTATTACTAACTCTAAGTTTTGATTTTCGTTATAATTTCATTGTTCAATTAAATAATTACTTTAGACATACTGAATTATTCATTTCTTATATAGGTATTAACATGCGGGAAAACCTCTTTTGATTACGAACTCGCCTAAGACATTAGGGAATTGTAATTAAAATATAGGATTATTCACCAAGAAATTTGGTGTAACTAATTAGTTAGTTCATCGTGATACTAGGGGAACAATTTTTTATAATAGACATAATTACCAAATAGGTAGAATAAAGCATTCAAAAAGTCCAATCAATTTTAATCACTGATAACTTTAATGAGTTTTATTTTATTTTATATTAAACCAAAAATTTCTTTAATGTTATAACCTTTCTTTCTTCAACCATAAACTTTCAAAGAATTTGGTGTACATAATATCATATGAACTTTCCCCATCGATAATGATCCTTGAAACACAAGAGTTGTCCATGGTCACCGTTATAAAAAGGGAAAAATATCATTTGGGATACTGTCCACTTTCTTACTATCTTTGAATCTAAGGATAAGTCTTTCAATCTCCCTTCGGGAATTACATCTTTTTTCTTATTAATTGTCATTAGCTGAGCAATCATTCTCTTGATCGTCCCTTTGGATGGGGCCTTTAGACGAGGAAAACCTCATGTAATAAAGGCTATAAATCAACATTTTCCTCTTTGGTCTTGTTCCTCTTTGTCACTACTATATTTTATTTGTTTGGCTTTTGTCACGGCTTCGATTGTATTTTATAAGGATGCCTTCTCTCAATGATGGGATCACTTCTTTCTTGGTGATTCGTCTCACCTGTTGTATTTTGTTATTCTTCCAAGGTATTCCTTCTGGAATTCTTCTTGGAGGTATCGGGTTAACATTCCTTTCTTAATTAGTTCTTCAATTGCATCCTTCAGGTGTACACACTCATACGTACTCTCTTTGGTTCTATTTACAAGAGACAATTTACTTTTTAGATTCATTCAATAATCAATGTATATGGTCTAATAATATACCAGATACATTGATTATTCAATGAATGTAAAAATTAACTTGTCTCTTATAAATAATACCAACGAGAGTATTATGCATGTGGCTCTCCTGGAAGCGACATAATCCCATCTTATTAGTTTTGGAGAATTTATTCATGGGGTGCGGGTTCCTTATTTTGTCTTCCTTGAATTAGGTGTTAACACATTTTTGTAATATCTTTTATCTTGACGTGTGTTAGGAGAATGTTAGATGAAAATCTAACCTGGGGATCACAGTCTATATCGTCTTGGCATTGGTTAGAGTCTCTTTTAATTAATCAGTTACTTTCCTAGTTCCCTTTTCCTTGACCTCTTTCCACCTCTTATGCTGGAAGCTTTCCTTCATAGTTAATGTACGCTTGTGCCCTAGTGATGAGGCCACTCATACTTGTTGGGTGTGAATAGGGAAGTAGAAAAAAAGTCTAAAGGGGGTGAGTAGACTCAAATTAAAATTCAATCGCCATTTTCCAAAGTCATAGTAATTTCAAAATTGAGTTGTTAGCAAAAAGTTTGATGCGAAAATGAAAATTATACAGTTTAAATAATGATCAAGTCAACACATATCATTTCACAAATATCAAAGATTATAATGATGAAACATTTAGTACGAATTAATTCAATTGCGTAATGCACGAGAAATGTTTACACAATGATTGAATTTATGAAGTTCTAAATTCAATTTGCTTCAGATTATTCATCACAGAGCTAGCTTAACCAGTTATCAAATTCCAACAAAACCAAATGCTTATGTAATAAACCACTATCAATGAACAAACGATATAATATGATGGAGTTGAGAAATGTAAGCATGCAATCACTATGTAATTAAATGAAAATGTGTGTGTGTGTGTGTGTGTGTGTGTGTGTGTGTGTATGTGTGTGTATGTGTGCGTTTGTGTGGGTGTGAGTGTGTATATGTGTGTGTGTGTGTGTGTGGAGAGAGAGAGAGAGAAAGAGATGACCGAGATTTATAGTGCTTTGGCATTTGTCCTCACTTTACCTACATGCACTCTTCAATGGTTTCCCATTGGAACCTGCATAAATCCTTATTATTTGAAAAATATTTCCAAGAGTTCATACAATAACCAATCTACAATACAACTGAGAAAATAAATGTCCTATTTGGATCTAGCCTTGTATATAGTACACATGCCAAACTCTTCCGCGTAATATTTACTCGAATACGTTTCTTGAATCTTCCAATAACACCAATTTTGCTTCAAGCCTTTGTGTGTACTATCAACCCCTTAATCCTACCGATTCATTAAGCGATGAATTTGTCTGAATATCTAAGAAGAACTTTTCCTTATCCGTAGCCTTCCAAATAGTCACTACTAAGGAAATTCTGGAGAGAATAACCTACTTCTTTTCAAAGGAATTTGTCACCACCATTGACAAACCATCAATATTGCTAACAACCTGAAAAACTCAAAAATATCTCCAAGAACGCTTAGTTTCAAGTATGCGGCTCCTTCAATCAATTACAAAACTCTCGTTATCAAGATCTGAACTCAATTGAAGTTGAAGATGCAAGAATTTTGTTTCAAGCCTTTATATATTCCTGAGATTAAGCACACATAATGGTTGAAAAAGTCAGTTATATTTGAATCAAGAGCAAACTATGATTTAAATCAAATGAGTAAATATAGTGGAATAAAATAATAACAGATTTTTGAAAAACTTCCAGTTGATTCGAATCAGGTAAAGGGTGATTCGAATCAAATTCCATGTGATTCAAATCATGTGTAAACATTGATTCGAACCAAATGCCACAACCCTAGCAATGAATTTTTTGAAAAGGTGAATGATTTGAATCATGGACAAAGCTTCATTTGAATCAAATCAAACAGAATTGGTCACCATGAAAATGATTCGGATCAAGTGAAAATATTGATTTGAATCAACTGACTAGGTTTCACATCTATCCAATTTGATCAGAATCAAAATTTCAGTATAAAATGAATGATTCGAATCAAACATGTAAAATCTTTTTTTTTTCAAATTTTTAAAGTCACTTTGAGGTTTTACTTTGAATAAAAAATTTAAACCAAAAACACAAAATGTTTTCATTCCACTAACATATGTAGTTGATCAAAGTACATCATGATCAAGATCAAATCTAACCAAAGTTTTATGCATGCTAAAAACAAATCTTTTCAAACTTGATTCTGAGAAGTGAAATCATGAAGGAGACTCAACAAATAAAAATAAAATCAAAGATGAAAGCGATATGACAAGAAAAAAATAATCGAATATATAAGCTCCCTCTGAGTGAAGTCGGGACATGCAACTATAATTTCCCACTTTTTGATGCTTGGCAAGCTTTCATTTAGAATTGAGTCGACCTTTGAGTATAATGTGTATGCTCCCCCTGAAACATTGCACACAAGCTACTCACATCATAAAAAAATGCTTAAAACAATTCTATACTCATTACAACTTCTCCCCCTTTGAAAAAATCAAAAAGAGATAGTTTGAAATGCGTCTAAAACCAAGAAAACAACCACTAATAGATAATTACAATGAACATAAGAGCTAAACAGCTAAGAAGTATATACAACAACCATGATCTAATATTCAACAAAGATAGAAATGTCATAAGCAAAATAATGTAAATAGACATGTAACACCAGCATTCAACAACTAACAATAAAATGATGAAACTTATAAATCAAGGTATGCATTAACAATCACAAATAATGCATGAACAAGTTATCAAAAGTTCAAATGCACATAATTAGAAACATGTATTTAAAAGACTTAAATGCAATTAAGAACAGCCAATGACATAAGCTGGAGATGAATGAGTAGGATATGGAGGAAATAAGCAAACCAACTCACAACTCTAGCACTAATACATAAAAAGATATAAGGGTTATAGAGACATACCATTGTAGTTTGGTAAAACATATGATTTTCTACATAATAGAGTTAGTGCAAATAAAATATATGTAGCAAATGCAACTAAAACTAAATCCTTTTTCTATTTAAGGCATGAAGAGTCTAAGACTCCCAAATCCCTACAAATCTTATGGAAGGATTCCTATGACAATGATTTTAAAAAATTGCTAGCAAGCTTACTTTTAGTGTCAACGTACTCAAAAACAACATCTCCTTTTTCCACATGATCTCTTAGGAAATGGTGTCGGATCTCAATGTGTTTGGCTAGTGAATATAGTACTAGCTTCTTAGTAAGACTTATAGCACCACTATTATTGCACTTAATCAAAATGCAACCAAGTTTTAAATCATAGTCCAATAATTGTTGCTTAAGACATAAGACGTGTGCACAACAACTATTAGCGGCTACATATTCAGCCTCGACGGTGGAAAGAGAAATGATATGTTGCTTCTTACTATGCCAAGAAACTAAATAACTTCCAGATAAGTGACAGGTACCACTAGTACTCTTCATATCCCACTTGCACCCCGAGAAATTGGAATCAGAATATCCTACTAAGCTATAAGAACTTCCTTTAGGATACCAAAGACCGTAATTGGAGGTTCTGTTAAGATACCTCAAAATACATTTAATGATCTTAAAGTGGGAATCCCTAGGTGATACTTGATATCTAACACACATTCACACATTAAACATGATATCTTGCCTACTTGCGGTTAAATAGAGTAAGGATCCGATTATAACTTTATATCTGGTTAAGTCAAAATCCACTCCTCTTTCATCTTTGTCAATAAGCACATTTGAAGCCATTGGTGATGAGATAGTCTTTGAATCTTTCATCTCGAACTTCTTGAGAAGATATATACAATATTTTGTTTGACTTATGAAGGTGCCTTCTTCGCCTTGCTTGATTTGTAATCCTAAGTATGTTAACTCTCCCATAAGTGGCATCTCAAACTCCCCGTGCAACAAACTAGCAAATTCTCGACAAAGAGATTCATTAGTAGACCTAAAAATGATATCATCTACATAAACTTGAACTAAGAGAATATGATTTTTCTTATGTCTTATAAACAAAATGGTGTCGACTTTCCCACGATTGAATCCTTGTTTGATAAAAAAATTCACTTAACCTCTCATACCAAGCTCTAGAAGCTTGTTTGAGACCATTGAGGGATTTTTTCAACTTAAAAACATGATTAGGATTACCGTGATCCTCAAAACCTAGAGGATGAGAGACATGCATCTCTTCATTTATATGGACATTTAGAAAATCATATTTAACGTCAATTTGGTAAAGCTTAAAGCCCAAGCAGTAAGCGAATTCCAAAAGGAGTCTAATAGCTTCAAGGAGGGCTACGGGAGCATAATTCTTCTCATAGTTTATCCCTTCAGCTTGATTGTATCCATTTTGTAGCAACCTGGAAAATACAGTGCGCGAAAAAACAACCGGCAAAAGAAAATGACAGAAGAGTCGCCACCGTGCGTTATTCATCCCAAATGAGGGAAAGGAAACGCTCGAAGTAAACCTGAAAAAGGAAAGGACAAGACGGGGACTTGCAACCAAATCTTGGGTTCAGGAGTCGGTTATGAGAAGGGAAGGTATTAGCACCCCTACGCACCCGTAGTACTCTACGGGATCCACTTTTGTAATTCTTGTCTAAAGGGTGTGGGTTTATCTAATGTGTTATTTACTAAAAAAGGGGGTTAAATGAAAATGACTCGCGTGGATGTCGCATCCACTGCATACGTATCTCATCTAAATATGAGAATCAGAGTCTTCGTAGCTCGGCTACCTAGGGGTTGGGGGGATGTGTGATCGCTAAGACATCGCGTCTTATGCCTACGTATCTCATCTGGCCTGAGAATCAGAGCAAAACGTAGTTCGGCTAACTATGGGGTTATGGATTGGGTTTTGGACGAACGACGTCACTACGCAATCTACCGGATGCTCGACCTTTGGAGACTTACTCGCCTGTAGTAGAAGGAGTTAACGTGTTGCTTTGGGTTTTAGGGTTTGGGATGCTCAAGGGCAAAAAGGCAGTCCTTGACGAAGGAACCGCGCTACCTGCAGGGATACGAACACATACAAAACAAACATGTCTAAAGTAAATGTGCCAACAAGGGGCTCAGAAGTAAATAAACAAAAGAAAACAAATGCCTCATATCGAGGTCTTCCAGCTAAGAAAGCGATAAAATGCGGAAAAGAGGTAAAAGTACCACACGGATAAAGATCCGAAGTAACAGCAATTAAAGGAGTAAGAAACCCATGGATCTCCCAAGCTAATGCCATCAAAGAAAGGTGAGTCAGTACAGGTAATCGGAATGAACCTCCAGGGGGTATCCCACAAATAAAGTGGGAAAACCACGCAAACCATCTCTGCAAGAGTCTGTGAGCCCTCACAAAAAACTCAACAAAAGGGTTAGTGAAACACGATAAGCATTTTTTTCATGGATAACAGTATGGTTTTAGAAACCTCAAACCCTGTGGCATACATTTCAGAAATCATGTGATTAAACATTCACGGCATAGGTTTCACCCATTCATGCATAATTAAACCCGTGGGCAAAAACATAATGAAATTCATCCATCATACCTCATACATTCAGATGATCCAAATTAAGAGCATAAAATCATGGGAATGAGGCAAACCTGATGGGAGAGACCGGTTGAAATCAAATGGCACGACTGGGTTTGCAAGGCAATATTAGGGTTTGCGTGAGATGAAAGTGTGTGAGTCAGATTGAATTTTTCAGAGCTGCCTGGGGGTTGCTCCGAGTTCTCTGTCAGGTTTCTCTCCAGGTTTTGTCAAGGGTTTTGTTTCAAGGAAACCTCAGAGTATTTTGCTTCTCTTCCTTTTTCTGGCAGATCTCCCTCTTTTATAACCTGATTTTCATGGCTTTGTGGGCTCAAATGAGAGAGGTCCAAGTCCAAGTTTTTCTATTATATTTTATTTATTTATTTATTTTTTTATTTATTTTTTTATTTTTTTTTATTTTTTTTTTGTAAAAAATTATTTATTTATTTATTTTCGTTTTTTTTTTTAAGTTTTTTTTTTTTTTAAAGTTTCTTGGATCTAATTCTGATTGACATGATGAAATGCAATATGAAATGCTAAATGAATGCATGAATGAGGAGGGCAAATTTTGGGGTGTTACAGCTGCCCCTATTCAATCATCAGCTACCCTGAGTAGGATGAAAGCGAACAGCTTATCAGACAAACGGGGTGAGCTGTGATTGAATACCAAAGACAGACCGAAAATTTGCGCTCCGAGAACACCACAAAAACGCGGAAATACACCACGTTGTTTATTTTTCTTCCGATCCTCTGGCTGGATCTGAATCAGTCTTCTGGCTTAATCTGGAGCTTCGATCCTCTGGCTGAACCTATACTCAATTTAGTCCTCTGGTTGGATATTAATTTTGATCCTCGGGCTGGATACGATTTTGATCTTCTGGCTAGATCTTCTTCGATCTTCTGGCTAGATCTCCTTCGTTTCGATTCTCTGGCTGAATCTATTTCCTTTGATTCTCTGGCTGAATCTACTTCGATCTTCTGGCTAGATCTGAATTGTTGCGATTTTCGATCTTCTGGCTAGATCTTCTTTGTTTCGATTCTCTGGTTGAATCTACTTCGATCTTCTGGCTAGATCTGGATTGTTTTGATGATAAATTCCCATCATTAGGATCCCGCATCTAAGGCATGCGCTGGTTGACCCTCTTTTGAAATCTACACCCAACCTTCATATTAGATATGCAGCTTCGAGAATATTCCACTTTTGGGCTTCGTACATATTCTTCGGGCTAGAACATGTTGTAACGACTCCTCAATTAGACTTGGGCTTGCTGGGGAAATAAAGCTTGTAGGCGACTTCACTGGGGAATCTTCAAATTGAGCCTTAGGCTGGCTTACTGGAACACGATTCTCAGGTTGAATCTTCAAAATGACCCTCAGGCTGGATCACTAGAACACGATTCTCAGGCTGAATCTTCGAAATGACCCTCAGGCTGGATCACTGGAACACGATTCTCAGGCTGAATCTTCAAAATGAACCTCAAGCCGGATCACTGGAAAACGATTCTCAGGCTGAATCTTCGAAATGACCCTCAGGCTGGATCACTGGAAAATGATTCTCAGGCTGAATCTTCAAAACGACCATCAGGTTGGATCACTCACGCTTGATCCTCAGGTTGGATCTCATGACCTTGGTTGTAAAGTAATTCTTCAGTCTGCTTGGAAGAATCTGTTTATCAGCTTATGTGTATGCTTGATATGATATGCATGCAAATGCAAATGTTATGGATGGTGTAAAAAGAAATCTGCTTGGGGAAGCAAACTCCGGTAGGGAACAGATCGATGTATCAATCCTTGAATGCTCTGTGGGGAATGATCCGTCTGCCGGGACCAATGAGTCACCAAAAATAAATTGGCTGCTTGAAAAGTTGACCTTGCGGGGGGAGTATCAACTATGGAAACTTTGTTCGGCGAGGCTCTGTGAGGAGAGTCTGTGGGGAAAACACTTCCTGGGGAAATGTCGTAGGAAATGACCTTTGCTGGGGATATGAACTTGCTAATCGCCCTCAAGCTGGGGATTAACAAATCTGTTAAAAATAATCTGCTGGGGAATGAGATGAACACTGGGAACACCACCCTCTCATCTGTTGGTTATGCAACCACTCCGCTGTTGCTAGGAAGGTACAGTCTGACACTATCAACTCCGCTGGGGATATATAGTCTAGATACTGTCAACTCTACTGGGGAACATGCTCTGCTGAGGAGAGACTTTGTCAACCGCTTAGGGATGAGGATTCATGACTTGGCATCTGATTCCTGTGACCTGCAACCAAAAATACACGTATGCCTCGGGGGAATTACTCGGTTTGAATTCACCGTCCGGGATTAAGCACATTCAAAGCAATTTTAAATGTTTTCCTGTGCAAATCATCTGCAAAAGCCACCATTATGTTCATATGCAATATGTTTTATCAAAAATTCGGACATTTTTGCAAACAAACTGATAAATGAAAAATAAAGAGGCTCTTTAACTGAATTATTCGACTCTTACTGGGGAGAAAATTTGTGCCAGGAATAGGCGAGGGTATCAGGAAGCTGATCCCTGAAAAGAGGTGATCGCTATAAAAAGAGAACTATCCTAATGGCAATGGGGATACGGGGTCCCATCGAGTTTCGACTCTGCTATGGCTCGTATGTCCTCAAGACGCTCTGCTCATCTTGCTTTCTGAAGTGGATGATTAGTCGATCTTTAACCTTCGAGGATTGCTGGATTGAATGAAACGGTGATATAACACTGATGAACTCAGATCACAGTCATTCCCTTATTCCCTAACTTTTGCCTGGATCGCCCCCTTTTCGGGTTTTCAATCCACCGGGATACCCATTTTTGCCTGAGCCGCCCTTTTGGGTTTTCGACTCACCGGGTGTACTCTTTTTTTATATCCCTAATTTTTGCCCGAACCTCTTTATTCTTTTTTTTTTGGTTCGTCGGGATGCCCTTTTTTTGCCTGGACTATTCTTTTTATCGTCCAGCGGGTCTATTTTATGCGAAGTATTTTTTTTAACTGCGTCTGAGTTAATAGGGGACGGGAATCCTTCGCCATCCATGGTTGTTAGCATCAAAGCTCCGCCATAGAAAATCCTTTTAACCACGTACGGACCCTCATAGTTCGGTGTCCATTTGCCCCTGTGATCTATGTTGGGAGGAAGAAATCTTTTGAGTACCAATTCACCGACTTGATACCCCCGAGGGCGCACTTTCTGACCAAATGCTTTCTTCATTCGTCTCTGACCGAGATACGTCAATTCTGGGTACGTAGTTCCAGCATAGCACCTTAATCATCGAAGACAAGGTAAACAAAGCATCAGCAAATTGGTTTTCTTCAAAAGAAAGTCAACAATCTTCTCGTGTAGTCTCTGTAAGGAGCCAGATGAGGCTGAGGTGTATACCATTTCCCGTTGGTTTGATTGATGACCAAAGCTGAATCCCCGTATACATCCAGGGTTTTAATCTGTATATTGACGGCTTCCTCAAGTCTTAGGATACAAGCTTCGTATTCGGCTTCTTTGTTGGTGCAGGGAAAAGTTATTTTGGCACCAAATGGCATATGAACCCCCTTCCGGTGTGATCAACACTATACCAACTCCGCGACCATTGACGTGGACCGCCCCATCAAACATCATAACCCATTTGGATTCAGGGTCAGGCCCCTCCTCCGGGAGTGGTTCCTCTCAATCTTTCGATTTGAGAAACATGATGTCCTCATCAGGAAAGTCAAACCTCATAGGTTGGTAATCATCAATCGGTTGCTCTGCAAGATAGTCTAACAAGACACTTCCCTTGATGGCTTTTTGTGAAGTGTATTGGATGTCATACTCTGTCAGTATCATTTGTCACCTAGTAACCTTTCCGGTAAGTGCTGGCTTTTCAAAAATATACTTGACTGGATCCATTTTTTATATCAATAGAGTCGTGTGAGTCAACATATACTGTCTTAGTCGGTGAGCAGCCCATGCCAAAGCGCGGCAAGTTTTCTCGAGCAATGAGTATCTTTGTTCACAGTCGGTAAACTTTTGCTAAGGTAGTATATTGCATGCTCTTTTCGACCTGACTCGTCATGCTGACCGAGCACACAACCCATTGACCTTTCTAACACAGTCAAGTACATGATCAACGGTCTTTCCTCTCGGCCTGTAGACTTGCCCCGATCTTGATCTCTTTCTTGTCATCTGTGGTACCAATGTTGACGGTCTCAATCACCTCCTGATAAGGTGTAATAGCTCGGTCCTCCTGTTTCAACAATCTGGCTAACCCTTCAGGCAATTCACAATCTTCCTCAACCCCTTCTTCGGCATAATAGATAGGATTGTCGAAGTCATACTTGGCCATAGCAGTGTCATTAGTAGTGAGATCCGGGTGGTCAGCTCTGCATGATGGAGGATCATGCTTTACCTTAGAATGAGAGATTTTTTTTGGAAAGAAAGAAAAAAACGAAAATAGAAACATTGCCATTTTTTTTGTAAAAGTAGAAAAAAACTGAAAGAAAGAGAACACAAAATTGTTTGCAAAAGCCGTCCTTTATTGATGATATAAATAATTGCGAAATGTAACTAAATGGATGGCCCTACAAATGAGTTGTTACACCTTGGGAAAAGTGTAAGACTTTATTATACATGTAATAAAGGAAAACAATAAAAATCACTCTTTCAGTAGAGTAACCCGGACGGTTTTTTCAGACGACCAATTGTCGAGCTTTTCTCCCGGGACACACGGGCGAATCCAGCTATCTAAGTCACAGTCGCTGTCAGCCTTGTCTTCATCTGCAGCATTGACGATGTGGGGAGAAACCAAACCCCCGCTGGAGAGAGTACCAGTTTCATTCTTCTAGATCCCGGAGCATACCCCAATCCAAACTTGTCTTCTTTGATGACTGGCTCCACAAATTTGCCCCAGCCTTGGGCATTACCAGCTTTAACCACTTTGACAACTTGCTTGTATGAAGAGATAGAAGTCCCGACCTTCTCAAACTCAGGTGAAAAGACAGCTTCGGGCGCGACCTCATTGATGTTTATGGCTTCGAAGCCCTGACACAGCATCTCGTGCATCTCGCCGTCCATCTCTACATACTTAAATGTAGACAGGTGGCTAACAAAAATATCCTCTTCACCACAGACAGTGACGACCTGACCTTCTAGTTCATATTTGAGCTTCTGGTGGAGGGTAGAAGTAACAGCATCGGCAACATGAATCCAAGGCCGACCTAGCAGACAGCTATAGGCAGGATGGATATCCATCACATAAAAGGTACTCTTGAATACTTGCGGTCCAATCTTAACTGGCAACTCAACTTCGCCAAAGACAGCTCTCTTAGAGCCATCAAAAGCCCTCACAACTAAGTTACTTGGCCTCGGGATGGTGTCATCGCAATCCAACTTCGTTAAGGCTTTCTTTGGAAGAACATTCAGAGAAGAGCCTGTATCAACCAAAACATGGGAAAGCACCACCCCTTTGCACTCCATTGTGATATGTAAGGCTTTGTTGTGATTCCTGCCCTCAGATGTCAGGTCATTATCGATGAAACCTAGCCCCCGGCTAGCGTTTACATTGGAAACTACCGACTCCAGTTGGTTAACAGTTATCTCCGGTGGAACATAGGCCATATTCAGTACTTTCAACAAGGCTGCTCTGTGCGCCTCAGAGCACAGCAATAGTGAGAGAATGGAGATCTTTGAGGGTGTCTGATTTAGCTGGTCGACTACCTTGTAGTCACTTTTCTTGATAATCCTCATAAACTCATCCACTTCCTTCTCGAATGCGGTCTTAGGAGGATCTTCCTCAGTAGTAACCTCAAATCTTGTACCTTTAACTGGAGAGCCTTGCAATTATCTATAGTATGGCCAGGTGCGTTGGAGTGAAAAGCACATCTGGCGTTGACATCATAACCTCTAGGCAAATTATTGGGATTGATTGGTGGGGCCAGAGTTCTCAACGTAACCAGATTCATGTCAATCAGCTTGGGAAGTAATACTGAATAAGGCATTGGGATTGGCTCGATGACCCGGTCCGTCTGCCTTGGACGTTGTTGATAGTGTCTCTGCTGACCCGGATTACCTCCTTGTTGTTGATTGTTGTACCTGGGTTGTTGTTGCGGATGATATTGCGGTTGAGGAACAGGTGTTGGAATAGTGACTGCAGCCACTTGATCTTGATAATAATTAGGGCGTCCTCTACCCCTGCCTCTGCCGGCATACACAACGCTTGCCTCGCCTTCTTTTCTTCGTTGACCGTTACCAGCAAACGGTCTCTTGGGACCTGATGAGTTGGAAGCACTATTGTCTTGAATTCGGCCCATCTTCAACAGACTCTCGATTCTTTCTCCAGCAATTACTATCTCTGCAAAGCTGATTGACGGGCAAGCAGCCAATCTCTCAATATAATTGCCTTGAAGAGTGTTCATGAACATGTCCGCCATCTCCCTTTCAGACATAGGGGGTTGGACGGACGCAGCAATCTGTCTCCAACGCTGAGCATACTCTCTAAAGGTTTCCTTGGCAGTCTGAGGCATACCTTGCAACAAGGTCCGATTTGGAGCCATGTCCAAGTTGTATTGATATTGCTTGACAAAAGCCTCTGCCAAGTCTTTCCAGCTCTTGATGGTAGTACGAGACAAATGAGAATACCATTCACGAGAAGCTCCAGTTAGGCTGTCTTCAAAATAGTACATCCACAGCTTTTCATCTTCCGTGTGAGCTTCCAACCTTCCCAGATAAGATTGGAGATGAGTGCGTGGGCAAGAAGCCCCGTTGTATTTCTCAAAAGTAGGGGGTTTGAACTTGTGAGGAATCCTTACTCCCTGAACCAGACCAAGATTTGTGACATCAAAGCCTAAGGAATTTTGAGACTCCAAAGATTTGAGCTTCTCAGCAAGCTCATCCATACGGCGAGTGGTCTCGAGGGCCTCGTCGTGCAAATAAAATTGATCATACTGATAATCTTCAGTAACGGGGCGCCCGTTAATCCGAATTCCTTGATTCACATTGTACCTTCCGCCAATACCATTTCCAACATTCCCTGTGTTGCCAACATTACCCGGGTTTCCATCAGCATTTGCGTTACCCGCGTTACCAGTGTTCACAGGGTTATCAGCGTTCCCAGGGTTACCAGGGTTTCCCTCAGCATTTGGTATCTCCACCTCCGGATCGGGTCTCGGTTGCTCAACCAATTCCCTCAGCTTTTCCTGGCCTTCTGCCATACCAGTCATCAATGTCATGAACCGATCCATCCTTTCACGCATATCAGCCAGCTCTTTATGTACTTTGTCCATCGCTAGCTATGGACGATTTTCCTTTGTCGGGTACCTGTGGACTCGCTTGGGACCAATAACTACCTGATACAGGGAACAAACATTAGACACTGCGGTGACACCTGCAAAACAGACAAGGGTTAATATGCATGGTATGCGATGCACTGCTTGTTCAGTTTTAAGGCACCCCCGCTTTGAAAGGGAATACACTGCAAATGAATAAGCATGAGATGTTGGATGCAAATATGCAGATGATGTTATGCAATGCAAAGGCATGTCAATCAGAATTGATGGATCCGCTTGAACATTTGTTAGGTTGCACTGCCTGGAGAGAAATTCACTGAGGAATATAATACAAGACCAAAACTCTGCTCTAGAAAACCGGGTTGGTTGGAGGTTAAGGTTTCCTGAATTTAGCCCGCCCCTCACTGGTAGGTTCTAAGAACAGAAGTTTGTCAGCTTCAGCCCTTCAGTCGCGAATAATACGTTTACCACTGAAGGTTTGGTATTATTACGGGACAAAAGACCTCCATTGACTCCCCTCAACAGGACATCCTAATAGCAAGTTCCCAGTCTCGGGATCCTCGGATTGAGCAGCGAGAATGCGCCCACCAGAGCTAACATTATCACGTCTCGGAGGAGAGGGCTCGACTGAGTTCTCGGGAAATGGTCACCAGAGTCGACGATTTCTAGAGAAACATCCTGCCGTTACGGAACACCCGTAAGACATAATATATCCAAAAGAAACCTCGTCTGGGTGTGGTTCTTCACGAACGACTTAACGTAGCAACACGCCACGCAAGCCTCATGATTATCCACTCTAAAACCTGTGTGTACACTCAAGCCTGGGTAATGGGCTTATCTCTCATAGAACACCCCATCCCAACAAACAAACAAACAGATCCAACAGATACAACAGATGCATGCAAGCAGGTAAGCAAATAAATGTACAAAAGCATGAACACCCAATAAACAAGAAATCACACAAGCTAGGAGGGACTCGCTTAGGGAAGATGGACCAGCAAGAGGCCAACTTCTTTCAATCCCCAGCAGAGTCGCCAGCTGTAGCAACCTGAAAAATACAGTGCGCGAAAAAACAACCGGCGAAAGAAAATGACAGAAGAGTCGCCACCGTGCGTTATTCATCCCAAAGGAGGGAAAGGAAACGCTCGAAGTAAACCTGAAAAAGGAAAGGACAAGACGTGGTCTTGCAACCAAATCTTGGGTTCGGGAGTCGGTTATGCGAAGGGAAGGTATTAACACCCCTACGCATCCGTAGTACTCTACGGGATCCACTTTTGTAATTCTTGTCTAAAGGGTGTGGGTTTATCTAATGTGTTATTTACTAAAAAAGGGGGTTAAATGAAAATGACTCGCGTGGATGTCGCATCCACTGCATACGTATCTCATCTAAATATGAGAATCAGAGTCTTCGTAGCTCGGCTACCTAGGGGTTGGGGGATGTGTGCTCGCTAAGACATCGCGTCTTATGCCTACGTATCTCATCTGGCCTGAGAATCAGAGCAAAACGTAGTTCGGCTAACTATGGGGTTATGCATTGGGTTTTGGACGAACGACGTCACTACGCAATCTACCGGATGCTCGACCTTTGGAGACTTACTCGCCTGTAGTAGAAGGAGTTAATGTGTTGCTTTGGGTTTTAGGGTTTGGGATGCTCAAGGGCAAAAAGGCAGTCCTTGACGAAGGAACCGCGCTACCTGCAGGGATACGAACACATACAAAACAAACATGTCTAAAGTAAATGTGCCAACAAGGGGCTCAGAAGTAAATAAACAAAAGAAAACAAATGCCTCCTATCGAGGTCTTCCAGCTAAGAAAGCGATAAAATGCGGAAAAGAGGTAAAAGTACCACACGGATAAAGATCCGAAGTAACAACAATTAAAGGAGTAAGAAACCCATGGATCTCCCAAGCTAATGCCATCAAAGAAAGGTGAGTCAGTACAGGTAATCGGAATGAACCTCCAGGGGGTATCCCACAAATAAAGTGGGAAAACCACGCAAACCATCTCTGCAAGAGTCTGTGAGCCCTCACAAAAAACTCAACAAAAGGGTTAGTGAAACACGATAAGCATTTTTTTCATGGATAACAGTATGGTTTTAGAAACCTCAAACCCTGTGGCATACATTTCAGAAATCATGTGATTAAACATTCAAGGCATAGGTTTCACCCATTCATGCATAATTAAACCCGTGGGCAAAAACATAATGAAATTCATCCATCATACCTCATACATTCAGATGATCCAAATTAAGAGCATAAAATCATGGGAATGAGGCAAACCTGATGGGAGAGACCGGTTGAAATCAAATGGCACAGCTGGGTTTGCAAGGCAATGTTAGGGTTTGATTGAGATGAAAGTGTGTGAGTCAGATTGAATTTTTCAGAGCTGCCTGGGGGTTGCTCTAAGTTCTCTGTCAGGTTTCTCTCCAGGTTTTGTCAATGGTTTTGTTTCAAGGAAACCTCAGAGTATTTTGCTTCTCTTCCTTTTTCTGTCTGATCTCCCTCTTTTATAACCTGATTTTCATGGCTTTGTGGGCTCAAATGAGAGAGGTCCAAGTCCAAGTTTTTCTATTATATTTTATTTATTTATTTATTATTATTTTTACTTATTTTATTTTATTTTGTAAAAAAATATTATTTTTTTTTCGTTTTTTTTTTTAATGTTTCTTGGATGTAATTCTGATTGACATGATGAAATGCAATATGAAATGCTAAATGAATGCATGAATGAGGAGGGCAAATTTTGGGGTGTTACACATTTGTGACTAACCTAACTTTATTTAAAGTAATTACACCATTTTCATCCATCTTGTTCCTAAATACCCATATTGTGCCTATGACGATTTTATCAACTAGACGTAGAACAAGCTCCCAAACGTCATTTTGTTTAAATTGGATTAGTTCTTCTTGCATAACGAGTAACCATCCCTCTTCAAGTAAGGCATCAGATATTGATTTAGGTTCAATCTGAGAAATGAAAGTGGGGTACTTACATAAATTATTAACATGTGACCTAATACTTGCTCCCCTTTTGATGTCTCCTAGGATTTGATCTAACAAATGATCCTTTGCGATTGTCCAATCTCGAGGCAGCTAGTTCGAGGTCTCTTATTTATCATCTTCATATAAGCTTTCCTATTTATATTTCGTAATGTCCCCATCCTTTATTGTTGGATCAATATCCTCTTTAGAACTTTCATTTTTTATCAATCTTTTTGTTATCACACATGAATCATCAGAACAAATACCTTTCCCCAATTTTTGGATAAGGACTCATAAAAAGTAACATGAATTGACTCTTCTACAAAAGCATTTTTATCATTGTAAACCGTATTAGCTTTACCCGTAGATGAGTTCCCTAAGAATATACCTTCATCAGATTTTGCATCGAATTTAACAAGGTTGTCTTTTCCATTATTCAAAATAAAGCATTTCAAACCGGAAACTCAAAAATATGAAATATTAGGTTTTCTACCCTTAAGTATCTCATAGGGTGTCTTCTCTAGGATGGATCGAGCGATCACCCTGTTTAAGACGTGGCATGCAATTTTAATCGCATACGCCCAAAAATACTTAGGTAGGCTCATCTCATTTATCATAGTCCGAGCTAGTTCTTCTAAAACATAATTTTTACATTCTATAACACCATTTTGTTGCGGAGTTATCGGACATGAGAAATTATGAGCAATACCATATTCGATGGAAAAGTTTTGAAAATGATGGTTAACGAATTCCCCCATCATGATCAATATGGAGAGTGATGATTTTAAAACCAAAAACATTTTGAAAAACCTTAGCAAAGTCAACAAAATATTTAAAGTATCATCCTTATGGGCTAAAAATAGAGTCCATGTAAATCTAAATGTGTCGTCAACAATCACAAATCCATAAAAGTTGCCTCCTAGACTTATTTTCTGCAAAGGGTCAAACAAGTCTAAATGGAGAAGCATAAGATGTTTTGATGTCGAAGTAACCTTCTTCGATTTAAACGACACTCTTGTTTGCTTTACCATTTGGAAAACATCACATAATTTGTCTTTTAAAGACTTTACTTTAGGAATACTAACTACTAGTTTTTTGGATGTTATTTGATTTAGCAAGTCAAAATGCACATGACTTAAGCGTCTATGCCATAACCAAGAATCTTCATTCTTATCTACTAAACACTTAGTCACATGCATTGAAACATCATCTAGATCAAGCATATAGATATTTTCAATCCTAGAACCCTTAAAAATAAGGTCCTTACTAATCTTTTTCTCAATTACACAACTAAAAGTATCAAAAACAACGGAATTCCCTCTGTCACTTAATTGGTTAATGCTTAGAAACTTATGTTTAATCCCTTTCACTAACAAAACATTTTTAATGGTTATTATGGAGGGATTTCCCGCAATACCTTCACCAAGAATTTTACCTTTTGTATTGTCTCCAAACATGACGTGACCACTTTCCTTATTGTTGAGTCGAAAAAAAGCACAGAGTCGCCACCATATTTTATTCATTCCTAAGGAATATGGGAAATAATGATAAAACCCTAAAGGAATGGATAATACGGTCATTGCAACCAAATATGGGTTCGGGAGTCGGTTAAGCGAGAGGAAGCTGTTAGGCACCCCTCACTTCCATTGTACTCAACTAGAACCTTCTCTAATTCTAGGGTTGATTGTTTGTTAAGGGAAGATTTGTTTTCCTAATTATTTTATCTCTACTTGCTTTTATTTATTTACAAGGAAGGGTAAAAATGGAAAAGAGTCAGGTTTTGGTTAATAGACTCGCCAGGGTTTCGCAACCTTGTGCCTATGTATTCTAATCAAGTGATGAGAAAATCAGAGTCTACGTAGCTTGTTTGAAAAAACTTTTGTGTGTTGGTTGATTTTATAGAATAGTGTTAAAGTTGTTCTTGTGTTTAAACTTAGCTTGTATTGCTTGCACATGGAGACTTAAGCGCTTGTTTTTGTTTCGCATTAAACGTAACTTGGACTATCCTTTTATGAAAATACTTTTGAAAGGTGCACAAGGGAAAAAATGTTTGATGGGTTATGTTGCTTTTAGGTTGTTTTAATTTTGAGTTGTAGATGTATATCTACTTCTTTGTTTGCAAAATGTTAAGATTAGTTTGATTTTGAAAATGATTTGATGGTTGATAGAATAAAAGACCTATTTATAATTTAGAAGATTTTGTTTAGGAAAAATAATTTTCGTATACCCATTAAGAAGTAATTATAAGCTTGAGAAGATAAAATTATTTCTATGAACCATCCTAATTTAAATGTAAAGAGAAAAAACATTTTTCATATATTTTAATTGAAATAGACAAAAAAGAATTTAATTTAAGGAAAAAACCTATTATCCCTTGTGTTTTTTTTAATTAAATATTAACTAATTTATTGTTTTGATTAAGGGATAAACTAAGTCAATACATGAGTTAGTCCACCTAAACATAATTAAGAGTTACTTTAATTAAAAAATAAATAATAAAAAATAAAAGAAAACAAATGAGGGGGTGCAGGGATAGTTAAGGCAAAATGGGCTTTTTGGATTGGGTGGTGCAGCAAGCAAAGGACGCTAGGCCCAAAGGACCCTGAGCCCACTTGCTGGCCTGAGGTCTGTGGGAGAGAGTCAAAGGTTGACTCTCTCTGGGGCGTTAGATCATGATCCAATGGATCAAATAAGAGCTCGTAAGGAACGTTCATTTAGCATACTAGTAAAAGTTAACAAAATTGAGGGGCAAGATTGAAAGTCAACAAGGGTGCATGATGTGCGCGTGTAGATGGGGAAAGTCTAAGTCTACAATTTCATAGGTTCAGAGAGCCCTACATGGATCTCATCAGGCAATAGCTAGGGGGAGTATATAAGCCACCCCCTTTAGAAATGGAACCATTTCCATTTAATTTTATCCCTCTAACTCTCATTTCTCTCTTCTTTTCTCTCTCTGTTATCACCTCTCTCTAACTTCCCATCTTTGAGCCACCCCTTGAACACTAAAACCACCACCTAAGCTACCCTAATCATCCTCAGGGACCAATACCTTCAATCGGTGTTCATCCTAATGATGAACACTCAACCCAAAACAACCATATTCAACCCTCGGCCACCTCAGGTCGCCCTAGGAACCACCGTCCAACCTAGATTTTGTTTGAAGCTCAACCAGGATCTTAACACCTTCATCCTTATTCTATAACCCTACCCCAAATCAGATGAACCCTAACCCCAACTTTGAAGAACCCTAACTCTAACCTTAACCCATAAGAACCTTAACCATATCACACATGAACCTTAACTCTTCTCCAACCCAGAATAACAAGCTTCATCCCTAAACTTCATCCAAAAACCCTAACCTACCCAGAGTTACCTTAAACTACTCCAAATCCACCCCAAACTTATCCTAAACCCAAGATCCCAATATTCTGAACATAAATCAAACCTTCAAACACAGAGATCAAAATCTAAACAAATCTAACCCTAAATCCTCAAATCATGTTTTTTAACCCCAAACCCTATCCAGACTACATCAAACATAATCCAAACATAAACAATACAAACATACAGTATGCAAGAAAACATATAAGATCAATATAATGCAGAAGGATGAATTGACAACCTACAGAGAGGAATTTTTCTTTGGTTTAAAAAAAAGGTAATGCTAGTTTAGTTTGACTACTTTTCCACTCTCTTTTCTATTATTCTTTTTGAATCCTTCTCTAACTCACCTTCTTTTTCTTTTTGTCTATGAGGTAAACTAGAGATGGTGAAGGTTGTGCAATGGAGCTTTAAATTAGAGTTTCTTAGGTTGTTGTTCTTCAATGCAAAGAACAACAACTCTTAGAGTTTCTGCTATGTGAATCATGATTGTTTACAGGAATTAGGTCCTCTTATTTATAATGAAAATTAGGGTTAGAGTCTTAATGTTATATTGATATGTTTTAGGAAGTTTTTTCTTTGATTCGTATTGTTTTTAGAATGTTTGAATTAGATTTTGTGTAATTTTTGAAGTCCCGATTGTAACAGAAAATTTGTAATGAAAGAGATATTTTCTTCTGCTTTGGTCTTTGATCCGATTTGATCCATTTCTGCGTGTTTTTGGTGTTCTTCACAAGTTTGAAATTTGTTGACTTAGACTAACTGTTTGATTAGGTTCATCTTTTGGAAAAATAACCGTAAAACTAAAATCTAAAAAAAACTAATAATAAACTAATATTAATAATATTAATCTTATAAAAAACAAAATAACAAATATTAATTTTCTAATTAATCTTAAAATAAAAGATCACTTAATAATATTTTATCCAACAATCTAATCTAATTACTAGAATAATAAAATTAATAATTCAGATAATAATGTTTAAATAATACTTAATAATATTCTATACTTTTATAACAATAACTTAATAATAATCTAAATAATAAAAACTCAAATACTTTCAAATAGTAAAATATTTTCTAATGATATTTAAATATTAACCAATACTTTAATAATATATTCTAATTAAAATTAATGATCTATATAGCAATAGTAAGTCTAATATTTAAATTAATAAAAGGAGAAAACTAGCAACACTAGCCATAAACTCTTAAAATAAGATAAAAAGTCAAAATGGTCCTCCTTTGATTTTTTAGGTCATTGGAGTTGACCATATGACAGACACATGATGGACCCTGATAAAACATGGCAATAAGTGATAACTCATGTGAATTGAAATTGTCTCAAGGCACTTATGCATTGGACCTACCTAATGCAAAATACGGACTTAAGAGACTGAGATGGATGAAGTAAGTGGAGTCAAAATTTGGGGTGTGAAATATGCCCCTATTTAATTACCTTCAACCTGAGAGCATGATTGATGCTTAGTCATCATGTGATCGCGGTAGGAGATAATTGCATACAAAAGAATTAGAAATTTTGTCTGTTAAGGGACTTGTGCAAGTTGTCAGGCCTATACGAAGTTTTGACTATGCTGGGGGATATGAGAGCTCAATCTTCATTAGTATTAGAATCAATGTTGGATAGATCATTATTGGCAAGAAAACTGAAGTAATGTCGGTAAGTAGTGACCATGGTATACGGATCGAAAGGAAAAATAGTGGTATAAGAACCGCAAAACTAGATGACAAACGGTGTAAGAACCGTAAAATGAAAATAAATGATGTAAGAACCATAAAATGAAACAAACGGTATAAAAACCATAAAATGAACATGAAAACAAATGGTGTACGAACCGGGAAATTAAAATGACAAATGGTGTAAGAACCGTGAACTAAAATGTCAAACGGTGTAAGAACCGTAAAAATAGAAGATAAACGGTGTAAGAACCATAAAAATGAAAGACCAACAGTGTAAGAACCGAAGTGATAAAAATGAAAAGTGGTGTAAGAATTGGGAAATAAAATTGAAAAACGGTGCACGAACCGGGAAATTAAAATGAAAAATGGTGTAAGAACTATGAAATAAAACTACGGTATAAGAACCGGAGTGACAATGACATAAAAGACAAACGGTGACACAGTGTAAGAATCGTAAAATAAAAGACCAACGGTGTAAAAACTATAAAATTAAAATACATCTGGTGTAATAACCATAAAAATAAAAGACTTAATGGTGTAAGAAATTTAAAGATAAAATATTAATGGTGTAAGAACCGTAATGAATGAATGGTAATGGTTTAAGAACCAAAATGAGCAGCACAACAGTGTAAGGACCGTAGAAATAACAACAAATGTTGTAAGAACCATAAAATAAAAGATAGTGTATCATGATACTTATATGCTTAAGGAGAGATCCCTTTTGGGACTCTATGGGGAATTATGTTCAATCCGGTGAAGAGGTACATATTCTTGCTAGGGAATGGTACCAGATGAGAGGTTCATGCATAAGGATTCATGTTATGCATGCATATCTTGTATGGACACGTGTTAATACATGGCTAATGATTGATGTATGCATGTTGTCTTTTTAGAATGATGTATGTAGTGCATGCTCGATATTTACACATCTACTGGGACGCAACTCTTAGGGATACTAAGGTGTGAGATATAATTTGTTGGATTCTCGACCCTTAATGATGTTGGGGGTCATGATCATTTGTTTATCATGGATCAGATTGACGCGCCCATATTCGGAAGTGCTTAATATATCGAAGAAGAGCTTTCATACTGGCTAGGTTGTAGCGTCTGATAAAAGATTCTCATGCTTGGTGTTTTAGATGCGATACTAGAGGCGAATAGGATTATTTTATTCCTTTAAATTCAAAGTAAGTTATGTTTTTGTAAGCTTTTTTATTATACCCAATATTTCAATGCATTATCTACCAAAAATCATTGCCATCTTGTGAGCAAGCGAAGAAAAACAAGAGTAGTAAGATGACTAAAAGAGAAAATTTTATTGAGAATTTTTTGACCCGTAAATGGGTAATATTACATGAAGAGGAAATACTTTGCTTCTGTAGATAATAACTAGACTAATCCTTTCCTTATGAGTTCCTATTATAGTCTAGGCTCAAATGTTGCAGTCATATGCCTTTTGGATATCCCTAATTTTTGCTTGGATCGCTCTTTTCGAGTCTTAGTCCAGCGGGATGATATACCATTTTTTGCATGAGCCTCCATTTCAGGTTTTCGACTTATCGGGTTTTATTTTTCTGTAAGTCCCTAATTTTTTCCTAGATTTCTCTTTCGAGTTTTCAGTCCACCATGACTCCCTATATTTTTCCTAAGTCACCCTTTTGGTCGACTTAGTGGGCTTTTTGTCCTATTTTTCTTGGAATAATATTTTTTAATTGCATCAGAGTTTATCGATAGTGGTAACTCCTCTCTGAAGCTAGCGAAAATATACCCGAATGCATCACACGCTCGAACATACAATAGAGTCACCGTCAAAATTTATTTATTCCCGAAGGAAAGGGAAAACATCGAAGTTGAAGCTAGCAGAAATATACCCGAATGCATCGCACGCTCGAACACACAATAGAGTCACCATCGAACTTTATTTATTCTCGAAGAAAAGGGAAAACATCGATAAAACCCGAGGAAAGAGAATATTATGTAAGGAAGTTGGTTATGCAAGGAGAAGGTATTACCGCCCCTTACATTCGTTGTACTAAATGGGAACTGTTTTGATCGTTCTTTGCTTGAATGGATGTTATATCTAAGGATTACTCGTAAAAGAATAAAGGAAAAGAAAAAGAAATAGATAAAATGCTCGGAGAGGATTAGGGCCCTCATGCCTACGTATCCTTATAGTGCAATAAGGAATTCAGAGCTCTGTAGTTCATAGAACTAATGGTGGGAGGTGAAGAAAGAGTGATAACAAATATGGTTTGAACCAAAGAATTATATGGTTTGACTCCAAAAAGGGATGAAATATGAACCCAAGAGTAAAGGTGGCATTAACCAATATGTGGGTAGCCTAAAGCATTCTCCACTATATATGCTACATCCAAAAACATATAGAATTAAGTGTTTGGTTCCATAGCAAACATCTCTTGGTTCAAAAGTAGACACTAAATGAAGCTCAAAGAGATAATGTATTTGACTCAAATATAACAGTATATCACGTGAAGTGAATGAAGGTAGATTATGTAGTGATCAATGGTTTATGGATATGAATGGAGTGATAGAGAAAAGTAACCAAAGTCACAGAATTGAAAGATTTGGTAAAAGTGACTGAAAGGTATGGTTTGGAACCAAAGTTAAGGGTATATTGAAATCCATAAGGTAAATGGTATTTGCACCCAAGAGTAAAGGTGGTACAGACTAAGATGTGTAGGAACATAGGCATCCCTACTGTATTGTCATGACCAAAAAAGCAGGAATTAAGTCTTTGGTTCCATAGAAAACATATCTTGGTACAAAGGTGGACAAGTGTCCTAAAAGGGTATATATGGAATTCCAAACAAATATGGTGTTTGGTTTCAAAGAAAGTAAGTATGTCACTGAGGTGAATGGTTATGATTGAAGGTAGATGATATGGATCATGAAAGATATGAGCGGTGCCTTAAGTCAGGAGAAGGAGGAATAAATAGGAATGTGCTCGTCAAGTATTCGCATCCTCGTGCCTACGTGTTCTCATCATGCAACAAGAAAGCCAGAGCTTCATAGTTCGTAGAACTACGAAAATAAAGGAAGGAGATTGAAAGTGATGAAAATTATAACTTGTACCGACATAATGGTAACATGGACACGATAAAGGAAAATAAATTATGAGCCCAAGAGTAAAGAGGTACAGACTAAGAGGTGGAGGAATATAGACATCCCCATTGTATTGTCATAACAAAAAAAACAAGGGAATTAGGTGTTTGGTTCCATAGAAAACATCTCTTGGTTCACAAGATGGATAATTGTCCTAAAAGGATAGGTATGGAACCTAAAGGAAAATGATGATTGGTACAAGGAACAGTATATCATCGTAGGGAAGAAGCAAATTGAAACCAAAGGGTGGTATATTGAATCCATGAAGGAAGTAAACTCTGAACCAGAGAGTAAAAGAGGTACATTCTAAGAGGTGGAGGAACATAAGCATCCCCACTGTATTGTAATAACCAGAAAATAAAGAGAATTAAGTGTTTGGTTCTGAAGCAAACATCTCTTGGTTCAAAGGAAGGAATTGGTTATTGGCCAAAAAGTATACATGGAATCCAAAGGGATAAGGTATTTAGTTCCAAAAATATGGTATTGATTGATAAAGAATGAAGAATGAAGCATAGGGTAGAAATGAATAAGGTAGCTCACGAAGAATTTGAATCCTCGTGCCTACGTATTCTCACTGTGCAATGAGAAAGTCAGAGCTTTCATAGTTTAACCTACTACAACCAGAACAAAGACAACAAGAGACTGAGGCAAGAGAAATGATATATGATAATAGAAGATGGAGAATACTTGGCTGTCATTAGATACGAACCATGCTAAAGTCTATGAGTAAAGGTGAATACATTGAGCAACTGGGTCATTCATCCCATAACCAAATATATTCATAATGAGTTAATAGAATTCTCCATTCTCATTCGTTCTTTACTACTTAAGGCTCATGGCATGTGACTCTTACCATAACTTTCAAGTTGCTGAAAAAGAATCTTTGTTGCTCTTTGTGATGATGAAAACTTTATCAATCATTTTAATAGAATTGTACTAAAATATATGAGCAAAGGTGAATACCTTGAGCAACTAGATCATTTGTCTTGTACCCAAGGATACCCTAGACAGGGATAGGAATTCTCCACTCTCATAATTATTTGTTACTTAAGGTTCATGGCATGCAGCTTGAATCATGATTGATAAGTTGCTGATAGATACTTCTGCTTGTTGCATTGTTGCTTTGTGAAGTGAGACTTGACAATCATGTGATTTAAATTATGCTAAAGTCTATGAAAAAGGTGAATATGATGAGCAACTGGGTCATTTGTCTCGTACCCAAATTTATTCAGAATGAGTTAATGGAATTCTCCAATCTTATTTATTCCTTATTTCTTAAGTCTCATGTCACACAATTTGAATCTTGACTGATAAGCTCTTGAAGAACCATCTTTGATATGCTTTGTATAATCCACTGCTTGATTTTTCCGGGATGCCTTGCATAAATGTCTGGACTTGGGCCTTAAGATTCACAACACTTATAGAAATAGTCTTATCAAGTGATCAAGGGACTTTTGATCACTTGAATAGACTGTGGGTTTATATATGAATCAAAGGATTTAGTTAAGCAAAATTTATTTTGATCAACTTAAATCAAAGGGAATGAATTAAATTAAAAATTATGTACAACCTAATCTAAAGGTTAATCGACTCAAACCTAATTAGAAGTCTAAATAACCTAAAATTCTAAGTATTATAATTAAAACTAAAGTTTCTAATCAAATTCTAACAAATCTAATTAGAAGCCTAATTAACCTAAAATTCTAAGTATTCAAATTAAAACTAAAGTTTCCAATCAAATTCTAACAAATCTAATTAGAAGCCTAATTAACCTAAAATTATAAGTATTCTAATTAACTCTAATCTTCCCATCTAATTAATTCCAATTAATAAAATGTTCTACTTCTAAATCTAAAAATCTAATATCCTAATAAAATTCCAAAACCCTAACTAAATCTAAAAACCTCATTATACTTTATCCAAGTCTAAAATTCTTAACTAAATAATATACAAATCTAAACAAATTCTAAATTTTCTAATCAGCCTAACAAATAAACTGATTACCAAAAAATCATGTAAATAAAAAAAACCAACAAAACAATGAAGATGGGCCAAAATCGATTCAGGAAGGTGCATGCCCGCCTGAGGGGGAGAGAAAAGCAAAAGGTTTGGGCCTTAGGCCCAAACCAGATCCCAGCTTTGAAAACTCCAGGGTTACCCGAGTCCAAAATTTGCATTTATTTGTCTTTATGCTCCATGATAGTCGTAACATGTCCCTTGCGCATACAAATATGGTGCATGAGGCTTCAGAGCACCAAATGCAGAAATGACGATGGACAGTGAAGCAAGGACGACACAGAAAATTCAACTCCCACCGCGATATCAACGTCAATCTCTCCATCATGACCCAGTCTTTACGAGTGCTAAATTAGAATGAAAACATAAATAAAACGATGAGAGACTCACCACAACGGAACAGGTACCTGTAAGACCCTAATTTTATCCCTAAGATCCCTCATGGTATCATAACATTTCATTTGCATAGCCTCAAGGATCATTGAGCATCTTGGTTCCCTTTACCTTTGGGTGGGACTCCTTGTGAGTGGTTTGAGATCACCAAACATGCTTGAATTGTATATCATTGCTTTTCTCATTTTGTTTACTAACCGAAAGCACAAAAATATGTCACTAACATCTTTTATTTGTAGCTTGAGCAATCACAAGGTCAAAAGCCTCTAGGAGATCCTTGGTACAAAGACATGGTCAAGAAGAGATGAAAGCAAGCATGGTAATGGTTCCCAAAGCTCTCATCCATCAAATATGCCTCCCTAGCATCTCAATTCATCATTTTGATCAAAGCAAGTCAAAGGGTTTGAGGTCTTGTTCTTCAAGGAAACCCTAATCCATCTGTGCACCACAATGCCTTGCTCATGAAGCAACCTCAGCCCATGGTCAAATACAATCAAGGGAAGTTCTTTAACTCTTCATTTCATGCATATTTGAACTTATTTGAGTATCCTCAATCATCAATTCATCAAGGTATGAGTTGTGGACTTGAAAAGTTGATCAGTCAATTCATCTGACTACTTTGAAATGCACTGAGACCTAACTTTTGGTGTGTTGGTCAAATGGAGATGGTTCCAAAAGAAAAAGTGTTCTTAAGGACAATATGAATAACTTTCATGTTCATCAAAATTTTATTTGAAGCTTGGAAAACCATCTTCCATTCCAATACATTATAGGTCATTTTGACTGAAACCCTAATTTTGGGTCAACTTACCAAGGACATAACTCATTCATTTTTTATGATTTTGAGGTGGGATCAAATGAATTGGAAATATTAATATGTCTACTTAAAATGTTATGTTGAACAAAATTTCGAAATCTCAAAGGAAACATATGTATAATGCAAGACATTATAGGTCCTTTTGGGTCAAAGGCATTAAAAGTAAAAAAAGTCCAACTTCAAGTGCCCATAACTCTTTCATAAAAACTCCAAATGATGAAAAATTTAAGTCCATCTTGATTGCATTGAAAATATATACAATTTTGATGTTGGAGGTTTTTCCATTTGAAGCTTGCATCATCCAAACAGAGGGGCTTGAAAGTTGGCCAATTTTAGAAACCTTGCCTTGACATGTTTTGCACATCACACTTTAAACTCAAGTTTCCTAAATTCCCACATTCCAAATGGATTTTTGACCAACATAACAATTGTTCCTTACATCAAGACCTTTCCAACCATTACTCACATGGCTACATTTGGATTTGGCAAATATCATTTTCGAAGAGGAAAACCTTAAGTGCATTTTTTGGGAAACTTGATTCAACTACCATGCATGAGCTGATTACATCAAAATTGCACGTCCATTTCATTCATTCTTGATCTCAGCTTGCCAATCCATGTGGAATTGGGCCCTCCATGCGCCTGTACAGGCCCATGCACGGAGGGCCCCTTCATTCATGCAAGTTTGAAATCACACTTTCAGCATGGCATTGGCTATAAATACATGGCATGAGAGCTTCCATTACACGCCTAATTTCAACCTGAAATGCTGCAGAATTCATTCCCTAACCATCACTAAAGAAGCAAGTTTCATTTCTCTTAAAATTTTCAGATCTAGAATTCAGCTTCATATGGTTGTATTCTTAGATCTAGTGCTTCTAGACCTTCACCATACACTTCATTGAACTTCTGTTTTGATAAAGCAAGCAAGGTTTCAAGCTCAAATCACCAGAACTCAAGCTTACCTTCCAACTGGTATTTTCTTCGATCCTCCTAATCCTTTGATCTATTGACTATGATTTTGTGTTGGCTGAAGTCCTCTCAATAGAGGCATCATGTTTATGCTTTTAATTTTTGCAATTCATTGAGTTCATGATGAACACTAGATTTTTCAACTTCTGATTTCTCAGATCATAGAGATCTAGAATGAAAATGGATGGTATAGGGATGATGTACATCATCCCAGCTTTCTATTGATATATAGATTGCACGTTTTGGTTGGCTTTTGAGTTTCTGCATTTTGGTCGGAATCTGGAAGCTCACCGGAGAAGACGGTGGCTCCGGTGGCTTCATCATCTCCAGTTTAAATCTGGACCGTGTGATGATGTTTCCAGATTTGATCCCAGGCGTCCATTGTTATGACTTTTAATTCTTTCTCATGTGCATGCATTGACTTGGATCCATAGTAGGCGCGCGCTTCGTGGCCTCTTGATTTGCCAGCTCAATTAATGAGCTTAGATCAGACGGTCCACGCTTTTTACAATTTCTATTTTCTGTTTTATTTTCCTTTTATTTTCTTTAATTCCAGTTATTTTCAAAAATTAATATCTCTTTCATTTTCTATCCAAAAAATATGGGACCAATTGCATCATTTCCCAAATAAGTTCTAGTTTCTATTTCTGATTTTAAATATTTTTTATTTTGTCATTTGATATTTTTTGTGAATTTTCTCTTTTCTGGTTATTTTTAATTCATTTTAAATAGTTTTTAATATTCAAAAAATACAAAAATACTTTCCTACCTATTTGAATGATGATGGATCTATGAAAAATATTCTCATCAATTTTTGAATTGATTTGAGATTTATTTGAGATTTTAGTTCAATTAGGTTGTTTTTATTCATTTTTAATTGATTAAAAATAGTTCCTGACTTCTAAAAATGCTGAATTTTTTTGTCAAACTTTGTTTGACCTTGTTGGACTTAGGATAAATCGCTTGGACCCTTCAAGGTTGATTTGAAGTGATTTTGAAGTTTGACCTTTCCATTTATTTTAATTCAAGTTTATTTCTTATATTAAAAAATGCCCAAAAATATTTTATTCTTTTCTTGACTTCCAATCTTCATCTCACTTATGTTTTTGATTGTTTGACTTTGACTTTCAATGTTATTGGTCAACATATGAGGATTGGTACATGATTGTTCCATTTAATGCATTTATATTTCTTTTACCATTTTGTCATTTCCATTTCTCTTATTCATCTCTTCCTTCTTCTTCTTTTGATCAATGAGTTGAAGGTTGATAAGTTAGTATTGATTAGGGAGATTAACCTTCCTTGATTCAAATCTAATTCATCTTGATCAATTGATCAAGTGAATGGCTTTGCATTAAGGATAGGTTGTCTTTTAAATCATGCAAAAGGCTTAAACCAATACAAGATCATTTCTCATTTTCTTTTTGGCATGGCAAGTTGTTGGGACTTGGTTCACTAATCAAGACTCCTAACTTGTGTTTGTTGCCTACATTATTATTGACCGGCCTCAGATAGTTGTGACTTCTGCATAAGTCCAATTACGATTGCTTAACATAGCGCTAAATTTTGCCTTATGGCATACTAACCATTAACCACTAATAACTAACTTTTACTTTGTGCAATTTACTTTTATGCAATTTACTTTTCTTGCACATATTATCCATTTGATTTTCTCTTTGCTCACTTGAGCACATGTTTATGTTAATGTCATTTGCCTTTTGCTCACTTGAGCATATAATTGTGTATATACTATTATGCTTGTGTTTTATTTTGATTATTGTGAACCAAATACAAAGAAATGGACTTAGTTTCTAGGACTTTCCCTATACAAAAAATGGAGAATTGGACTTAGATTATAGGACTTTCCTCATGCAAAATTGGAGTAAAAGGATCTTAATGTTGAAGATGGATTAGAAGGACCAAATCTCTAAACTCACTCTTGTCCATTCTTGTTTTACTCCATGAAACTTTTGATGTGTGTGCTTTTGTGCTAGGAGTTTCCATTTGAGCTTAATTGGAGAACCATTACCATGAGCATCCAAAGTGAGAAATACAAAAGCCATTGGAGGATTCTTGGAAGCATGACCTTGTGTTTGATTGCTTGAAATATTTGCTTTGTGGTTGCTTTATTCCAAAGGATGGGAGCTACTTGAATCATCAATATGATCTCAAGAGAGGAACTCCTTATGTGGTTTTGTTCTCTTTCCCCTCACCTCTTGTATGTTTAAGACTTAGCCCTTCTTCTTCATCTCTCCACTCTAACCCAAGCCAAAACCTTTTGTGCAAACATTTAATTATTGTTTTCAAACATTAGAAACCTAAGCCTTATGCTTTTGATTGTCAAACTTCTTTTTTTTTACAACACTTATTTTGAATTGAATCCTTAAGTCAACTTTGACCATTTTTTTACATACTTCTAATTGGTAAATATAACTCACTTCAAGTTGTCTTTGTGGTTCCAATGGCCACCTTCTTAATCAAATTTTTTTCATAACCTTTAGCTATTAGGTTTGAGTTATCTTGGTGGTAGATGTAATACTCACCTTAGTGATGGACAATGAGTCTTCCATGCTTATTATAGGGTTAACCCCTCACTAGCATATTGAAGCTATCCTCACATGGTGGATTTGTGGTTTGGTTGAGTTTTCTCCCTTTGATAACAAAAGACCTCAAGGCTTTTGGACCAATCAATTCACCAACTCATTTTGAGATTTTTACCCCGAACTACGAGGTTTTGATCCTAATCTTTTTACAAGATGGTACGTAGGAAATGGGTTTATCCATCCAAACACAAAATGTAAATAACTTATACATTCTCTTCTCATCTCTTCAATCATGTTTGCACAAATAAATTTTCACAAAACAACAACCTTTACAACAAGTATGAAAAGGGTTCCCTAGGAGTACCTAGGATGTTTTGGGTGCCTAACACCTTCCCATTTCATAACCAACCCCCTTACCCAGATCTCTGTTTCTTTTACTAGTGTTTGTTAAAACTATTAGGTTTTTGTTCGCTTTCTAACCATTCCTTTGGATAAATAGAAGTGCGGTGGTGACTCGACTTGTATGATTTACCTTGGATTTAGTCAATATTTCTAATGGTAACGAATACCCCGCTACAGAAAAGTGGCGACTCTGTTGGGGACCATTTGCCTAATGGGTTTTGCCAACTTTTCATGCTTGTTGTATTGTATTGTTTTGTAACATATTTTTGTGCAATTTGGGATTACTGTATTGTATGTAATGATTGATTTGCTTGATATTAATTCCTTGTATGCTTGGTGATATTTGTGAGATGAGTTCTATACCCGAACTCGAGTGCACTTAGGATAGGAGAATGGCTTAGTCTTTTTGACTTGTGTGGAGTTATTCCTTAGCAAGTTGACTTGCAAGACCATTCACTTGGTGGAGGTTATGTTGGGATCAATAATGTCACACGAGTAAGTTGTGGTTAGACATTATTCCTTCCAATATAAACCTTAGAAGCCAAGGACCTTAGTCTACCAAGCCCATCTTGGCCTATTTTTTAGGATGTAGTGCGAAAGTCGTTCAAGTGTAAGATTTGATGCGATTGTTACGCGATACTACACTCATAAGAGTCTCTCTTGAGAATATTTTTGGAATACGAGTAGTCGTTTCTCCGATAATATCCGAAAGATGGGATGATGACTGTGGGAACCTCTTGTAGAACATATTTGACAGGTTTAAACCCTAGTACATTCCCTTTGGGTGGTTCTTAACCGAGACTCCATGCTCGTGACTTGCAACAAACCCTTGATTCATGGTTGATCCGTTCATATATCCTTAATATCAATGGAACTTGGGTGTTGATAAGGAGTAAACCATAATCCACCAAAATGGATGATTAATATTAAGGATAATATGATCCATCCCATGACCTTTGATTGGTGTGCTTTGCTTGATCCTTGAGTGTGTTTGTTGTATTAATGCATTCATGCACCCATTTGCATCCATATCATCAATAATAAAGAAAATTTTCAAGGAACTTAAGGGGTTTATTTGTAAAATTTTCAGATATGGAAAGACAAAGAAGGAATACAAAGAAGTACAGCTTCAGGCAACCAGATCTGAAAGAGTTAAGGAACCTGACATCCTATGTACTAGATCCCTTGGGTTTCAAAGCTCGTTTTGGGAAGCTTCTTCCTCTTCTGACTACTCAGGTGGACGAAGGATTGATGAGTGTATTGGTGCAGTTTTATGATCCCTTGTACCATTGCTTCACATTTCCGGACTTTCAGCTTCTACCTACCCTTGAGGAGTATGCTTATCTTGTGGGTATACCTATCCTGGATCAGTTGCCGTTCAGTGGCTTGGAGAGTATTCCTACTTCTCAAGAGATCGCTGACATGTTACACATAGATGAATCTCTGGTTGGTGCTCATATGACTACCAAAGGTGGAATTCAAGGTCTCCCTTCTGAGTTCCTCATTGCTCAAGCTACTGTCTATGGGAAGGCCATGAGTGAGGATGCTTTTGAAGCCATATTTGTGCTTCTCATCTATGGATTGGTATTGTTCCCCAACATCGACAAGTTTGTGGATGTGAACGCTATTAGGATCTTTTCTACTCTTAATCTCGTTCTGACTCTGTTGGGTGATACTTATTTCTCTTTGCATATGAGGAATGCAAAGGTGGTGGCGCCAATGTGTGATGTTTACCTCTGTTGTATAAGTGGTTTATTTCTCACTTATCTCAGACGGTCGCTTTCAAGGAGAACAAGGGATGTCTACGATGGTCCACGAGACTTATGTCTCTCACTAATGATGATATCTCTTGGTATAACCGTGTGTATGATGGTGTGCAGATTATTGACTCTTGTGGTGAATTCTCCAATGTGCCTCTTCTTGGTACATGTGGTGGGATTAACTACAACCCTATTTTGGCACGTCGTCAGCTTGGGTTCCCCCTAAAGGATAAACCTAATAATATTTTGTTAGAGGGTGTGTTCTTTCAGGAGGGTAAAGATCCCCAAGGCTTGAAAGCTAGGATGGTACGCGCTTGGCGCAAGATTCATAAGAAAGGAAGGAAGGAGTTGGGTCCTAAGAATTGCATCGCTTTGGAGCCTTACACTGCTTGGGTAAGGAGGAGAGCTTCTGAGTATCTCATGCCTTACGAGTATCTGAGACCTACACCTATGATTATGGCTGGGCCTTCAACCCTCCCTAATCCAGGAGTAGAGAAGTTGAGAGACAAAGACCGTTCACGTGCCTGGATCCGTGAAAGAGAAGAGTTGCTTCAGCAGATTAAGGAGAAGGATGATGTGATTGAGTTCCTCGAGCATCAAGTTATTGATGATCCTAATGATGCATGGACTTCTCTACTTCCTCAGTCTTCCCGGTTTTAGAAAAGGAAGTACGATCGACTCGCCAAAGAGAAGGCGAATATGGAGGCAGCTTATGAGGAGGAAGTAAAGAGGCTCCGCGCATCCTATCTTCCTGTGTCCTGAGCATTAGATGATTGTTTCTAGGGATCCATAGGATGATTATTTTCCTTTCCTCTTGTACATGATTGACAATGACGTACTTCTTTTCCCTTATATTATTTTATGAGATATTTCTATATGTGATGAATGTTAAATGATTCCAAAAATTTGCAAGTAAAACCCTAGAATTCCTTTGAAATATAAAAATAAATCATGTGCACGAGCATTGCATGCATCATGTGCATAAGCAGGTTTTGTTTTCGGCCTCTTGTCTTGTGGTCTAACTCTGTGCTCTTCATTTATTTTGAAGACAAGCTGACTCACCGGTACTACACTAGAGCAAACACTTCAAGATTGATGGATCAACTAGAGCAAGAGAACCGTGAACTCAAAGAGGAAGTGGCTAGACTGAGTGCTTTGATGGAATCATTCCTGACTTCCCAGAGCCAATCTTCTCCGACGCCCTCAACTCCTCCCCAGAGGACGGTCATCTCTGAGATCATCTCTTCAACTGTGCCTGCAGTTAGTGCACATTTTGCTCCTACAGCCATGCCAACCGGGTTTCCGTGGGGGATGCCTCCCAATTTCATGCCTGAGGGTCCTTCTCTAACTTTTGCTTCTATACCGGCATCTAGCCCGGTCCTTGCCGTTCCTCCTCCTGTCGTGCATACCATGCCTAGGGTAGACGATACCATCTATCATTCTGAGCCGTTTGAGGGCCCAAATGTCTATGAGAAGATGGACGCTATGAATGATCAATTTCTTGAGCTTCGCAAGGAATTGAAGACTCTTAGAGGAAAGGATCTTTTTGGCAAGTCTGTTGCCGATCTCTGTTTAGTTCCCAACGTGAAGATTCCTGTGAAATTCAAGGTCCCTGACTTTGAAAAATACAAAGGAAATACTTGTCCTCTCAGCCACCTGGTCATGTATGCTAGGAAGATGTCTACTCAGACTGATAACGACCAGTTGCTCCTCCACTACTTTCAGGACAGTCTGTCCGGTGCTGCCCTGAGATGGTACATGGGGTTAGACAATGCGAACATCCGATCCTTCAACGACCTTGGCGAGGCCTTCGTCAAGCAATACAAATATAACGTGGATATGGCTCCCGATACGGATCAGTTGAGGGCCATATCCCAGAAGGACAAGGAAACATTCAAAGAGTATGCCCAGAGGTGGCGAAAGGTGGCAGCACAGATCGTGCCTCCGCTAGAAGAGAAGGAAATGACCAAGATCTTTCTGAAGACCTTGAGTTCATTCTATTATGAGCAAATGATTGCTAGCGCTCCTTCTGACTTCACCGAGATGGTGAATATGGGGATGCGGTTAGAAGAAGGGGTTAGAGAAGGATGTCTGACCAAAGAGGAAGGCTCTTCTGCCAAGCGCTATGGGGCGTTCGCAAAGAAGAAAGATGGAGAGGCACATGCTGTGACCTCCCATGTGAAACCAAGAAGACCCTCTGTGAGGAGCAAGACTGTGCGTTCCTCCAGTAACCAGCACCAGGTGGCTCATATAGCACCTGTTTTTAGAGATAATCAGCAGTATCACCAATATAGCAACAATCAGCAACCACATCAGCAACAACGACACCGTCCGCAACAGCAGGCCTACCAGCCTCGAAACAGTAATCAAACCAGCATGAGTTACGAGAGGAAAAAGGTCACTTTTGATCCTATTCTGATGTCGTACGCAAAGTTATACCCTTCTTTAATAGAGAGGAAGCTGATTACTCAGAGAGACCCACCGGCTATACCTGCTAACCCTCAGTGGTGGTATAAGCCCGAATTGCATTGTGTTTATCATTCGGGTGCTCCCGGCCACGACGTGGAAAATTGATACCCTTTGAAGACCAAGGTTCAAGACCTTGTGAGGTGTGGCATTTTGTGTTTTGAGGACGTAGGTCCTAACGTGAAGAAGAACCCATTGCCCGAGCATGGGAAATCTGTCAACATGGTCCAGGGCTGCCCTGGCAAATACAAGGTCAAATATGTTAGTCATATTCGACAGTCCTTGGTCGAGTTGCACCGTTTGCTGTGTGATTACAGTCACTATGAGCACGATCATGATAGATGCCGAATATGCCCTGTTAACCGATTGGGTTGTCGCCAGGTGCGTAAGGATCTTCAGGAAATACTGGATGAAGGAGTCATTGAGATTCTTCAGAATAGGAATGTTGATGAAGATGAACCTGAGGTCAACGTGATCTCCCCGGTATTCCGGATGCCCGAACCTCTTATCATCAAGTACGATGGTAGCAAGCAGAATGTTTCTCCTTCCTTGATCATTAAACCTGTCGGTCCTGTGCCATTTTCTTCCGAAAAGGCAATTCCCTTTCGTTACAATGTTGTTGTTGTAGAAGATGGGAAAGAAGTGCCTTTGCCTCCCTCATCTGTAGTGAACATCGTTGATGTAAGTGGTTTGACCCGCAACGGTCGTGTATTTTCAGCACCACCGAAGCCTCAAGCTAATGCTGATTTTGCTGAATGCCCAATTGGGAAAGCGGTGAATTCTCCGAATCCGGAACTTGCTGTTAAACCTTCCTTTGTACTGAAAACTCCTACTTCTGTTCGCCCTAGTGGCAATGAGAAAGAAGACTGTGATGAGATGTTGAGGCTCATCAAAAGGAGCGAGTACAATGTTGTAGACCAGCTTCTACAAACGCAATCCAAGATATCCGTGTTATCTTTACTTCTGAATTCAGAACCACATAGAGAGGCTCTACAGAAAGTTTTGGATGTGGCATATGTAGATCATGATGTCATAATAGAACAATTCGATAGCATTGTTGCAAATATTACCGCTTGTAACAATTTGAGCTTTTGTGATTCTGATCTCCCTGAGGAGGGAAGAGACCACAACTTGGCATTACACATCTCCATGAATTGCAAAGACGACGCCATGTCCAATGTGCTGGTGGACACTGGGTCATCCCTGAATGTATTGCCGAAGTCCACTCTTTCAAAACTGTCTTACCAAGGGTCTCCCATGAGGCAGAGTGGAGTAGTTGTGAAGACCTTCGATGGGTCGCGTAAAACTGTGATTGGGGAAGTTGATCTCCCAATCAAGATTGGACCAAGTGATTTCCAGATTACCTTCCAAGTTATGGACATTCACCCATCGTACAGTTGTCTCTTAGGCAGACCATGGATTCACGAGGCGGGCGCCGTGACATCCACCCTACACCAGAAGCTGAAATTTGTGAAGAATAAGAAACTGGTGGTGGTAGGGGGAGAAAAGGCTCTCCTGGTTAGCCACTTGTCTTCCTTCTCATATATAGATGCTGAGGATGAAGTTGGAACTCCTTTCCAAGCTTTATCTATAGCTGAGCCTGTTGAGAAGAGAACTCATTCATTTACTTCCTATAGAGATGCGAAGTTGGCCATCGAGTGTGGTGCAACTGCTGGATTAGGGAAAATGATTGAGTTGAAAGACAACAAGTCCCGGGTTGGCATTGGCTTTTCTTCTAGGGTTTTCAACGCGCAAGGACTATTCAAGAGTGGAGGTTTTATCCACACCGGTCAGGATGAGGAAGCTGTTGCTGTCTTGGAAGAGGATGCAGAGGATTCTGACAATTTCATTATCCCTGGGGGGATCTGCAACAATTGGGTCGCTGTGGATGTTCCTACAGTTATCCACAAGTCAACGTAATGATCACTTTGTTTAAAAACCCTTCTCCCATGCCAAAAGGAGGAGTGATGACATTGTTGGCAACATAAATACAATGATATTTTCATTCAATAAATTCATGTTAAATGTTTGTTTTTCCAAATTATTTTCCCTTTTTGCTTTTTGCATGAAATCGGTGATCACATAAAACCCTAAAAAAAGAATAAAATCAATCTTTTCATCTGCATAATGATTTGCCTTGTTTAAATTCTAAAGCTTTTCATATCCAAAATCATTATGCAGGTTGATCAAACCCATTGAACATAATGATCCAACACCATCTCCCAATTTTGAATTCCCTGTATTTGAGGCGGAAGAAGATGATGTTGAAGAGATTCCTGACGAGATTACCTGTCTACTTGAGCATGAAGAAAAGATCATTCAGCCGCATCTCGAGAATCTGGAAACAGTCAACTTGGGGTCTGAGGATTGTGTGCGAGAAGTGAAGATTGGGGCACTCCTGGAAGAATCTGTTAAGAAGGGGTTGATTGAATTGCTACGAGAATACATCGATGTCTTCGCCTGGTCATATGAAGACATGCCCGGTCTAGATCTTGATATTGTGCAACATTTCTTGCCTTTGAAACCTGAGTGCGTGCCTGTGAAGCAGAAGCTCAGAAGAACTCATCCTGATATGGCAGTGAAGATCAAAGAGGAAGTTCAGAAGCAAATTGATGCAGGGTTTCTGGTGACTTCTACATATCCTCAATGGGTGGCCAATATTGTGCCCGTGCCTAAGAAAGATGGAAAAGTCCGGATGTGTGTGGATTATAGGGATTTGAATAAAGCTAGTCCGAAAGATGATTTCCCCTTACCACATATTGATATGTTGGTAGACAATACAGCTAAATTCAATGTCTTCTCGTTTATGGATGGATTTTCCGGATATAATCAGATTAAGATGGCACCCGAGGATATGGAGAAGACAACATTCATCACGCCTTGGGGAACATTCTGTTATCGAGTGATGCCCTTCGGTTTGAAGAACGCCGGAGCCACGTATCAACGAGCTATGACTACTTTGTTTCATGATATGATGCACAAGGAGATTGAGGTATATGTTGATGATATGATTGCTAAGTCAAGAACGAAAGTTGAACATGTAGAGCACTTGTTGAAGCTTTTTCAACGTTTGAGAAAGTATAAGCTTCATTTGAATCCCAACAAGTGTACATTTGGAGTCCGTTCTGGCAAGTTATTGGGCTTTATTGTCAGTGAAAGAGGTATTGAGGTTGATCCTGCAAAGGTCAAAGCAATACAAGAGATGTCTGCGCCCAAAACTGAGAAGCAAATCCGAGGTTTTCTTGGCCGCTTGAATTACATTTCCAGATTCATATCCCACCTGACTGCCACATGTGCGCCGATATTCAAGCTCCTCCGAAAAGATCAGTCTCAGGATTGGACCGAGGATTGCCAGAAAGCCTTTGACAGTATTAAAGAGTATCTGTCTGAGCCTCCAATTCTGTCCCCACCTGTGGAAGGGAGACCATTGATCATGTATCTGACTGTTCTTGAAGATTCAATGGGTTGTGTCCTTGGTCAGCAAGATGAATCAGGGAAGAAAGAGTATGCTATATACTACTTGAGTAAGAAGTTCACTAATTATGAGTCTCGATACTCAATGCTTGAGAAAACATGTTGTGCCTTAGCTTGGGCTGCTAAGCGCTTACGCCAGTATATGTTAAATCATACGACTTGGTTGATATCCAGAATGGATCCAATCAAATATATATTTGAGAAGCCTGCTTTAACTGGGAGGATTGCCCGTTGGCAGATGTTGTTATCTGAGTATGATATTGAGTATCGAGCTCAGAAGGATATTAAAGGTAGTATCTTGGCTGACCACTTTGCACACCAGCCGATCGAGGATTATCAGTCAGTTCAATATGACTTCCCGGATGAGGAAATTCTGTATTTGAAAATGAAAGATTGTGATGAGCCTACACTCGATGAAGGGCCAGAGCCTGGTTCCAGATGCAGTATGGTGTTTGATGGTGCTGTAAATCAATATGGAAATGGTATTGGGGCAGTAATCATTACTCCTCAGGGCACACATATTCCTTTTACAGCAAGGCTAACTTTCAAATATACGAATAATATGGCAGAGTATGAGGCCTGTATTATGGGATTGGAGGAATGCATTGATCTCAAGATCAAGCATCTCGATGTTTATGGTGATTCGGCCCTTGTGGTTAACCAGATTAAGGGTGAATGGGAAACGAATCAACCTGGTCTCATTCCGTATAGGGATTATGCGAGGAGGATTTCGACGTTCTTTACTGAGGTTGACTTCCATCATATTCCTCGAAATGAGAATCGGATGGCAGATGCTCTTGTTACACTTGCTTCCATGATTGTGGTAAAGTTGTGGAATGAGGTTCCCAATATCACTGTGATGCGCTTGGATAGACCAGCTCACATATTTGCAGTAGAAGAAGTGAAAGATGATAAGTCGTGGTATTATGATATCAAGTGTTTCCTTCAGAGCCAAATTTACCCACCTGGGGAATCTGTGAAAGATAGGAAGACTTTGAGGAGATTGTCAGGAAGTTTCTACCTCAATGGCGAAGTGCTTTATAAGAGAAATTTTGACATGGTTCTGCTCAGATGCGTGGATAGACACGAAGCAGACCTGTTGATGACTGAGGTCCATGAGGGTTCATTTGGTACTCATTCCAATGGACATGCCATGGCTAGAAAGATGTTGAGAGCAGGCTACTATTGGCTGACAATCGAGTCTGACTGCTGCAAATATGTGAAGAAATGCCATAAGTGTCAGATTTACGCGGATAAGATTCATATTCCTCCGACACTTCTAAATGTGATTTCATCACCATGGCCCTTCTCCATGTAGGGAATTGACATGATTGGCATGATAGAGCCAAAAGCGTCTAACGGACACAGATTTATTCTCGTAGCAATTGATTACTTCACCAAGTGGGTTGAAGCAGCATCCTATGCAAATGTGACCAGGCAGGTGGTAGTGAAGTTTATCAAGAATCAGCTCATATGTCGTTATGGTGTGCCAGATAAGATCATTACTGATAATGGATCTAACTTGAACAACAAGATGATGAAAGAGCTGTGCAGTGAGTTCAAGATAGCGCATCACAATTCTTCTCCTTACAGACCAAAGATGAATGGGGTTGTTGAAGCTGCTAACAAGAATATCAAGAAGATTATCCAGAAGATGGTTGTTACGTACAAAGATTGGCATGAGATGTTGCCATTCGCTTTACATGGATATCGTACATCTGTCCGTACTTCAACAGGGGCAACCCCTTTCTCTCTTGTTTATGGCATGGAGGTTGTACTCCCAGTAGAGGTGGAAATCCCGTCAATGAGAGTCTTGATGGAAGCCAAGTTGGTTGAGGTTGAATGGGTTCAGAGTCGTTATGACCAGCTGAATTTGATTGAAGAGAAGAGATTGACTGCCATGTGCCATGGTCAGTTATATCAGTAGAGAATGAAGAAAGCTTTTGATAAGAAGGTCAAGCCTCGTGTGTTCAGAGAAGGTGACCTCGTGCTCAAGAAAGTCCTGTCTTTCGCGCCCGATTCCAGGGGCAAGTGGACTCCAAACTATGAAGATTCATATGTTGTTAAGAGAGCCTTTTCAGGCGGTGCTTTGATACTTACAACTATGGATGGGAAGGATTTCACTCGTCCTGTGAATTCAGATGCAGTCAAGAAATACTTCGCCTAAAAAAATAAAAACAGAATAGCTCGCTAAGTTGAAAACCCGAAAGGGCGGCTTAGGCAAAAATGAGCGTCTCGGTGGATTGAAAACCCGAAAGGGCGGTCCAGGCAAAAGTTAGAGACATGAAAAATTAAATATTTGTATCCCGCTAGATTGAGTACCTCATCCTGGGGCAATCTAGGCAAAAATTAGGGATTTGGCAAGTAACTGCATCCTGACAAGACTTTGTTCTACATCTGTCATCCGTCAAAGATTCTCGTTCAGTCATCATCAACTGAAGCTTCAAATACATCGAATTCAGAATTGGTGAAGAAATGGTCATTATGTTCAATGTTGTCTTTTTTCCAATATATATCACCAATTTCAAACTTGTAAAGATCTATGGAGTCTTGCCATTTGCGGACTACCATTCCATCAAATAAATTTGAGCCTTTATCCAATTATTTGCACTCTTATTTGTTTCTATTTCAACAAATGTTTCGCATGCTTTTAACTGAGAAAATATCATTGTTTTGAAAAAATGAATTTTTATCACTTGTTTTTAAACAAAGTGAACATTCACAAAGACGAAAGGATACTTAAGAGATCCCCAGTTCTCTCCCAAGAGTGGTGTGATCTCCAATAGGATAAGACATTCGTTCATATTCTTGGAATAAATGTATCTTCTTCCCCCAGAATATTTTTGCGGTTTATACCACCAAGTAGAGTGCTTGTTGAGGTTATTCACCTCCCTGCCCTTCAGCAGAGCAGTGATCTTTCCTCCTCAGCAGATGTGTCCTCTCTGGAAGATTCATTTTTTTTTGTGGTTGGTCCCCACAATCCCTTTATCCATCGGATAGACTACCCAGTAGAACTGCTCATGTGGTGGAAGTGGTCTCATTTTACCTCCTATCCCTGGTCGGGATGATTATTGATTCCTCCCCTGTAGAGATTTTGTTGTTTCCTGGTATCTCTGATCCCCGGCAGATGAGATACTCTCTAGTGATTATGGCTTTCTTTTTTGAGATGTAGTACCGGATGATGGATTCCTGGATCCTGTGTGTGTTAAAAATGTCTGTTTGTCAGCATTCATCATACATAAACCACGCATATACATGCATAATTATAACATTCATATATTCATGTTGCATTCTTTGCCATATATCGTTGTTTGTTGTCTCCTGCTATTTGGTGATATATATCTCCCCAAGCTGATGTGTGTGTCTGATCTCTCCATATAGAGAGTCGGCCCCTTAAGCAGAAAGTGTTTATCTTTCCTTCTGCATTCCCCACTGAGTTATATCCTCGTGGACGACGTTTGTTTTCGCTTCCTCCCAACACATATATTGGGATGGATTCCCCTGTGGAGTTATATCTTCACCAGGACAAGTCTTCATTCAGTTTGCCTTTTTGGTTTGATCCTAATTTGGCCCCTCGAGGCTGTTTCCTTTGTTTCCCCGCGGTATAAATGAATAATTACTCGATAATTAGTAATCATTCATATTATCCCCGGCGGAATCTGTGGTCTTCTACCCTGATACCGGTAGTTGTAAACCCTATTTTCTTTCCCTTTGCAGAGTTAACCTTGTGTTCATCGTTATCGATGACGATTACTTTTCCGTGGTTTCCTACCCAGTATCCGGTAGGTGTAATCCCCTCCTTGAGGTTTATCTTCATCCAGTATTCGGTGTTGATATTCCCTCTTTTGCCTGGATAATTGCCCTGTTTTCGCAATTTATCCCCAGCAAGTCATCTCTCGTTTACCCTGTTGTTGGTAATGATTGTTGCTCTCCTGAATTGGTCATCATTATATACCTAGTTTCAGTATCCCGATACCTTTTCTTTCCGGTCGATTTATCCTTTATTAACCCAGTGATCGGTTATGGATAATCTTCCATGCGAGTATATTATCTACGTTCTGACGGTAATAAATAATATATCTCACGCACTCTTCAATCGAAGCCTTTTGTTCTTCCCCAGTTGAGTAAGATTCGTTTCCCCTTTGCGGAGGCGGATGTCCATCCTATAATCGAGTTTGCTTTTAGCCCTCTTTCGGATGATGAGTGTCTTAGGAATATTCCCCAATTCACGCCTCGGTTGGTCACCTATTATATGCCCAGTAACCGGTATCCTTGGTGTTCCTCCCTCTCTGCTCCCTAGTATGACTTTTGTCCCCTGTGGAGTCAGATTTCCCTGAGTTGAAATATACCGTTCAGGTCTTCCTCAGATGATTCGGAGTTTTGATATCTCTCACCCTTATGCCGGTCTTAGATATTCATTTCTTCCCGAGAATGTTGTACCTCTGACCCTTATGTCGGTGTTCAGATCACATGTCTCATTGAGCTTGTTACTCAGTAATCGGTAACACCTCATCTCGCTGCTTCCCCAGGAGAGTCTTTTCAGGCATCCCCGGTGAAGTCCGTTGTGGATCGTTTTGCTGTATTGGCATATTCCCCAATACGAGCACCTTTGAGTCAGTTCGAGTCTTTCCATTGGTTTATTCCCTTTGGAATTCTGCTCCCCAACTTTGAGTCGTGCCCTGCTCACGCATTTCTTTCTTATCCTCGTAAGAGTCCCCAAGATTTTGTCCCATTGAATGTGGATTGTTGGTGTCTCCTGATTTTCTTTACTCCTTTGGGGACACATATCCCCACAGAGTGTTACTATTTTGCATACATACATTTGCATCATGAGGTCTCTTAGGGACTAAAATTCGTCTATTTATTGTTATATAAGCCCATTCTCCCTCGTCGAGACGAAGATTTTAACCTTCACTTCTCCGGCTAGAATGGCCTTAAATAGGGGCGTCTGTAAGACCCTAATTTTGTCCCTAAGATCCCTCATGGTATCATAACATTTCATTTGCATAGCCTCAAGGATCATTGAGCATCTTGGTTCCCTTTACCTTTGGGTGGGACTCCTTGTGAGTGGTTTGAGATCACCAAACATGCTTGAATTGTATATCATTGCTTTTCTCATTTTGTTTACTAACCGAAAGCACAAAAATATGTCACTAACATCTTTTATTTGTAGCTTGAGCAATCACAAGGTCAAAAGCCTCTAGGAGATCCTTGGTACAAAGACATGGTCAAGAAGAGATGAAAGCAAGCATGGTAATGGTTCCCAAAGCTCTCATCCATCAAATATGCCTCCCTAGCATCTCAATTCATCATTTTGATCAAAGCAAGTCAAAGGGTTTGAGGTCTTGTTCTTCAAGGAAACCCTAATCCATCTGTGCACCACAATGCCTTGCTCATGAAGCAACCTCAGCCCATGGTCAAATACAATCAAGGGAAGTTCTTTAACTCTTCATTTCATGCATATTTGAACTTATTTGAGTATCCTCAATCATCAATTCATCAAGGTATGAGTTGTGGACTTGAAAAGTTGATCAGTCAATTCATCTGACTATTTTGAAATGCACTGAGACCTAACTTTTGATGTGTTGGTCAAATGGAGATGGTTCCAAAAGAAAAAGTGTTCTTAAGGACAATATTAATAACTTTCATGTTCATCAAAATTTTATTTGAAGCTTGGAAAACCATCTGCCATTCCAATACATTATAGGTCATTTTGACTGAAACCCTAATTTTGGGTCAACTTACCAAGGACATAACTCATTCATTTTTTATGATTTTGAGGTGGGATCAAATGAATTGGAAATATTAATATGTCTACTTAAAATTTTATGTTGAACAAAATTTCGAAATCTCAAAGGAAACATATGTATAATGCAAGACATTATAGGTCCTTTTGGGTCAAAGGCATTAAAAGTCAAAAAAGTCCAACTTCAAGTGCCCATAACTCTTTCATAAAAACTCCAAATGATGAAAAATTTAAGTCCATCTTGATTGCATTGAAAATATCTACAATTTTGATGTTGGAGGTTTTTCCATTTGAAGCTTGCATCATCCAAACAGAGGGGCTTGAAAGTTGGCCAATTTTAGAAACCTTGCCTTGACATGTTTTGCACATCACACTTTAAACTCAAGTTTCCTAAATTCCCACATTCCAAATGGATTTTTGACCAACATAACAATTGTTCCTTACATCAAGACCTTTCCAACCATTACTCACATGGCTACATTTGGATTTGGCAAATATCATTTTCGAAGAGGAGAACCTTAAGTGCATTTTTTGGGAAACTTGATTCAACTACCATGCATGAGCTGATTACATCAAAATTGCACGTCGATTTCATTCATTCTTGATCTCATCTTGCCAATCCATGTGTAATTGGGCCCTCCATGCGCCTGTACAGGCCCATGCACGGAGGCCCCCTTCATTCATGCAAGTTTGAAATCACACTTTCAGCATGGCATTGGCTATAAATACATGGCATGAGAGCTTCCATTACACGCCTAATTTCAACCTGAAATGCTGCATAATTCATTCCCTAACCATCACTAAAGAAGCAAGTTTCATTTCTCTTAAAAATTTCAGATCTAGAATTCAGCTTCATATGGTTGTATTCTTAGATCTAGAGCTTCTAGACCTTCACCATACACTTCATTGAACTTCTGTTTTGATAAAGCAAGCAAGGTTTCAAGCTCAAATCACCAGAACTCAAGCTTACCTTCCAACTGGTATTTTCTTCGATCCTCCTAATCCTTTGACCTATTGGCTATGATTTTGTGTTGGCTGAAGTCCTCTCAATAGAGGCATCATGTTTATGCTTTTAATTTTTGCAATTCATTGAGTTCATGATGAACACCAGATTTTTCAACTTCTGATTTCTCAAATCATAGAGATCTAGAATGAAAATGGATGGTATAGGGATGATGTACATCATCCCAGCTTTCTATTGATATATAGATCGCACGTTTTGGTTGCCTTTTGAGTTTCTGCATTTTGGCCGGAATCTGGAAGCTCACCGGAGAAGACGGTGGCTCCGGTGGCTTCATCATCTCCAGTTTAAATCTGGACCGTGTGATGATGTTTCCAGAATCGATCCCAGGCGTCCATTGTTATGACTTTTAATTCCTTCTCATGTGCACGCATTGACTTGGATCCATAGTAGGCGCGCGCTTCGTGGCCTCTTGATTTGCCAGCTCAATTAATGAGCTTAGATCAGACGGTCCACGCTTTTTACAATTTCTATTTTCTGTTTTATTTTCCTTTTATTTTCTTTAATTCCAATTATTTTCAAAAATTAATATCTCTTTCATTTTCTATCCAAAAAATATGGGACCAATTGCATCATTTCCCAAATAAATTCTAGTTTCTATTTCTGATTTTTAATATTTTTTATTTTGTCATTTGATATTTTTTGTAAATTTTCTCTTTTCTGGTTATTTTTAAATCATTTTAAATAGTTTTTAATATTCAAAAAATACAAAAATATTTTCCTAACCTATTTGAATGATGATGGATCTATGAAAAATATTCTCATCAATTTTTGAATTGATTTGAGATTTATTTGAGATTTTAGTTCAATTAGGTTGTTTTTATTCATTTTTAATTGATTAAAAATAGTTCCTGACTTCTAAAAATGCTGAAATTTTTTGTCAAACTTTGTTTGATCTTGTTGGACTTAGGATAAATCACTTGGACCCTTCAAGGTTGATTTGAAGTGATTTTGAAGTTTGACATTTCCATTTATTTTAATTCAAGTTTATTTCTTATATTAAAAAATGCCCAAAAATATTTTATTCTTTTCTTGTAGTCCAATCTTCATCTCACTTTTGTTTTTGATTGTTTGACTTTGACTTTCAATGTTATTGGTCAACATATGAGGATTGGTACATGATATTTCCATTTAATGCATTTATATTTCTTTTACCATTTTGTCATTTCCATTTCTCTTATTCATCTCTTCCTTCTTCTTCTTTTGATCAATGAGTTGAAGGTTGATAAGTTAGTATTGATTAGGGAGATTTAACCTTCCTTGATTCAAATCTAATTCATCTTGATCAATTGATCAAGTGAATGGCTTTGCATTAAGGATAGGTTGTCTTTTAAATCATGCAAAAGGCTTAAACCAATACAAGATCATTTCTCATTTTCTTTTTGGCATGGCAAGTTGTTGGGACTTGGTTCACTAATCAAGACTCCTAACTTGTGTTTGTTGCCTACATTATTATTGACCGGCCTCAGATAGTTGTGACTTCTACATAAGTCCAATTATGATTGCTTAACATAGCGCTAAATTTTGCCTTATGGCATACTAACCATTAACCACTAACAACTAACTTTTACTTTGTGCAATTTACTTTTATGCAATTTACTTTTCTTGCACATATTATTCATTTGCTTTTCGCTTTGCTCACTTGAGCACATGTTTATGTTAATGCCATTTGCCTTTTGCTCACTTGAGCACATAATTGTGTATATACTATTATGCTTGTGTTTTGTTTTGATTGTTGTGAACCAAATGCAAAGAAATGGACTTAGTTTCTAGGACTTTCCCTATGCAAAAATGGAGAATTGGACTTAGATTCTAGGACTCTCCTCATGCAAAATTGGAGTAAAAGGATCTTAATGTTGAAGATGGATTAAAAGGACCAAATCTCTAAACTCACTCTTGTCCATTCTTGTTTTACTCCATGAAACTTTTGATGTGTGTGCTTTTGTGCTAGGAGTTTCCATTTGAGCTTAATTGGAGAACCATTACCATGAGCATCCAAAGTGAGAAATACAAAAGCCATTGGAGGATTCTTGGAAGCATGACCTTGTGTTTGATTGCTTGAAATATTTGCTTTGTGGTTGCTTTATTCCAAAGGATGGGAGCTACTTGAATCATCAATATGATCTCAAGAGAGGAACTCCTTATGTGGTTTTATTCTCTTTCCCCTCACCTCTTGTATGTTTAAGACTTAGCCCTTCTTCTTCATCTCTCCACTCTAACCCAAGCCAAAACCTTTTGTGCAAACATTTAATTATTGTTTTCAAACATTAGAAACCTAAGCCGTATGCTTTTGATTTTCAAACTTCTTTTTTTTTTACAACACTTATTTTGAATTGAATCCTTAAGTCAACTTTGACCATTTTTGTACATACTTCTAATTGGTAAATATAACTCACTTCAAGTTGTCTTTGTGGTTCCAATGGCCACCTTCTTAATCAATTTTTTTTCATAACCTTTAGCTATTAGGTTTGAGTTATCTTGGTGGTAGATTTAATACTCACTTATATCCTTAGTGATGGAAAATGAGTCTTCCATGCTTATTATAGGGTTAACCCCTCACTAGCATGTTGAAGCTATCCTCACATGGTGGATTTGTGGTTTGGTTGAGTTTTCTCCCTTTGATAACAAAAGACCTCAAGGCTTTTGGACCAATCAATTCACCAACTCATTTTGAGATTTTTACCCCGAATTACGAGGTTTTGATCCTAATCTTTTTACAAGATGGTACGTAGGCAATGGGTTTATCCATCCAAACACAAAATGTAAATAACTTGTACATTCTCTTCTCATCTCTTCAATCATGTTTGCACAAATAAATTTTCAAAAAACAACAACCTTTACAACAAGTATGAAAAGGGCTCCCTAGGAGTACCTAGGATGTTTTGGGTGCCTAACACCTTCCCATTGCATAACCAACCCCCTTACCCATATCTCTGTTTCTTTTACTAGTTTTTGTTAAAACTATTAGGTTTTTGTTCGCTTTCTAACCATTCCTTTGGATAAATAGAAGTGCGGTGGCGACTCGACTTGTATGATTTACCTTGGATTTAGTCAATATTTCTAATGGTAACGAATACCCCACTACAGTACCGATCCTCCTTGAATTGCTTTTTCCGCTTCTTCCTCGATTCTCCTCTTATTCTCCTTGAATTTCTCTTTCCGTTTTTTATTGAGTGTGTGAGCGATGCTAAATGAAGCGTGTGAACTAAGATTGAGAGTGAGTAATTTCTGTGACTTTCTGTTAGAAAACGTTATTTATTTTCTCTGAACTGAAAACGGTGGATTTATGATATCAATGAAAAAATGGGAGTGATGAGTGATTAATGTTGGTTTTATAGAGATTTTAAATTTGTTAGAAACTCAATTAGAATTATGATCAAATGCACGTTGTAACGGTGTATTCGTGACCATTGAGTTATTGGTTAACTCAACGTTAATTAAAACCAGATTCGCCACTGCGCTTTTTTTGTTTCCAAAGGAAAAAGGAAAAGTACGAACAAAACCCAAAGATAAGAGTTTTCAAATCAAAACTAATAAAATGTCAGAGATTACAGGTAAGGGGGTTAGTTACACAGATGGAAGGTATTAGCACCCAAAGTGTCCTAGGTACTCCTAGGGAGCCCTTTTTTATGCGCAAGTATTTTGGTTGAAAAGATGTTTGCTAAAATATAGATTGAGGGGATGAGAAAAAAATTCATTTATTATACCTTTTCATTTGACAAGACCTTCGGTCTTATGCCCTATGTACCAACATAAAAATGAGGGAACAAAACTCAGTAGTTCGTGGTAAAAATTTCAAAGATATTGGTGGATTGTTTTTAACAAAAGTTTAAAGATCTTTTGTTATCAATGGGAGAATACTCAACCAAACATCCACCGATAATGAGAGATTTACAACATTTAAAAGGTAGGGCTCCAACTTGGATTCAATCAACAAGTAGGACACTAACCCCTAATAAATGGAAAGACTTACCATCAAATATATCATGGCATGGGAGAATTATATCTCAACCAAAGATAACTCAAATATAAATACTTCCGTTTGCAAAAGTTTAAAAGGTAAAGGCATAAAATGTCCAAAAGGATTAGATGAGGTTGTTAGTTCTTTTTGTCTTTTGAAAGTTAAGTCAATATGATTAAATTTATTCACAGGATTTATTAAGAAAATGTTTTGAAAATAAATGACATAAGGACAGAGTTTCTACTCATTAAAACAAGTCTAAGTTAAAAACATAAATAAAGAAGGTTTTAAAATGAGGGGGAGATTTGGAAATTTAAGAAATAAAGGAGGAGATGAAGGGATTATCCTAGACAAAGTTAAAAGTTTAGAGTTAAAAAGATCTGATCAATGGGAAGCAATCCACAAGACAAGAATGTCAAATAGAAACTCATTTCCTTTGGACTATTGAGCTAGCAACAAGCATAAGCAACATCCAAGCAATTAATATGAATATCAAGGCATCAAATAAAGATAGCCATAACATCCAAGCAAGCAGTCTTCAGTGTCTTCAAATGTATCAGATGAAATATTCCCTGTGGCAAACTCATAGAAACAATCATCAGATATAAATAATAAGATCAAAATAACAACTTAAGCACAAAGACAAAATAACAGATAAACCAATGAGGCTCTCAAGGCTTGTGTCAGATGATGGTATTGGCCAAGATAACTCAGTCTCAGATGATGGTATTAGCCAAGTCCTTTAAAGCATAGGGATGTTGCCTACTCTAAGTCCAAAAGTTCATATCAAGTCTCAGATAGAGGTCCAACAGTCCACCAACATATTTTTTAGAGTTTTGTTATTATTAGGTATTTTAAGGTCCTAAGACCACAAACAAAATAAAATCACAAGCACACAATATATACAATCACAAAGATGTGGCTTAAGTGAGCAAAGTGAAAAGGACTAAAACATAAACATCTTGCATGAAATGTAAATGGCAATGAATGATATAGGTACTAAAACTTAAATTACATTAAGTAAATGACATTAAAGATAAAATAGTAATAGAGAAATGTTAGTGAAGGATTCAATTGTTTGAGTCATTCTTTGGAGAATACTCAACCATCGACTCACAAGCATAAAGACATCATCTATGAGAAGGCTCCAATTTGGATAAACCAACAAGTATGCCACTAGCTCTCATAAATGGCAAAAAGGTTAAGTCTTCACACAATACCATGAGGAATGGGAGACTTACAATCTCACTTACAAGAATGATATGCCTTCGGGACAAAATTTAGCTCTATGTTAAGCAAATTTAATTGGTCCAAAGAACCAAGCTCCTAAAGCATACCACTAAAAAATGGGATGGACCTATCTCAATCAAACTCATGTTAATTCATCTGACACAAGGTCATTGATGAATCAACTAGCATTTTATTTGTATAGAAATTATTGGTCAATGAAGGATTGGGAAAGAAGAGGGATGAAGATGAAGAGGGAAATGGAAATGGGAACATAAATTGATCATGGGAGGAATTTCATTTGCTCAATATTATCCATTCATCTTGAGGGATGAAATGTACACTTCATCAACCCCCTAAATCCAATAATATTGATCAAATGGAAGTTCAAATCAACCATGATCAAGGCCAAACAAAAGATGAAACAACACAAGGTCAACCAAATGACTGAACAATATTTTTAAACAATTAAAAATCAATTTAAAAATAAAATAAAATCCATTTTAAAAAGGGCAAAACCTCAAATCCCTTCAAATTACCAAATAAATGGCCAAGGGATTTATCCTAGGTCAAAGGACCTTAGACAAAAAAATTGGGATTTTTTAGAAAGTCAGAAGTATTTAAAAATATTTAAAAACAAGTCAAAAATTATTTAATTCACAAAAAATATCAAAATTAATCCAAAAAATATTTCAATTCGGACTATGGAAGAGAAAATTATTTAAAGATTTTTAGTGAGAGTCACATATTTTTTGGATTAAAAATAAAATTATTATGAATAAAACAAAATTAAGCTATTTAAAAATAAAAGTCAGAAAATAAAATAAAAGAGAAAAAACAAGGGCCATCAGACCTCCCTCATTAATTGAGGTGGCAGATCTGATGGCCACGCGCATCATGTCCATGGTGCACCACAGTCAACACGTAGTAACATTGGTAATTCAAGTCAAAGGCCAAGATTAAAACATGGGAACTAGATCAGATGGCTTGGACTATGTCAATGCATCACCGGAGCCCTAGCTCCGGTCATCTTCTCTAGTGGCCTCCACCGGACTGGTCTAACTGAAACTTTCACAAAAATGGAAGATCCAGACATGGTTTTGAAGAGAAAAACACGAGGAGCAAGACTATGACCTCCATTTCTCCCAATTCTCATTATATAAATATATATGTGGAATTGAAAAATGAGGTGTATAAACTGAGTTGCTTCGACTTGACCTCAAAGCAACTCAATCTTATTGCCTATATTGGTAGGACTTCAGCCAACCAAAAATTAAGAGAAAGGATGGAAATTGAGGGAGAATATAAGAAGGAAAGTTTCTGAAAATTCACCTTCTGTTTGCAGTGATGAAGCTCGATCTCGATCCCAATTCAACTGGTCTTGCTTCTAATAGCTTGCAGGAGGTGATTTGGATGCAAAAGGGCTTTGAATTCTTGGAGTTTCAATTCCAAAATAGAATGGGAATCAAAACTTGATTTTCAAGAGAAATCTTCAAGAAATTCTATCAATGGAGGGTGGGAGTGTTTGCAGGTCAAAGATTGGGCCAAGGGTCCTCAATTTTGAGAAGAATGACATGTATTTATAAGCTCAAAGATTCATTTCCACGCACTTCCAAAAATTGGCCAAAAATAGCAACTTAGTGTGCATGGTTGCATGGGCATGTAGCAAGGCCCAAATAATGATGTGATCCAATTTCAATTCGTGTGCAATTGAAGCTGAAGTCATAACATGAAGCCATGCAATGTGAATTATCATTTGAGTGCAAAATTTCCAAAACAAACCGAACAAAGGAACCTTGCACAAGTCCCTCAATTTTGATTGAAATGCCATAATCTTGGATTCTTTTTAAAGCTAGCATGAAGGGGAACAACTTTTATGTTGAAACTTTTTCCATTTGGAGATTGTATTATGATTAATTTTGGTGTGGAAGTTGGAAGAGTCAAACATAGTTGAAAATTTTCTAAGTTAAAAGTCAAATGACCACTTTTTCCACCTTGAATAACTTTTTCTATGAGCTTCAAATGACTTTGATTCCTTCTTTAAAGTCGTATCTATTTCAACCCTATTAAATTTGGTCACAAATTTGACACCATTTAAATCTTGCATGAGGGAGTTATGGATTTTAGAAATTGAGGAAAATTGCTTGTTCAATGATGATGGCCCAAAATGACCTATAATGATTCCTCTTGGTAAATGCCTTTGCAAGTAAAATTTGACCTTTATCAAAGAAGAAAAGTTGGAGAAGACATATAGAAATTGATCATAAAACTTAGATGACCTTCATATCATAAAAATTGATCAAGTTATGGTTTTTGGAAGTTGACCTTCTATCTAGGATACATACAAGTGGACCTATAATCTTTCACCATGAAAAATGACTTTCCACGAACAATTAGCTATTAATTACAACATGAAAGTTGTTTGGAGTGTCATAAAGAGTAACTTTTATTTTGGAATCATTTTAATATGACAAATATTGTAGGAGATAGGGTCTAGGAACCCTAGATCTGACCAGTTGACTTTCTCTGGTCAAACTATTTGAACCAACTTGCAAACTTGAAGTTCCTTTGCTCTTAGAGGATTATTGAGGATAATATATGTATAATATGAAGTAAAATGGAGTATTCCTTGAGATCCTTGACCAAATGTTGAAGAAACTTGTTGAGGAAGTCACGCAAGATACCCAGATGAATTAGGGCTTCCAAGACAAACAAGCTTCAAACTCTTGATGAATTCTTGATCAAAATAACAAATAAAGAACATGGGGATCCGTATAAGATGTTTAGAACCAATGTGGGCCTTTTCTTTCTTGATCTCTTGCATCGAGGGTCTCAAACCCTATATGTGAGCTGGATAAGACAAAAATGGATGCACATACTACCTACAAAAGAAATGAAACTACACTAGACATATTTTTAGTATTTTGGTTAGTAAACAAATAAAAACAAAGTATGATTCAATCAAATATGTTTGGTGATCTCTCCCAATGCAAACCCAATGAATGAGGGTTGAGGAGGATACCAAGGTGTGATCTCAAAGCCAATGCAAATGATGAGATGGCATGAGGGATCTTAGGGTCAAAATTGGGTTCTTACAACTTCCTCTATTTAAAGACACTGTAGATAAGGATTTGAAGGTTAAAATCTTCATATCAAATCGGTAGAATGGACTTAAATAACAACATCAAGAAACGAATTTAGGTCCCTAAGAGACCTAATGATGCATATGATATGAATGCAAAAGATAATCTTGTGGGGAGTATTGCCGCAAAGGAAAAGAATCCGGAGAGACTAAAGGTCCACAGGAGCATAATGCATTCCATAAGGAAAACTCACTAGGGAGACAAAGACTCTAGGGATAAAAGGTTATGTGTAGGTCAGGTTACGAATTGCAAACTGCTGGAGACACGAGGGGATTTCCGTGAAAATAAATCAATGGAAAGACTCGGATGCAGGGAAAAGAAATCTTCATGTATCATGATAACACCAATACAGCAAAAGACATCCGCAGGGGAAGAGAGTAGATCAGAACGAAGCTGAAATACTCAAACAAACAAAAATAAATTCGATTCCACAAAGAAATATGAACCCAAACTCAAATGGGGAAGAAAAAACTTCAACACAGGAGTAAAAGAGATATATTATCTACTACTGGTTACTAGGTAGGAAGATAATACACTCAGACAGAGGGACATCTATTACCGGTTAGGGTAAACATATCAAGGATGACTCGCTGAGGGAAAAGAGGAATACTCATTACCGGTTACTGGGTAAGAATAACCTAATGGGAAAAAGAAACAAATAGGATTTATAAATACCGGTTTATTGGGCAGAAGACCAAAGAGAGAGTATTTGTCACTGGTTAAAGTGAACATATCAAGGATAAACTCAAATGGGAGAACATCCATCATTGATTAATGTGAACATATCAAGGATAGACTGTCGGGGAAAATAGGATTTACAACTACCTTTTTACTGGGTAGAATATCACAAAGAGGATTTATAACTACCTTTTTACTGGGTAGGAGACCAAAGAGATAGTATCCGCCACCGGTTAAAGTGAACATATCAAGGATAAACTCAGCAGGTGAGGATAGGATTTATTTCTACCATTTACTGGGCAGAATACCGAACAAGTAGGATTTACAACTACCTTTTTACTGGGCAGAAGACCAAAAAGAAAGAATATCTGTCATCAGTTAAGATGAACATATCAAGGATAGACTTGTTGGGGAAACGAAAAAACAAATCCGCTGGAGAAATCAAAGAAGTAAGTTACCTTTTACCAGTTACTGGGTAAATCACAGGTAAAGTACTCAACCATCAAGAAAGATATTACCGGTTACTGGGTAATAAATTCTCGGGGACCAAAAGATCTATCTATGTAAGAACTAGAAAGAAACGGTCAAACAAGACTCAACCCAATGAGGTTATAACTCAAGGGGAGTGGTTCCATCCAGATAATGAACTGGGGGGGAAATAGAAATAATAATAATCCATGAGGAAATAACTCAGTGGGGAAGAAGAAAGGATAAATTATTTCTGCTTAAGGGGCTAACACTCTACAATTGAGGGAGGACAAACACACCAAATCTGCACGGGGAAATAATATCACCAAAGCAAGGGATCAGAAGAAAGGTCAATGCGACAAAATGTATAATGAAATATCTGATGCTATGTTTTATGCATGAATATGTATATGATTATGGTGACACACGAGCACAAAGGATAAAAACATGTAGGTCCAAATCATCACAACTAGATACTCGGCTAATCTCAACAAGATGGGAACACCAACTGGAGAACCTGCTAGGGATGAAAATAAATCTGGAGGATAAAAATCCTAACTCAAAAATACATTTGATCCCTTGCGATGGCACAAAACCAATGTTCAAGGAAGACTGAGGATATAACAATCCAAAACAAAGCTCAAATCTGGTTAGGGAAAGGGTGGAGAACATGTATCCGACCAAAAACTGCTGAAGACTCAGCACTCAAGGGAAATGAAGAATATATGTGTGTGTGTGTATATATATATATATATATATATATATATATATATATATATATATATATATATATATATATATATATATATATGTGTGTGTGTGTGTGTGTGTGTGTGTGTGTGTGTGTGTGTGTGTGTGTGTATGTATATATATATATATATATATATATATATATATATATATATATATATATATATATATATATATATATATATATATATATATATATATATATATACACACACACACACGTAGCAATCAAAAGGACAAAAAAAAGATCCAACTCAAGACCCAACTCTCAAAAGAGGAGGATATTGCTAGGGGTAAGCGAAGATTAACAAAGATCTCGCTTAAAACTCAAACTCTCTGGGAAAGGAGAAAAATGCAGCTTGGTAACTTCGTGGGGAACGGGAGCACTGCTGAGAATATCAACCAATATGTTAAGGATAAGAGAGATCCATTGAGGATCCACATCTCAAGTTGAGGGATATATATACTTTAAAGTAACAAGTCAACGGTATGGGGAATTTTATGTCGACACCATATTAAATGGGAGACAACCCTGGAGGGGACAATATCAATACTGCTCAGAACCAAAAACTGTCTGAATGAAGATATGTTCTATCAGAAGATGGAACTCCATTGGGGATCTATGTCACAACGAGAGGCAAAACTCTGAGTGAGGGAACCAATCAATCTACTGGTGATTCCTCAAAGTCAAACTCTACAGGGATTCACTGGGGATTCAACAATCTGTCAAGATAAATCAAAGGCGACACGAGGATACAAATCAACAACCAATTCCTCAAAAGGAAAATAACAGTCATAAGACTCTTCTTGGAGATTGAGAAATAAACCAATTCCAAGGCATCAAATATAACAACCTGGTCTGCAGACTCATGCAGGGGAGAAACTACAACGGCTATGCAACAACCAATTAAAGGTGTTGGGGATCTGAAAACCAAATAAAAGTTCCACAGAGATCCAGGGTTTATTCACGAATAAATAAACTGAGGATGCAAAAATAATGAAAGTCTAGCTAGGGAAGGATGAACTACAAAGGTGAAATTCTGGTGTAGTCAGAATTCAGATGTTCTACTAAAAGTCATGACATCTGATCCAACATTGTAACTAATACAGCAAGACAGTTATACAAATTAAAACCCTGTACTCAAGCACACTTTCACAGTAGTCACAACATCTGCTACCGTATTACCTTAGAATGAAAGAACATTTAGTTCTGTCCGTCTAGTACAGAGACACAACAGAAATCAAATACCATACTTACTTCTGTTGTGTTTGGACAGTTATCAGCATGATATATCAATATTGAATTGCACATCACCTGTTACTGTATTTCAATTTGCTGGCTTAGTACTGGTGTATCCTAACCTACAAGTCAAACAAGGTAACCTAATTTCCACACATTAGGGAGCTGACAAATGTGCTAGTTGTTAGTTTCATTAATGGTAGGTTAGTTGTTATTTTCCTGAATTTTAGCTCAGCTGTTGGATTCCTTAAATTAGCCTGAGAAAAATACTGAAATAGAAAAACTAATTATCCTACAATTTAGCCCAAGCAGTCAGGTGTGAATGTTACAACATTCAGGTTGACATCCAGAACATATTCCTTATGCTGACTCTGTTATGTTCTTGAAACCTGACTGTGCTGACTTTGCTATACTGTAAAAGACTAATCAGTCTCTACTCCAGTATCAGCCTACATGAACAACTGTCAAGACATCCAGTTTGACAGTTTCACTATGATCCTTTGGCCAGGTCTGTTATCCTTTTGAGGATCAGACTTACTTAAATACTGAACTGAGATCACCATGCCTAAGGTTTAGTATATGCGGTCAGTGATGAATGTTAAAACATTCTGATTGACATTCACACAGACAGATATGTACCAGGTCTGTTATCATCTTGGTTAGCAGACTGCAATACAACCTGAGTTATGGCAGACAGGATTATAACATGCAGAAAGAAAACAAACACAGAGAATTGTTTACCCAGTTCGGTCCAACATGACCTACATCTGGGGGGCTACCAAGCCAGGAAGAAGATCCACTATCAGCAGTATTAATTCAGAGTTAAACTCCCCCGTTTACAACTCTTCACTTAATCCCTACCCAATGCAATCTATACCTAGGAACTCCTAGATAGAAACCTCCAGTTTCCATTCCTATCACTACAAATACAATGTAATGTTCAAACACCTTGAACTTGCTTCACAGCTTCATTCAAGAACATAATCACTCTTGCCTACAGGCTTTGAGTTACAAATACTCTCAGCTTTTACCACTGAGAAACACATGGTAACCTTCCCACAGATTGGGAGGTTTACCTCACACACACCCCTAAAAATTCATTCTAAGAGGCTTACAAAAACTAGGTTACAATATGCTATTTATAACCTAATCACCCAACTGGATTTGGGCCTTTAGAAATCGCAGCAAACTTGTTCTTTGCTGTTACAAATCCAGCAGAAAATTTCTGCTACAAACAAGGTCTTCAATCCTAAAATCTCTCCATATATATCTCCTTATTTTGAGCCTATATATATGTTCTGATTGAGTCTTTAAGACCTCCACATGGGAGCTAGGATATTCACCAAATATCCTTACTAATCCCAGAATATATACTGAATTAATTAATTCAGTTTTCTACACATGTACGATGTCACAGGCATGATGTCGTGACATCGTACATGACATGTTGATCCAGATGTTGAACTTCTTCAACCCAACATATTAAAACAACAGAGATGATTACATTATTTGTTTTACAAAATTAATGCCAATCCTAAGGTATTAACAATCTCCCCCTTTGGCAAATTTTAGCTAAAACAAATAAACATTACACTGGACAAAACATCCCATTATGGGTATGCTCTTCATCTCTGTCATTGACTCCACCACCACAAACACCAAGGTTGGTGTACATGAGGAAGTAGAGGAACACGGATCAGTTGTACCAGAACCCTTTCCCTCAACAGGAGAGCTTCCGGAAGAATATGTAATGCTGAGTACATAGATAATGTAACTCAGATCACAAGACACAACTGTCCTCTTAACTCAGATCACAAGACACAAGTGGTATACCCAGTTGGTGGATTTTGTGCCTGACACCAACTTCTTTTTGCTACCACAGTTAGCTTGCTTCTGGTACATTCTCAACCCCAGGACTGTATTTCTCTCCCCCTTTTTAGCTAAACATTTGTAAAGGCACCCCTCACAAAACCAGATCCAGACGCAGCTTGCCCAAACCTTAACATACCCCATGATTCTGAGGGAATGGAGTGTTTCACTTGTGAGAAGAAGAGGGCTATTACATCCTTTAAATAGTCCAGCCTGTGCTTAGGAATTAACGGTAGGAATAAATGCTTGGTCAAGATTCATTAATTTTTGCTGAGAAACAGTCAGAGAATCACCAACAAAATCTCAGACTATCTTTGAATACCTTTTATAGCTCTTGACTGTTTCTTTTCCAAAACAGCAGTTCCAGTGCATGGAGACTATTCCATATATGCAGTCAGACACGTTGCACGCGATGTCTTAACATTCCACGCGGCTTTTTCCTGCATTCTACCAGTATTCAACATTTCTCAAGACCCCTGTCATACCTCCAGTAGAGACTTGACATCTGGCACTGCTACAGCCAAATTCCCACACTTCAGCAGATGGTTACTCCCCCTGTACCACACAGCTGTAGCCATCAGGCTTATTCTGATTTATCAGAATTAGACACATCACCCTTATAATTCCTAATGACTTTAGGATTCAGAAGGAATTGACAGCATTGTCCAGGGCAATGTCATGACATCCGGTCAGACATTCTTCTGCTCGCTCAGCCTTGACATACATCACAGCATCCTGATAACTAACAAGGTGCCATACCTAGTTATCTGAGAATACGTAGACCACAAGCTTGATGACAAAGCTCCCCCTGTCATGGACAACCTGCTCCCCTCTTGAAACTTGGAGGTCACACATGAGCATATCCAACACCCCAAAGTTGGACCTTCACATACTACCTGATTCAAAGAGAATCCAGACCACTTGATGAATGGAAAACATAAGACGCATCTTCATGTCTTCAAGAGTACCCCCTCTGTTCAACCCTCTTGGCTGACCACATCCACACTCTGTGTCACTCTCTCTTCTGACCAGAACAGAAGACCCCTTCACAAGATGTTCTAACATCAGCTGGGACATCCTTCACAACATATAAAGGAACACCATCTGATAGTCTTCAGATATCACTGAGTCACCAGCTTGATCAAGAAGAACCCAGACATAAATTGGGACATATACATTTTCATCCCATTACAAGAGATAATCTTCCATAGATAGCTCAGAACTCCTACCACAAGCTCCAAGAGATGAATAGAAAACACCTCCTTTTGTCTTCAACTTACTACTTTTCTGCTCAAAAGTAATTTGTCTCAGACTTTCCTCAAGAATAATCAGCTGCCATATGTGGATTATCTTGATTCTTCGAACTCACTTCTGAGATAGACCAAATGCCACTGGTTGATTACCTCCTTCATGAATCCTCATATGAAAAAGTCAAATGCCATTCTTTGACCTCTCCACGTTTATCAGACCTCTCCCAAGGATATTCTGACCTTCCAAGTGAGACTTGAACTTCAAGCTACATGTTGAACAAAACTTAGATTTTCTAAGACATGAACATGTAACATCCTTTCTATCCAGCAACTCCAAAGAACTGCAACGAGAACGACCTTTTTGAAGTATCCAATCTACAACCCTGTAGACCCTTCTATCTCAAGTTGATGTGTCACTTCACCAACTAAGAATCTGATGTTGAACCAAATGTCACAACACTGTGTTTTGACATTTAGCTGTTGAATTCAGCTCCTTCTTCTGCCACTTGAAAGAACTTCCTCCCTTCACAGAACAAGAGTTCAATGTTCTCATAGACTTGATTGTAGAACCAAGTTTGAGTAAACAACCTCCATCCTGCAGGTTTGCAGTTAAGTCATCCAAGCTCACACCTTGATGAATCCCTGCTTCTTCTCCAAAGACATCAGACACTCTGATGCATGAGTCTTCAGAAGGACCAGTTAGAAACTAACCCTTCAGCTATACCAAGGATTCCACATCCTAAAGCAAGGTTGTTTCCATGATGTCAAGACTGCTGCCACTTGTTCTTGACTCCAGAGTGTGCATAAGCTAATGCACTTCCTTACCTAGATCAGAAATAAACTAATCCAAGTAACCACCATCAAGACTATGATATCTTCTTCTTCTTGTACATACCAAGGTTGAATCATGTTTCTTGCCAGGAAACCTTTTCAGAGATCATATGCTTTTGCTGCCACCAAAGAGATAGATCATAAACCCATGTACTATCCTTCCTGTGATTCTGCACAGGGTCTTGAAGAAGAGATGTATCTTTAAGAACATCAGTTATCTTGAGCTCCAAGGATAATCAATTACATACTTGTACTTGGCACAAGTTGACATTGATCTTAAATCCTTTCCCAATATTCCTTTCAGATACTTCCACCATAAGACTACTTTGAAAATACTCTTCTAGTGTCAATATCTTCTGCTTGCAAGCACTTCAACAGTGTTTAAAATCTTCTCAGATTAAATTCACCCTTAGGAATGAGGGAGATGAATTCTTTCTTGCACATGTGTCACACCACCACCAGAACCCATGTGACACAGGTCAACAGCCAACCAGGCCCTAGGCTGACCAAATGTGAGGAGGTTAACCAAAACTCCCCCTCAAATTAACAGTCATGGAAACTTCACACCAATATCCATGCATTGTACAGACATGTCTCAACATGACATACACCATCCCTACCAGTGGCACCTAACTCTATGAGTTATACCTAGACATACTCCAATCACACCAATCAGACTTCAGCTGACATAAGTACTAGTGAAAGACAACAACACTAGTCCATAGTAGATATGCATTGCTAGAGCATACTACCTCAACCAACCTCTGAATCTTCATATTCTCACTCCTTGAAGGAACTGCCACTTCTGATCGTGGTGTTTGAATAACAAGATTCATGGTCCCAATCCTCTTAAATGGAATAGCAGTCAGGTTACCCTATTATTGACTTCTATCATCCAGGGAACTTGTCTTCCAGTACACCATAGTACTTCAGGAAACAACTATCCAACCCTGATCAATCTACAGGAATAAGGCACACAGCGGGGATTACACAGTGTCACATTTCAACCAGCTCCACTTCTAGAGATCAGACTTCTAAAAGGACCTTCTTGAGCACACAGTTGACCCTACCCTTGTCAACTTAGCACACACAGATGTCTCCTCTTCCAAATCAGGAGTAGGTTATCAAACCAAGGTATCCCTTTGTTTGATACCTAAACACATCTGCTCTTCAACCAGTAGCTGTCTACTTGTTGACCAGCATGTTCTAACATCACATAGAACATGAGTTTAACCTCCTTGAAGCAAACCCTCCTTGAAAGTTTTCAAGGTCTTCATATGCACTACCCAGGAGAGTACAAGAATCAGTGATCAGATGATTCTTACCAAGAAGAGTGGACTTGATGAGACTCAAGTATCTTTGACATATTCAGTAGAATATGATGAAATCTTGAATACAGCAACCTTTCATCCACATGGGGGAAACTACATCAGAGTTTGAGTTTTGCCAGGTATTATGCAGCGAAAATCATAATACAACTCAACCAATAAACACACACTTCATCAGATCAGCCTCCAAGAGCATACCAAGTTTGAATATGATTCAATACTTGCACAGCTGTCCCACACAAAGGCCAATTGCCAATCTCCAGAGGCAGGTGCACACAGTTCCTGTCATGAATAGTCCATCCACCTACTTCAAGGGACCATTCAGGGAAACCACAGAATCATCTTCAGGTTCCAACACCAGTACTAACATAACTTCTTGCCAGATACCAGAAAGTATCAGCCATGGATCTCATCTAGAAACAGAATAGGATGCCTGCTCTGATACCAATTGAAATTCTGGTGTAGTCAGAATTCAGATGTTCTACTAAAAGTCATGACATCTGATCCAACATTGTAACTAATACAGCAAGACAGTTATACAAATTAAAACCCTGTACTCAAGCACGCTTTCACAATAGTCACAACATCTGCTACTGTATTACCTTAGAATGAAAGAACATTTAGTTCTGTCCGTCTAGTGAAGAGACACAACAGAAATCAAATACCATACTTACTTCTGTTGTGTTTGGACAGTTATCAGCATGATATATCAATATTGAATTGCACATCACTTGTTACTGTATTTCAATTTGCTGGCTTAGTACTGGTGTATCCTAACCTACAAGTCAAACAAGGTAACCTAATTTCCACACATTAGGGAGCTGACAAATGTGCTAGTTGTTAGTTTCATTAATGGTAGGTTAGTTGTTATTTTCCTGAATTTTAGCTCAGCTGTTGGATTCCTTAAATTAGCCTGAGAAAAATACTGAAACAGAAAAACTAATTATCCTACAATTTAGCCCAAGCAATCAGGTGTGAATGTTACAACATTCAGGTTGACATCCAGAACATATTCCTTATGCTGACTCTGTTATGTTCTTGAAACCTGACTGTGCTGACTTTGCTATACTGTAAAAGACTAATCAGTCTCTACTCCAGTATCAGCCTACATGAACAACTGTCAAGACATCCAGTTTGACAGTTTCACTATGATCCTTTGGCCAGGTCTGTTATCCTTTTGAGGATCAGACTTACTTAAATACTGAACTGAGATCACCATGCCTAAGGTTCAGTATATGCGGTCAGTGATGAATGTTAAAACATTCTGATTGACATTCACACAGACGGATATGTACCAGGTTTGTTATCATCTTGGTTAGCAGACTGCAATACAACCTGAGTTATGGCAGACAGGATTATAACATGCAGAAAGAAAACAAACACAGAGAATTGTTTACCCAGTTCGGTCCAACATGACCTACATCTGGGGGCTACCAAGCCAGGAAGAAGATCCACTATCAGCAGTATTAATTCAGAGTTAAACTCCCCCGTTTACAACTCTTCACTTAATCCCTACCCAATGCAATCTATACCTAGGAACTCCTAGATAGAAACCTCCAGTTTCCATTCCTATCACTACAAATACAATGTAATGTTCAAACACCTTGAACTTGCTTCACAGCTTCATTCAAGAACATAATCACTCTTGCCTACAGGCTTTGAGTTACAAATACTCTCAGCTTTTACCACTGAGAAACAAATGGTAACCTTCCCACAGATTGGGAGGTTTACCTCACACACACCCCTAAAAATTCATTCTAAGAGGCTTACAAAAACTAGGTTACAATATGCTATTTATAACCTAATCACCCAACTGGATTTGGGCCTTCAAAAATCGCAGCAAACTTGTTCTTTGCTGTTACAAATCCAGCAGAAAATTTCTGCTACAAACAAGGTCTTCAATCCTAAAATCTCTCCATATATATCTCCTTATTTTGAGCCTATATATATGTTCTGATTGAGTCTTTAAGACCTCCACATGGGAGCTAGGATATTCACCAAATATCCTTACTAATCCCAGAATATATACTGAATTAATTAATTCAGTTTTCTACACATGTACGATGTCACAGGCATGATGTCGTGACATCGTACATGACATGTTGGTCCAGATGTTGAACTTCTTCAACCCAACATATTAAAACAACAGAGATGATTACATTATTTGTTTTACAAAATTAATGCCAATCCTAAGGTATTAACAAAAGGGAACAACACAATAACTCTACTGGGGATGATAAATTTCTTGGGGAGTAACTCATCGATCAATGTTGGGGATGAACGAAGAGTTGTTGGGGAGATAAAATCACCAACAAACTGCTTGGGGAAGACAACAATGCTTCACACATCAAGACTTATCGTTCTTAGATTGTTGTTGACATTCCTTTTCGAATTCGATGTTCTTAAAGTAAATGTCATATTATTTAAGAAAAATGTTTATTCATTGATTTATTTATTTCAAAAGTATCATCATCAAAATTCAATTTTATTACAGAAACAAATAAGAATGATAAATAATTGGATAAAATCTCAACTTTATTTAATAGAATGATAGTATGCAAATGGCGGGACCCCATGGATATTTACAAAGTTTGAAAATGGTAATTTTCGTGGAAAAGGGATACATTTAATACAATGACAACTACTCTCCATACTAACTTCGAAATCCACTGTGCTCTTATCTTCGGTTAACAATGATGAATCAGAATCAGATGACTGTTCAAAAACTGCTTCAAAGATCAGGCGTAACCGGATGCAGTTACTTGCCATAATCCCTAATTTTTGCCTAGATTGCCCCAAGGTGGGGTACTCAATCTACCGGGATAAATTTTTTGGTTTTATGTCTCTAACTTTTGCCTGGATCGCCCTTTCGGGTTTTCAATCCACCGAGACACTCATTTTTTCCTAAGTCGCTCTTTGGGGGTTTCAACTTAGCGAGCTATTCTTTTCTTTTTTAGGCGAAGTATTTATTGGTTGCATCAACATTCATAGGATGCATGAACTCTTCACCATCCATAGTTGTAAGAATCAATGCACCGCCTGAAAATGCTCTCTTAACACCATATGGGCCTTCATAATTAGGAGTCCATTTGCCCCTAGCATCAGGTTTAAAAGATAGAATTTTCTTGAGCACGAAGTCGCCTTCTAGAAACACACGAGGTTTGACCTTATCAAAATCTTTCTTCATTCTCTATTGATATAGCTGACTATGACACATGGTAGTCAATCTCTTCTCTTCAATCAAATTCAACTGATCATATCTGGTCTGACACCATTTAGTTTCGGTCAACTTGGCTTCCATCAAGATACGCATTGATGGGATCTCAACCTCCACGGGGAGCACAACTTCCATGCCATAGACAAGAGATAAAGGAGTTGCTCCTGTTGAAGTGCGGACGGATGTACAGTACCCATGCAAAGCAAATGGGAGTATCTCATGCCAATCCTTGTACGTCATAACCATCTTCTGGATAATCTTCTTGATATTCTTGTTCGTAGCTTCAACAACCCCATTCATCTTGGGTCTGTAGGGAGAAGAATTTATGATATGCAATCTTGAAGTCTTTACAAAGAGCTTCCACCATATTTTTATTCAAGTTCGATCCATTGTTAGTAATGATCTTACTTGGCACACAATAAAAGCATATAACTTGATTCTTGATAAACCTCACAACAACTTGCTTGGTCACATTTGTGTATGATACCACTTGAACCCACTTTGTGAAGTAATCAATAGCCACCATAATGAAACGACGTTCGTTCAAAGCTTTGGGTTCAATCATGCCAACCATATCAATTCCCCACATGGAGAAAGGCCATGGAGAGGAAATGACATTCGAAATTTTCGGAGGAACATGAATCTTATCTGCATAAATTTGACACTTGTGGCATTTCTTCACAAACTTGCAACAGTCAGATTCCATTATCAGCCAATAGTAACCTGCCCTCAACATCTTCTTTGCCATAGCATGTCCATTGGAATGAGTACCAAAGGAACCTTCATTGACTTCTGTCATCATGCTTCGTGTCTATCCACGCATTTGACCAAAACCATATCAAAATTTATCTTATAAAGCACATCACCATTCAGGTAGAAGTTGACAGCTAGTCTTCTTATCTTTCAAAGATGCCTCAGACGAGTAAATCTGACTTTGAAGGAAACACTTGATATCGTAATACCACGAATTTTCATCTCTGACTTCTTCAACAGTAAACATATAAGTTGGCCTATCAAGACGCATCACAGTCAGGTTAGGAACGTCATTCCAAAACTTTTCCACAATCATGGAAGCAAACATTGTAAGAGCATCTGCCATCCGGTTTTCATCTCGAGGGATATGATGAAACTCAACCTTTGTAAAGAAAGTTTATATCCGCCTTGCATAATCTTTATACGGTATCAAATTGGGTTGGTTCGTCTCCCATTCACCTTTGATTTGATTAACTACCAAAGTTGAATCTCCATAGACGTCAAGATATTTGATCCTAAGATCAATGGCTTCTTTGAGCCCTGTGATTCAAGCTTCATACTCATCCATATTGTTCGTACATCTGAAGGTCAATCTAGTTGTAAATGGAAAATGTGTGTCTTGAGGAGTAATAATCATTGCCCCAATGCCATTACCATACAAATTAACAGCTCCATCAAATATCATGCCTCAACAGGAACAAGGTTATGGCCTCTCTTCAAGCAATGGTTCAACATAATCTTTCATCTTCAAATACAAAATCTCTTCGTCAGGAAAATCATATTGCACTGACTCATAATCTTCAATAGGTTGGTAAGCCAAATGGTCATCCAAGACACTACCTTTGATAGCTTTCTGAGCTCGGTATTCAATATCATACTCAGATAACAACATCTGCCAATGGGAAATCCTCTTAGTTAAAGCAGGCTTCTCAAAAATGTACTTGATTGGATCCATCTTGGATATCAACCAAGTAGTATGATTCAACATATATTGGCACAGACACTTAGCAGCCCAAGCCAATGCATAGTATGTCTTCTCAAGCATAGAATATCGAGACTCATTGTCGGTGAACTTCTTAATAAGGTAGTAAATTGTATATTCTTTCTTACCAGATTCATCTTGCTGACCCAAAACACAACCTATACTCTCTTCAAGCACAGTCAAATACATGATCAAAGGTCTTCCTTCAACAGGCAGAGACAGAATAGGAGGTTCAAGCAGATATTCTTTGATATTGTTAAAAGCTTTTTGGAAATCCTCGACCCAATCACAAGATTGATCTTTCCGGAGGAGCTTGAATATAGGTGCACATGTGGCAGTCATATGCGATATAAATCTTGAAATATAGTTCAAGCGGTCGAGAAAACCTCTAACTTGCTTCTCAGTTTTGGGCGCAGGCATTTCTTGTATTGCTTTGACCTTGGCAGGATAAACTTCAATACTCTTCTCGCTGACAATAAAGCCCAACAATTTACCAGAGAGAACACCAAAAGTACACTTATTGGGGTTCAAGTGGAGTTTATACTTCCTCAAACGCTGGAACAGCTTCAATAAATTCTCAACATGCTCTTCTTCATTCCTTGATTTAGCAATCATATCATCAACACAAACCTCAATCTCTTTATGCATCATATCATGGAAAAGAATGGTCATAGCTCTCTGGTACGTTGCACCAGCATTTTTCAAACCGAAGGGCATCACTTGATAACAGAATGTTCCCCAGGGTGTAATGAATATGGTCTTCTCCATATCTTCGGGTGCCATCTTGATCTAATTATAACCGGAAAATTCATCCATAAATGAAAAGACTTTAAATTTAGATGTATTGTCTACCAGTATATCAATGTGTGGCAGAGGAAAATCATCTTTCCGACTATCTTTGTCCAAATCTATAGAATCAACACACATGCGGACTTTTTCATCCTTCTTAGGAACATGCATAATATTGGCCACCCATTGTAGATACTCAAAGGTAACAAGAAAACCAGCATCAATCTACTTATGCACTTCCTCCTTAATCTTCACTGCCATATTAGGATGAGTTCTTCTCAACTTCTGCTTGACCGGCGAGCATTATAGCTTCAACGACAATATATACTCCAAAATATCGGTATCAAGACCTGGCATATCTTGATAGGACCAAGCAAACACATCAGAGCATTCCCGGAGAAGATCAACTAACCCCTTCTTAACTTCTGGACAAAGCTGAGACTCAATCCTAACTTCCTTCATATCTTCCTCGGAACCCAAGTTGACTAATTTAATATGCTCTTCAAACAGATGAATGGTTCTTTCCTCGTGCTCAAGCAAACGGGACAACTCATCAGACACATCTTCATCATTCTCTTCCTCAGCTTCAAACACAGGAAAATCGAAGTTTAGAAAGGGAGTAGGATCATTATGTTCAATGCGTTTGAGAACCAACCTACATAATCATTTGATATTTTGATCTTAGAGAAATGAGGTGCAAACAAATGTTATGCAGATATGGGAAAAATTATTATTTATTTTTTATGTTTTTTGTGATTACCACTTTTAGAAAAAGCAAAAAGTAAAAACAAACATCATAGATGTGGATGAATAAAAATTGTATTTTTATTGATGATAAATTTGAAAATGCCCAAGAATGTTTCACTTCTCCCTTAGGCATAGGAGAAGGATTTTTCTTTCAATAATAAAACGAATTACTTTGAACGGTGCATAACAACAGGTACATCCACAGCAACCCAATTGCTGCAAGTCTGTCTGTGCGTCACAAAGTTGGCACAAGCTTCGTCTTCATCGTCATCTTCAATAGTTGCAGCTGAGTGTTGTTCATCTCCATGAATGAACCCTCCACTACGGAAAACTTGTTGCATAACATTGACACTGCTGGAAAATGGCCCTTGCTGAAATCCCAGCCCAACTTTGTTCTGGTTCTCAATAACCTCTACAACACGACCCCATGTGTCAGTGCCGCCAGCCTGAACAACCTCTCTTGCATCTTTTAGAGAATACATGGATGCCCCGGTCTTCTGCAGCTCATCAGCAATAGATAAAGCTTGGGATGGCATTCCAACTTCTTCTTTAGCTTCCACATAGGTGAAGGATGATAGATGGCTCACCAAAAACGCTTTCTCTCCACCAACAATGACGAGTTTGCCGTTCTTAACAAAATTCAACTTCTGATGCAAAGTAGACGTTACAATACCTGCCTCATGAATCCATGGCCTTCCCAGCAAACAGTTATAGGCCGGGTGAACATCCATTACTTGAAAAGTAATTTGAAATTCACTTGGACCAATCTTAACTGGAAGGTCCACCTCTCCAATGATAGTTTTTCGGGAATCGTCAAACGCTTTTACCACCACGCCACTATACCTCATAGGGGAGCCTTGATAAGACAATCTTACCAAAGTTGACTTGGGCAACACATTCAATGACGAACCTGTGTCAACCAATACATTAGACAGAGCGTCCTCTTTGCAGTTCATTGAAATGTAGAGTGCCAAGTTGTGATTTCTACCTTCCTCAGGAAGTTCTTCATCACAAAAGCTCAAATTATTACATGAAATGATGTTGGCAACAATATGATCAAACCGATCCACTATAACATCATGCTCTACATATGCATGTTCCAATACTTTCAGCAAAGCCTCTCTATGCGCTTCGGAGTTCATCAATAACGATAACACAAAAATCTTTGATGGTGTCTGGAGTAGCTGTTTCACAACATTAAGCTTGCTCTTCTTGATTAATCGCAGAACCTCATCATCATCATTAATCTTCAACCCGTTGGATTCACCAGACTGAGAAGTTGGAACATTAATCGGATCAACTGCAGGAACATCTGTTTTCTTGCCCATCACAACATCTTCCACAACTTTTGGAGATACTAGGCCAAATACACGACCGTTACGGGTCACCTTAATGGCATATGCATTGCTTAGCACTGAATTCATGGTGGGAAGAGGAACCTTTTGCCCATTCTTAATCATGGTGGCATTGTATTTATAAGGTACATCTTTACCGGATGAATATGGGACGGGGACCGCTAACCATATTACCAACGGCGATACCAATTTGTTGTCAATCTTGTTGCTATCATACTATATAACTACTCGCTTTGGAGTCTTGATTGTTGGCTCTGAATTATACCTTCATCTACCAATTTCTGAATACCCCTCTTGACAATCAACCATCATGGTCATGCTCACAATCACTGATCAAGCACAGAGTTCTATGGATCTCTACCAAAGACTGGCGAATATGACGAACATCAAAAACTCTGAATTTCCCAGGACAACCATCTACCATATTTACAAAAGCATTTCCATGAGCGGGCAACAGATTTTCTTTGACATTAGGTGCTCGGTCCTTAAAGGACACCATACCGCTCTTGATCAGTTTCTGAACCTCATGCTTCAAAGGATAGCAATTTTAATATCGTGGCCAGGAGCTCTCTGATGAAACGTATAGTGCATATCAGGCTTGAACCACCATGGCAAAGATTTAGGAGTATGTGGAGGATTTCTTGGTTGAATCAGATTCTTGACAACCAAAGAAGGATATAATTCTACATAAGTCATTGGATTAGGGTCTAAAGTGACCTTCTTACTCTCGAAATTCTGATGATGATTGTTGTTATTGTAGTTGGTATGTTGTTGTGGTTGATGTTGATGTTGTTGCTGAATAGGAACTGATTGATTTGCTAAATTATTGTTGAATACCATAATAATTGATGATACCTGATGATGTTGCTGGCGAGATTGGGAATTATTCTTCGCAAGAGGCCTCATATGCTTCCCCAGAGACATTTCATTGGCTTCTCCTTCCTTCCTTTTGGAGAAACTACCACCGTATTTGCTCGAAGAAGCTTCATCCTTAGATAACCAGCCCTCTCGGACACCTTCTTCTAACCGCATCCCCATGTTCACCATTTCGGTGAAATCATTAGGAGCACTGTCAATCATGTGTTCATAATAAAATGAACTCAGAGTCTTCAAAAAGATCTTGGTCATTTCCTTCTCCTCCAAGGGTGGGCTAATTTGAGCAGCAAGCTCTCTCCATCTTTGGGCGTACTCCTTGACATCAATGTTTTTGATGAATTACAAATTGTTATTGATGTAAGTCATGAAGCATCATTCATGAAGTTGATCCTAGTTTGGCATGACATTATGGCTAGCATGGTATAGAAGTTTTTGAAGCCTTTTGGAGGTACAAAGATGGGAGAGCCTTTGAGGATGGAGGAAAAGAGTGGTATTAGGGTTTAGGATTAGGTAGTTGGACTTTGGTCAACTGTTTGACCAAAAAGTCAACAGTTGACCAAAAGTCAACTCTAGGTCAAATGTGTCTTTTTGTGTAGAATTTTGATTTTTACTCCTTTGTAATGTGTTTGAATGTTTGTAATGAAATTTGGATGCTTAGGAATATAATGTAACTTGTTTCACAAGAAAGATGACTTTCCCTCTAAAATATGACCTTTAAAAACTTGAAACATGTTTGAATATGAATCTTGGTCCTTGAATGTGAACTTTGAATTTGAATTGAATGCATTGAACCCTTGAATGAATTGAATGCATTGAACCCTTGAATGAATTGAGTCCATAGAACAAGAGTCCATCCATTAATATGCATGACCTAATAAGAAAATAGTCAACAAAAAGTCAACCTTCCATGGTTGATTTTTATTGACCAAAGTCAAACCTGCAAAATTCTTCTAAATCAATTGTCCAAGATATAGTCAAACATAATCAAAATGTATATATCAAGAGTTAGGGTTTCAAAAGACTTGATCCAAGAACAACGGTCCACCAAAACCTTGTTGTGCCCATAGCCACAAGTCAAAAGGTAGCATGATTAGCACAAGCTTGCAACCCATAGTTTAGTACCTTGTATCTTAAATAAGAAGCCTTTGAATCAAAAGATTTTTTATTTGAAAAAATGCAATTGTAAATGAATGACTTAAATGACTATGATTGTGTAGATGAATCATAGACCTAGAGGCTGATGAAAAGTGGAAAAAAAGTAGGAAATTTTTTGGGATATGACTATATATATATATATATATATATATATATATATATATATATATATATATGTCCGGAGAATTTTAGGACCGATTATACTTTCCGAATTTTGATATTATCGCTGTATATCCTGCGATTTTATGTGACTGAAGAATTATTATGAGGTCATGTAGTGAGTTTCATACTCAATTGACTGAGTTTTGAAAGAACGAGACAAGTCATAATCGTTGTAACGTTTCTGGAACAATCAAGAGTCCCGTTACAGAACAATTAATAATCGATTACATGCTACTAATGGCCACTAAAGCCATTAAAAACACGCCCTTTCAAGATCCAAGGAGGAGGACACGGTTTGCATATAAATAAGTCTTGAAACCAACAATCAAAATGAGGATAATTGGTGAGAGCAATATACATGTAAAACTCAGGGATCCCAAAAATGGAACTGATCACTTCATCCTCCCCAATACCAATCACAGATACATTAACTAGTCATTTGTTAGCTTCCCTGACTAGCATCAGGAAGGTTAACCTTTTAATGTTTTTAGCAAGAACACATAACGTCCATTGTGGGACTCCGATAAAACTAACCCGGATTACACCTCTTTACCATCATTCTTTCAATTTTCATACAAGAAAAGGCAATCATTGTGGATCAATTCTTGTTTCTGTCATTGCTGTCAGTGACCCAAAGATTTTTAATTTGTGTAAATGTCTTAATCCTGAGGTCGAGTCAAATTCATTTTGGTCCTTCCATACATAGTAAAGGCTGTTACAAAGTTACATGAGTTTCTTACTACCTCTGAACAACATATTTGAATTAAAAAGCTTTGTCCATGTCCGCAAGATATTATAGAGTCATTATTAGAAGAAGATGGTTCACAAGAATGCATTCAGGTTAAGGCCATATGCATTCCTAGTTCAATGGAAAAATGTGTTGAAGCTGTGACTCTCTGTGTGTCTTTAAGAGAGACCTACCTTGATATCATTGCAAATGAACTTGGTTTTGAATATGGTGCCAACGTTCTGATTTCAAGGAATATAGGTAAAGCTTCTTCTAAGATGAGACTGTTCTTTGCTGCTCCACAATCATATCTACTGGATCGGTCTTTTATATCGGGAAATGCAAAAGAAACCATTCGATTTGAAGGATCTCTAATTTGTTGAGCATGAATGTAACTCTTGATTTGTTATAATTGAAAAATATTATTTAATTGGATTGTTTTTGTTGAGCTTGAATGTAACTCTTAATTTGTTATAACTGAAAAATATTACTTAACCTTTTTTCTTTGCCACTCATGTTAATAATGTTAGTTGCAAGCATATGCATATTAATTAAATGTTCTCAGACATAAGTAGCTTAAAGCCAAAGGCACTAAGGTTGCCAAGGTGCTATAGCATGACCATATTGTCGATGGAAATGAGTTTGACTAATTAAAAGACTTTATGGCACTACAGCTTACACAACAATATTATGCCAAAAGTGGCACATGCTTTGCAATTTATATGTAGTATAGCTGCATGCTTTTCTTGTTGCATTGTTCAATATGCGGGTAAATTAGGGAACATGCTAATATTTTATATATTATTTGTTTCCGTTGTTTAGGATATTTTTTATAACCTTGACATATATGATATACATGAGAAAGTCTCCATGGGGACTCGAACTCTTTCATTTTGATTTTATAAAAAAGCATTGTGAAATAACGAGCTCAAGCTTGAAAACGTGAATTTATTAGAAGAGATAGTCGGCAAAGCTAAGAAAGTGGACTCATGCGAGTTTATGCTTTAAAATTAATTATTTTTATTATTAGATAAGTCTAGCTAATTTCTCTGTCATTTGTAACTAATGATCCATTTAGAATTTACTTTAAGCAATGGGTATCACTATTTTCTTCTGCGGGGGCGGAAGGCACCTCCTCTTTTATAAGCTTTTAAATTATGTAGGGTAGTTGTCGGAACAAAGATTGGACATGGATTTACCCTCTAATAAAAGTAGGGACCGAGATAGACGAAGACCTCCACAAGAGGTAAATCGGCTGCGGCAGGGAAATGTTAATAAAACCTTTGGCCTAACTGAAGTACAAGCTACTTGAAGCCTCTGGCATAATCGGCTGTGGTAGGGCAAAATTAATTAAACCTCTAGCCTAACTGAAGTCTAAGCTACTTGAAGCTTCTGGAATTATTAATTGCGGACGGGTAACATTAATAAAGCCTCTGGCCTAACTGAAGTCCAAACTACTTGAAGCCTCTAGCATAATCGGTTGTGGCCCGATAAAGTTAATAAAACCACTGGCCTAACTGAAGTTAAAGCTACTGGAAGCCTGTGGCATAATCGGTTGCGGTCGGGTCAAGTTCAATAAAACCTCTGACCAATGAAATCCATTATGTAAACATTAAACTTATGGCCGAGTTATGCAAAATAAAAGCCTCTGACCTCCATTTAACGCCAACCCCTATAGGACTCTGAACATCGGTCATGCAAAATAAAAGCATCTGACCTTCATTTAATGGCAACCCTCATGAGGCTCGGAACGCCAATCATGCAAAGTTAACATACCTCTGACCTTAAGCGGTTTGGTTAACTTATCATTGACCAAATATCTGACATGATCTACTCGAAGTTAGCCGGTCTATTTTCAAAATTAACAAGATCCCTCAAATCATTAGGGCCCGATTCGTTGGGGCTTTAAACCTATACGGTACAAATTTCAGCTAAAAGACAAGTTGACTCGCTTAGAGTCGGCCATTTTATCTGATATTCATTCAAACAAATAATTTGTTATCAAAGAGATAAAATGTATTAGGTCTACATAACAAAACCAAAAGGACTAACACATTATTTTCGGAGGATCAGGAAAGCGTCCAAACATTACAAAATATATCCGTAAAGGATGACTAAATGATTATGAACCAATGCTCCGATGAGAAATCTCTTAATTTAATCAAAGAATCTCAAGCATTGGACCCCAACTCACACGGGTCATGTAAAAAATGAAGCAAGACATACTCAGAATTTGCCAACATGTGATATATCAGAATTTGGTTACTACTAATATTCGAAAACAAACATGGAAATCACAATTTTGATCAAGCTTTGGCTTAGTTAAAATGGACGTAAATAGGTCGAGATCCCACTAGGGCTCTCCGACTTCTCCATGTCTAAAACTGACCGAGTTCTACGACACCAAATAGATCGAGATCCCACTGGGGTTCTATGACTTCTCCATGTATAAAAGTTATCGTGTTCTACAACACAAAATAGGTAGGGATCCCACTATGGCTCGCCGACTTCTCCATGTCTAGAACTTACCGAGTTTTATGACGTCATATAGGTCGAGATCCCACTAGGGCTCTCCGACTTCTCCATGTCTAGAACTTACCAAGTTTTACGAGGCCAAATAGGTCGAGATCCCATTAGGGCTCTCTGACTTTTCCATGTTTAGAACTTACCTAGTTCTACAACGCCAAATAGGTCAAGATCCCACTAGGGCACTCCAACTTCTCCATGCCTAGAACTTACCGAGTTCTACGATATCAAATAGGTTGAGATCCCACTAGGGAAATCCAACTTCTCTATGTTTAGAACTTACCAAGTTCTACGATTCCAAATAGGTCTGGATCCCACTAGGACTCTCCGACTTCTTCATGTTTAGAACTTACTGAGTCCTACGATGCCAGATAAGTCGAGATCCAACTAGGGCTCTTCGACTTCTCCATGTCTAGAACTTATCGAGTTCTATGGCGCCAAATAGGTCGAGATCCCACTAGGGCTCTTTGACTTCTCTGTGTCTAGAACTTACTGAGTTCTACGATGCCAAATAGGTCGAGATCCGACTAGGGCTCTCTGACTTCTCCATGTCTAGAGTTTACCGAGTTCTACGACACCAAATAGGTCAGGATCCCACTAGGGCTCTTCGACTTCTCCATGTCTAGAACTTACCGAGTTCTACGATGCCAAATAAGTCGGGATCCCTCTATGGCTCTCCGACTTCTCCATGTCTAGAACTTATTGAGTTCTATGACACCAGGTAGGTCAAAATCCCATTTGGGCTCTCCGATTTCTCCATGTCTTGAACTTACCAAGTTCTACGACATCGATAGGGTGAGATCCCAATAGGGGCTCTCTGACTTCTCTATCTGACTTCGTCATATCTAGAATCCATTGTGTTCTATGATCGAAGTCCCGCCTGGGATCTTTGATTGTTTTGCATCACAAGTTCATCAAGGTTCTCCGACTTCTTTAAAGTCGTTAATATACCTGGTATACAACGGGAATTAATCTATCCTCAAAAACCATGAACTTAAGTGGAGTCTTTAAAACGATTATGACAAATGTATGTTACCTGGAATAAACTCAAAACACTTCATCCTTACAAGCCTTGTGCTTTGGGGGCTTATGTACAACTCGAGAATTTTAGGACTGGTTATACTTCCCAGGTTTTGATATGGCCGGTGTATATCCCGAGATTTTATGAGACAGGAGAATTATTATGATTCGGGGCAGTGATTTCCATACTCAATTGACCGAGCTCTGAATGAACGGGCCAAGTCATAACCGTTGTAACGTTTATGGAACAATCAAGGGGCGGAAACCGTTACAGAACGATTAATAATCAGTTATATATCACCAATGGCTACTAAATCCATTAAAAACACACTCTTTCAAGATCCAAGGAGGAGGGCAAGGTTTGCATATAAATAGGCCTTGAAACCAACAATCAAATGGAGTACAATTGGGTGAGAGCAATATGCATGTAATACTCAGGGATCCCAAAAATGGAGTTGATTACCTCATTCTCCCTGATACCAATCACAGACGCACTAACCAGTCATTTGTGATCTTCGTTGGCTAGCATCAGGGAGATTAACCTTTTAATATTTTTAGGAGAAACAAAATAAATAAATATATATACTAAAAAACTAGTATATGATGGAATCAGCGGTATACCCTGAACATAAACAAGAAAAAAAACAAAATAAAAAGGAAACATAAGAAACATTAAGAATAACCTTGTGACACATGTTTTGCAATAGTTGCCAAACCATTGTAACCCAATATTAGCAGTGGATCAACACCCCTAAAAACGATTTTTTTTAAAATAACCGACTTTTTCAAAAATAATTTAAAAATAACAATTATTTCAAAAAGAAAACAAAATAATCACATTTAAAAGAGGATGCGGCGGAAGATCCGGCACATCCCTTAAACATGAAGAGGAGGCGCCCAAGGTATTAGCGCCTGCATTGGGCCCCTCATGAGGAGGCGCCAATGTCCTTGGCGCATGAATTGGCCCTCATGAGGAGGCGCCAACGCCTCTGGCGCATGTATGGTGCTTAAGTGGAGGCGCCAATGCCTCTGGCGCCTGCATGTTGTTGACATGTTGGGCACCTAGCCTCTTGGAGCATGCATTTTATGCCTTCTCTATATAAATACCACGTATTGGATGCAATATTTTTCACACAAAATCATCCCCTACTACCATATTTTCTATAATTCAACTCCTTCAAGTTTTTGTGTTTTAACCATGTCTACATACATTCAAAAGCGAAATGCCGATGTAATATTTTCCGCCGCTGCGGATCCGATACAGATTCGTCTCTGGAACACACATACGTTTGAACGTCTTAATCGGACGTTGTACAGTTGGTTAGAGGGAGAAATTGGAGATGGTGAAAGGATTAGAAGAATACAATGCCCTGTGTCCATGTTCAACCAAAATGGAGAAGTGCGCGAATGGATGGATATTAAGACCGACCAAGACGCTCGTAGGATGATGCATTACATGTTCAAAATTGTTTTGATGGTTGTAATCACATAGTTTTTGTATTCTAATTGTTTTAATTGTTTGTGTTATTATTTATGTAATGGTATTTTCATCACAGACGTCTAATATGAAATAAATTTAGTTTTTCATATATTGCAACAGAGGTACATGTGAATCTATCTAGTTGTACTCGTTCCAACACTAGGACAGTTATTATGATTGTGACCTGGATGACGGCATGAACTATATAATCTAACCATTTTGTTCGCTGTATCCATTTGGTATCCGGGTGTTGTTTGGGCGACCTTTTTCTTCCTTCGCATAACTTTGTTGTGCTAGACGATGTCCCCTTGATATTCTAGCCAGTAATCCTCTTTTACCACTACGGAAAAACTAATTTTATAAAGATTTGATAGGCTTGTGACTTTGTAAACTTCATATAGAAAGTAGGATGGATCCCTTCGAACCTTTGAGCATGTCGCAATGACATGGGAGCAGGGCGTACGAAAGACTTTGAACTTTCCGCAGTCGCACCAACCTATATCTAGTTCGACTCTGTACTATCCCATCGGCGTACCCTCATTGTGATCCATGGACTCGATAACACTATACCAACCTTTAGTGCGGTCAAACACCGTAACCATATGTGTGTTTGCTTTGGCAGCTTCATGTCTAATGAATTTCATTGAAGCATCACTTAACAACTGTCCAGATTGCAACACTGAACTCCATTTGAAGCGTCTGGTTTCAAACAGCGCCCCTAGCCTGAAATATGTTGCCTGCACCAAAGCGGTTATAGGTAGGTTACGGATGCCTTTGAAGACAAAGTTCATTGATTCCACAAGATCTGTTGTCATGTGGCCCCAACATTGACCGTTGTCGTATGCCCTAGTCTACTTCTCCAATGGAATACTATCGATCCACCGTACTGAATCTTCGTTTGACAATCTTATTTCTCCACGGTGGTGTTTGAAAGAAGGTTCTGATAATGCGTAACCTGCATTGACAACTTCTTCCGCAACGTCTTATCTTTGATTTCCCGCATGAAATTCTGAGCAATATGTCTAATACAGAAGACATGCGTCGAAGGAGGATTATGCCAGCCATTATCAATGTTATATATGCATTGATGATTGAAGGGTGTCTGTCGGAGATCAAACATAAGTTAGGCTGAGGTGCAACGTGCAATCGGAGATTTCTTAGGAAAAAACTCCATCCATCAGCAGTCTCCCCTTCAACTAGGGCAAAGGCGATTGGAAAAATGTTGTTGTTTCCATCTTGTGCAACTGCCATCAGTAACGTTCCTTTGTATTTCCCGTACAATCGTGTACCATCAATTTGTATAATTGGTTTACAGAAAGGAAAAACTATGATGCATGGTTGATACGCCCAGAAGAGACGGTGGAATATTTCATTTCCAACAACACACGTCTCGTCTGGTGTATACACGGGCAACATTTCCAACTTGACAATAGTCCCTGGAGCATATTATTTTAGAGCCAACAGGTATTTTGGAAGTTGTTTGTAAGACTCCTCCCAATTGCCAAACACTTTTTCAACAGCCTTTGTCCTAGTTATCCATGCCTTCCTATATGATGGAGTGTACTTGTACTCTGCCCTAATATGCGAGATTATTGTACTCACCTTTAACGACAGATTATCTCCAATGACATATAATATTTCATCGCATATTAGCTGAGAGATTAATTTCCAATGATTCTGCATTGGGTTTGTCATGATGCATGTGTGATATGGACCCATGGATCCAATCTTTTAAGACTCGCTCATCTTCCGATACGAAGCTGACAACCTAAAAAGGTAGTGCTCATTGTACAATAAATTTTGTATCTCAATGCGTTAGTTCTATCAACTCTGAAATCAACTGATAGTTGCATGTGAAATTTTTTAATGGCTTTTACACACTCCTCTTTGTGCAAAATGTGTCTCCTTGTTTCAAAGATCCTTGCATTTGCACATAAGGATTGTACCATATATATGATGAAGGTTCATCGGAACCCAAATTCAACCTTATCATGTGTTGGGGTGGACAATATACATGACTAGCTGGTATTGGCTCCTCTTCCTCATCAGCGTTCACCAATGAATCAACCATGATCTCGGCTTCTTCTTCTTCGTCATCTGGAACATTCACCTCAGCTTGTTCGTCATCAGTTTCACAAAACACTTGTGACTGATCAATGAACTGAGACACTTGTTGTTGATGTGGTAATATATACAACTCTATATCTTTGTACCCAGATTGTTCCTGAATGACAAACATATGTTGAACATCGTCATCATCTCAAATCTTCTTCTGATAAAACTTCACCTGGTTTTCTGCAAACCAAGTCGGATTTTTATAGATGATTTAGCCCACATTATTGCACTGCAATTTATTTTCTATTCTTTGTTTCAGATGTGAAAATTTTGATCGTCGATTTATTGTAAACCGAGTTACCTCTGTGTTGCGAAAACAAAAACCGAATAATTGATGATCAAATATTTCACCTTCGATATGGGCACTGATCATGTAATGTTGTGAGGAAGACATTTTTTTAAAATCTAACTTTCTTTTCTATACTGAAATTGAATGCATTTCTAAGTTGTTCATTTGCACAGACTTAAATAGCGTAAACGTTGAATGCATTGATCACTCGGTTCGTCTGCACAGACTTGACCATGCATGCAGTGACAAGAATACACAAGAGAATCTTTGTGGCAAGGAATCTATGTGGAAAGGAATCTCACAAGAGAATCCTTTCCCTAATAGTCCAAAGATGCGCCCATTCCCTAGGCGCATAAAGCAACCTAGGCGCCAAGAGCTAGGGCGCCCCTTCTCTACAACTACTCCTAGGCGCTAAGAGGAAGGGCGCATTTTCCTTGCATGTGACTATTCACATGCAGGCGCCAAGAGGAAGGGCGCCTCTTCCTTGCATATGAATATTCACATGCATGCGCCTAAGAGTATGTGGCTACTCTACTTTTGTCATTTCATGAAACCAATCACATGCTTCGTAGGTTGCAAACCTAATAACTCGCTTATCTATAAATAGGCTTCAAATCACAATATCAAATCATCTCCAACACTACTCATCTATACTCTTTCTTTACCATATTATTTGTCTGCCACACTCAAGCTCTACAACATCAAATCATGTATTTGTTGACTATGGGTGATGAACACAGAGGAACACTCGAGAATATCTCGACATTTGTATGTTATCACTGTCTTTTTACTTATTCCATTTTTAAGTCGTATACTTATGTTATCTATGTTTGTATTATATATTACGTTTTCTTATTGTATTTCTTACTTATGTGTTATTAGGATCCAAAGTGTTTTCGATGCCGTGTACATGAATATGTACCCCCCGATCATTTGATAGAACCATATATTAGAGGATGTGGATTTGGAAATCTCTTCAACATTGTCTTGTACTTGGTGGACTACAAGTTCATTCTTGCTTTGTTGGAGAGGTGGAGACCCGAGACCCACACATTTCACCTTCCTATCAGTGAGTGTACCGTCATACTTGAGGACGTATACATATTGTTGGGTCTCCGTATAGATGAAAAGACCGTGAATGGTAGAGTTAACCAAGACAACTCTATCTACAACGAATTATTGGGTGCCCCTTTGTGCGACGACCAAACTGAGGGAAAGTCATCCGGTCAAGCAAGGGGGCAAGGTATAAATTTAAAATACCTTAAACAATATTATGCAAGTATAATATTGTCCGAAGAATCAACCGAGTACGAAAAAATAATTAAAGCTCGGTGTTATATTATGATTTTATTTGGTAATTTTTTATTTCCAGAAAGTACAGGTAATTCAGTAAATATTATGTATTTACCTTTGTTATGCAACATTAATTAGGTAAACACATATAGTTAGGGTTCAGCTGTGTTGACCCATTTATATAGTGCAATGTGTAAAACTGCAAAAAAGAATACTTATACGTTTTTTTCATGTGTGCATTTGCTACAAGCATGGGGTTGGTCAAGAATGTTGTCACTCGCCCTGATAAACGAGAACCCATTCGTGTTCCCGTTTGCAACAAAGTAAGTCTAACACTTTACCATTTAATTAATTATATTTTATATTAAAATTAATTGTAAATAATATTTTTCACTTTTTTTTATCTAAGGTGGTCAATAAGGGGGATGAACTACAATAGGTGTCTGAAACACACTATTGTAGTCTATCGCAATCTATTGGACCACATTGGACCTGACGATGTAATACTCCTACACAACTATATTTTAATTTAAAAATACTTATCAAATTATTTATCATCTAATCGTTTCGTATTGTTTTATAGTTTATTTGGAGGCCATATCTGGGTCTTGATCATGATGTGAACCATGACGATGTTGCAGTTTGGATAACAAAGACACCGACTATCTGGTTCACTACGGTGGAAATGAACCGGAGTGACTGGGTCAAACTACAGTTCGGCATGCACCAACAGATTCCAGAATCTCCCACGTGTTTGGGGAATTAACATCAAAAAAGGGTTGATGCACAATGGGATTATTCAGACTGGAGAGACTTTGCAAAAGAGATGTGTCGTCAATGGAGGAATCGACGACAACACATCTTAAACGAACCAGGAATCCATGATGCAAGACCAATTCAACAATATATGGCATGGTTTAGGTCGGTAACAACTCAACAATTTGTATCTAAGCCGCGGTATTTGATGGATCCACGCCAACTAGCTTCGTCATCGTACGTCCCACAACAATTCTCCGCCCAACACCAATGTAAAACCACCCAAACCTAACAACCAACCTCACAACATCAACCTACCACATACACACAACAACCAAACACCCAACCTCGCAACCCGTTTATGTCATCCACCCAACAATCAACCACCCAACGTCGCAATCCATTCATGCCACTCACTCAACCACAAAACCAAGAATCAAACCCTATCCACCAACAACCATACGCTGCAACCACAACCGTCTATAGCCCAGATGATTCATATGAGTCACTTCATCGTGGCCCCCTAACAATGACCACTCAAACATCCCATCACCAAAACACACAACCATTGTTTAACTATAGTACGCCCCAGGAACCATTGCTTTGTTTCCAAAACGATTCAATGTTTCAATTTGGGTAATTATACCGTCCCTAATCCACCCAACCCCATCGACCTAACTACGGTGACATATGCACCGAACTCCATTGTGGAAGTGTCGTTGGCTAGAGCCCCTCCGGATATTGAGAACAAATGATGACACATCTGTCAAGTACCGCTGGAACTTCCGCCGGACCTTCACACCAGTCGTCATTCGACCAGGTCAGCACACAAAGACCTCAAACACCTCAAGAAAATCGTGGGAGACCTCGGAGACAAACTAACGCACCTGGATGTGGAACAGGGGGACGTTTCGATCGGGCCGATCATAAATTTTTGTTAATCTCATGTAACAATTATTACCACATGAATAAAAAAAATTACATTATTCTTTTTTATTTGATAGATAAAAAAAATTAAAAATTAAAAAAAAATAATACAATGGTGTATGCGCCAGATGAATTGGTGCATACATCACATGCACCATACAGGTGCCAGAGGCATTGGCGCCTCCTCATGAGGGTCAATGCATGCGCAAAGGGCATTGGTGCCTCCTCATGAGGGGCCCAATGCAGGCGCCAATGTCTTGGACGCCTCCTCTTCGTGTTTAAAGGATGCGCTGGTTCATCCGACGCATCCTCTTTTAAATGTAGTTATTTATTTTTATTTTTTTAAAAATAATTGTTATTTTTGAAAAAATTGATTATTTAAAAAAAATTAAAACCCTTTTTTTTTCTTGTAGAGTAGATTTTCAAATAATTGACTTATTTTTCAACTAGTCAAAATAGTACCATTAAATGACTTATATAAAAGTTACATTGAAACATAAACATCTATTACTTTTACATAAAATAAGCATAAACATTGAATCTAAAATAATTTTAGATACTAAATCCATGTCATTTATTTATTTAATAACTCAAAAAGAACAATCTAATACTATAAAAATGACCGCTCAGTGTAATTTGTTTGTCTATTCAAAACTAACAGAAAGTTGCTTAAAAATTTTGTAGAGAAAGGAAAAAAGCTACTATAAAAATAGGCTAACAAATAAGATAATAGTATGTAATAGATGGAAAATTTTATATTTTAAAAGTCAAATACTCTAATAGTGGTTCACATAAACATTTTTGTGCCAAAAATAATGCATAATCTTTCAAAGTAAAATTATGTCACCTTTCACTTATAATTAATATATTGTGTAAATGAAATATCCTACACAACTATAACATTAATTTTTTGAATTTTTTAATCTAAATAAGTAACAATTATTCATTGTATACTTTTTAACAATGTTAAAATTCAAATTGAAACATTCAGTCTTAATGTGCTAGTGGTGTTCTAGTTGATCTTATTTTTTATTTACTTTGGGATTAGGATAAAGCTTTGTGTCTTTTGTGGGTATCAGGTGTATTTTTCTGCTTTTGTTTGTTTTTGTTTATAACGGTTGATTTTTAGTTGTGATTATTTTTGTTTTAAAGCTTAATTAATTAGAAGACTCATGTGTCATCATCTTTCATTTTGATCACCAATATAATACGACTATTTATAAAGAAAACAAAAATGGAATAATTTGTTTCACAAAGTTAAATAACTATAACATTATTTTTACTAATTTTGTAGATCTAAATAAGTAATAATTATTCTCTCTAAACTTTTTAATAATGTCAAAATTCAAATTAAAATATTCAGCCTTAGTGTGCTAATGATGTTCTAGTTCATCTTTTTTTTAATTACTTTTGAATTAGAATAAAAGTTTTGTTCCTTTTCTGTGTATCAGGTTTATTTTTCTAATTATTTGTTTATGATGGTTGATTTTTAGTTGGGATTGTTTGTGTAAGAAGTCATATTTTGTTTGTGATTATTTTTTATTTAAAGGCTAGTTAAGTTAGAAGACTCTTCTTTGTCATCTTTCACTTTAAAAGCTAATATAGTACTACTATTTATAAATAAAATAAAATTGGAATAATTTGCTTCACAAAATTACATAACTATAACACTAATTTTTCAAATTTTATAGATTTAAATAAGTAATAGTTATTCTCTCTAAATATTTTAAAAATATTAAAATTTTAAATTGAAACATCCGACCTTAGTGTGTGTGGTGTCCAGGTTGATCTTATTTTCTTATTTGCTTTTGGATTAGGATAAAGTTTTGTGTCTTTTAAGGGTATCATGTGTATTCTTTTTCTTTTGTTTGTTTTTGTTTATGGCGGTTGGTCTAGGAAGACATATTTTGTTTGTGATTGTTTTTGTTTTAAAGCCTATTTAAGTTAGAAGGATCTTATGTCGTTGTCTTGCATTTTGATAACCAATATAGTACAACTATTTATAAAGAAAATAAAAGTGGGATAATTTGTTTCACAAAGTTACATAACTATTAATTTTGTAGATTTAAATAAGTAATAATTATTCTCTCTAAATTTTTTAATAATGTTAAAAACCAAATTGAAACATCTAGCCTTAGTGTGTCGATGGTGTTTTGGTTTATCTTACTTTTTGATTTGCTTTTGGAATAGGATAAAGTTTTGTGCTTTTGTGGGTATCGAGTTTATTTTTCTGCCTATGTTTGTTTTTGTTTATGGTAGTTGATTTTTTTGTTGTAATGATCGTGTATGAAGTCATGTTTTGTTTGTGATAACTATTTATAAAGAAAATAAAAGTAAGATAGTTTATTTCACATAGTATTTGGTTTAAAGAAGGATAGATGAAATTAAAGAGGGGGAAAATTTAATTAGAGTAAAGAGAATGTTTATTCAAATAATATTAATGAATTACAATGCAAAAAAAGAGTATATATGGTTAGAAAAACAACTAATTAACTACAATTCAAAAATGTCAAGTTATAATAGTATGCTTGTGTTGCAAGTCACTTACTTGCATCAAATCAATTTGCCACGATGGTTTAATTACATTGCAAATACTCCTCCTAATTCAAATCAAATAATATTTTCATTCTCGTCAATCTTTTCAGACCTTTAGATCTTTCTTTCTTCAATGACTTGGCTAGAATATCTGCAAGTTGTATTTCAGTCTTGCAATATTCAATCTTTAACTTCTCCTTGTCATCTTGGTCTTGTATTGAATTATATTTTATCTTTATATGATTGCTCGTCCCATGGCTCATTGGATGATTTGCTAGATCAATTACAAGTTTTTGTCAACTAACAACTTGATCTTCCAAACTTCACTAACATTCAATTCTTCCAACAACATTTCAAACGACAATGCTTGGCAGGATTCATGGGAGGTTGCTATATACTCGTATTCACACGATAATAGGACTATTAACCCTTGTTTCTTTGAGCTTCATGATATTTAAGCTTCTCCAATCATGAAAAAGTAACTAGTTGTACTTTTCCCATCATCTTTAAGCTCCATGATATTATGTATTTGTCTCCTTACTTTAGTTCTACTAGTTTGGAATGAATATGCTTACCAATCTCATACTATGGAAAATATCAAGTCTAGTGTTGCATAAGTAACTTAGTGAACCAATGATCTTCTTGTACAATGTTTCATTTGCCAATTCATCGTTTGAGTTATTCTTCAATTTCGTTCTTGCTTCCATGGAGTAATTGCAGGGTTGCAATTGGTCATCTTTAACTTGTTCAGGACATCTTCTACATATTTCTTTTGGTAGAAGAAAATTCTATGTTTTATGTTTACAAATTCTATACCTAGAAAATAAGCCAAGTTTCATAGGTCTAACATCTCAAAATCATTCTTCATGTTGGTCTTAAACTTTGTCACTTCATTTTCATTTTATTTTGTTATCAACATATCATCCACATATAGGCATATAGTGATTTGATTTTGTTCACTTCGGCCTTTCACGTACACATCATGCTTTAATGTCAAAATGTTGAATTCTAGCTTTATTAAAAAGTTGTTGACTCTCTTATTTCGTGCTCTAAGTTCCTACTTCAATCCGTACAATGCCTTTATCATCCTGTAAACCTTCTTTTCTTGCAATTTGATGTCAAAACCTGGTGGTTTCTTGACATAGAACTCCTCTTCTTGTGGTCTGTTGAGAAAAAGGTGACTTCACATCCAACTGATACATCTTTGAACCTGTGTGCTACAATAGCCACCACAAATCTTATTGTTTCAAGTTGGGTAACTAGTGCATAGACCTCATTGAAACCTATTCCAAGCCTTTTGATAAACCTATTTGTTGCTAGCCTTGGTTTTTACTTAGTTATCTAACCATTTGGCTTGAGCTTTAACTTATAAACCCACTTTACATTTATGGATCTCTTGATTGAATGATTTCCCATCTCCCATGTGGGATTTTTCTCAATTTCCTTAAGCTCTTCCCACATAACTTATTTCCAATGTTCATCTTTCAGAGCTTGATTAAGGTAAGTTAGGTCGCATTTAGTTGTCATGACTTTGTCAACAGGTCACCATTTTCACCTTGGATTTGTCAGGAAATTTTTCATAGTCAATTAACCTGACTAATTAATTTATGGCCCTTGTTGATCTTCTTTCCTTCTGAGTTTGTGCCATTTCATTTTCTTGGTCATCTTGTGAAGTATTGCTTATGTGATTCGGGATTTCACCATTTTTCATTGAGATGTTTGAACTTTCAACCAGTCTTGTCATTTTATCTCATTAAATTGTACATCCATACTTATCATCAACTTATTCTCAATTTGTGAAAATAGTTTTTATGCATCTAATGAGTGATAGCCTATTAAAATCATAACTTGACTTCTATCATCTAATTTCCTTTTGAGTTTCTGAGGTATGTGCGTATAACCGAGTGAGCCAAAGAGATTGAAGTGTACTACACTTGGTTTTAGACCATTTCATGGTTTATAAGGTGTCTTGTTGCTCATATTCTTTGTTGGATTCTATTAATGACGTGAACTACGGTTGACGTTGCCTCCCCCGTATATGGTTTAGAAATTGTGTTGACTTGAGCATGTTTTTTTCTATGTCCAATATGTTTTTGTTCTTTCTCTCAATAATTCCATTGTGATGAGGTATGTAAGGATCTATTATATTATGCTCAATTCTTTCCTTCTCACAAAATTATGCAAATTAGGTTGAGTTATATTCACCACTTTCATTAATTCATAACCTCTTAGGATCATATTCATCTTGTTTTTCAACTGACAACTTGAATCTCTTGAAACTTATGAATACTTATTTCTCCATCAAGTAAATACACATATACCTGGTAAATTCATTTATGCAGGTTAAGAAAAATAAGTAACCTCTCATTGACTTTACTTCAAATGGTCCACATGCATCTGGGTAAATAATATCCAACTTCTTCTTTGACTTCATATGCAATTCATGCATGAATGACTTCCTTGTTTGTTTGGATACACTACATTTTTCACATAGTTAGCTTGGTACTTTAATTCGAGGTATTCCATACACCATTTTATGCATGAGCATTAGGCTAAGGCTCTTAAATTTTAGATAGCTGTAACTTTGAGGCAAAAGCTAGTTTTGAATCTTCAGTTGTGGTTGATTAAAGACATTGATGGTCAAGCATGTTGATCATGACTTTGAATGTTACATTGTTCAAAAGAGGGGACTTCACGATTAATTTAGAACTTCTACCAAACACCTTCAACTCCTTGTCTTCAAATCTCATTGTATAATTTGTTTCAATCAATTGACCAAATCTTATCATATTACTTGCCATTTAAGAAACATATATCACATCACTTATTATTTCCTATACCATCAATTGTAATTGTACTGTTATCTACAAATCTAATTAATATTTTCATTAATTTATCAAGCTTGATAAACCAATATTTTTTGCATATCATATGGTTGCTACAACATGTGTCAAGATACCATACAACTTTATCTTGTGTCAAATGTGTATTAGCCATTAATATGACCTCCTTAGAATCATGTTTTCCTGCATGTGCAAATTATGTTTCTTCTTTGTCACTACCATGGATTCTTTATTGAAGTAGTAGTCTCTTGCATAATGATCAAACTTTTTTGACAATAACGTTTTACTTCATTCATATCCACCTTCTTCTTGATTTTATTGTTGTTAAATGCACCATTTTTGCTTGTATTTCTTAAATCTTTGAATTCTTGCGAACACCTTCATAACCACACCTCTTATTTTTTCCATTTTTCTTTCCCTTTATTGGTCTTTGAGTCCTATTCTCTCATCTTCTTGAAGAACTTGGCTTGTAGGGATTGTTCTTTGATCTTATTAGAATTCCTTTATTGTGTCCTTAACTCATAGGTCTCCAAGGATGCTTACAATTCCTCAATCTTTATCTCAGTTAGGTCATTTTATTCTTTAATTGCCACAACTATATGCTCAGATTTTGTAGCTATATCTCTCAACACCTTCTCACATTTCTGCAGTTCAGTTATCTTTTCACCACAAGACTTCATTTGGTTGATCAATGACATTGTTTCTTGAAAATAATTCTACAATTCCTCGCCATCATTCATTTGTGTTCTCATAATGCTTCCTCAAATATTTTAATTTAACCTTCTTCAACTTCTCATCACTTTCATGTATATTGTTGAGTGTATCCCACACACCCATTTCTATTTCTTATTCGATTGTATTCTCAAAAATGTTTGAATCCACGCATTGATGGATTAAGAATAATTCATTCCCATATTTCTTGTTCAATTCATGATGAGCTATCTTCTGCGCTTTTGGTGCATTGGTTTCCAATGCTAAGAACCATTTGTCATAGTGTTCTCCCTTAAACATTCACACATTTATCGGGAACTAATTAGAGAGTGTGCTTCCATTTTCTATTGATGAAAGCTATGAATCAAATTGGTACTCTTGATACAAATTTTTGGGATAACTTGTTTCAAAAGGTATTTGATTTAAAGAATGATAAATAAAATAAAAGAGGGGTATAATGAAATTATATTGGAGATATTTCTTATTTAAATGGTTTTAATGAATTCCAATTTATATCTAATTAATATAAATTCATAAATGTCAAGTTGTGATAATTTACTTATGTTGCAAGTCACTTATTGCAGCACAATTAAACGGCCACTATTGATGAATTACTCTGGCAACAAAATTGAGATATATTTTTATTAATCAAATATTACTTAAAATAATGAAATGTCTCATAGGATTGTGCTTCTTGTTTTATGTCTGCTTGTTTATTTTGATAATCGTATTAGCTAGTAATAAAGTCTACTCATCATTAGGCCTTAGCAACCACTTAGATTTGAGCGTTTTCATTACTACATATTTTTACATGCATAAAAATCAGATCTTTGACCTAAATTCACTGTAATATGGTTCAAGTAAACAATTCTAAAACTTTAATCAAGAAACTCATGCAAACATCATTCAAATCAGACAAATTCTTGACTCAATGATGAAAAATTTATTTTCCCAAAATTGCAAATCTAGAAGCATGAATCAAACAAAGAATTGGGTGACTCGAATCATGAATTGAATGATTAAATAAGAAATTTCCACTTGAAGTGTGATTTGAATCACCCGCTCACCATATTCAAATGCTAACATGTAGCTCTTATGACACTTGTTAGTGTACTAAAGGTAGAAAATTTATATTAAAAATCGTATATTCTTTTTCTAAAAGAAATATTTTTGAGAATATATATATATATATATATATATATATATATATATATATATATATATATATATATATATATATAAAATATAAGTGGGGTTCAACTTACTCCAACAGTGAGTTTTGTTAATTTACTCTAAATCATAGCATTTAAATTGGATTTAATCGAATGGCTAATTAAGTAAAATGATAATTTAACCCTTAGATTATATTCAATTTAAAGGTTGTGATTAGGAGTAAGTTAAAAAAACTTACTTTTGGAGTAAGTTGAACCTCTCTCTCTCTCTCTCTCTCTCTCTCTCTATATATATATATATATATATATATATATATATATATATATATATATATATATATATATATATATATATATATATATATAGAGAGAGAGAGAGAGAGAGAGAGAGAGAGAGATAGATAGATAGATAGATAGATAGATAGAGAGAGAGAGAGACACATACACACAAGTCTTAGAAATACAAATACAAAGGAGTAGATAATAGGCATTAGAGGTACCAAGTTTCCCTTACAGACAACACCACAAACCATAACAACAAAAAACACATTCGAAAAAATAACATGTGAAACAAAAAAACCCAAAAATCCCGACCACCAAAAAAAAAATGAACTGAGATCTATGCATCGATATAAGAGGTTAGGTCCAACCAACACTAAAAGATAACTAGAAACCAGCCTCCTGCAAACCACTAAAAACACTCATCCCCAAGGTTGAGGAAACAAAACTCAAGTTGCTATTAAATTAGGAAGATGATATGGTTCTTCAGCCAATCATAAAAGGTAAAAGAGTATCTAGAAGACTTTTCAATATCTTACTTCCAAGAAGAGAAGATGCTCTTATCGATGAATTCGTCCATATTTACTATCACTCTCGAAACAAAATAGAATCATTCTAAGATTTCAAGATGGATCAAACCAAATAATGTTAAATCATAATCACGCGAACTCTAGTTCTATATGTTACCTCTAAACATATAATAACCTCAAACACCATAGAGAGTTTTTTTGGGAAAACCCAAAAACCAACCAAGTTAGGTGAAATTTTATACAATAGACTATCCACCACCTAACAAGTAACAAAAATATTAGAAGGTCACTCAAAAATACCAAGGGAAAAGCACAAGAGGTACCATCTGGATTGAGAATGCTACTATGTTTGAATAGGCTCTCTCTCTCTCTCTCTCTCTCTCTCTCTCTCTCTCTCTCTCTCTCTCTCATGGAAATCTTATCTTATTAGAGATGGCAATAGAAAACAACCATCTTAGGGAGAGGGGGGGGGGGATTATCTCAAATTAAGGGCACAAACAAATCAACTCTTGTCATGAAGGTGTTATCACTAAGACATGCTTTAACAAGGGCATTATAGGCTGAAGCAATCGATTAGACATCATTTGTTCCATGGCGCCACCACCAAAGGTCCATGTCCAAGGAAAGATTATAATACCCTAGATAAACACAAGGAGATTAGTTACCAAATTACATTCCCAATCAAAAAGGCATATTCTCCACTAGAGATCCCAAAACATCGCCTTGTATTCCCATCGATCAAGTTCCTCTAGTTTTAAATCTTGTTGGAGGGAAAACTTATATATAAATGCGAAGGAATATACACTACTACAAATAGTAGTGGTAACGAAAGGGTGTCATAAAAAGTGTCACTTTTTCCTACGATTGGTTTACTGACCGAGGTTAAAATTTGTTTGAGCATGGGTTCAAATTCTAGCAACAACATTTTGAAATTTTCAAAATGGCGCGTTGTATGACTTTTTCCCATGGTTATAATACTAACTGAGGTAAAAAGCCCAACTTTCCACCACAATTGCGCCTTTAACCCGATGGGATAGGTGTTAGGGATAACTTTCTCCCCAGTTTTTAATTTTAATAATGGGAAAATATAATATATCTTCTGTCACTTTACTACAATATTTACATGTTAGGCTGAACGAAATTTATTTTAAAGCATACTCGATCTATCTCATAAAAAGTATCTCATTTGCATTTTTTTCTCTGTCTCAAAGTAAATCTCTTTACATTACTAATACAATATTTATTATTTTTCCCACTACTATACCCTTATTTATTAACTTTCACTTTATTCAAGTATCCCATTAACTATAATTAGTGAAGATATTTTAGTAAATGATACTAATTATATCATTAAAATAAATATATCTAATTATTTTCTTAAGAATCATGCATAACTCAAATAAGAAACTTATTATGAGACGGAGGGAGTAAGAATTTGTTTTTTTTATTAATATAAATATATCATAAAAACATAATTATTTGTTCAACAAAGAAGAAATTGCACCATCTAGAGAAGAATTGATACCCAAAAAAAAATGGTTATTGGTAAGAATTTGAAAAGAAAACACAAAGTTGTATTGCATCAACACAATTTTATGTTTTCAAGTTGTGTTTCACAATACAACTTAATATTTTGTTTTCAAATTAAAATAGTGTTAGAATTATATTTTTTTTTTGGTTGCAATTCTTCTCTAGATGATGCATTTTATTATTTGCTAAACAAATTGTTATACTTTTATGATATAACTAAATTAATAAAAAATAATTACTTATGCTTCAAAATAAATTTCATTTCATTAAGAAAAAAATGTCGAGAACATAAAGTGATATAAGATAGAATTTTTGCACAAATATAACATATTGCCTAATCATTCCAATATTGAGAAATTCTCTTAGAAACAACTATCTCTTACTTTGCGACGCAAGTTAATCCTTTGATACCACTACCTTATAAGGGCTTTAGTCTTCTCCCTGCATCAAACATAAAAAAATTATCTTATCTCAACAAGAGTAACAACACAACAACAAGAGCAACAACAAGAACAACAACAAACTCTAAAGGACAAATAGTTTGAGAAACAACAACGTTAAACCTTCAATCTCAACAACAATAACATACAACCTTCAATCTCAATAACAAAAACATATAACCTTTAATCTCATCTTAACAATAACAATAACAACAGTAATACAAAACCTTTTACTCATCTCAACAAAAACAACATTAAAACATTTAATCTCATCTTAACAACAACAACATAAAAACTTTCATCTCAATCTCAACAACAATAACAATATTAAACCTCTAAACTTTATGGTCTTAACAACAAGAACAACAACAAATCCTAAAGAACAAATAGTTTAAGCACCACTACCACTAACAACAACATTAAACCTTCAACCTCAACATCATCAACAACAATATAAAACCTTCAACATCAATAACAACAACATATAACCTTTAATCTCATCTTAGAACAACAATAACACTAAACCTTTCACTTATCTTAACAAAAACAACAACATCAAACATTTGATATCATTTTAACAATAATAACAACATAAAAACTTCAATCTCAATCTTAGTAGGGTTTCAACAACATCAACAACAACATTACAAAAACATGAATGGTGAAAATGTTTCACGTAACATAAATGTGATGAAGAAGTCAAAGAAACGAGTTTCGTGTTTTCTTCTTCCGAGTTTCATGTTTTCTTTCCTTGTTTCGTACGAGTTGGAGAAGATGTGATAGAAGTCAGTGAAGATATGGATGTTTCGTACGAGTTGGAGAAGATGTGATAGAAGTCAGTGAAGATATGGAGATAGGGTTTCGCTATGACCTGATTATGTTCTGAAGGGAAATAAGCTACAACTTTGCTTATATGTATAATTTGTTTGAATTTAAAATTTTAAAAAAATCTGACATTTCCCCACGGTTGTTAAATATGAACGAGGGGAAAATAGTTTAATTGTAATTTAAAAATAAAAATAAAGGAAACACACAACTTTTATAATGAATATAATACAAAATTGGTGGTGTTAGGATTTGGAATATATTCCCGAGGAAACTTTCCCCACGATTAATAACATTGATCGGGTGAAAAAGTTGCTTAAAAATTAAAATGAAAGAAAGGCCCCTAATGGAATAAATTTTACCTCTATGGATTAATTGGTTGAGGTAAAATTTTGTTACGAAATCTACTATTTATTGTAGTGATGTCTTTAAAAAGGATTGTGTCGACCCAATGATCTTCCCAAAAAGAGGTAAGCAGACCAATTCCCGCCTTTTTTACACACTTTCCACAAACTAGACAAAAATGGTAGCGATATCAGAGCCAAGGAGAGAGACTTCTTTCTGGCACAAAGAATATCAAAATAGAAGACCTACCTCATTAAGAAAATAGACTAACAGAGCTCGACATCTGGCTTAAAGGATACCCTGCCATAGACCAATAAAGTCTAAAATCAACCTCTAATGTCATTCATTAAGAAGAGTCACATTGATTAGGCGAAGATCACGAAACCCTAATCCATCTTTTTGCTTAGGCTTATATGCATCAGACCACCTAAAACTTTCTCTAGATCTTCTCAATATTCTTCTAGATCTTAACAACATCTTCATAAAGATAAGAAGAATATAAAAATTAAATTTAAGACCAAATAAAAGAAAATCATTATCCCTACGTAATAACAACTACTATCTCGATTCTAAAATGAATATTGTTTAAAATATTTGCACATATTAAAAAAATTAATAAAGTAATAAAATAGTAAAAGAGACTTTTATCAATCTTATTATCAATAAAGTAATAAAATATAATATATTTTCTTCAAATACAAATATACAATAAGAGTATACATCATCATAGAATACATGATATAGTATAAGTAAATTTGGTAGAGAAGAGTTAAATTTAACGAGTTTGGTAGCCGTCATCTTTTGCACCATCTACTTTCTCCCAAAGCCAAAAAGTTACACAAAACAAAACCCTTCTCTCTCTTTCTCTCTCATAGTCTCTCATACTTTCATAATAATCTCATTCTCTCTCTCATAGTCTCATTCATGTACACTACTAGCAATTACTACACCTCTTACGCCCACCATTTAATGCAATTGCACCATCTCAATACACTCAGCAATAACTCATCACTGCCACATTTTTCCTCTCCATCCTTTCCCTCTTTTCTCTTCCTTCAATTCCTCTATCCTCTCACCTTCTTCTTCTCCTTCTTCTCCCTTTAAACAACCTATACCTTTTTTAAGCTAGACCACCTAAAAACACTCATCAAGCTTCCCCTTCCTCATTTAATTACCATACACCCAACCTTTCTTCTTTCATAAAGCTTCCTCTCTTTTTTTACTTCTTTTTTACTACCTTAGTAGATCTACATTTTTTTAATCTTCTTCTAGCAACTACTCTTCCTCTTGGTAAGTGGAGGAAAAAAAGTCTTTCTTATCATAACTTCATTTCACATCTCATTCACACTATTCTAAGATCATTGCTTCTTCTTTTCTTTTTTTCTCTTTCTCTTAAAAATCTTTTTAAAATATTTATGTCTCCGTCCATATAGTTAGGGTTGCTAGAATGTCATGCATATTTTTTATTTTTTTGCTTCTATTTTTATTTTTAATTCTCTTCTTGTATTTTCTTAAGCTTGAGAAGTACATAAACTCATATGCAACTATTTTGCTTGTGTTGATTTAAATTATAAAAATAAAAATAAAAACTTACAAATTTTTACTTATGTGCATTTTAATTATTACACATAATTGTTTTTTAGAATTGTTAAAGACAAAAGAAAAGAAAATTCTAATCACGTTTTTGTGTCTTAAGTTTCTTCATCTTCTTCTCATGTTGTTCATGTTTTTGTTTCTTTTTGAAGTGACACATTAACCTCGCCGAGACACCGCAAAAGCTCACAGAAGAATCAAACAAAGAATTCATCAAGCCCTTTCAAGGATCTAACAAAAGAGAGAGAGAGAGAGAGAAAAACAAAGATTCTGGGTTGATGCTTTTGGTTTGTGAAATATGCAAGGTAGTTTAATGATTCCAACCATAAACATGCCTTCTATGATAGGAAGAAACAACAACAACGTTGGTGTCTTTGAATTATCTTCTTCTCTTTCTCTTGCCCAGGTGAATATCAATTACTATTTCTCTTCACTAAAAAAAATTCAGATTTTTTTTTAAATTACTCACTAATTTCATTATAATATTATTATATTAATACTTTTGGTTTAATTTATTTTGACTTTATTTTCTAGAAGTTCATTTTTTTAAGTCAGAATTTGGTCTTTAGTGAATGAAAAACTCAAAAATATTATTTAAAAAATTGTTTTGTATTTATCAGTCCAAGTATCCTTCTCGTTATTCGGAAACCGCGTTTTACACTTTTCTCAAAACCATCAAACGTTAGTCAAATCCACATGTTTTTCCTTCTCATAAACTTTATCCTATTTTTCTATACAAACAAACCAATAAACAACACTTTTGTTGTTGCTTAGGTTTATGTTTTTTCAGTTGTTCTAGAATGTACTATAAAACCATGTTCTGTACTCTATGTTATGTCTCATATTGTTTTTGTTAGATTGAAAACAATAAGCATTTGGAATCTTAAAGATCTGTAGAAAATGTTCCAGTCAAACCTAATGGAAGCTGGACAACTTCATCATCATCAGCTTCTACCACTGGACATGACGCAGAACAACAACACTTCTGAAAGCGACGTTCCGAGAATCCGTGAAGATGAATTCTTCGACAGTGCTACAAAATCCGGTAACAGTGAGAATCAAGAAGCTGCTAATTCAGGTGGTGAAGATCAAGAACCTCGTGCTAAGAAAAAACGTTATCATCGTCATACACAGCATCAGATCCAAGAAATGGAAGCGTAAGAAATCAACACAGAATAAAGAGTATCTTTTTTTAATTAATAAAATTTATTTTAGGGTTTTGGTTAAATTAATTAATGTTTTTGTTTGTTTAGTTTCTTCAAGGAATGTCCACATCCTGATGACAAGCAAAGGAAGGAACTGAGTCGAGAGTTAGGGCTAGAGCCATTACAAGTGAAGTTTTGGTTTCAAAACAAACGTACTCAAATGAAGGTAAAGGATTTAATTAATTTGGAGGACTTTTTTCTTATTTTTTTGAATGAAAAATCTAGAAGGTTTACGAGAGAATGATGTTTTTTTCTTGGTTTTCAGACTCAACAGGAGAGGCATGAGAATACCGCGCTTCGAACTGAGAATGACAAGCTTCGTGCTGATAACATGAGGTTTAGAGAAGCTCTTAGTAATGCTTCTTGTCCTAATTGTGGTGGACCAACTGCGATTGGAGAGATGTCGTTTGATGAACATCATCTGAGACTCGAAAATGCTCGACTCAGAGAAGAGGTATGGATTTATTACACTGATTAAGGTTAAGGAACTGCACCATGTTTATGGTGTGATATATTATAGATCATGTTTTTATTCTTTTTTGTTGTTTACATTTCAGATTGATAGGATATCTGCCATTGCCGCAAAGTACGTAGGCAAGCCGGTGGTGAGTTATCCGTTACTCTCTCCTTCATCCGGTACTCCTCGTCCTCTAGAACTCGGCATTGGTGGTTTCGGAGGACAACCAGGATTGAGTGGAGGAGACATGTACGGAGCTGGAGATCTTCTTAGATCAATAAGTGGACCGACAGAAGCTGATAAACCGATGATAATTGAGCTCGCTGTTGCTGCTATGGAGGAACTCATTGGAATGGCACAAATGGGTGATCCTCTTTGGTTAACTACAATTGAAGGTGCTTCCATACTCAACGAGGAGGAGTATGTTCGGACTTTTCCTCGAGGAATTGGTCCAAAACCGGCTGGTTTTAAATGTGAAGCTTCGAGAGAAACTTCTGTTGTCATCATGAATCATGTTAACCTCGTGGAGATCCTCATGGACGTGGTATAGTATATAGTACCCAAGCTTTCGTTCGTTAAATAATAAAGATATTTATTCGTAGTTTTAACATTTTTGTTGTCGTTGTTGTGGCTATAAGAACCAATGGTCCACAGTTTTTTCTGGTATTGTTTCAAGAGCAATGACATTGGAAGTGCTCTCAACTGGAGTAGCAGGGAACTACAATGGTGCATTACAAGTGGTATGTGTATATATTATTAATCATAGTACAACTAATCAATTGAACATAATTGAATTGATTTTGAATTTGAATTTGAATTTTCAGATGACAGTTGAACTACAAGTACCTTCACCACTTGTGCCAACAAGAGAGAGTTATTTTGTAAGGTATTGTAAGCAGCATGCTGATGGAACTTGGGCCGTTGTCGACGTTTCGTTGGACAATTTGCGCCCTAGTCCTTCTTCAAGATCTAGAAGAAGGCCTTCTGGTTGCTTAATTCAAGAAATGCCTAATGGCTATTCGAAGGTTCGATTATTTTCGTTACTTACTCGAGTTTTTTTATCAATATGAAACTAAGATTGTGGTAACATTTGATATTTGTTTTTGTTCTCTAGGTTATATGGGTTGAACATGTAGAAGTGGATGAAAGAGGTGTTCATAATCTATACAAGCAACTCGTTAGCTCCGGGCACGCTTTCGGCGCGAAGCGTTGGATCGCGACGTTAGATCGACAATGTGAAAGACTTGCTAGCGCGATGGCGACAAACATTCCCACAGTTGATGTTGGCGGTACGATATTTTCAATTTTCATCTTCAACTTTTGATACTTTTGAGATTTTTTTTTATATGATTAAGTGCTTAATCTTTTGATATTGTATAATGCTAGTGATAACAAACCAAGATGGGAGAAAGAGTATGTTGAAACTAGCTGAAAGAATGTGCATAAGCTTTTGTGCTGGAGTGAGTGCTTCAACAGCTCACACATGGACAACGCTTTCCGGTACCGGAGCCGACGATGTCCGCGTCATGACCCGTAAGAGCGTGGACGATCCCGGAAGACCAGCCGGCATTGTTCTTAGTGCCGCAACTTCTTTTTGGCTCCCAGTTTCACCAAAGAGAGTTTTTGAATTTCTGAGAGATGAAAACTCAAGAAGTGAGGTAATTAAGAAAACAATTATGCACCAATCATTATCTAATCTTAAACTTTTAGGTCACATTATTGCATGATGATAGGTTGTTAGATTATTCTTGATTAAGTAAAATTTCTTTGGGTTAATGTATGATGCATATATCCTATACTAAGTTCATATTATGTCATCTTGTATGATTTTATGTAAGCATATACGTCTAGTTTCATCTCTCTAGCTATCTTCTTTGAATTTTGCATAAATACATCTTTTTCAATTTGCTAAAGAAAGTGTGACACCTACTCCACTTTTTCATGAAGACTCTAATAAACTTTTGCATGAAATTTTGTTCCCTATGTCATCTCACTTTATACACATTATTGTCAAATTGTTATTTAATCATGTAATGTAACATTTATTTATATTTATAATATGATTCATCTAACATTTTGAGCCTCTTGAAAACAAAACAGTGGGATATCCTTTCTAATGGTGGAGTTGTTCAAGAAATGGCACATATTGCTAATGGAAGAGATACTGGAAACTGTGTTTCGCTACTTCGAGTGAACGTATGTTGAATTCATGCCACATTTAGTTATTTAAATTTCTTATGAAAAAACTATATTAATTTTTTTTTCTTCATATGTGACATGTAGAGTGCAAATTCAAGCCAAAGCAACATGTTGATATTACAAGAGAGTTGCACAGACACAACAGGATCATTTGTTATATATGCACCTGTGGACATAGTTGCGATGAATGTGGTTCTAAATGGAGGTGATCCTGATTATGTTGCACTTCTTCCATCCGGATTTGCTATATTACCGGACGGAACAACAAATGGAGGAGGAAACGGTGGTGGTGAAAGTGGTGGTCATGGTGGTGGTGGTGGTGGTTCTCTATTGACTGTTGCATTTCAAATATTGGTTGATTCTGTTCCAACAGCAAAACTTTCTCTTGGATCTGTTGCTACCGTTAATAATCTCATTGCGTGTACCGTTGAGAGGATCAAAGCTTCTTTGTCTGGTGAAGTTGCTTGACCATCAAGTTATCTAATTATTGTAACATAATTAAGGTATGCATACTATATGAACACGGCCGTCTTAAGTTTTAGGCCCTTTTCAACCACGATTTAATCGTTAAAATTTTTAGATTTTGTGCGATAGTCCACCTTAACTTTTGTTCCAAAATTTTTAGATTTTGTTGCTACCGTTAATAATTTCATTACGATTTTGATGTAAACTTTTAGTTCTAGCTCTCTGTATCGTGATGGTGTCTTAACTTTTGTTCATTTTTGTGCGGTTCAGAAGAAGGGCAAAGAGTATGCATTGCATTTTGGATAAAGAGTAGGGTAAGGAAGTGAAGTTTATATAAAAAAAAGGATGGGGAGAAGTCAAGAGCGCACCTTGCAAGATTTTCCTTTTCAGAACGATTGAGGACTGAGAGGATTAAGGTTCGGGAATTGACTTTCCTGGTTAATAGTAAAAACTACTCTCTTCTATCTTAAATATAAACAAAAAGTCAAATGTATTTGGTTTAAATTCGACTCAAATACAATTGACTTTTTGATTCATGTTTAAGATCGAAGATAGTAAGACCTAAAATTAAGATCTTCTCTTCACCTTCTAAGACTATCTATCTATCAATTTCTAGTTAGTGATATCATTTGATGATGATTAAGTTGTAGCTTTAATTTGATGTAACATTTCATGTTTCTTTTGTTGTTATAAAATTGTGCTTTAATTAGACCATGCATTACCATGCACATGTGGTTGGTTAATTTCTCATTACATGTGTTTTAATAACCTTTTTAAGGTTTTGAAAATGGATAATGCATTTCATTTTGTCTACTCAATTTCAGTAACTTAGATTTCTTTGATTGATTATTATGAGTTTTGTGTTTGTTATTTATGACATAAATGTTGAAAAGGTTGTGAGGTTTAATGTGTCACGCAAGAAAAAATGTCTAAGATCGACAATAGATCTCATGTAAGTATCTTAACATGGGGTTAATTATATGCTTACCTTAAATATCAAATTATGGGCATGTTACTTCTATACCATACTAACGTGTGATGCTCCCACTTTTTGACCATGGATTTCACTCATAAAGGAAATAAGTGAAATTTAAAGCCATATTAATTTGAACTTTCCATTATTTTTTTCGTGAGTTGTTTAGTGGTTGAGATTTTATTTTAAGTGAAATATGGTAGGTTCGAATTTGTATTTCTATATTTGATATTTTGTACGATTATCAATTAAATTGTCTTAATTTATTAAAAAAACTAAGATGTCTTACTGAGATGTTATATTTAATATTTATCTACTTTAGAAAGATGATAGGAAAAAAATTGATTTCATTTTCATGTTGAAGATAAAGATATATGTACCTAAGTGTAGAAATATTATTTTTGATTCAAAAAATATCATACAAGCTGTAGCAAAATTTTTATTGTAAATCTTATTTATGTTTCCTAATAATAATGGCTATAAGTTGATGGGTAAAGTGTTGGCAGATAAGTTGGATTATCTCATTCACTGAATCAATCCACTTTTATTATAGAGAGATACTTTATTGATAGGATGGTGTGGTGATTTAATAGCCAAGAGGATCCATGAATGAAAAATAATGCTTAATATTTTAAATGGATTTTGAGAAAGCGTGCAATTCAGATTGTCTAGAAATGTAATACGTTCCGGCAACTGTCCCCGCATAAAAAATGGTCATGGACGTTCGCACGTTCAAGATGATAATAGAGATGTTATTGAATTTTATTTATTTTAAAAGAAAATAAAAAATATCGATAAAACTCTTAAAATAAAAAGAAATGGTCATCACAACTAAATTCGAGTTTGGGAGTCGATTATACAAGAGGAAGATATTAGTACCCCTCACATTCGTTGTATTCAACGAGAACCATTTAGTTAGATTTGCGAATAGAATGTTAGCTTTCGTTTATTTGTTTTCTTCAAGTTATTAAAAATGAAAGGAAAAAGAAAAGGACTAAAACTAAGTTTTTTATTAGGGTGTTTGACAAGATTGTGAGTCTTGCTCATACGTGTCCTCAGATGCGATGAGGAATTCAAAATTACGTAGTTCTGGACAAGACAAAGATATTTTTAGGTTTTTTGTTGTAGTGATTGACGAGACGTTGAATCTCGCTCCTACGTATCCTACAAGACAAAGTTATGTAGTTTTTGATTTAAAAAACCATGTATTTGTTGGTTGATTTTAGTGAACAAATGTTTAGGTCTCATTCTAGTGGTTAAACGTTGTTTGTATTCTCGCGCAGGAATGACTTAAGCGTTTATTTGTATCACGGTATAATGGATAAGACACCGTCCATTTGTGGAAAGGATTTCGATTGCACGGGGCGAGAAAAATATAAGTTTGTTTGGTTGAGTATGTTTTTGAGTGGATGACGAGTACTTGAATGGTTGGCTAAGTATGACCATCATCTAAATTCTCGCAAAAAATATAAGTTTGTTTATTGCGAAAAAGAGTTTATGAAGCGATTAAATTTGAAGAAAAGAACTTGTTAAGATCAAGATTTTCTTATTCGCTTTGTTTTGAAAAATGATTTGATTTTTGGTAAAAAGGTTCGAATTTGATAATCTTAATATTAATCAAGAGTTTTTATTTTCAAGATGTGTTGTTTTTAATTATTAAAAAAATAACTAATCAAGTTATAAAAATAAAACAAATAATAAAAAAATAAATGGGAGGTGTGCATGGTAATGACAAAGGTGTGCTAAATAAGGAAAAGAAAGATAACATTGGCTAAAGGCACACCACCAAAATAATAAAATAAATAACGTAGCAAAAAACAAGGGGGCGAATAGCAATTGGCCAGGGCGCGGCAAGGCCCAAAGGGCGTCTGGCCCGATCAACATGGCCAATGGAGTAAAAAATGTTGACTCATCCTCATGTGTCTGATCAATATGCTATGAAATTAGTCTTTATCTAATGGCTGGAAAAAGAAGGCGCATATGATCATGGTGGGGTCCCATAGTCAAAGGCCAAAGTCATCCAATCTGAGGGATAGAGATGTGCGGGATGTAGTCTATGTGAGTCATTTTTTCATTTTTTCCCTCTCTCTTCAGATTGTTCTCTCCTCTCTCTTCAACCACAAACACAGTCTCAATATTTATTTTTAACTTTTTTAGATCTAGTACGGTGGTCGGGGAAGAACTGAAGATGAACATATGAATGTTCATCTTCTTGATTTCCAAGTTCCGGCCCAAACTCACCCAAATTGAAATCTAACAACACAAATCCCCCTCCATTTTTTCTTCTTAACGCGAATTCAACAACCAAATAACCAAAACAAACATAATCAAAGCATGTCAACTTTATTCCCAAACAAAATCCTAACCCCTTTTTTTCAATGATTTTTCACAAATTACAACATATTAAAGTAATTTAAAGCATTAGAATAACATATGTGCAAGGAAATAGGTAAATAGATATGAAAATAATGGAGAAAGACACCTTGCCGAAAATTGGAATTTCCAATTTTCCTACGAGAACTTCGGCGAAGCCTCCAACCTTCAGGTATGTAACTCTAATATTCTCCTTCTTCATTTGATGTGTCCTCTTATTCTACTCACTTCTTCTAAATTCCTCTTCTCCTTCTTTTGTCTTCTGGTGTTGTGTAGGGGATAGCCCTAAACTTTGGTGATAAGGTTTAGAGGGATTTTATGCAGAGTTTTACTAGGGATTTTTATGTGTGTGTAATGAGTGAGTGAAGGGTCACTTTTATAGGGGTAGATTGAGAGTGAAGTGGAACTTATGTGGAAGATTTTGGGAGACAGAAAGAAGGTGTGTGAAGTGGTGATGAATTTTATGGCCCTAGAGTGAGTTGTGCATGATCAAGGGAGGTGAGCAAAGTGTGACTTGGGGATGTATAGGATGTATGGAAGGGCATAGATGGTATCGACATTGTAATTCTGCTATGTAATTCACGTGTATCATGTAATGAAAAGGATCTTATTCAATTGAGTTCAAATTATTTTTCTTTTATTTCAAATTTCAATTCAATTTAATTTTTGCTCAATGGGTGTGTTATGCATGTGTCATATTCTAAATTTTTTCAGCTTATTTTTATTATCTTTTATTTTTAGCATTTAAAATAAAAATCAAAAGTGTTAGTTAGTTCAATTGATAAGTGTCCAAGAATGTCAAATAGTGGATGGCGGGTTTGAATCTCATGGTTTTCCTTTTTATTTTGGTTATTTATTAAAAAAGATCGAAAAGTCAAATATTGACTTTTTTTTCGTTTTTTAATATGATTTTTGTTTTTTACTTTTAGACATTTTTAAAAAAAATCCACTTAACTCATTGTTTTATGCACAAAATAGTAAAAAAAAAATCATAAAAATATAGAAATATCTCACAATTTGTAATTCTCGTTTTCTGATTAATCACATTTTGACATACTTGCTTCTGATTGGTCATACTTTGACAAAATGACTTTTGATTGGTCAAACTTTGTCAGCTTGCTGATCAAGAAAAATCAAATAATATCTGATATTATTTGATTTTTTTCTTCCTTTTTTGTCTTTTAACCTAACTTTTTCACATTATAAATAGACATCAGTTTCTACACATTTTTCCTATCCACAATTCACAGAGAAATCATATACGTAAACCCTAAGTTGATTTTTCTCACACTGAAGAAAATCACCACCTAAACCATAAGCCTCATCAATCCAGATAGAAGCAAAATCTCGCACCAAGGAAGAAAGGGAAAGAAAAGAAGGGAGGAAACAACATGTATTGGTCGCGACACCCCAGGTTGGTAACTTCATCTTCTTTTATACCTCCTAAATATTGTGTTTGATGTAAGTTCGAGTTTTTGTTGTTTGAATTTTGATTTAGTTGTATATTCAGTCTTTTGGAATTTCGGTTTTATATTTGTACATCCCATAACTCCCAAGGACCGAGCTTATGTAGGTCGAGTTAAGAAGGGTAAATAAGTCAGATGGAATAAAGCCTAAGCAGGTCGGACCCTGGTCGAGGAGATATTGTCACGAGACGTAAGCAGGTCGAATCTAGTCATGTGGTGACTCTGGTAGGAGAACAAGTCAAATCTGGTCTCTAGAAGGGTGCCAAGAGACAACATGAACAGTCACAAATGATGGTTACAAAATATCTTCATGATTGCATGGGAGTTACATAAATATAGGGAAGAGGTGTTACTCAGGGAAGATAATGGACGTTATTATAGGTCGTTTTAACATGGGATATAAAGAGGCATCCCTTTAAGGGTCATTGAAGAAGGGACGAGTGTAAAAGGAGACTTCCCAAAGAGAAAGGGGAAAACTAAGATCTCCTAACAAAATAGGATGATTGTGACCTCACTCGGCTAGCTTCAGGGAGGTTTTCACAAATAGTGTTTAACAGGAACATTTGGCACCCACTGTGGGGCCTCGATAAAACTTTCTCAGACCTCATAAAACAATACATTTTCACCATATTTGCAATAGCAGTACTATGTCTAGATCATCTCCTAGCATGAGAGAACCTTGCACCCCGCCATACATGGCTCAACTACTCACAATTATGGAGAATCTATGTCAGTAGAATGAATCTCTACAAGAAAGTTTACACATACTGCATCGGTCACAAAACATTAAGGAGGATGAAGAGGAGGAGGATCTCCCTTATGCTTAACCTCTCTCTGAGGCAATTTGGGGAGACCAAGTCCTAGAAAACTTCAAACCACCATATATTCCATCCTTCGATGGCAAAAGTGATCCTCAGGAGCATATAATATCAACCAACAATCAAATGGAACTAGTCTGAGCTTCCGACTCCATGTAATGAAAATCCAAGGCTGGAACGTTCAAATATGTGGCACTACGTTGTTACATGAGTCTACCTAGGCTATCAATTACTAGCTACCAAGACTTGACTAAGAAAATGGTACAACATTTATCTATCAACAAACACATAAAGGTGACTACCAATAGCTTATTTAACGTTTGTTAGGGACCTTCCAAGTCCCTCCAGGAATATATGGCACGGTTCAATGAAGAGACCATAAAGGTATATCATCCAAATCAACAGATGTTTGTAGGAGCTTTCCAAAATGGTTTGAAAGCCGACCATTTCAATGAATCACTGGCGTAGAAACCGACCACTAGCATGTATGAGGTCATAAGTATAGCAGAATGTTATGTCATGGGGGAGGAAAGCAACATGGAAAAAGGACTCAGGATGCTAAAGAAAAGTCATAATCTAGGCATGAAGGATCCGGCCCCAAGAAGGAACTCCAGAAATATGGGTCGAGGAAGAGGTCGACAACAAGAACTTCTCGGTGGCCATATGATAACTTCACCGAGAAATTCACTCATCTCAATGAAAAGTGTCCTGACATTTTGCAAGAAGTATATTATCACAAGTTGATACCATAACCTATTTGTCCCAAGAGGATCAATCTTATGCTTGGAAAGGATGAAGAAGCATCGTGTTTATCATCGTGTGAGAGGCCATCATACTAAGGATTGTCACCACTTAAAAAGATAAATTGAGATTCTAACCTAAAGAGGACCGATCAGTCACCATTTGTGCTATAGTTATTATCATTTTAACAAGTGAAAGTAGGCGAGTTATTTGCATTTTTCATATAATTTAAGTGGTTTTTACACCTTCTTTTACCGTTAATGTCATTTAATCTTTTCATTGTTTTTTATCAATTTGTTTCCATTTTCCGCATTTTATGCTTGGGTTGTTTGTTTTTAGTGTTTTTAGGATCAAATAGATATTCAAGAAGGATTTCGGCTAAAAACTATGAAGAATCGAAAAATATAGCCAAGGAAGAGTGGGCTGCTACGGCCACCCGTAGTGCATCTACGGGTCATAGCAGAGGAGCAGTTCAAACCCCTGTTTCAAAGGAAAAGGAACAGAAACAATGGCATGCTACGGCCACCCATAGCACCTGCTATTGGCCGTAGCAGACATAACCCTCCAGCTTCAGTTGGCAAGTCAGAACCAGTGGCCTGCTACGGCCACACGTAGCACCTGCTACTGGTTGTAGCAGACATAACCCCCCAGCTTCAATTGGAAAGCCAGAACCAGTGGCCTGCTACGGCCACCCGTAGCACCTGCTGCTGGTCGTAGCAGGCATGCCTGTGATTTTTAGAAACTTTCCTTTTTTAGACCAGATTCGGAAATTATTGTGGATTATGCTATTTTCAGACATGATCTTATTGTCCAGAAAAATCTGATTGACGAGGGGAATCTGAAAAAGGGGTATTTCTCTATTTAAGAGAGATTACTATCAGATTTGAAGGGAATAACATAAGCTTTGGTGAAAGGCGAATTTTCATGAACGAAAGCAATTGAAGATTCAATTTCATCTTAGTACCCGTAATGTCTAAACTTTGTATTTTGTTTTCATTGAATATTATGAGTAGCTAAACCCCTTAATGTTATGGGGTATCCCTAATTTGGATCTATAATGACTATGATTTTCTATTTGCAATTAAAATGTGTTTTTCATAATTAAATTATTCTCTTTATGTTTGTAATGCTTTCTCTTTTGGAAAAACTGAGAATGATGTATGATTAACAACTAGGTTGGACCGCCATTGGTAATGCTTTCATGAGAATATGTTATGGTAGATATCTCCTAGGACTAGGGTTACCCTATAGTAACCAGATAATTATTGATATAATAATGCTTAATTTCATCAGTAGTTATCTATGGACATAGAAATTTGGGATAAATGATTAAAGATTTTCTCACTAAGGATTTAGAAGAAAATAACTTGAAGAACTGGTGTTGATTATGTAAAATATGTTGTTACAATGATGGTTCATAGTTGTTACAAGAAAGAATCACATATTATCCCTAGCATGATACTCCGATATGTCAAAACCGTTTAAATCATCTCTTTATTTTATTCACAATTACTTTTATAAATTCGTAAAACAAATCCCAACTTTAGTTTTTGTTTGATTGAACGACAATTAGAACTCATTATTGATACGCAGTCCTTGAGATCGACATTCAGGGATATCTCCTCATTATTACTACGGAGGCTAAAATAATACACTTGTTATTTCATCGATCAAGTTGTTGGCGCCGTTACCAGGGACTTCCAAAATATAGAGTTCAACTTTAGTTCAATTGAAATTTTGTTGCTCTGCAACTAAAATTTAATTTCTATTATTTCATTTATTTCGGTCTTTATCAATTAATCTTTTTCTGGTATTTTTATGCGAGGTAAGGCCTCGGCTGATTTTCCTTTTAACATAGAAACCGAAAGAACTTTGCGTGCAAGACTCAGACAAGCTAGATTAGCAAGACTGGAATCAGACAAAGAGCAACCCTCCATTCATTCAAGTTCAGATTCAAAGTCTGGGAAAGAGGCCGAAATAATGGGTTATAATCCACCGCAACCTGAGAAACTATTAGGTAACTATGGGATGGAAAATTCACCAGGAGGTAGACTAACAATTGTGAACCAACCGGTAAATGTGCCTAACTTTTAGCTGCATCCTAGCACCATTAGTCAACTTGAGAGGAGACCTTTTTCGAGAAAAATCAACGAAGATGCAAATAAACATCTACAAAGGTTTCTGACTATGAGCCCCATTATAAAGATAGATGGGCACACTGAAGAAGCAAAAAAGTTGAAAATGTTTCCTTTTACCTTATTTAAAGATACAAAAGAATTGTTTTACTTATTACCTGCTAGGAGTATCACCAGTTAGGAATAAATGGAAACAACTTTTCTACATTAGTACTTTTCAGCTTCAATTTTCCTCAGGAAAAGATACGACCTTATGAACTACAAACAAAAAAAGGGTGAATCACTTGTGATTCATACAAGAGATTTAAGAGGTTACTTGTTCCTTGTTCTGCACACAACTTAGATCAGACTGAGCAAATGCATATGTTTATCAATGGTCTCCGATTGAAGATAAAACAATTAATTGATACAACAGTTGGTGCCTCATCAAACTTTTCAACAGCCGTAAGTATTAAAAAGATTATTGAGGAAATAACTGCAAATGAGCATTTAGAGTTGTATGATAGGTGTTCAAGCAAATCCGAAGGGGTTACTGATATGAAGCTTGAAATAAATAAGATAAGGATAGAAGACACAGTTGCTGTAGAAGTTGAAAAGAAACTTAACACAATGAATATTGCTACATAACAGGTAGCTCAAATTCAGTCGGCCCTGAATGTTAGCTATGAAATTTATGGCGGACCTCATTTGATTGTATACTGTGTTGCAACCACGCAATAAATTGAATAGATAAAATTTCTAAAGCAGAACAACCCTTAGTCTAAAACTTATAATCTAGGATGGAAGAATCATCCAAATTTTTCTTGGAAAGATCAACAAGGGAATGTTCAAAAGCAGGGGGGCATTTAATATCTTAACTATTGGTGTAAGCCCTAGAGGCCAAAACTTTTGGTACTTGTATCGAATTATTTATTAATAATAAAAGGCTTTTTCTTTATTATGTTTGTTTAATAAAGTCCCTAGAATAGTTAATCCGTTTAATGTATCAAGTATGACTTAATCATGAGATCACATTAAACATAAGGACACTATTCTTAAAGTATCTGTAGTCGAGCTTTATTGTGAAGTGGGATAACATTAAAGCATTAAGACTATTATGTATATAGACTGATGATCACATCTCATGGATCATGGATAAGGAGTTATCAAGTCTTAAACATAGGTATGAATATTAAGAGTAATATTTATACTGGATTGACCCGCTATGAGAATACTATATAGAATGTTATGCAAAGTGTCATAAGTTATTCTCATGGTGATAATGGTGTATACCACCCTTCGACCTGAAATCGCTATGGACCCTAGATGTAGAGTCAAGTGCTTTATTGCTGATCAAACATTGTCCGTAACTGGATGACCATAAAGACAGTTGATGGGTACTCCACGAAGCATGCTAAGGGACATGAGTGACCTAGATGGAATTTGCCCATCCTGTGTAATAGGATAAAGGTCTATGGGCCCAATATTGAACTGGACAAGGATGACACGGTTTATGCCTTGTGTTCAATATAGACATAAGGGAAAAAGGGTAATTGTACACATAAGTATTATCACAGAAGGATTTGTCAGATCACATGATATTTTCGTGTCTTGGGTAGCAGTGATGTGTTGCTAGATACCGCTCACTGTTTATTATGTTAAATACGTGATTTAATATAATTGCCAATGCCGCGAAAACCTACAGGGTCACACACAAAGGACGGATTGATGAGAGATAGAGTAACTAAGGAACACCGTAAGGTACGATGCGCTTAAGTGAATTGTAGAACATCGTAAGGTACGGTGTACTTAAGTAGAATATGAAATATGGTAAGGTACCACGTGCTTAAGTGATTTTGGCATATTATAAGATATGAGCCACATACACTTAAGTGGGCTTTTTAGCTTGAAGCCCACACAAGTGGTTCTATAAATAGAACTCTTGTGCAGAAGCATTAAGTGCGGTTGCATTTTCGTTTTCTCTCTCTCTCTCTCTCTCTCTCTCTCTCTCTCTCTCTCTCTCTCTCACACACACACACACACACACACACACACACACACACACACACACACACACACACACACACACACACACACACTCAAAGCCTTCATTCGTAGCAGCTAGCGCTGAGATTGAAGGAATTTGTTCGTGTGGACTGAGTAGAGGCGTTGTCGTCGTTCAACGTTCGTGATCGCTCTGTAGATCTGCATCAAAGGTTTCAATCGTCACAAGAGGTAATTATTTTATCACTGATCATGCCAATTCGTAAGGATCACTAAAGGAGAAAATTTTAAATTCCGCTGTGTTTTGGATCGCCCTTCTCCTTCAGTGGTATCAGAGCCACTTACAAAACCATGCATCGGATAGCTGTTTATTTTCTGTATTAATATGATTAAAATACATAATGAATCAATTAATTAAACGAGTAATTAAGCTTGGAATCATGTGTGTACGATTTGGATGATTGATGTTGACTATGCTTCAGAACCGACATTAGTATGGTGAAGCAACGATACATCGATCGTCCATAGGTTACGCAATTGAGATCGATCAAGTTATATATATGATATAAATAATCCTAATGCAAAATACGGTATATATGATATATTGTTTCTATTTCATTCATTCAAACACCTAATGATTGTTTTCCTTTGAGAGATCAATGGTCATTTGCTTCGGAATCCGACATTAGTATGGTGAAGCAATGATATGTTGATCAATCATACTGAATCAACAATCGGTGTGTGTTTGACAGTCTGAAATTGGCGCATTAGGGTTAGTGACGGCACAAGGGATGTGCCGTCAAAGAGTTGTGAATTGAGGGCTTGTTGGATCACGTCTGTTGATTGTTTCAAAAGCGCTGATTTTGGCCGCGTGACGTTCGTCATGGACCTGTGACGATCGTAACAAGCTGGACGTGACGGTCGTCACATTCACAGATTCAGAATTCTAGGTGTTTCTGTTATTTTGGCCGCGTGACGTTCGTCATGGGCCAGTGACTGTCGTAACAAGCTGGACGTGACGGTCGTAACATGCTTGTGACGGTCGTCACATTCACAGAGTCAGAATTCTTGGGGTTTTTGTTGTGTGACTGTGCAAGAGTTGTGTTGATGCAAAACGACGTCGATTTCAAATGAATTATTCATTAAAATTTCGGACAAGGGTGCTGCCCCAACAACCCCGCAAGGGGCGCTGCCCCTTGACCCTCGTCCGCTGATCGGTCAGCGGAACCACCGTCCGCTGACCGGGCAGCGAAAACCCCGTTCCCGCTGACCGGGCAGCGGACCCCCGACTAACTCTGCGTAGTGTGATCGGTCGCCGAAATTTAATTTGGTTTTAATTAATTAAAGGAATTAAAATTAATAATAATAATGTGTTTATTATTATTGTCTTGTGGTGATCAGTTATGGCCTTAGTTTTCCTTTATTTTGTTTTGGGTTTTTAAAATACGACCTGTGTGTCGTGCCTCTCTTTTAATATTTTAATGTAACTTCTTTTCTCATCTCACTCCCTCGTATATAAAACGAGTTTCTGTAATGTAATGTTATGAAGAAAGAGAAGAATTCAATATCAAAGGAGGACAACCTTGAAGATCTTGCTTGAAGAAGCTTAGATCGTTATTAGGTTAGCTTAGGTTCTCTCATTGGCATGGGAGAACAATTGTGATAGGGGTCATAATTGTTTCATTATGTATGTTGATGCATGTGAATGTATGTTGATGCATGTGAGAGACGATTTATATGATAAATAAGCCGGTGAGATCAGAATAATTACAATTCCCTCAAATTAAATATTAAGTTTATGCTTTCCAAGTTTTAGCACTCATCAAGACTAGTATCGGATAATGTAGGTTTCGCCTATGCGAGGTGCATGTTCTATATTAGTAAGGTGCGATGTGATAATTGTAATATCGAATTGCTAAAACAATGGGTCAAACTTAACTAAACAAATTATAATAAGATTATATGTGTTTAGAAGCAAGAGTTGGACATGATCCATGTGATGGATTGGAATAAGGAGTTATTCACCCAACTAAAATATTCGAGAGTTGTATTAGATACAATTGGAAGGAGTTCCTACCTAAATAACCTAGTTTTGTGTAATCCGTCTACGCAAACTTAAAACAAAGTGAAATGTGGATCTCGACCCACTAGAAAATCTTCCAACGGGATTTTCCGAATCAAATGATGAGGGTCATTTGTTTTGAGTAAAATAGTGGGAGCATATTTAATTAAAGGCCTAATTAAATATGTTATTGATACTTATATTTTCATTAATTTCATGTAGATTACCATGACAACAAACACCTCTAACAACATTTTGCGATCAATCCTTGACAAGGAAAAGTTGTCTGGGACAAATTTTCTGGATTGGCACCGAAATTTGAGGATTGTCCTCAAACATGATAGAAAGTTGTATGTCTTGGAGAAACCTGTTCCTGAAGAGGAACCTCCTAGTTCTGCACCTAAGGCAGAAAGAGATGCTTATAAGAAGCATGTCGATGATGCAAATGAAACTGCTTGTCTCATGCTGGCTACCATGAACTCAGAGTTGCAAAAGCATCATGAGAACATGGCAGCGTTCGATATGATCAAACACCTGAAGATGCTCTATCAAGAGCAAGCAAGGCATGCAAGGTTTGAAGTTTCAAAAGCCCTTTTTCGAGGCAAGTTAGCTGAGGGAGCCCCTATAGGTCCCCATGTGCTCAAGATGATTAGGTATGTGGAAAACCTTGAAAGGTTGGGGTTTCCCCTCGAAAAGGAACTTGCGATTGATTTGATCTTGCAATCGTTGCCAGATAGATTTAGTCAATTTGTCCTAAATTTCAATATGAATGATATGGACAAATCTCTTCCTGAACTGCTAGCCATGTTAAGAACTGCTGAGCAGAATATGAAGTCAAAAGGGAAGTCCATTATGATGATCGGAAATGGAAAGAGACAGAACAAAAGACCCACCAAGCAGGGTGAGAAAGGGAAAGGCGAGGAAGTTGCTAAACCCAGACCCATTGTTGCTGCTTTGAAGCCTAATGGAGGCATAACAAAGGCAGGCATCTGCTTCCATTGCGGTAAGACCGAACACTGGAAGAGAAACTTCCCAAAGTACCTGGAAGATATGAAGAATGGAGTAGAGACTTCAACTTCAGGTGATTTTGTTATTGAAATAAATTTATCTACTTCTGCATCATGGGTATTAGATACTGGATGGGGTTCTCACATTTGTATAAATGTGCAGGGGCTAAAAAGAAGTAGAGATTTGGAAAAATGTGAAGTTGACCTACGAGTTGGCAATTGAGCAAAGGTTGCTGCTTTAGCCGTAAGAACTTATGTATTGACTTTACCTAGTGGTTTAATAATTCAGTTAGAGAACTGTTATTATGTACCTGCAATTGGCAGGAATATTATTTCCATTTCTTGTTTGGACAAGTTTGGTTTTTCATTTATAATAAAGAACAATTGTTGCTCCATTTATTTGAATGATATATTCTATGCTACTGCATAAATGAGCAATGAATTATATGTCCTTGATCTCGAAATGCCTATTTTTAACATTAATACTAAAAGGATGAAACCTAATGAGTTAAATCCAACTTACCTTTGGCATTGTCGATTAGGCCACATAAATGAGAAACACATTTCCAAACTCCATAAAGATGGACTCTTGGACTCTTTTGGTTATGAATCATATGAGACATGCAGATCTTGTTTAATTGGAAAGATGACAAAGTCTCCATTCACAGGAAAAGGTGAAAGAGCAAATGATCTTTTGGGCCTCATGCATACTGATGTATGTGGACCACTGAACATACCAGCCAGAGGAGGTTTTCAGTACTTCATCACATTCACTGATGACTTCAGTAGATATGGTTATGTGTATTTAATGAAACACAAATCAGAGTCCTTTGAAAAGTTCAAGGAATTCAAGAATGAAGTACAAAACCAACTAGGTAAGAATATTAAAATTGTTCGATCAGATCGAGGTGGTGAGTATTTAAGCCTAGAGTTTGATGACCATCTGAAAGAGTGTGGGATCTTATCCCAATTTACTCCTCCTGGAACACCCCAATGGAATGGTGTATGATCGCGACTTTATGAGTCTATTGGGGTATTAACTGCAAGTGCACAGTCTAATCGCGTAGTAATAAAAGATATCAATCCCACAGGGACTTATGAATCGATATACCGTTTTCTAAGGTTACTTCGTAAAGCTAAGGCGGATGATACTTTGATGATTAGGGGGAAAAGTAAAACTAAAATAAGATCTAGATTAAATATCGAATAACGCGGATATCGGTATGTAGTTCGTCGTAATTAGGGAATCAAATCTTCGTTGGTTTCTTAGTTTTAAAATAAGTCCTTTCATTAGACACTATTGATTAAAAATCTTTTCTCAAACTCTCGCTCTGTTGAATAGACTATGATTTTACCTTAACGTATGCTCTCACTATTTAGTTAAAACTAAAATCACTTTTTGAAAACAATAGAATCTATAGAAACTCTTTTTAAGAAAATGCTAACCATTTAAACACCCTCGTCTCAAACTCTCGCTCTGTTGACTTAGATTATATGATTAAACTTAAATGCTTAACTCTCGTCCTCACATTTAACCTTTAAAAATACTTTTTGAAATTGATTAGAATTTAATTAACTCTAAAAATTGTTTTCGCCCTGATTTAAAATTAATGTCCAATTTACACTGTCCAGTTAAAAGCTCAAACTGTCGTTCTATTGATTTTAACTTCTTTATGTCTTTTACTCTCGTACAAAAACTTTGGTATTAACCCTGTAAATTGAGACCATAAAAAGAGTGACTATATCTTTAAATAAATTTAAACCAACTTAGTTTTGATTCCTTTATTCCGCTTACTTTACATACCGATACCTAAGTTTATTTAGCCGGACATGCTAAACAAGCCTAAACAATAGTTATGCTTAAATACAGCCATATCAGACAAACAATATAGATGAACAGCAGTACAGAACATATATAAATTAAAACAATAAATTAATGAACCTGTAATATTAATAGAAATCTTGATTATTCCTAGCTTCGATGCTTGAACACTCCACCACAGACCGGTTGGATTTGTTCTTCACAATCTTCGATCAGACAGTAAAATAAAGGCGAAGGAATAAAATACTATGATCTAACGTAAGGTTAGATCCAGTAAAAGTTACAAATAGTTTCCGGTGTAGAAACTATTGTGAGAAAATTAATTGAATGCTTTGAAAATTGACTAGAAAAGAAAAGGAAATAAAAATTGCTAGGAAAGTAGAGTGCTGGAAAATTAAAAAGCAGTAAAAATAATGCACGGTGCCGAAAACTGGAAAATATGTAAGCGTCTGCAGAGTTCCACCACTGGTCCTATTTATACCACTCCACCAAGTGACCTTTTCTTCCAACGTCCTTCAGTAGCTTTTGGTCACACGTCAACTGGTCAAGCGAAGAAAAAGGTGAACGTGCCTCTGTTACGCTTCTGTTACGCGTCAAAGCCAAAAATATAGGAATGGGATGTGACGCTCGTCACACCTTGTGTGGCGCTCGTAACACTTAGCAGGAGGGCGTGACGCTCGTCACACCTTGTGTGGCGCTCGTCACAGCATCACAGCGCCTCTCCTTTTGTAGTTGGGGGTTGGGCTTTAGTGGATTGCTTTTTATCCTCTTTTTGCATCTCCTTTTCTTTCTTTTTCATGTATGCTTCAAATAGTGTGACCTGAAATAAATAGAAGGAAAATACCAAGTAATATCGAATAATATGAAATAAATCGAATCAAATAATAATATAATTTAATTAGATCGAGTCCAAAAATGTGATATTATTTCATGTTATCAAACTCCCCCATACTTAGACTTTTGCTTGTCCTCAAGCAAGATACAATGTATAAATCGATTTGTAATATTAGCCAGATGAAATTTCCAAATACACATCAATTCGTAGTAGGTTGCAAGTAAATCTCGTTTAAAAATAACTCGAGCTTAATCCTAACATCAACGACTACCGTTACAACCTCAGATAACCCCACCTTATGCAAACCAGTTTGAGTTACGCTATTATAGCTATCCTAGTTCTTTTACTCTTATTTCACCCGTTTTCATTCTAGCGAAATCACATTAAGCCCTTTATCTTTTCGCGCACATAGTGGAGTAACCGGTTTGCGATTCTGATTCCCTTTTTAGCTGGAAGTTCTGGTACATAAGTTGGATAACTTCGTTATTTAGTCCATTGTAAATTGCGGGGGATCGGACCGTAGTTCGCCCTACCAAGTTCAGCACCAGAAACCGCTGAACTAACTCACAGTGGATCGTTCATACAATGTTTTTGTAGGGTCCACAACCTTTGGATTAAATGATCTGGTAAGGATCACCTAACTTAATTAGTGCATTTCCTGATTTTTAATATATATTTTATTTTTTATTTTTTTTTGTTTTGGGAATCATTCACTTATATTCATCGGCTCTCCACGTAGTTTGCTATTAAGATGGTGCTGACTTCTCGTATAAACTACTCGGGGTTACTATAAAACTAAAAGTTCAAGGGATTGGTATAATAGGTACTTTTCCCGATCTAACATGTTGAGGTTTTTAGAGCGTTGGGGCGGTAATAATTTTCGTCTTAATTTTACTCAAGTTTGATAAAATAAGCAACCTTTATACTTATTGAATGTGTTAAGTGTTAATTTTTTTTTTTTGGCTCAAGAAAATTGAGGGGAAAAGATAATACAAAATTTTCACACTAGGGACTCGACTTAAAATAAATATATTATATTTAGATAAGGGAAATAACAATGAAAGGGAAGATAACATACTTGAAAGAGGAATGTTGGAAAAGAAATAATCATAACGGAAACAAAGTTTCCCCCCCCCCCCCCCCATACTTAAGTGAAACATTGTCCCCAATGTTTTAAAGAAAAGCGAAAAGAAAGGAAAATAAAATAAATATGCTCAATTTTGCCTGCGTCCTCTTGTTCTCGGGCCCAGTGAGCGTTGACGTACTTCCAAGTCATCAAACATGTTGAGCAAATCAGTGAACCGCTGGTCGGTTATTGCATTCCTTGCTTCCTGTTGATGTTGCACCTGGCGCATCAGTTGCATCACTTTGGTATTCTGCGCATGCATGGCATCAATAGCATCCATGATGTTATCATTAGTTGCTGGCCTTCTTCTTCGACGACGTCGGGAGGATGGACCAGTTGCATTATCGGAAGGGTTAAGCGGGGCTGACTGTTGTTCAAGACCTTGATCACCTTGCTCCATTTCTTCAAACTCGTTCGGGGCCGGGTTTGCTTGTGTAGGCTCGGTAGCTTCAGGAGCATTAAGGTCGTAGATGAATCGGTCGGGGTTGGTGACATCTGTGAGGGCAATGTTGGGTAAAACAACGCTTGGGACTTCTTGGTTATTCACCATAAGATAATACCTTCTGCCTACCCTATTTTTGATTAAGCGGCTAGAGCGACAATAGCTTATATCCATAAATAGGGGTCGGAGAGCTTGTAAATTTTGAAGTCGGTCCCCTAGATTCAAACCAAGTGCTATGGAGGTTATTAATCCTCCAATCACGAAAGGTTGGCGGGCTCTAGCACATAGGGTGCGGATATGGTGAAATAAGAAAGAAGCGGCGTTTACCTTTGTATCCATTGCAAAGACGCAGTGGAGGAAGAATAATTCCTTGGCATTGACTTTGATGTTGTTGGGTCGACCGAAAATGGTGTTTTGTAGAATGCGGATAAAATACCGGATGGTTGGGTTATGTATGTGTGAAGCAAGTAGTGCATCCCAATTATCGATTTCCACACCGGATATTTTTCTAAAGAGGTCGAAGGCGTTTATGGGCCACTGTGAGTTCGGAGGGATTCTCGGGTGGACTTGGTCTCCTACAGGGAACTGTAGCATGGCACTCAACTGATCCTGGGATAGTGAGTACTCGGTGTTGAACATGCGGAAAGTTGCGGTACCGGTTAAGTACTCGTCTTCACCGGTTG